>NW_027466185.1:6500000-7100000 GCF_046127955.1 Nelusetta ayraudi | reverse complement strand
CATATCCATCACGGCAACAGTTGCCAAAGGGCTGTCGCACCACTTATTAGCATGCTGCTGATAGAGTGATTAATTCAGATGACTTGATGAACTATATTGATTCCAGAGGGGAAAGACAGCCCTGGAAACCCATCTGGAAATAAAGCCAAATGATGCCAGTGATAATAGGGTTTGATGCAGTGCTACACATGGAGCTGTGCTCACATGCAGAGAGCCACATTAACAAATAGAAAGAAAAAAACACAGACACAGCACCAAAACGCAATTTGGAAAGAGTTCGCAAATAATCAGCACTAAATGTTTTGTGAGGACGATACTTTAATTCCTTACTTTAAATATAAAACCGGCAGCTATGAGCTTTGCGGACTTGATAGAAACTGTCCTTGGCGTCTTCGAAAAAGGAAACACAACTTTAAAACTTCAACAAGGAATAGCAAGGACACCATAATCTGCATTTTCACTTGATTTTTTTTATTTAATTTTTTTTAACCCAATTGCTCTGTGGAAGGTCACCGCAATCTGAAGTGCCAGTTAGCGCATTAAAAGGTATTTGTAGAAACTTTGGAACATTTTGTTTCCTTTCCTTTTAAATTTAGCCTCAGATTGATGGCAGATTAGATTTATAAAACGTGTATTGTCTTTTAGCAGATATTTTCCACAACGCTCCCTAACACTCCTTGCCATAACCAGGGGCGGAGCACGGGCTGGACCTAGTATAAAATGAGAAAACAAATGAATTAACTGTGTTCAATCTTTCTAATGACCCAAAAATGGCATAATGGGGTCTATTATGTACTTTTTACTTAAGATAAGGAGGAATAATTTGTTATAAAATCATGTGATGGGATGTTGTTAATGTCTGACTCCGCCCTCGGCCAAACCTATTTTCGGTTTTGCAGCTCAGAAACCAGGTGACATGCAGTGCTCATGAGGCCTTTTGATAAACATTGACTCCTGTGAGTAATTGGGAAAAAACAAATCCCCAGAACGATCCATTATGTTCTCCTGGCTTCTTGACACTTTATTAGCAAGATGGTGGCAGTTTTGTCACCGCGCTGTTGAAATAACCAGCGTGCAGTCACTGTATAAGCGCCGACTCCAACCTGAAATCTCAGTCACAAGGAATCAGACAGAGAGGACTGTATTGGGTGTGAAGCAGACTTGGTTGGCTTAGGTGAGTGCTTCGCGTTTGTACTTCAAGTTCGGACTAGCACTTACGTCTGGTGTCAATATTTAATTTTAATAAGATACTTTTTTTTTTCTGGATTCTGGATATTTCAAATTTCCGCTGTGGGCCTTGTTAATACTCTGAGATCCTCATCAGACTTTGGCAAGACACCTTTTGAACTGAACACCGATTGTCTGTCTGGTGAGAAGGCGGAATATGGCTCACGTGAAGAGTTTCAGAGGGATTCCCATGTCTAAGGTACGTTCTTACAAAGTAATAAGAGCTGAAACTGGAGTAGAACCAGAAGTTCAAAGGCAACAGGGCAACAGGAAATGTTTACAATAACAAAAAGCAAACAAACACTCCAATTTTGCAGTTATTTTATACCTTAATTCCAACTCATGCCACCAGCAATGGATCTTTTTTTTTTTTTTTTTTAACACTGTCAAGTGGAACAAAGTTGCATAGCATTTCTTTCTTTCTTTTTTCCAGGAAGCACTAAAAACAGAACTTAATTTCACAAGTAAACAGCTTTCATTTCCACATGCATTTGTTCCACATCTGTAATTTTAGATCTGGTGACTGAGTCCATGAACACTTCATTGATCGCTGGCTGCCCTGCGGTTGCAGGCACTGACAATGCGCTTGGCCAGCAGCCCTTTCCTCTTGATTGTTAACTGTCTGCATGTTCCCCAAATTAGCTATGCACCCCCACCCCTCCGTTTCATTCTGTCCTATTTGGGCTACTTCCTCTTTGTTTCAACCAGTGAATAAACTTCTTTTCAGGGTTTTTTTTCTATCTCTGCCAGAGTAACAAAAAGATGAGCAGTTAAAAAAAATCACTCTGTAGAGAATTTCTGGTGGTGCTTGTTTGTTTGTCTTTGTGAAGACCCTTTCTGTCCCTCAAAAATTAAAGAAATTTAGAGAATGTAGTAAAAACCGTTCCATTTACATCAGCAGATCAATACAGGCACGATATGAGACACAAAAAAAGTCCACAATCCTGAACAGCTTGTAGAGTCACTAGCTAGAGTCGACCTACATAAAAAGATTTAACGTGTTTGATGTCCACTGGTAAACAGACAGTGTATTTGAGCGATTCAGATGTTCAGGCTGCAATTTAAGAAAAAGTGAAATGGTTGTCCAGTTCATTTGCAGGTTACTTCGAATGCAAATGCAAAAATGACAACACACAAGTGCATTTGTATTTATCACTGACATAACTTCCTGTCGCAGGAGTACCTTTGCAAACGTGCTGGAGTTTGTATTTTGCACTTGGCCTGAACTACGTAGTTTTGGCATCTAAATGGCTCATTTGTTCTTGGTCAGCATGTGAAAAGCCACATTTGTAAAACTTTTTTAGGTTTAATACGTATATATCAATGATCTAATTGCAAACTTATTCGGCGAAAACGCTCAATACAGTTATAGCCGATGTTGGGTTGACAAATGTAAATCACAGTGATCTTGATTTATTTTGTTTTCGTTTGTAGACGATGAGAGGATTATGCAAAGAGGAGGACTATGCGTTTCTGTGTGTGTCAGAAAAGACGGCAGAAGAAGGAAGAGAAGATGATAAAGGGGTGGGAGCTACTGAGGATGACTGGAGAGTTAAGAAAGAAGAGCGGGTAAAAGATAAAGACACTTTTTATATTTATTTTCATTTATTTTATTTTTTTGGCGGCATTAATTAAATTTTGTCTGCATTTCAGGTCCACCGTCGATGTCAGTGGGAGCAGCAGGAAATGGAAAGACTCCGCCAACTTGAGGAGGCCAAGAAGGTAAAAAAAAAAAACGTCAAAAAAACTAGTGCATGTGGATGACACGCATTCATTCTGACATTCAGACAATTGGGGAGCTGAAAGACTTGCCCATGATTGCACCAGCCCTGCCACAGAAGTTCACATTTGACTGGCCTGAGACACAGACCATGAATGTGGTTGCAGATTTTGCAGGAAAAAAATATTCTCAACGCAGACAGAGTGGACTGACAGCCCTTCCTTAAGAGTGTTTTTTGAGGTCTCAACATCGCTTTCATTCTTAACATGACTTGATTCAAAAGCAATACAAAAACACATTAACTGAAATTAGAAAAATAACTATAAAAGGAGAACAGAGGCTACTGTAATTCTGCTCCGAACACAGAGGTTATTTTTCATTCAAGTAAAATTTGAAAGGTAAAGAGAACAAGAAGAAAAGAAATTGGACTCTTCATAAATATGTTGATATAAAAAACACGTGGAGGCTGATTACAAATCTATTGTTATCCACTCTTAGATTACTTTCTCCCACTTTCCCTCTGTTGCTGAATGTGGGACATAAAAAGGGCGAGGCCGAACGAACTGCTGTGCTTTTGTCACATTGCCACGCTCGCCTCCGCCCCTTTCCAGAAATTCGCCAGTGGCATCAAAATTTATTCCGTCCGCATTTATTAAAGTTTGCTTGGTAATTCTTTTTCCACCCCTCCGTGTCATTGCAGCCCACTACCCTTGTTTTAAGACGCTGCGCTTCACATTTCACTGTTTCAAGCGGTTGTAATCAACCTAATGGAGGGAACCGGACTGGCAGTTGAGCAGCGCTTGATCATGACTTTTTTATTTACGGCCGGGTGGTTCATGTCGCCTCTTGGGCCAAATTCGTCACTCGACAGTGGCCAACAAAGCGCAAACCAGTGTGGACCTCTGGGGATCCCAATATTTTTAGAACCACCGTTGAATTTATCGGATCCGCTCGGCGCCCATGTGTTTGTTAAAACAGATAACAGGCGCCCTCGTGGACGAGGAACGCGTGCACACGATCACCAACGCACGTGGACAGAAAAACAGCCACGGGCGTTTTGATCAGCCAGAGATACACGCACTTTGCAAAGCTATGGAGACTTATGAACTGACGAGTATTATCTTTTCAATCTTTTGTACCGCCTAACCCAAACTCCTACCTCGAAACCCGAACTCAACCACATTATTCCCTCAACCAAACCTCATCTAACCCCAATTCATACCTTCATGCCTCTAAACGGAGTTGTGTACACACAAAAAATAACAATAAAGTTAACACAGCCAAAAAGTCTTCACTGTATTTCTTAAAAACACTGGTCTTCAGAACACTATATTATAAGAACACACACACATACACTGAACGAACCTTCTGCCTATCACAGTTAAGTGGACCAATCTGAATGAATAAAATCTATTTGTTTACAAGGCTTTTTGTGAGGGCTGGATTCAGCCTTCAGCCTCTGCTCTTCCTTTTTTTCCCACCGTGTGAACATGAAGTTGCTGTTGAGTTCTGCCAAATCTTCCAAAGATCCATATCTAGTCATAATCTAGCTGGCAGCGGCTCGGCTCAGAGCCCCATAGATCTGGCCCTTTATCTTCTTTTAAGGTTGCCGTCGGGGGCAACCGACAGCTGTTGCACAGTGGTTTGGTCCCAACCAAAAAGGAACTGATCGGTCAAGGGGCAAACCTATAAGTCAGTCCTTACAAAGTGCTACCCCTCCGAGCCCGAGTGTGATTAACGCAGATGCGAATGTTTTCTTTGGGGCGCTGAGTCGTGGGCGGACCGGTCCTGATCACACGGCGAACTGCCACCGCCAGTTTCCCCAGCAGATCGAGCCCGGAAAAATCAGGACAATTTGTCAGATTGTCACTGATCCCCAATTTTGGGCAATTTGTTCAACATGTGCTACTTCCTCCTCTGTCTCCTTGAACACACTTGAAGACAGACCGGTTGTGTGTGTCGACCACAAGCGGCGTAATCCCTCAAGTGTCCTGACGATGGTTCTCTACCGCAGGCTGCCGGGGGAAAGAATGTCCCGATTGTTCGCTCGCATGTTTACGTGTGTTTTTGCGCGTACGAGGCAGGGAGGTAACTGCTTAACGACTTTCACCTTCCCTCCATATGTGTCGGCACGTCTTCCTTTTTAAACCGTCTGGCCTCCACACGTTTACACCCCCACCACTATACACACGCACACACACACACACACACAAACACAAACACACAGGGGTATGTTGATAATGGATGACAGACACTGTCCGGCCTCGGAAATCCCAAATGTGCTCCATCTGAGCTCTTTAAAGTCTTACACACACACATGCACACACACACATACACACACACAGACTTAAAGTTCAGCATGAACGTGTAAAGAAACACAAACACACCAGGAAACTGAATCTGTGGGAGTAACGCCCAGCTCCTCCCCGAGGTCAAGGATCCTCGCCCTCAAGCACAGGCGCTGACATCCAGCAAAATGTACACACACCATTGAACTGGTTGAGGCTGCAAGGTGACATATGTTCAGAAACAAGTGGTGCAGGCCGAGCTAAGCAAATTTATTATCCATCCATCCATCCATCCATTCATCAGTTTTCTATCGACGCCTCTCTTGGGGGTTTTGCTTGAAGCACCTCCCAGCTGTCTTCGGGTCAAAGGCAGCCCCCACAAGACATCTGCAGACAGTATGGGGATCCCAGTTCACCTCACGTGTGTGTTTTTTGGACTGTTGGAGGAAGCCGGAGTACCCGGAGTGAACCCACCAGAACATCCAAACTTTCCCGGAGGGTCGAACCCGTGACCTTCTAGCTGTGAGGCGACAATGCGAACCGCTGCACCACCGTGTCGCCAACTTTATCCACCAGAACTCAAAATTTAAGCGCATGACTCGTTTGTGACCATCGGGCGAAGCATGCTTTTTCTGATCTGAAAATTGGCAAACGAGACCTTTTCAACTTTAAGATTTATCTTCAGTCTTTAAATTGTGTCTCTGATTTTGTGATATTTCTTTCCTATTTGGACAAAATCAATCACTTGAGCCTGAAAACAGGCATAAAAGTGTGTGTTTCTGTCGAATATAATACTGTAATAATAATGATAATAATAACTAATAATAATTCATAGGAAAAAAACAGAGCGGTCTTGTGAAACTTGATGTTAACCCTTGATTGTGTGTACCTATGTCCCCTGTGTATGTGTGTGTCAGGAGAAAGAGCAGCAGTGGCAGAATCGTGTAGAAAAACTGACCTCCAGCCAGCAGAAGATGCTGCAAGACCGACTGGAGAGACTCAAGATGTTCAGGGTGAGGGCGACGCACGCACCAGACCTTTCAATGCAGCGTTTACACAAACACACACACACTCACATACACACAACTGCTGCCAGCTGCTGATTTCCGATACACAGCCGTCAAATACAGCAGTTGTGGCTCTCAAACCACATCTGGCAGCTTGACTGGAGCCGCCTTCGGCAGACCAAGTGCGTCTTGCATTTCAAAGCGCCTGCACTGCACAAAAGCTTCGGCGAGGCTTTTCAGCCCAGTCGCAGTTCAAGGTGGGTCATTGCTTACACATCGTCGAGGTAGCGTGCCACTGCCAAACAAATAGACGCCTGGTCGAGGGAATAGTTCAACTCAGTCATCGGCTTTAACAGCGTGCTGCCAAGTTTAAAGGCAATTATCACGTCATGTTTTGTTTGCCGTCGAAGCCACCCTGAGTCGCCTGTCAATCAAATACTGAGAGCGAGCGGGAAACCAAAGATGACCCCACTGTTTTTCCCCCTCAGTGTTTGTGTTTTCATTAAGAAGTGATGTCGTAGCTTTGGCTTTTAACTGAGAACGGCACTTGCGGGACATGTTTGATCATGAGATGTAGTATCTTTGAAGTGACGTCGTATCTTTGGCTTTTAACTGGGAACAGAGCTTGAGGGACATGTTTGACCTTTTTTTTTTTTTTTTTTTCCATTTAAGGCCAATACGCATAAGTGTCGTACGCAATCCTTTAATGCTCTCTTCTTCTGCAGGAGTTCCAGAGGCAGGTGCTAATGGAGGAGTCAGAGAGAGAGGATAGCGAGGCCGACCTTAAACGACTCGCCGGAGTGCAGAAGCAGCAGGCGCGCTAATGTTTGCACTGTAAGATTGATGTAGCGGGAGGCACCAACAATCGTGTCAAATGTTGCTGCTTTTGCTGCTGTTTTGTAACGTGCTATCAAAGACGCTCATATTACACTGGTTCTGTTTAGATGAAACATCCATTGAAAAAAAACTTTTGCGGCTACTCCTAAACCTTTTAGGAATTAACTTTTTTTTTGTCGCCTTCCAAACATTCGGATCGTACCACAAAGAATGGTGATCGGCGGGAAGCTAAATTTGAGCTGTGGTTCGAAGTGATTCATCCCAGTCGTACGTTAATCTGCAGCATGTGCATGTGCACTAAATTTAGACAGATTCTGATAAATGCTTGTCTTAATGTGGATGTTCCATGTGAACATGTGGTGCATTCATATGGCAGGAATGTCCTGAGACGGAAGAGGTCCTGAGACTCAGGCTCAACTCTGGCCTTGTATGGTAAGCGTGTGGGCAGAGGAGGAAAATAAGACATTCAAATAGACATGAATAATGCTGAAGCTATAAGGTCACTCAAGAGCAAATGTCAAACTCAAGTGGGAGGGATGGCCCTCAAATATGACTGGAGAGAATATTCCTATGTTAGAATCAAAATATTTTTTATGTTTTCATCAGTTTTTGATTAGTTCCGCTTTATGAGACATTTAGCGAAAATGAGTCGCACATGCAGGATCAAACACGGGAGGTCACTAAATCAGTCAATATGTCACAGCCTGGGAAGAAGCCTGAACTTTGTTCTGTCACTACTTCTAAATTGATTAGAAAAAAATGATGATGCACTTATGTAACCAGACATGTTACATGGTATGTTCCAAAATCCTCTCAATTGATTTCATGTGTCCATCAGGGGCAGAAAAGGGAGGGTCTTCCTGGGATTAGCGGAGAAGATATTTTCAAAACTGACTTAAACTGACTGAGATTGGGGCGTGACAGGGTGGATTAGCGAGATTTCAGATTCGAAACCTCAGCAGTCCAGCTTCTTCTCAAGTTGTCTTTAGCTTGGCACGATTCGTTCTGTCTTTCGTAAAAGACGGAGCAAATATTTTGTCTTCGTGAGACATTAAAAGAGGAGGAGATGAGTGACAGTTACAACTGGGACTCCAACTCAGCGATCTCAAAGTGTGTCACAGTGCTGTGAGGCTACTTTTCTTAAGTTCCAGCACAGCGTCTCTGGCTAACGTCTTTGGGGGAAAAAATGCATTGATGTTTTCATCATGCATCTGTAGCGCAAACATGCATTGGAGAACCGGCGCCCTTTTGTAGGATCATGCGGTGAGTGAATGCACGTGTGTCGTGCAAACAATAGTGTGTAGCCAGGGGCGGACTTCCACAGTGACAACATGAATGAATTCAAGTGCGGATGAAACTCTTTCATCTGTGTAGAAAAAAGGAGGGTAAGAAAAAGATACTGACAGCGGCGGAGGGAGGGGCAAAAAAAGGAGGTAAGGTGAGGAGGAACAGGAATTTCCAGGATTCCAGTGAAGAGCAACTTGTATAAAACTGGACGTCTATTGAAACAGTCCAGACAACTCAACTGACTGAAAGACGTCTGAAACACTCTGAAACACGTTTTACTACCACCAATGAAATGCATTACGCGAAGCCGTTTGCTTCATTACATGGACGAGTTAATCTTGTGAACTTGACTGAGTGAGTAAGCTCAACTAAGTTAAAATAGCATGTATGGGTGTGGTTCGGGTGCGACAGTCCTGCCAGTGAATGGTCCTGATTCTAAAGCCCAGTATGAACTGTTCACCAAGTCTTGATAAATTGAATGAAGATTAAGCAGTGCAAAGCTAGATGAGGGATGCATTTCTAATTTTGCAGTGGACTGTCACTTGAAGTCTGATCAAACCCTTTCAGAACCAAGGTCAGCACCAAGAATTGTTCCAATAATGTCATGAGAAGAAGGAGCAGAACGGACTGGTGGGAAAGTGGCTGCAGAGTCCTGAGTTGAAAACATCAATCTCACGTGCTACATAGAGTCCAAAGTGCCTGTGTCTTTGTGCGGTCTGCTGCCATCATGCGCAGACAGTCAACAATAAACAACCTGACGCAACACAGGCAGTAAAAATCCACAACTGCAAACATGTTTCTGGCAGCTCAGATGACAGTACAACTTGTTCACAGGAGTGGAATTGAGAAAGACCTCGTTTTAGGTTGTGTTGTGCTAACAACGACTGTAACAATGGTACCCATTGCCGCCCTGCTTGGCACTCAGTATTAGGTTGGAATTGGGGAGTTAGATCACCCAACCCGCTCCCTCGGGGGATGGGTCAAATCCAGGGGAGGAATTTTGCATCGGTCGGGATGTGACAATCACTGAGACTTTAACTTTAATGTGGACAGAGTGGTAGTCTCATGGTGTCTCCACAGCAGTCAGCCTATTGAGGTGAGATTCTGCATTCATTTATTCCACTTTTTTTATTTGCAAAATCACATCATTTTGACAATAATCTTTCAAAGCAGCTAGGTGTATTGCAGGTACCGATTCTAAAACCACACATCAATCAGTCTTGAAAAGCTCCCATCTGAATTCTGTGTTGAATTCAGATGGGAGCGAATGACACACAGGCCTATTTTGAGGAACGAGGGGCTGCATTGATGGCCGGGCTTCTGCGGCGGGGAGGGAGGGAGGAACGGAAGCCTTTTATGAACTTTAGAGAGGATTTTATTAGCATTTCGAATCGCAGTATCTGTGTGCCTACGAGTCAGAGTGTACAAATGAGCACAATGACAACAAATCAGGGCAGGGCTGGGCAGGAATTAGCCTGAGGCAGAGGATACACACAAACATCCCATATAAATAATAGAAAAACTCACATGACGCCAAACTAAAAAAAAAAAAGCCCTCTATATTGCCATAAGCGTGCTACCACAGTGTGAACAGCATTTCTCTGTAGCTTCATTTAATCTACACAGTGGAGTGGGTAACACTAATCTGGCATGACTTTTGTATCACTGTGATATTCGCACTGAATTCTCCTTCATCCATCTTGACAACCTCAAATAGAACATTTTTGCAATTAAAATTTGTAAATGCAATAACCAATCATCTTGAATATATATATATATATATATATATATATATATATATATATATATATATATATATATATATACATATATATATATATATATATATACATATATATACATATATATATACAAGCAACATCTCCTGGCAAATCTAACATACCTTACATGGCCGAAAAGTAGCGAGAGGCCAGCTAGTAACTAGCTAGCTTCGCTCAGGGCCAGACAAACTTTTTGACTGGTGGGCCAGAATGGGTTGTAAAATGTGACAGAGGGTGCCAGAGCAGTAGCAGATGGATGGAGTGTTTTGGTGACTCACTTCATAGGAGGATAATATATATCATGGGATATGTAGAAAACGTGCTTTAATGTCTATTGAAAATGAACAAAGCGTCACAACAAAATACTGTATGTCTCTTGGAAGCCCCACGGTGTTTTGCTCTTTATTGAAATGACTCTTAAAACACTGAAAAAATGGATGAAATACAGCTATTTTATGACTATTAATATAATTCCTTCAAGTTTGGCGGGTTGGATTAAAAAGCCTAATGCACTGCATATGGCCACCAGGCCGTAGTTTGCACGTGCCTGGCCTCGCTGATGTGTAGGAGATTAGCATGGATGCTGCAGTAGTTTCTAAAGGCTTGTTTGAAGTGACAGGGTGATATCAAATTAGTTTGGGGTGGTTTGGACGCTATGTAGCACCTGTGTGTTTTTTCAGTGGTTCCTTAGTGGTTCTTGAGCGGATCATTAGGACAGTTATGGTGCTATTTAGCATTTCTGTGGTTCTTCAGGGGTTCCTCAACAGTTCCCCAGTTGTTTTTGCGCTGTGTGTAGTTCAGCACCTTCAGTGACCCGTCAGTAGTTCCTTAAGTTGGTACTGTCGACCAACTCGAGTTTTGATTTGTCCTTCAAAGGAGCGCTTTGCCAAACTATCTGTTGTTCACATCCAAGTACAGAGTGCTCTTCGATGCCACAACACATTTACAACAAGAAGCTGTTAACAGACTGATGAGATGAACAAAACGTTCTGCGCAATCCCACTGAAATGTCAGGAATGTGAATCCCATTCCAGAGGCTGATTAGCATACAGGCATCCGCCACCACCCACAGCCAAACAGCTGGTGCTTTCCGTTATCTTAATGCTAGCATCCTGTCAACAGCTGCTGCTTGTTGGCAGAGATTCCGGTGGCCCCTGCAACGCTACAACCATGTTTTCAATGCTCAGTGCCAGAATCAAGGCCCTGAGCAGCAGGAAGACCCCCGGTGTGAAAGATTAAAGTGGATCATGAGGAATTGACAACATTTCTGAAGACGAGATTCCACTCACACTGTAAATAAATTGTTTTTCGGGTTTGACGGGCAGGCAATTTGGACACTGCTGTGAAATTTTACTTGAAAAATGCTTGACTAAAATTAATTTAGGTATTAGGTTTACCCCACTTGCACTGCAGTTGCATGCTCACATGCCACATGAAGGAAAACTGCGGGGCGCACCATGACAGCACATAAAAGCGGAGGCTCGTAAAATGTGCTGTACTGTTTCCCATCATTGACTCAGGTTGTTGTCGGCCACACAGTTTGTTTGGTTTTTTCCACAAAACAATCATGATGATTTTTTAGATGGAAAATAACAGTTTAAACTTGACTGGAAAGGTTTGAAAGTGACGAGAACGAGAGCCTGATCTGCACATGGGGTGCTACGTATCTACCAACAGATGTACCTGTTATAAAATAAGCTTGCACAATTTTAGGCACACATTTACATTCTGTACTTGCTGTAACTTGTGTTCATCAAAAAAATAAATAAACATAGGTTTTCTATGATCTGCAGTGAACACTTGGAAAATTTGCAATTTGTAAATGTCTGATTTATTTTTGCCTTCACAACTCTGCAGTCTACAGGAAGAAGACGGCTCCAGACTACTGGCCTCAGCAGGTTCAGTCAAACGGGTTGATTCTGATTCTGAGGGTATCTCGGCTGCATCCACAACACACTGCAAAAACCAGACTTGTGAGAGGGTCATGGTACTGAATCACACAGTGATGAGGCAGCTCGCCGCTCGATCATCTACTTTTTATGGCGGTGACGCAAGCTGCGTTGCCAGATGCAGTCGAGGATTCCTGCACGTCTGCAGAGGCTTGAAGAGGGAAGTGTGTGTGTGAAGCAACAGCTGTCTCTGTTCAGAGTAAGTGTAAGTCACACAAACAGCACGTGAAGACACAGACATGGTTTTGGTCTATTAATGACTTCAAATAAACAAGAAGTTCAGGGGTGACGGTGGATGAAGTGTAAATCTAGAGGCAGTTGGTTCAACTCTCCATTGATAAGTTTTAAATTTGGTATGATAAGTTCAGGTCCGGCAGTCTACTACTGCAATTGACTTGACAAATTAAATTCTCTAAATTGTGGCACTGAAAACACATCAACCATAAAATAATTAGAGTTTTTGTAATATAATTTTAATGATATACAAATATTTAACAAGACAAACATAAAAAGATATATCTGAACGTATTTAATAAATAAGTCCACATTTAAATATTGATGTCACATCCCTTTTGACATTCAACAACGGCTGCTTGGTCTTTAAAGCACAAAGCACAATCAGTGACGGTTGTATTAAATTTAAACACAAACCACATTTACCCATCAGAGTTAAAACATTGCCACTGATTATTTGTGCAATACGCAGCGCTTGCCAAAAATTTAGCCAAGCTAAACTAACAGAGGGAAGGAACATTATGGGACAACCGTACCTGTTTGTACACTGATTTTACCAAATACCTACGTAGGGACATACTGACAGGGTAACCTGCCTATTTTATTTTTTTTTTACCAAACACTATATTTCGAAATGTGCCATCTCCAGTTAAGGTTATGATCATTAACTTATATATTTATTTATTTATTTATTTGTTTGTTTATAAATTTAAATATTCCGGTTTTCTCGACAGAGGAAAAGCTCACCTCAATGTAGTTCTTGTCATTTGTTTCCTTCAATACTTCCTTAGCAGTGTTAATAGAAATCCGTTTTAGAACAAAGTTAACATGCGATAGGTCAGGCTCGATGCATTGCCATTCTGAGGGAAATTATATTGCGACATAGTTATCGCCTCCATTGGAATTATTTTATCTGATAACACCCAGTTTTGTTTAATAAACTTTGGTTGTCTTATTTTGTTGTTCTCTCAGGATACTCAGCCTACAAGTGCTGTGTCCTCTGCCCTACACGACATGATGAGAAATCTGCCAAGCAAACTCCAGCAAGGCCAGAAGCTCCATCATGGCCAACAGCTCAACAAATTTGCAGGTTTCTCCTTTTCACTTTCACAAGGACAAAGGGACAGGATGGTGGGGGAATACTGAGGCTCGTGGGCATTACAGTGAATCGTAGATAGCACTCAGCAAACGCTCTGTATTCAGTCTAATGACCACTAGTAGTGGTTGCCATGTTGATGGACCTGTTTTTTTTTTTTTTTATATAGCTTCTGGCTACTAATCAAGTATGTCTGATGAGAGTCAGAGGGAGTCCTGAGTGTCAGCACTCAGTAAAACAATATTATTTTTTAAATCGTTGGAGTCATGAAATTTTAAAAACAGCAAAATGTAATAATATCATTTTGAATGAATGATGCTGCCCAGAAGAAGTCGCCAATCTTTCCACTGTCTTCCAATCCAGGACATTGCCTCTTCAGTGTAAGTGCACTATATCCACTGAACTCAACTGGCCATCACATCTCTCAGCAAGACGACAACATCACCATTCTTCCAGCAGACAACCGGAGATGCACTGTGGTACTTAATACATCAGACTACCACGCGACAATGACCACACTTCTCAGCGACAACAACAACTACGAAATCCTGAAGGGCGACCCCACTGCCCGCTACAAGAAGAAGGTCAGATTGCCTTCAACAACTGGAAAAAAAGAAAGCCATCGACAGACGCACCTACTACTGCCTTTAACTGGGCTTTCTTAAAATCCACCAAGGGAAGGAAACATAAGCAGCCAACAACCACCAGGGAAGACCCAGACAACAAAAGGAAGAACATTGTTGTCCCTTCTGTTGGAGGCCTTTCTGAAAAACTGGGGAGGATTTTTTTTTTCCAAACGTGACATCCCGGTTCACTTCAGACCCAGTAACACTCTCAAAGACTGGTTCACCCAAAGGACAAAACACCAAGGCACAAACTTAACGTCGTCTTTGCAGTACAGTGCAGTGAGGACTGCCCAGATCTTTACATTGGCAAGACCAAGCAGCCTCTACACAGACACATGGCCCAACACAGAAGAGCCATCACCTCAGGACAGGACTCAGCGGTTGATCTGCATTTACAGGAGAAAGGCCACTCCTTACAAGACTCAAATGTACAGATTTAAGACAGAGAAGACAGGTGGTTTGAGAGAGGAGTGAAAGAAGCCATCTATCCACCTAGAGCGACCCTCTCTGAACAGAGGGGGAGGACTTCAGCACCATCTTTCTTGAGGACCCTCCCCAGATTCAACCACTCTTCACACCTTTCCTCAAGGGAGCCCAACGACTCACATGATGGCAGGTCAGAAGTAGGAGGAACACTTAGCGGGTCGTCGGATTAACAACTGTCATGGGGCTCTCTTAGCAGGATTGACACCTCGTTGATAAGCAACACCTTTTGTTGAAAAATCAACACCACATTGATATTCGACACCTTGGTAGGTACCATCAGCCTTAGCCCCACCCACAACTCCTGGTGTTTAAATACCTGGGACTCTCCAACTCTACTCTAGTCTCCACTAGTATCTGAGGAGGGGGAGGGGCGAAAGACCCACCTGGGCGCACCAGAAACACCCTATCCAAGGTGTGGAGTTAGCAATTGGCACTCGAACCCCAGCCTCCCAGGTGGAAGACTGGGAGTTAACTCACTGAGCCACTCCCACCCTGTACACTGAGTGCTGTCGGTGTCCATTAGTGCCACAACGTCATGGGGGAAAATCTCAGTTATGAGCGGCCTAAGCCACCAAGATATCCGCCCACGCCAATGAAAATGGCGAAAGTTGAACAAATAACTCAGGTTAAAGGGGAGAAAGAAATTGAAGTTACCAAGAGAAGGATTTGTACTCACTAGGTCTCCTGACACTGAGCAAAGAACAGCCACAATTCAGACTCATCACATAGAAAAACTAATTTAATAATATTAAATCGACATCTTTACAGTGACAATGCAGTTAGTTTTTTTATGTAAATCAAACAATATGAAAAACATTAAAACGAACATGAGTTGCCTCGTTCGTTAAATTCTAGCAGTAAATCGCGTTTCTCGAATGTTGAAGTTCTCCGACACCACGTACGTTCATTTACATGGATGAGATTTAGCCAGCAGTGACCTAAACGTTTCAGCTACTCGCCTGCAGACTTAGTAACAGGACGTTTACTTTTCGCACACTAAAGGGACAGCTCATCCAAACGTGTTTCCAGTTTTTCTTATTCACCAGTATGAGTGGGGGGAAGCTGTTCGGGGGGGGGGGGGGGCTTCCTCGTCCCTGGTAAATGAAACGTGTTAGCTCATCTAGAAGGCTTACCTGTGCTTCGAGTCGGTGAAGAAGAAAAATACAGACAGTACTCAAAGTGTGGAATGTTTCAGATGCTACAAATTCCCTTCAAAACACAGACACGCTGAGACGTGAGAATGTGCGAGGCTGGCAGCCCCCCGCACCCCCCCTCCAGCCCTGACAAAGACATCCAGTTGTCCGTCTGTCTCACCTTGTTCGCAGTCCACCGGTTGAGGCAAAGTCAACTTGTACAGCCAAAACACAGGAGTTATTGCTTGTCTACGCTATGAAGCAAGTGTGCCTCACTAAAAACAAAAAGGTTTCATCTTAAACCAACAAGTGTAAAAAAACAAAACAAAAGAAACATCACTTTATTGGGTGAACAGTCGGTGGGGGGCAACACGCGGACATCCATTCAACCAGAGAAGATGTTGCATTATTGAAGCACAATGCGACCGATAACTACTGTTGTTTGTTTGTTGTTGTTTAAATGAGTTTAAAACGATGCAAACAATTTTCTTTCATTAGAGCACAGCACTACTGCGTCACACACTCCAACACAAGAGACACAAAGCAGAGACGTTCGCGGACAAAGAGGCAACCCGGTCCCGAGGGCCCGGCCGGGGAACAGGTCACACTGCCGTATGTCTCGCATTCTCGTTGCGGGGTTGCTGAGGGCTGTTCCTGGTGAACTGGCTGAAGCTGGCGGCCCTGCACCTCGCCCTCGGCCCGTCTCCCCCTACATCGCCAGCCGAAGGGCGCGTGTGGCCAGACGGCAGAGTGCTGTAGCGACCAGGCACACAGGGGCCCTGAACTAGGTTGGACGTCTGGAGAGTGGGGTCCTTGGAGAAGAGGCTGCGGATGAGCTGGAACTTCTCCTTCTCCTCCTGCAGGAAAACGTCGACCAGGAGCTTCTTCTCGCGCTTAAGCTGCTCCACGATGGTCTTGGGAACGTCGGGGATCACCCACGCCACCACCAGGCTGAGAAACATCACTAGATTCTGACAAGGAGCAAAAGACAAGAAATGGTAGTTTTAAGTTTGTTGTGATCATTGTGTTTTTTGTATAAGTAATTTGTTGTGTTTATGTATATTAGTTTTCTTTTTTTTTCCTGAGTACTTTAACTGCAGCTTGAATTATTCTTATTTTGAAAGTTTTTATTTTGGTTTTGACATTAGATTATTTGTACATCATTTAACGTTTATATTATTGTACATTTTCTCTGCGGAGCAAGGTATGATTTGTTTTAATGCTTATTTGAGTTTCATTTGTGGCATTTGGGGTTTGTGTGCTTTTTGGTGTTTTTCATTTTCACGGATTTGATTCAATATTGGGTTTATGAGTTGTTGACATTAGTTGCTGACGGTTATGAAATTTAACTAAAAAATGATTTTGTTTATAAGCATAGAGTTTATATATACATATATACACACACACACACACACACACACATTCATATAAATACATACTGTATATATAACTGAAGCTTTACAAAACTTTCCTTGTCAAGCTGTGCAGGACTTAAACTGCTCATTGTCAACTGGTGACTTACACATTTGACATACAGACATACACAACCTAAACGGTGCAGTAAAAAAAACATATATAAATGTTACAACAAAAAAAAAGCATCACTGTGCTGCTGCCAATCTCGGCCACGACCCTCCTGCAAAAGAGATTTTCAATCTCAAGTGTCCATGCTTGACAAAAATCACACGATGGCTCTGCTCGACGCAATTTACCACCTCCCCAGTCGCACCTTCGAGGAGACTTTTCTGAGAACTGTGTGAAATCTGTGGGGCATTTGTTAGACATAAATTATGAGGAGGAACAGGAGGGCGGGCTAGGGGCGTTGTTTGCCGTGTGAGATGAGACCAGACAGTCGGGCAGGCATCTGGTACTGTCCCACCTAACGAACAAAGATAGACCCACCTGTTTGCCTGTACAATTATCGAGCTATTAATTGTTTCCCCCTGCAGGACAGCACAACATTTATACACGGACACACATGAGGCCGATTAATGCTCGGGCCATTTGAGTACAGAGCGACCATGTGTTGCGACCACTAAAGATAAATACGCCTGTGAGATTATCCTCCTCAATCACGCTCCATCGCACTTGCAGTTGTGCTTTTTTTTTTTTAAATATTGGTTGTGCCCCACAAACCTGACACTGCAGCAGAGAGTCCCGACACGCAGAGCACGCACCTGGAAGAGGATGACGAACGCCAGTCTTGCAGCCAGGACACACCAGTACTGCTTGGAGAAGGTGTACGCATCAAGAGACCATGGTGGTTCCCTGTAGTCCTTATACCTAAAACAAACACAAAGGAATCTCGTGAAAATGCTAAATAAGTAAATAAATAGAAAATCTTTACTTTGGCTTTTGGGTTTGAGGTTTGTTTTTTTTGTTTTTTTAATCAAATTTGAGTGCAGCATTGCTGTTGTAACCACTTCAGAGGGCATCTCAGGTCCACCTGTGGCTGAATTTATTTCATTGGCTGAAGGCCTCTCTCTCTCCTGCTTGCCCCTCCCCCTCCCACCTTTCAATAAACTTTATTGGGATTCCTTTCTTGAGCTTTCTTTGCGGTAAACAGTCTTTACTGTGCTGTTAAAACAACTGGCAGAAAAGTTGAACCACATGGCAAGCTGACTGAAGACGGGAACCAAAGCAAACACACAAAGGAACTAAAGGCACAAAATAAGGGAACGAGCAGTCAGATACAGGAGCAGGATTCAGGTTCAGTGACCTTATTGGCAGCCAACGAAAGTTGCTGGTGGAAAATGAACACATTAATGATCAAATTATCAGAAAGGTCCTCCTCCAAATCACTCCAATGCGGTGAAAGGTATTTGAAGGTTCACGTAAGGTAAATGTATTTGCCTTTTCCCTGCTGCAGAGTCACTCTCAGTTCTCAGTTCCTCCTGGGTCAGTTTCCAAAACCGGGTAGAAAATACTGACTGCCAGGTGATTTACTTTCTAGCCCTGAACTTTGGAATACACTCATAATTCCAGGGGCAACCTCATCAACCCAAGACGTGTGACGTGGAGACGCAGACTGTCTTTATTTACCCAAGTCTTCATTACTCATTACTAAAGTGAGAGGAGATGGCGATGTCGGCGTCTGCACCATGTCTGCCAAATATTTACCCCCACCCCACCCAAGTGCTTGATCTGAGGCCGTGCCGCTGAGCTGTAGATTAGGGTAATATATAGCATTGGCTTCGGTCTTCTGAAGGGGGAATGGAAACCGCAGCAGGTCCAGGGCAAACAAGGAGCTAATGAAGCCTTTGAAGCGCTAGGCATGGCATCGCCATCAGGAGTCGAAGCTACCGGCTGGAAATCATTTGGGCAACCGGGCCGAGTTTTTTATAAGGGGCAGGTGGGGGAAGCGCAGGGAAAAGATTTACGATTCAGGCGCTCCGAGTCTGCTGGTTGCAGCAGGTTCCGATAATGTCTACATTTTTCGTCGAGCACTTTTTGCACCTTATGATGCATTTCATAAAGACCAGGATGATGATGTATCTGGTTCTTTGTTGGCTACGTTGTGAGAAGTTCCCGCTTATGTCAGAATTTTAGCTTTAGACTTAAGACTGTCCAATGTGAACACTAGTAGGTCCTGTATGATAAACTGTTTACAGGCTTATGTTTCCAACTGTTTATAATTGTACCATCTGATCATAGGCTGGTTTCTGTCGACAACACAAGCACCAGCGGAAACATCGATATCGTCGCAGACTTGCGACATGTGATGTCGTTGCTGTCAAGCTGACCGAAGAGTCTGAAGAAGCAGCCTCCAGCTGGACGCAGTCCAGCTGGAGGCTGGACACTTAAAGAGTGTCTGACCCTCATTACAGTCAAAATGATGATGATGAAACCATTCAGCTCCAATAGGTCACATATGGAAATGGAGAATAAGAATAAATTGCTCCAGTTGTGCTTTGCAATCTTGACATGACAGACAGCTAGTGTAATATTTATTAGGCCATTTCCATTGTTATTAGGGCACAATGGAGCCAACAAAAATGTGGATGCAGAATATACTAGGTTGCTTTCAATTGTCCTGCAAAACGTTTTCATTTAAAACTGAAATTGTGGTGACACCTATTGTGGTACACCACTTAAACCATATTTGAAACTAAGCTTTTGGAACAAATCACATTGTAATTCACTGGATGAGAATTTGAAGACTCAGACAGCCCTCACAAATATAATCACTACCATTTTGTAAAATGACTGGTTTTGTCTGTTTCAGTTTAATCTCACCAGTCACCACTAAAAATCTGTATGGAAACACAACCCAGCTCGAATGTGTACCAGTTTACCTCTATTCTACTTGCAATACATTTCTTTAAAATGAGGGGAGTTAATAGTACTTGGGGTCTGTTTGAGGAAGAGATATCCCTTCCCTGTCAAGTTCAACAAAGGGCATTCCTTTCAAGGACAGAGATGGAACACAATCCATCTCATTGATATTCTGAAGCTCATCTCCAGGCAGAGGAATGCAGCTTTCTAGACCACTGGTTGTAGTGAAACGATGGTAGGAGAAGTAAGAAGTAAGAGTTTTACTCACGAAAAACGCAACAATTTGGGTAATTACAGATATAGATGAAGCTGCCTTCCTTCCCTTTTAGCCAGTCAGCAGTCACATGTGCAAGTAAATCCAGGCAACATCACTTTAGTGGTCCGGTGCCACCACTTCAAAAATATGTGGTTAAACACCAACTATGTCACACAACCTTAAATAAAATGGAATTGTATATCAAATTCCAATTGTATTTGCACTAGTACCACAACTTGCATCCTTGGCAGTCTTATCACTGCTAGATGTTGTCGTGTGCAATTAACTACGCCTGTAAACCAAAACAAACTGGTGCAGGAACTGCATTTCTTTACTTCCATCTTGTCCTTCTCTTGCTTAGTGCCTGACAGAAAACAAAGGGTGTACTGCTCATAACGAGTTTGCGATACTAGAAACCTACAGGTGTGCTCGTAGGTGTACAAACCCTGTTCATTTATGCACATATTTAAATAAAAACTACACTTTTACAACGTATTCTAACTCTACATTGTGACAACACCAAGTCAGACAATGCAGCTTCAATTATAGCTGCTAAACAAATTCTGATACATTACAGTAATAATAATAATAGGTCCTGTGCATTATATGCTACTTGATGCTGGCTCAAACTGCGAGCTACTAATTCTTGTCATGAATGATTGAGGAGAAGAAAGCAAACACAGGAGCGATTAAACTTAAAAATGAAGCTGGTTAAAGAAAACAAATCCACTGCTGAATAAAAAGGGGATAAAAACGGTCCGATCTCACTAACACATGATGCACATTGCTCCAACACTGGACTGGGCTGTTGTACGTGTGTTCACCTCTTGGTGTCTGAACCCTTTTCCTTATACAGTCATGAGTGAGGAATGTGCCCTGTGAGAGCCCGACTCTTCCTTCTTCTGTCTTTACTTTGATCTATTCGCCTTCCTCCCCTTGGAAGTCACTTTACGACATTTTAAGTTGTGCAAAGTAAACCGGGGCCCAAGGCTTCCCACCTTATAATTTAAGTCACCGCTAAAACGTTGAAAATAATAGCAAGAACAAAATTATTTTATTTTTATTACAGTCCTTATTGGGTTTGAATGACGTTGTCAGGCAGCATCTAACTCCAACCCAGCGTTCTTTCTAAGGGGTTGTATGCAAAAATAAATACATTCAGTATGTGAGACTTGTGAGACTTGCGTTATCGTGCGTTACCATGCGTTATCGTGCGTTATCGTGTTCCTGAGAGTTTTCAGCTAAAAACAAAATCCTTTTTAGGAAATAAATTCACATTTACAGGCAAACAAAGGTCAGGCCATTCCCATCCTTAAACACAAACATACACACGGTAATGCCTAATTTAAGGGCATGACTTCTGTCAGGTGAAGCCATAAATAAGTTGTATGCTACACTGTTTGGTCAAGCGCACCCTTTTTCATGCTTTCTACTTTGTTTATACCCCCATAAAGAAAATATTTGTTTGCCATGCTCCAATGTTTTTACGTCTCTGTAATTTACGACTCCCCGCGTTCTGTTCCCAGAATTGTTTAGAGCAGAGGACTGTGACAACAGGTCTGGCATCCAGCTCGCTCTGATCTGAAAACACTTCCACTCGCCCGAGTTTATTGCTTCCTCTCGCCGGGCACAGGAGGAGAGACCAGTCAAGGAAAACAGCACAATTCCAACATGTCCGGGATTAGTCCCTAGCAGATGGATGTTTTTTGGAGTTTCAACGTGTGGGAAAAACAGCTTGAAAGGAACTCATCAAATCACACTGCCTTTCATGAGGTATCGATAAATTGGCAGCAAACTGCTCCATTAGGACATTCGCAGCACGTGTCCACTGCCACAACTGCAGCCGTCTAACAAACGGGGAAATTTTCTGCCACTCGTAGCTCTACTGCAGTGGTTGGGGATGGAAGTCACCATGTCAGATCACTGTAGGCGTATTGTTTGGAAGGCAATTTTATGGAAATCAGCAGAATTACGGCGTAAATCCAAGGCAGCTGGCGCATTTTCATAAAATGTCAAGCAACGTTTTATCAAACAATTTCAATTTCAAAATTGAAATAAAAATAAAAAGCCAGAGTCGTGTTTCAATAAAAGTTACTTGATGCAAGCAAAATAAACTGGGTGAAGTTACATCATTGTAGGCACTACGTGGCTGCTGAAAGAAGCAGGGGTGATCAAAGCCAGAAGAATGGAAAGCATTTCAGGGAATGCTATTAATTAAAGTTTAAATCTCTCTTGGACTACGTGCGGCATGCACATCGCAGAGGCAGCGTACATGAGAATCGCGTGAGTGCAAACTGGGTCACAGTTAATGGAACACATTAGCTCCAATTCCAAAACGCAAAGAAAACCACCGAAAGCAAGTGTTCAGTCTTAGTTGCAAATGAGGGGAAGTTGTTTCAAATGCGGTCATTTCCACACGTTTTCTAATGCCTGAACAAGTTCTGAACAAAAAAAGGTTTTTCGGAAAGACTTAATAGTCGGGTAAAAGAAAAGAACACATTTGTATTCAAGGGCTATTCAGATTTGCTTGACGCAATCAATAAAAGAAAAGAAAAATACTTTACTTAAAAGACTACAGTTTGTTCCAAAAGTATCCCTAGCTTTGGAGGAGGAAAAACAGTCAACTTGAATCCTAGTTACACGATTGCGCTGACGTGGCATGAAACAGACTTGTCCCAACATTGCCATGCACCGCTATTACAGCCACATTTTTATTTTCACTCTCAATTCTGACGGAGAGCGCAGGAGGAGGAAACAAGACTGTGAGATGTACAGTAGTGCTCAGCCCGCTGACGCGGAAGCAGTCTTCAAAGATTTAATACCTTGGTGGTTGCCTCCTATCACACCACCCATTTATCCATCCAACTGCAGCGCCTCTCCTCTTTCCTCCTTCCTTTCCCTTCCGTCCTGTATTTTTTTTAAAAAACCCTGTTCAATGAGTTCATCTTCAGTTTCCTGTCCGACACGTCGCCACTCCATTTAGCCGTTCTTGGACTTCTATCCTTGCGTGTCATCCGTGCCAATAATGCGCCCGGGAGAAGTGGGTCGCAAAAGGAAAAGGAAAAAAAAAGGAGGAAAGAGAAAGACCTCAATTGTCTGGGGAATTCGACACGGTTTGAGTGACACGCAGCGTTTATCTCGTTGGGCCCACGGGCATTTGCCCACGACGCAAGCTCGCAAGCACACTGCGGACACAGTTCACTGCGCAAACTGCAGACGGGACGGTCTTGGGCCATCTTTCAACTCGATTCATGCCTATTAGGGCTTGAAGGACGACTGTACTGTGGGCTTGGGGCCTCGTATTGTTGGGTCTGGGACATGTTGGCACAAAGACCGTATTCTTGCACCGTCGCCCTTCTCCGCGTTACGCAAGAGCAGGTTGGCCGTTTGTGGGCGCTGGCCCTTGACCTTCTCCTCTACTTCTGACAGAGATGCTCACCACTGGCATGCGTAAAAATGCATGGGCACAATGGCGCACTGTCTGCATTTACTGAGTACAGCACGCGGCGGTGGAAGTGTCAGACTGCAAAATGAATTGGCTGCTAATTCGTTTTTTGGTTGGTGGAGATGTTCTATCTGATAATCCCACCCTGTGAGGTGAATTCTTTAGCCGTAGGCATGCACAAGAGGGATTTTCAATGCAACACATGATCATATATGGAGTTATTTTGGAATCACCTGTGAGCTTCCATCTCACACACCATACAGGTTTTCCGCTTGCTATAAGTCATTGGGCTGCCTGCAACGTATAGTATACTCTATATCGATGATGTACTGTTTATATTTCAAATAAACAATATTTCAAATTTGGACATAAAGTCTGGCTTCATTCAGCCCGTGGTTAAAAGATACATTAAATTCTTCAATCAGGGCTAATGTGCATGTCAATTAAAGCAAATTCTGGTCTAGCTCGTGGCACAAAATTGGCAGAGTGACTGGTCGGATACTTGGGTATGCACAGTTAACAAACAATAGTCCTCAAAGCTTTTCATTAAAATAATTAAATTGCTAAATGTCCTGCACTGCTGCCACCATGCAATATATTTTTAAACTTGTCAGAGTGATAATGGAATCAAATATCACATGAGAGATACAGTGCCCATTCAACACAAGTTTGAATAAGTTCACTTGCTTTCATCTTCCAATCTGTTTACTCACCAGTCAGGTGAGTAAACAGATTGTAATCGTTTTCCCACATACCGCCGGCAGTTTAAAGGAAATTTACAGAGACAAATAAAGCAAAACGAGCCAGCAAATCAATGCAAGTACAGGACAAAGTATATTAGAAAAACGTGTTGGTTATGTTTTACCGACACACAGTGACGTCGCCGTGCTCAGAGTTGTGAGGCGCCGTGCCAGGTTTGAAATTGGAAACATTGAAGTAGGACAGGGTGTGGTCGATGAAGCCGTGCATGGTCCCCGACTGGCTGAACATGTACTGGTAGACCAGACGAGGGATGAAGTCCGATGTAAAGGAGATGACAAAGGCCTGCAACGGAAAAGATTAAATCAATTTACCAACAAGAGACTTGCTCCTCGCAGCCTGGTTTGACGTCTTCCAAGTGGTGCGTTGTGTTGATACGTTCACAGCAGTGTGAAAATTATTTGACTAAGGTATGCAGAACTAATGTCTGCAAAATTCTTTGACAGGATTGGATTTTTCCTTTTCCCTTCCTTTCTCTCAGGGTGGCTTAACGCTGTTTACATGCTCAATGCCCCTTAGCTCAAGAATAAACAGAAATCCTGGGCGCTTGCATTTCTGGATCCCGCGCAAATCTCCGCAGTATTAAAAGTAAACGGAAAGGGATTTGACTCCCTAGCTGAGGACAAATCCGAGACTTAAAAAAAAAAACCCTGGTTCCCTGAAGCTCAACAACGTGACCTTTTTGTTGGATCGCGTTACGGTGTTTCAGGTTTGATTCTGATGTGTTACAGGGCCACAGCGGAGAGGTTCGCTGAACAGTTACTGAAAGACATGGACACAGAACTAAAATCCAAACAATCTCGTATTTCCGGCCATATCAGCTCGTTTTCATTGTATCAGACTAGATGGAATTCTTGCAAATTTCAGGGGAATCGCTGGAAAAAAAAGAAAAGATCAGTGGGGTGTGATGAGTGAGTAAACAATGGGAAAAATTGGAGTTTTGGCACCAATATCTCCGGTGCATGTTCTGAATTAATAGGAAACAAGCAAGCATGAGATGATACTTACATTTATGATGACTGAGAATTTCCCCATCCCACTCAGTATGTTGTACCATATACCTGCAGGATAAAAGTGAAAACTTTATTTATTAACTTATTTAAAGGAGTGCTTCCATCTGGATGGCCAAACGGGCCAAACATTCACTTAAAGGTACTTAGAGAATTTGTCAGCACACGCTACTCTTCTGAGCTCTGCTGACACCCCCCCCCCCCCATTCAAGCCAGAGAAGCCTAGAGCTTAAGTAGAGGCGACGGCAGATTTTGGGCCATCATGATAACGGTAATGAAATACAAGCGTTCAGCTGACAGCAATAATGACACTGAACGCCTCGGCGCCGTCTGCTGCTTGTCAGGCTCATGACCTTAAAAGGTACCACAACCCCTTTACTGCTTTTAGTTTGAGTGTATTGATGAATTTCAAGGAGTTTCCTTCCAATATTGCGTGAACATCAGCTGCTAAACTACAATATACGAAGTTACGACAGCTGATTACCTGCCAAATTTGCATTTTATGTTTCAAATTAACTGCTGATTGGTCAGTATTGCGGACTAATGTGCACTTTGTGGAAATGACTAGAGCGAGTGGCTTACCGATGTCTTTAGCACGTATGGCAACAGGCCGACGCAGCTCTGTGACAAACTTCTTGGCGTCCAGCCTGATCTCGATAACGTTGTTGAGCAGAGCAAAGAGCGGGGCAAGTGGAAATGAGGCCACAAACAGAGAAACAAAGCCAAACTGGATGACTGGGAGAGAGGAAAAGAAGAAGTGTCATTGGACGTCCATTTAACCATACACAGTTTACTTTTAAACAACTTATTTCTTTGCATAGTCTTTAATCTGAAAGTGAAAGTAAAGTTTCACAAAATCCCAACTACCTCGGACTGCATCAGCTTAGACCAACACGAGCACATAGAGTAGTGCACAAATAGTGTCTTTTTTCTACTTCTTAAATGTTTCTCACCATCTCAAGGCACCTAGGTATACACATGGCATAGAAAATGATCAACCCATAACCCCTCAGATTGTGATAGTATGAGATATTGCCAATAAGCTTGATCCTAACTTAGTTTTGGGAGGTTATTATAATTTTCTGTCATGTTTTTAGGAGAGCTTTCTGTATACAAAGTCAAAGTTGAATGTTGATGCCTCTTTTCTGTCTTGAAATGACTACTTTGTTCACTTTACTTTCCTTAAACAGTGTGGATGTTTTTTTAAATTACTTTTTAGTTTGGGAATGGCCTCTCAGTCAATTTAAGACCGCCTGCCTGTCAGTTTAATGACCTGTCACTAATGTTGCATGAACCATACCAACTGTTGCAACCGATACCAAAGTTTACTTGAATGGTTGAAGTCCCTCAGCAAGTTAGTTGTACATTACAGCCATGCAGTTCCGCCAAAGAAATCCTCTGAAACAAAGATTCCCTTGAATGCCATATATATTGAAGAATATAAAATCATGTGCTTGCGAGACGCACATTATCATTTCACAGTTGTCATAATGCCACAGTTAAGCTCGCGGCAGAGCTCGCTAGTCAAAGATGGCATTTAAACCCACGCCTAGGAAATGGAACTTCCCTACAAGACGCCTGAAGTAATGTCACTCAGTAATACGACATTCATTTTTATCCATAGACTTTTAGCTGTAAGCATATCAGCAGCATGTGTTTAACGTCACACCAAGCTGGATAAACTAAACTGCTGTGGTTATGCTGTTGAAGTGTGTTTATGTGATGTGTCCATACAATACATACAGTCCAAAGATGTTATGGTGTATAAACTGTACAGCAGTAGATGGAGAGACCAGCTGCTTTAGTATGGTTGAAGAAAATTCAGAAACAATAGTTTAGATTAGTTGCTTGACATTTTAAGTTTAGCACTAATTTAGCAAAACATCGATATCATCAGCTTATCATCTTGCAATAAAGTCTTTATTGTAAGTAGGTGGATAGCTGTACATTCAATTATCCATAAGATGCAAATAATTGGTTTATTTTCTGATTGTACCTAAAAATATTTTATTTTTATTTTTATTGACTTATTTATTTTAATTAATATAACTCTTGATCTTTTTGCACTATACAGTTTGTTGCTGTAATTATGCAAATTTCCCCAGAGTGGGATCAATAAAGGTCTTCTATCTATCTTTATCAAGTATTTTAACTGCATGGGTCAAGTGCACTGAAAGCTATGCAGCCAAGCAAACACTAACACACTCATTGTCTGGCATGCCGTTTTTGGTTTTTCACAATACGAGGTTGACGCGCAAGGAATAATTCAAACTAAATTGCTGCTGGATTGACACGTGTGAATGGACACTGGTCCGGCCTGGAGTCTTACTGTCTGTCCAGGCGGTTCAGATGCTCCCTTTTAAGGTTAAATCCTCGACTTCACCAGCTAAACTGGGATTTTTATATGCATGTGTGTGTGTGTGTGGGAGTATTTGTGGCAGAGCCGTGAATGTGTGCTCGCAAGGGTTATGCAATAAATTCAGATTAGATAACCCACTGACACATTCATGACAGAGAATTAAAAGGTTATGGGAATTTATGTAGGGCTGCCAAAAAAATAATGTTATTTGCAGTCAACCTTGAGGAAGTTATGCGTCTGAAAGGGGGAAAATTTTAAAGACTACCCATCGCTTGGAAAGGCTTTTCTGAACGGGTCGCAGTTCAGCTCTTTTAGAACAGTTTAAAACATCCAGACATTTGTCTGCAGCTGTGAGAGTTATTGGTCAGCAATGGCAAGCCAAGACCCTCCACGCCATCATCAATTTCCCTTCACTACTTCTGATCTAAAATTTATGAAGGCAGACATCACAATGACATCATGCCGGAGGCTCACGATGACTAAATTGGAGAGAAATGCAAAAATGCAAGTTTTGGTTTGTTTTCTTATGGTGCTGGTTGCCAGAGTAGAAGGAAGTAAAAGGAGAGGTCAGAAGAAATGAAGAATCTTCCTTGAACCAGCTGACACTTTAGTTTTAACTTTAGTTTGTGGCTAATGCTAGCTAGCCAGCCTGAAGCATATATGTCTGATCAGTAATAGAATAAATAATTATTCAGTACATTTGCCAGCTGAATTGATTTTCATGTTCTGTTGATTTTCTGCATGCTAAAAAAAAAAAGACAAGGCTTACACAAATTTCCACTGTCAACAATACAATTTTTGGGTTCGCAAGGTATCCTTGATAAGAAAGGAGAAGAAGAGACTGGTGACTAATCCAGCGTCGGGCTGATCAGAGGTGGAGGATTATTTGTGTTCCTGTCAATACATGATGAATATCAAGCCGACTTTTTCAGACTATGGCGAAGAAACGTGAGACGGACAAGGTCTTTGTCGGGGGCTACGGCGCACATCCAAACAAAGGGAGTTGTGGGAACACAGCTGGTATGGGGATTTCCAGCGAGCTGCAGGCTAATGGTTTCACCTCGTGATGCCACGCCGAGACAAAGAGCAGCGGGGAAGAAAATACGACGGGGATGGGACGCGGGCGGGGTAGGGGAGCGGGCGAGCGCTAGAGGGCAGGCTTAGAATAACTCCTGTGTTTACCTGGGCCAAGGTTGCCGGGTTCGAGGCCACGCGGGTCTCACACCTGACAAGGGCAAGAAATGTGTGACACGTCGAACACGGACGCAAAACTACCTGTTTACACACTGGCGGCTACATGCGAGCGTGTTTGCATATAGGGCTCAGACATGTTCAGCATTCCACGGCGTGCCGTCTTTTGCTCCCCTACCCCGACTGTCCGCTCTCCGTGGCGCAGGAAATGTTCACATCATACATCACGAACCAAACACAAAGTCAACAAAACAAAAGGGTCAAGTTTTGCTGCGACACCTCTGAACCGTACAAGTCCTCCGTTCATACGCCTTGTGTCACCTATCAGCGGGTTGTAATCTATGACCAATTAAGAAAATAATAAACAGTTCTAATTTAATGACTATTTCATGTATGTTCTCCGTCGAGCCTGTCACTGCACGCTTGCTGATCTGGCGAGGAACATTAATCAAGAGATTAAAAATCGAGCTGTGTGGCCACACACAGAATGCTGTTGTGTTGATGGGTTTTTCCTGCATTGAGACATTGGTTCATGCATACCAAACAAGGGTTTGTGCCCTGCCAAGGGAAACCACTGTGGCCGGGGGAAGAATTAACAAAACAAAAAGAAAGAAAGAAAGAATAAAGAGACAGATGTATGTATATGTAAATATATATATATATATATATATATATATATATATATATATATATATATATATATATATATACATATATATATATATATGTATATATATATATATAAATATATATATATATATATATATATTTTTTTTTTTTTTTTTTTTTTTAATATATATTTTATATTATATTTTAATCTACTCCTGCGACATAAAATTAAAATTAAGGGGTTCGAACCAGGTTGCATCATGATACTTTTTATTTTTACCCCACCCCCAATCTCGGCTGGGTTTATTGCTATCTGTTCAACAAATATAATTTAGTTTCAATCCAGGTAGATGTTCAGACCTCAAAGCTCAATTCCCCAGGCAGTGATAACTGAGGACTGTTATGATTGCAGTGTGTCTCAGCATTGCGAAAGGCGTGCCAGCAGACTTTTGTTTGCCCACCTGTTGCTTCTGTGCCAAAATGTTTAGTCATGTTAAATCTTGTAATGTCTTCTGTTCCCTTTGTTTTTCCTGTCTCAATCAAGACGTGATTTAATGTCACTGAACTTTTAACGGTGAAAACAGTTAGAAAAACAAATGATTTTAAGTCTTGATGAAAAATTTCTTGAAAGGTAGCAATCGGCTATAACTTGAAATATGCTCCAAGTGGTCCAACTATCCCATGACATAAAATGTATGGATCAGAGTAATAATTTTCACTTGATATTGATCATTTTAATGGAAACACAAGGCTTCAAAGTGACCTTGCAGGTAATTAAATCGGTAAATTAAGTTGAAATCCAATTCCTTTTGAAGTCTGAAGTCTCATGATCGAAACAGAAATGTTTCTGTGCGTTTCGAGTAGTTGTGAAAGTTGATACTGCAGAATAACAAAAACTCAGCAGACTGTCAAAGTGAAGAAACTAAAATGTCACTTGCAGAAATACTGGTGCGGTTCAGCGGCACGCACAGCTGAGAGCAATTACGCACAAGGCCGAACGACACCTTGCATCTGTGAGCGCAGCAGCGCTGTTTATGTTCTTGAGGCGGCGACGGACTAAAGTGTAAATGACTGCGGTGCCAAATGTTGCCAAAAAAAATATTGTTTTGTCATCGTCAGTCTGCGCTTGATTGGCTCCTGCTGCGGTTTGGGTTTGATTAGGTTTAGATCCAAAGTCCAAATGTTTTGGGTGAGAAAAATGTCACAGTAGAGTGTCAACTATTGAAGGAGGTGAAAAAGTTGGCATGACACAAAGCCTCGACCTCAACAAGAGAGTTTCAGCCCACTGCTGGGCCGCAGAGCACCATCTAGTGGGCGGCAGAAGCGGGGGCAACTCTAATTGGTAAGACTAACTAAAGCTAGTTAGTTGTATATGTACACGGACCAGAGAATCCCCATACATATAAACTAAAGTGGCATGCTGTGGCATCATCGCCTCACAGAGGGTTGTGAGTTCGATTCCCACCTGGGGCCTTTTAATTGCAGAGTTTGCACGTTCTCCCTATGGCTGCGTAGCTTCTCCGTGTACTTAATTGGCAAACCATTTACTGTAAACGGGATGAGTGCGAATGGTCGTCCCTGCAACGGCTTGTCCAAAGCACAATCCCGCATTTCACCGACGGGCTGTGAGAACCCGGTGCCTTGAGTTGTGAAAGGCTGTAAAAACTTCTGGTCCCGGAGGCAAGAGAGCTGTTACTTAAACTAACAGGTCGTAACTTTTGTTCCAAAACGCCACCATCGTCTCTCCGCCCAGGTGTTACCACCTACCTGTAAACTTCACGGTGGTCCCGACAGGCACGCGCTGTAAAAATGTACACTTCAAATTTCACACTGTAAACCGTAAACGTACTCTTGCGCCCAAAGAGCTGCTTTTAGACGTCCGAGTTCATGCACGTGCTTGTGTGTGCGCAAACTCACTCATCTCCATGTATTCCGGAGTGAGGCCTTCGAACGGAGCCAGAGCGTAGTCCAGGTTCCACTGCTGCGGGGGTCTCTCCTCCTCCTTGGCCGTCTCGGCAGCCCCTTTATTCTTCAGTTCGCGCACCAGCTTCTTCAGCTTCCTGTCATGACAAACGGTGTTAGGCTGAGGTGTGATGTCAAAGTGAGCCACCCGCAGAACAAAAGCAGCTCTCACACCTTCATATTGATTGACTGGCGGGTCCAGATTTTGATCAACGCATAAGGCGACTTACAGACACTTTACTCTTATTTTCAATTGTCCAGACAATTAAAGAAGTAGAGATGTTACTAGGGGTGGGGGAAAAAAATCAATTCTTACATTAATCGCTATAATGACATTGCCAATTAAGAATCGATTCACAAATTTAAAAAATATTTTTTTAATGAGGCCGGAACTCATGTGCAACTGCACTGCAGTGTCGTACCGGACATTTAAGGGGACTCACACTAGACACACGAGCGCGCAGATCCAAACCAACTCATGAGACGAGACACCGACGGCATTGAAGATGACTGAAAAACTAATTTGACCGGTTCCTTTGGGATTTAAAGCCAGCATGTGGCACCGTTTTGGGTTTGTACGAAACTCGAGAAAAGTCACACTGTAAGTTGTGTCATGCCACAAACAAATATTGTGGGAAGACGACGAACATGAGGAACTTATATCACCCGATGGCACCCGTAGTTGGAAAAGACAGAAAATCCTCCAGTTGCTCCAAACCAGACAACCATCCCCAACACCAGAACAAAGCTGCCAATACAGTCGGCCGAGGCCAATTACGAAGTCTATTGGGACATACGTTGCATGCTTTGGAGATAGATGTATAGCCCTCTGAATCAGAATCGAACTGAATCGTCAGGTACCCAGCGATTCCCATCCCTAGATGTTCCCTCCTTGACAGTTTGGACTGTGACTCCGGTCTTCCTCTTGCCGGTCTTGCTGCTGACGCATCATTTAACAAAGTCAAGCAGGTAAATGGACTGCACTCATATAGCGCTTTACATTGGCCTGTAAGCTAGCAATTAGGAATTAGGGTTCAGTGTCTTGCCCAAGGACACTTCAGCATGTGGACAGTTGGAGGCGGGATTTGAACTGCCAACCCTTCGATCATCAATTCGCAGCCTGCTCTACCAACTGAGCAACAGCTGCACCGTAACATTTTTAGTTATGTAATTGTCTGGACAAAAGAAAATAAGAGTAAATCTATCAATGAAGACAAAATTAATATTTTCAGTCTGACTTACAGACTATAAAACTAAAATGACGGAGCCTGACAGACAGCCACTGGCTATGCTGGCATTCAGCCTCTTCCAGAGAAAAAAAACAAACAGCAAATTACTGGGGTGAAGTGTTTTCGTGAAGACTGCCTGACATGACCAAACTGCCGTGAGAAAAAGTTGATGCGCGTGTGCGCAACCCCACATGCAGCCCACATGGCACATTCCCTCACGAAGTGCGTGCACATGTTCGTGCATGTGACAGTGCTCGCTGCCAGAAGCTTCCCAAGAGTGGAAAGGATGCGGTGAACGGTGTGAAAGCTAAAGGGTTACGCCATGTAAACGCTGATCTGTTGGTTGTTTCAAGCTTCTCCGATTCAACTTGCATTTTCCAGTCAATCAATTCAGCACAAAAACAACAGGCACAGACAAGCGGCAAGAAGGCTGAGCTATTTGTGTCAAATGTGTCGGACTGACAAACTGGCTGCTCAACACAAGCAAGGACGAAACGTTGAGTCAAGCGTCCGCTTGAAAGCTGAGGGGGAAAAAAGCAAAAACAATAACCTGAACGTCGTCTTTGGAAAAATTGTGAAACCAAACGAAGTAGTTCCAGGGAACCAACACACGCTGCACTTCCTGACCAAAGGACCCTAAACCTAAGGCACATTGTGAATTCATAAGATAACAAACTGCATACTGTTTTTGGGTATGCGCATGCACCCCTTCTGGGTATCACATTTTTCACTTGAAAAATTGGGCCACTTTTGCCACGGGGCTAAACAAACAGGGCAAATAAATGCATAAACATTTGAGTTCCGACCAAACTACCGAGCTGAATACTTTTAAGAGCAGTTTACCGGTGAGGGAACCAGCAATAACGTTCAGATACTTGCTCATACATGCCGAAACAGGCTTGTGAAAAGGAAGCGGCGGACGCCTTGTAAAGTAGCTAGTAAATCAAGCACAGAAGAAGAAACAGATTTCACTGATTCAACATCAATATAAAATGTAGATTTAAAAAAAATAGCATTGTTCTGTGGTTCAAGACAAGCAAGCGACAAGTTTGACGCATTTCATGGTTCTTGGAAAGAAAAAGCACTGTAATCCACACCTAGTCCTTAATATCATGGAATTATACAAGTAATTATGTCTTTCTGCCGCTGTCAAACTTCCTGTCCTAAAACTCTACCCTTCACCTCATGCACAGTCTCCATCTCCTCCTCCTCCTCCTCCTCCCACCGCCTCCCTGTGTGAGAACCAGCGTCCTGCCCTGTCAAAACCACACTCAAATTCAGGCCTTGGTCTTCTACCTCAAACCACGGCACGTGGCGCCAGCCGAATGAGGCCGCCGCCGAAGGCTCTTTCAAATGCAGCAGGGAAAAAAATATGAAGAAAAAACACGCCCATTCTTTCATTATTCATCAAGCCAAGACTGTTGGGCTCCACTTTTAAGTTTGGGAGCCCGGAATGACGCCGCTTGGAGGTCTCCCGAGGCCTCAATCATATGAAGGCGGACGTTGCTGATGGAGAGCCTGGACACAGACGACTGTACGCCGATGACACCTTAAACTCTCCGCTGACTTCGGGAGCACAAAGATAAATGAGGCAAAGCAAATCATCTGGCAGTATTATACACCACATACAGACGCCACTGAGAAAAGCCTTGGGATATTGAACTCTCAGGTAAAATTTCAGAACGCAGATAAAATGCAACTGTGCACACAAACATTTGTCTTCATGCCATTCGCATTTTGAAGTCATGAGACGTAACAAAAAGGTCACATACAAAATTATTGCCAAGTTGGGAAGTAACAACGTACAAATACTTTTTTGTTTGTCACATATTCAAGTGTTTTTTGCCTGCAGTTGTACACAACTATCTGTACTTTCTACATTGAAAAATTCACAAATTCACTTCTTTATTATAGCTATTGCTTTAAATGGAGCTATTTGAACTATGCTGTTGTCTAGTTAAATATAAAAGTGGGTCATATTGTAGAGGGGCATTGCTTTACAATACCTCTGCTTACCAATAAAGGTGTAGGTTCATTAATTGCAAAAATCATTTTCACTTTTTTTAGGTACATTTCAAAACATGCACTTTCTTACTTTTACCAGGATGTTTTTAACACAAGAATCCACGCCTTTACTTACTATTTACTTTTGCCACCTCTGAGTTTTCGAGCCTGACACCGTTATTGGGTTTTGTTTTCGTTCAATTCTTCGAGATGGAGAAGTTGCCATTGCATGAGTCTACTTAAACACAATACTTTCACAATATAACAGTGTGGCATTACCAATTTACACAAATTTTACCTCCAATTTGAATATCCTAAACTTTGTCAGCGCATTGTTCAGGCAGTCTTTTTTTTTTTTTTTTTTTTTCAGATCTTCAAACAGCCTTGACAGATCTAAAAAACCAGCTTGTTAGAATTGTCCTTACGCTCTGTCTCACCCAGTCAGAAATTTCTACAAATGAGGAAGCGCTTCTCCCTGATGAGTGCTACACATTCTTCAAATAGTTCTGTCACTTCCTCTGCTTTCACAGGTCTCTTGGGATTGCTTGCAGTGCCGCGGCTACTTCTTATCTTTCTTGAAAAACATATTTCGCGATGACATCCAACAACAAGCAAGTTAGCCTGAGGGTCATCCTGCCTTTGGAGTCACCGATCTCAAGAGCCTCTCAGCAAAACCTGCAGGGTTCCCGACTGCAGGTCGGCGGGTCAAGCTGTGCTCATGGCAGTTCCAGCTATGCTGCTAAAAGGCACCTCTGTTACGTGACAGTTGCTCTAAACAGATCTGCCCCCTGACCCTTTTGGGATTTGCATGTAAAAGCCACGCCATCACACATGAATCAGCACTGCGCAAACAGACGCGAGAGGAATGTTTTTAAATGGGAGGAGGTTTTTTTTGTTCCTTGAGTGTTGATAAGCAGGTAGGGAGGCGTGTTTGACGTGCAAGAGCAAAGTGGCATTCGGCATGTCTTTTCAACTGGCTCAACAACCGGTCCCAAATAATGAGCTGCGCACAGACGTAACGTGGTAAAAATAACAGTGTGGTCCACTCACGGGATGCCGATTTCAAAGATGTTGTTCTGGATCAGCTGCTTTCCCAGCATGATGATGCTCAGCTGAATGCACAGCTCGATGAGGCAGCCTCCCGGCGCACACTGAGGGGAGTTAGACACACACACTTGATCTGTACAACTCTTGCGCAGAAGAAAAAGAAAGAAAAAAGTAATAATCACAAGCTCGGGTGCATTTCGAACGGCAAACCTCTTCCATCCGATAGTCGTTGAAGACGTAGACATAATTCCCCGGCCGGCCGGCAAACCTGCAAGGGACAGGCAGGGTTTTCACTGAGCGCACTCAAGCCACTTGCTGGAATCAAACTACAAGGGAAACATGCTTGGGACCCAGGTGTTGTTGCACAACATGCTGAATGCTAAATTAAATCATAATTTATATTAAAAAAGGAGCAACACAAAATTTGTCAGAAAACTAACCGTGAAATATACAGCAATGGCACCATCACCGTTTTGTCGAAAATGTCAACTAGAGTGTGTACGTAGCCGTACACAGTCAATGCTGATTGCCTTGCTGCCTCAGCCAGGGCTCACTTTGAAAGGAGATCGCCATCTTAACGTGATTTCCGCCACCCCACCCCCGCCCTTTATTTCTCCGTAAATTACAATTTACTGGAAGCCACTAGTATCTGCAGGCCGTGCAACTGTTAGCAGTCTCCATTTGTTACAATGTTGTACAATGTCACTCACTGTTCTCATTTCATCTGGGACATATCAGATCGGACTCGGGGCTAGATTAAAAAGATATTGTCCACGCTGATAGGGTTTTTATTTATTTTCATGGCCGGGTTGCCCTTGTGAAGGTCACAATCGGTGCAAAACTCATCTCACGTGTTGAAGTGGGCCTAAACTGGGCTGCCCTGTAAGTGAACTCCCCAGAAGTTTAAAAAAAAAAAAATTATATACATATATATATATGTTTGGCTGAGTGTTTAGATCAGGCATGGGCAAACTGCGGCACGTGAAGCTTTCTAATTCTAATTATACATATATACATATATATATATATATATATATATATATATATATATATATATATATATACCCTATATGCATATATACACACATTATAACATATATATATATATAATATTAATAGTAAGTAAGTCATAAAATAGCTGCATTTCATCAATTTGTTCAATGTTTCAAGAGTCATTTCAATAAAGAGCTAAATATCGTGGGGCTTCAAAGACAGATTTTGTGTGACACTTTTCTTTATTTTTTTAAATGGACATTTAAGCATATTTTCTACATATATATCCCGTGACATACGTTTTCCTCTTATGAGGTGGGTCACCAAAACACCCATATGCTGCTGCTCCAGCCCCCTCTGTTACATTTTAGAACCCACTCTGGCCCACCAGTCAAAACGTTTACCCACCCCTGGTTTAGATCATACTGCCTGGCAAAATAAAGGTCTTAAAGTGCTAGTGCTAGAAATTTATTTTTTTTTTTTTATATATTATCAAGTCAGACAAAGTTCCCTCCAAAATACGAGTAATTCCATTTTTACCTTCCCTTGAAGAATGCCACATAAAAAATGGGCGCGTATGCATTCATGAACTTGAGCAAGAAGGCCTTCAGGATGAGGCGCTCCTCAAAGTTTGTTTCCGTTTTAGGAATCTCTGAAAAATGAGGGGAAAAAATAGTGTTTAGTGAAAATTTAACACATATTCCACATATAACATGGGAGGTGGGAGGCGTGTCCTGCTTCGGGTGCTGAAGCTGCAGCTCTTTCAAGGATGATGCATTCGTGAAGCTCGAGAACAGACGTGTCTTCACACAGGTGAAACCGTACGACAAACACAGACTTTGAAAATTGCACTTCCAGATTTTCAAACTCTGGTTTCTTTGTGCGCATGCTGAAGCCTGGGAGATAAAACAGTTCTGAACTGAAGAAACTCAGAACAAACAATCTTATTCCGATTGCATTATACTAAATATATTGTTTTGGTGCCCTGTAGTTCAAAGATAAGAGGGCATAAGAAGAGGACATAAATGACCACAAACTATATTTTAAAAAAAACCTCTAATTGAATCACATCTTTATACAACACTAATGCTTAAGTACAGTTCCAGATAAGACGTGTCCCACAGGAGGACGTCCCGTCTTAGGGCGTGGTACCAACTCAGTTTTCTGACTTTAAACACCGTTTTGATATAATCACTGTGGTGGAAGTAGGTTAAAGTATGAGCACTTTGGTCATGACGCACCCCATCAGCCCATCTCTCTCCTGTTCTCTGACACACACACACACACACACACACACACACACACACACACACACACACACACACACACACACACTTTTCTTCCCATTTCGCGCTTCTCCTTCCCATTCTTTTCCTCCATTTCGGAGATTCTGAATATGAATGTGAACGTGGCGGAAGCCTCCGGGGGGATGACTGATGGGGTGACTGGAGCGTGAACGCATCAAAGTTTCATCAGATGGACGGCGGAGGAAGCAGAAACACTCAGCGTCCCTGGCATTCACAGACACGGCACGTGTCGGGACGCTCATCCATGGAGCTAACAGGAAAGGGGAACTACAGTTTTTGTTCTTTAAAAAAAAATCACAGCTAATTGTGGATATTGGATTTTTAAGTGAGTGACAGGACCTCCTATTGACAGAAATCTGAGTTTCTCCAAACAAAGTCATTTCACAAGGCCAATGACAGACAGTGCAGTAGTCTCAGCCAGGGTGGTGACGATTTCAACCCTACCACAAGATGGCACTCATTCATATCATATCATATCATATATCCTTTAACGTACATGTTTTGATGTAATCAGTAGGCTGGCAGCTTGCATGTATTGCAAAAGCTGGTCTGGTTCTCCCAGAAAACATAGAAAGTAATCGTTGCTTTTTATCGTCATGCTTCCTTGCTTGTTGCGTCTGCTTTGTTTTTGTCATACCGAGCTCGGTCAGCCACAGGGCCACGCTGCCGTAGATCTCGTCCAGGATCAGAATAACCACCAGGTTGATGATGACGGCGGTGGCGGTCACCGTCACGCGAACGTTGGACTTGGTCTCCGGGTCGGGGCTCATGGCCATCAGGGCGGACACGGTGATGCGGTACACGATGACGCCGAAAACCGCAGAGAACGTCAGGCCAAACTGGGAGCGCAATGGATGAGTGGGGAGAGAGAGTAAGTTAGTCATTGCATGTCCGTAGTTGCTCAATACCAACTGTGTGGCGGTGGAAATTATTTCAAAGAGCAGCAGCACCAACCATAAAGAGGATTGAGGAAACATTAATGAAGTATCCAGGAAGCCGGTCTTTCCAGGTCAATTTCTCAATGGCAGCCTGACAGGAATTGCAAGGCAGTGGGCGAGCGGGGAGGGGTCGGGGGGGGGGGGGGGAAAGAAGAAAAATTGACGGCGGTTCGCACAATGGCGGGACAACTGGGAAATCTGCGGCGCCGAGCCGCCTTCAGAGACACAGCAGGACAAAGGGCTGAAAGTCGTGTCATATTGTTTTAGTTTGAAACAAGAAAGAAAACCACCTCCCGCATGTACAAGTGGCATCTAGAAGACGAATGGAGCCTCCAAGCATCTGCGTTTTAAACCGCCTCCACAGGAAACATTACTACATCTCAGCAGAGAGACATAAAGGAGGACAATAGGCCATTTTACAGACTACACCCCACATTTAGAGAGCAGCGCAGAACAAATGTTTTCATTCAATAGACACTTAAATGCCGTGACAGGCCTCACAGCTAATGGGAGCCCACTTTCCCATGGATTTTTATGGGGAAAGTGTTTTGCCGGTTCACTTGGTGAAATCTTCATACCTACACATTTGTTTGTTTTTCAACCAACTAAACTGTGCAGCAATTTTACATTGAGATTATTTTTTTTTCCATCCCAGACCCTCAGGAACCAGCCTTGGATGATTATTTACACCTGTAAATTACGTAAAACAGTGAGGAGTACGCGCCCTGTTGTGACATCACAAAGGGTCAGTTTCCAGCCGTGCATTTCAGCACACACTTTGAGGAGCAAAAAAAAAAATATATATATATATATATATATATATATATATATATATATATATATATATATATATATATATATATATATATACTTTTTTCATCCTTCCCGGAGACACAATTTGATTCTTAAAAAAAAACAAACAAGAAAAAGTAATTTCAACCATAAAGGGAACCCAAATTGTAATATTTTAGAAATAATTTTGTTATTGTTGCTTATTGCTTGACAGACTTGGCAGTGACTCCAAGCCTCAACTTAAGTGTCTGGAACAAATCGCGTTTAAAAAAAAAAAAAAAAAAAAAAAACACGCAGTAAAAGCTTGTGGAGAAATCCTTAAGAGGGGACAACGCCAAACAAGGATGGAAAATCCCTGCAGGTTTCCGGACTGCCCTCGCAAGCGCTCACATTCCGATATATGGTGCGATTCTCTCAACTTGAATCCGGTGGGAAAAGCTGACCTACTTGCGACGGAAGGGCAAGCCGCCTCTCTGACCCGCCTGTGGATAAATATGGTTTGACCTCTGCAAAGACAAAGTGCGCACCGGTTTCATCCTAGATGTGTGCAAAACACACACGCACAGACACACACAGACACACACACACACACACACACACACACACACACACACACACACACACACACACACACCTTGTATGTTCTCAGGAATTCCGCACACACGCATAAACGTCAGTGAGGCTGAAAATGATTTGCATGCACAAAATAGCAGCACCATCTAGTGGAGGAAATGGCACAGTGCAGTGCAGCACCCTGCCAATTAAAATGGAGAAACATTCAATCTGTCACAATTTATTGTAAATGGTCTTTTAGCACGCGGTCATAAGTACAATCTTGTGTTAATATGAGACCTTTTTTCCCCTGTTGTTGCTGTTAACCCTTTAAGCACCAGACTTTTTTTTCAAGAAAATACTCAATTTTGATATCAAGATTTCAAATGGCTTTGACTTCAAATTTGTTGGAGATAAAGCCAGAGAAAATCTTCAGTATGACCCAAACTTTGTGAAAGGAGTACTTTTTTTTTTGTTTGTTTGTTTGTTTGTTTTTGTATTATGTCAGATGTCAGGGGTCTGTGTGTCAGATCCCTGTCTCCACAATACCCCACTGGCTCATCAAAATGTTTTATCCACTTTTGATAATTTTCCACATATCTCAAACAGACCCAGCCATCATCACTGTAATTTACAGGGTGACCGCGAACATCCCTGCTGCCTCCACCGGCACTGGCTGGGCGTTTCCTCCCACAGCTTCCACCACGTTGATCACTAATTCCCCGCGCCCTCCGTCACCATTAGCAGTGTGTGAGCACTCCTGCTTCCCCCACCACGCTGCGTAAAGACGCACCGGCAGACTCACAGGCTCTCACGGGACGACTGAACATCATCGCCAGAGTGCGAATATTCCTCTTCGTTATCTGAGTCAGACATTACTTGACGAAGTACTTCGTCAACGAACAAACCTCTCGGCGATGTATTCTCGGTAAAATTCGCTGTCTTTCTCTCTCTGCTCCCACTACAACCACTTCCTCGTCTCCTCGACTGAGGCTTTCTTTCTCTTTATACTCCAAAATCTGAATATCAACACCCCCCACAAATGCTGCTCAGATTGAAGCCACAGGTGTCTGCCATCTCCTGGTGTAAAGTGGAAACTACTTTTACTACCATATTTGCCGCTATGGCCTGTTTAACTCAGCAATGACGCTTGTCGCAATTTTGCGACCATGGCGCCTAAAGGGTTAACTGGTAGTGATGTTTCCATAGGAGTACTGTTACTGGACTCAAAACACGAGAATTAAGACAATTGTAATCGTCAAAGTCATTTATGTGGTTCCCTAAATGTAATTTGGTGACGGGCAAACACTCCTTTGCACAACTGCCTGCCTTGAAGTGTAATCGTAGACGGGCGTATAAAGATCTGTGACTATTATTATGTCTTTAATTAGAAAACCTTTCAGGCCGTTAATCTGGTCATTTGTAACTGTGTCTGATAGGGGAAATTACTTATAAATATTAATGTCTTTTTACATATTTTTCTAAAAATACTCATCCAAATTTCCCACCTATGACAAATGATGAATTCCTAAAATATATTTAATGCAGCACATGTTAGAAAAAAGGCAAGTAATCCACAGCTTTTTGGAAAAGGCTTAAAGATGAGCTTCAAAAGGTTTAAAGAATGAATCCGATTCTCAAATCTTCTGGTATCATGCTAGTAACATATCTTTGGAGCCCATTACATGGCACCATCCTCAATACCCTAAATAATAAAGTACAAAACAGCTAAATCCACGCAAGCGTACAAATACATTAAAAGCAAAGAAGCAACAAAACATACAAAGGAAACGCTGTCCTTTCTAAACTTGTTAAGCAATGAAGTCATCTCGAAAACGCCAGCCTCATTTACAAGTGTGAGATTTGTGTAAGCATTTAAATAAACAGTTACATTTTTGAGTATATGGCAAACCGATGTGCAGAGGTATGATCTGGGAAAAATGTCTGTTAAAAAGTAAATTATACAAGTATGAGAAAAAATTAATTGTTAGGAATCAGTATTATATAATAATACATAATGTATAAAATAAAATAAAATAAAATATGATATATATATATATATATATATATATATATATATATATATATATATATATATATATATATATATATATATGTGTGTGTGTGTGTGTGTGTGTGTGTGTGTGATGTGTGTGTGTGTGTGTGTATACACACACACACACACACACACACATATACAAAATAAAAGTTTGGACTGAACTGTAAAAGGTTGTAATCAACTTTTCTAAGAAGCAAGCACATGAAACCAGTCTATTTTGTCACAACTCAGAAATACTACACTGTTGCTCATAAAGTTACAGTCTTGTTTTCTCGCACCAACATTATAAATGAATTCATTTTCACACAAAGTGCAATCACTGCTACTGGTCAAAGAGATTAGCATTAGATTATTATTTTAGTGACGTTTCAATTAAATAATTAAACGTTGCTCAAGAAGTTCAGAGCCAATAAAATGAGTTATTTGCATACTTGCATTACAGCACTTTTCAAATATTTCAAAGTACATCGGGTAGCAACACATTATATTGCTGCCACTATGAAACTGGAGAAAATGAAAAATTGTTTAAGTGATTGAGCACTGTGGTGCAGCTACAGCCCCTCGCCAGCAGGGGGTGCTCCAGCCTGCTTAACATGCCCGGAGCTGCATCACCCAGCCAAGGTGAGCTGAAAGAGGTCTTCTTAACTGTCAACAAGCTGTTCACCCTGTTGCAATCTGCCGTGTCACCACTAGATGCTGCACACTCAGGGATGCTCTCTTACAGGGCCAGACTTTTAAAAATAAATGCATAAAAAAAGCAACAGGGGAAGCACAATGAAACCTTCAGGACAGAGATGTGCACAAGTGTGGCCATGAGTGAGTATTCTGGAGAGACACTGCTGGGCACTGCTGTCACATTAAATGGGTCGGCTATTATATTTGGCTGGTGACCTCCGCTGAGGAAAGCCCGATAAACCTCCCGTGGTGTGTGTGTGTGTGTGTGTGTGTGTGTGTGTGTGTGTGTGTGTGTGTGTGTGTGTGTGTGTGTGTGTGTGTGTCAGTGGCTCACCGACGTTCACTCCTCCATCCTCCCCACTCCACTCCACCATGTCTCCCTCTTTTTGTCCTTGTGTCCACCTTCTTGTTCACCTACTTTCAAAGAACATGACATCATCGCCGGCCTGCCCGACTTCCCCACTCTCCCAGAACGCAGAGGCGAATGTTCTGTTCCTCCCTTCCTGGATATGATGTGGCCTTCAAGCCAACGGCGCAGAACAAACAGTCCAAGTTGTCAAAAAAAAAAGGAGAACAAACACAAAAGAAAAAGAAGAAATTGCTTCAATTTGTTGACTGACCCACCGACCAGAACCGGACCCTTTGCTTTAGCCCACCCACTGGCATCTACATGACTCGCTATCAATATTCCAACAAGCTGTTCTCACTAGAATTCTGCCAAACCCAGTCCCTGAAAACGAGTAGGACCAAGGAAGTACAAGAAACAGAAGTGTAAATGAGATTTTAAAGGACCGACCAAAACTAACCAAAACTACTGAATAAAGAACAATGCATTATCTTTCGGTGTTAAATTTCGATATCCAAGAAGGTAAATGTTGGCAGCCGTGAGACGCTATATCATTAAATCAGATGATCAAAATTGCTTGCAACTGGCTTTCACACACTGGAGACAAGGACTAAAGACACTGGCAAACCTTTGTTCACATTGGACTGAAAAAAAGTGTCATGCCCAAGAAGTCTAAAATGTCACTCTGCTGCATTAAGGTGGAGCAAAATAAAACAAAAAGCAACATTTGTGCCAAAGATATAGCAGTGAAGGATGGGAAGACAACACATTTCATTTGGAGAAAACCCTGATTTGAATGACCAGTAAAAAGCTGTGAAAGTGAAAGCTGTGCGCTGGAATGTATTTTTGTTGTTGTTCAAATTGGTTTTCAAATCTGGTATCAAAAAAAGTATCATTCTGGAACCAAGATATCCAAATGAGATCTTTTTCATCCCAACACCAGAGGTGCAGCCTCACAAAATCAATTACTCAAAAAAAAAAAACTATGGATTTCCAGAAAAATAGCATGTTTATCCCTCTCTTTACAGCCTCTTTTCTTTTCTCTACTGAAGCTCCTTTAATTTCTCTACTGCGGGAGCAATAAAAGCCGAGGCTCCCTTCATGACGTCCTGTTGAAACCGATCCTGTTGCACCTTCCACAATGTGGTAAGATGGCAAAAACAAGGCGGCTAGCGGGTGGTCTGAAAGGATGGGTCCTGGCAGAGTTGCCACTAACCACCTGAGAGAGATCAGTACTTCCCATAACAGCACAGAGGGCTAAACCCCACAACTGCTAGGCTTTACACCGATCATATGGGCTATATCGGATCGGCCGATATTTGGCATTTTTTGAAATGTTCGTGATCGGGCGTCATGTCATGAATCACCGATCCGATCAATGACGTCATGGTCATGTTGAAACTTTTTTAATCTGTCTCATTTCCTCCAAAGTAGTTTCACAGCATCGACATGTTTATTTGTTTGTATCCGAGAGCTAATGATTCATGATTCTAAAAACTTCATTTTTGTCTTCGTGCCTCTTCCTGTTTTGACTACTGTCGCTATGTGACGGACAATAAAGTTTGTTTGAATCTTCACGACAGCAACATCCATGGGCGACACAAAAACAAACATGTCGGAGGTGTGGAAGTTTTTCAAAGTGAGAGAAACAGACGTAGCACGAGTTATCTGCAATATATGCAACGCTACAGTACCTCGCGGGGGAACGTCGGCAAAAAATTTCAAAACGACAAATTTAATCAGGCACTTGGAAAAGACACACACGGAGGAGCGTGTCGAGTTCAAGAAACGCAGCGCGGAGAAAGAAAAGAAAAGCAAAGTCCGAAACGGATGCTAAAGCAAACGTCTCAGTCAGATTGGAGCATGGCCAGATTAATACTCAGGAAACAGCACATAAGTATGTAAGTAAATAAACAAGTAATTTAAATATTGCTCCTCACGTGATCGGATCGGTGATCGGTGATCGGTTTATTTAAACTCACTGTTAGGTGATCAGCACAAAAATCGTGATCGTGTAAAGCCTAACAACTGCACTTTGAAAAGTAGCGCAAGCACACGTGATAAAAGACGACTTCTCTCATTCGAGTCAAACAGTGTTATTGGAACATCGACAGACTTCATTTTGCGTAATGCGGGACCTTTAATAAAAACCATCGAGAACATTTTTCCATTTCAATGTCCCGATCACTGCATCACACTCCAACCTACACCCGACAAAAAAACCCCCAAAGCCCACTCCCATGTGCTAAAACAGAGGAGCACATTTCATAAATCCATTTAGCATCATGCGCACCGCTAATCAACCGCCGCCGTTTGCAATGAGGACGGCTGCACAATTCGCATTAGTAGTATTCCAGAAATTAATCTCCTAATCTCTTTCCCTTTTTGAGATAATATCATTACAAGCGACTGTGCAGACTGTTCGTCTGAGACGAGCAGACGGCGAGATCAAAAAATTGAATAAAAACACGTCATTGCGCTACGCTGAGGTAACTGAAATCTGTGAGGTCATTATTTTAAGACAGCGTTATAATAGAAGAAATCGTTTGACGTGTGTTTTTACCGAGGCTCTTGGATAAGGAATGAAAGGAGACACTGAGATAGCGAGAAGGATATTTCCGCCGTCCCCACTGGTGACATGCGCTAATCTTACCGCTGGCTTCCGGCCCAGCATGCCTCACTCCCACTCAGCTTCTCCGAGCCTCTTGCTTACTGGAACACCTCTCTCTCTGTTCTCGCTGCCTCGCTCTCATTGTTCCAGGCTCTTTGTCTCTCGTCACGTCTGCGCCGTTCGTGAATCACGGCCGCCGGATTCGGAGGTCATTGCTAATAGCCGCACTGCGTAACCAGATGCAGGTGGCGGGCGCGGGGCTACGGGATCACCGTTCAAAACTGCTGTCATGCACCTGATGAGGGGCAGGAGTAACTGTTGGTCACGACGCAAGAGGGTTAAAAGCACTTGAATGCATTGCTTTCTGATTTTTTTGGGCTGAACATCTGCAGCGCTCTGCCTAGCGAGAACGTAAAGACATTACAGCAGAAACAATCTGAATGTACTTAAGTTGGTGGCTTCCCTTAAACGGCAGCGAATCGTAGTAGTAGTCATTACGTTCTATACTGGCAGGGGAACTATTTTGGGAGCGCGGATTAACTGCAGTGTGGCTCATTGATGTTCTTTTGCAAACGATTTGGTCGTATACACACACACACACACACACACACACACACAGTACTGCAACGGTGAGGCCGGCACAGACGCTTCTAATCCTCATTAGCATCAGTGAACTGTCCATCAGGTCATCACGACCAGCTGAACAGCTTAAGCGGAAAAAAAAAAAAGAGCTCAAAGTGGAAACAGCAATCCGACCTGACAGGTGAAGGCAGCTGCAGAGAGGTTCAGACTTACTGAGCCAACGCAGCTGGATCACAGAGCGATCCAGCGTCAAGAATTAAATCTTAGACCCATCGGAGAAAAGAAATGAATGAATACTATTGCTTGGAAAGAGTTACTTGAGCAACCAATCAGCAACCAATCAATCGTGTCAAAAGCAGGAAGCCACTGTGGGCCGAGCTGCTGCTAGGGAAGCCTTAAAGGTGTCGCTAAGCAATTAAGAAAGTTCATCCAATCACCTTCTGAGGTTTTTCTCTGATTGGGCCTCTCCCCTCGCTGGTGTTTCATCTGGGCTTTTCCCTCAGGTGCACAATACGTGGCATGAATACTGTACATTCCAACCTGGTGTGACAGCCTTGCAATAATGACGCTCCAACTGCAGGTATGGGCACGGACGCCATTTGTCTGCTATAATTGGGTTACTCTGCGCTGAAGGAAGACGCTGAAGCCACTTCCTGTACTGTGCAGCGGCGGCGACGGTGAGACCACGCCGACAAATTTCACTGCAACGGAGCAAATATCTCAGGACCAAACGAGCTCTTCTGGGACCAAGTATTGAATACCCTCGGCAAAAACGTCTGTCTAGTCCACCGTTTCTCAACTGGTGGGGCGTGAGCCTAAAGTGGGTCACAGAGCTGTTTTGATTGGTTCGCGGCTTTGTGGGCAGGTTCATTTTTTTTTTTTTTTTTTCTTTTTTATAAAGGGATTTTAAAATATATATAAATATATATATATATATATATATATATATATATATACATATATATAACGGAAAATGTTGTTCAATAATTTCAATCATTATTGACATGATAGAAAGTGGGCCAGCGTTTTTAATAAATATATTCATGTATCGTAAATTTGTGCTCCACCAGTTGAGAACCAGTGGTCTTGTCCCACTTGCACATGTGTCTCGCTCCAGTTGCTTCAGATTTAATCAAAAACCACTGAAATTAAAACAACGAAAGAGAGAAAAATGTGTATAAAGGTCTGAAAACAAGTACCTGAGAGCGCAGAAGGCAGGAGGAGGGGACAGGAAGCGAGAAAGAGACACACTGTGGCCTGCAGAGGAGGGGACGGTGAGGAGGAAGAGGAAGGAAAAGGAAAAAGAGGGAGAAGGAGGGAGTGGAGAGGAGGGAGTTACCGGAATTCCTGCAGCCATGGCAGACAGCAGTTTTTGTCTCCATCTGTCCTTCCCTGTCACTGTCCCGTCCTCCTGCTTATCTGGCTGTGAGACAGAGTGACTGGTTACACACACACACACACACACACACACACACACACACACACATACGGCACCATGCTCGCAACCCATTCGCCTTCTTTTTACCTATTTCCAGCTGCTACGCGCTGCCAAAAAGTGGCTAATAACGACCAGCCCCGGTTTTCTTCTCGAGGTTTTCCTCCCCTTCGCCGATCAGAAGCCGGGTCAAGCCAGACCTGCCCCACGCAGCCATCTGTCGCCGTCGCAGAGTCTATGTGGGCCAACAGGACTCCGTGCGATTGACCCAATTTGCGGGCAGAATCTAGACCGTTCCCCAATCACTAGATCGCCGCCCCTGTGTCCCATCAGGGCGCACGCGATGGAGCACGCGGGAGGGCGACGTGGAGTTAGTTTCACCAAGGGCAGATAAATATTCGTGTTTTCAGAAGTGGCATGCGGCATTTAAGGCTCCCACAGCATGTGATTTTTTTTTGCCGTCTTATACGATCAATCAGCAACGCCTGATGATGCAATCAATCTACGCCACAAAAACATGTGTGAAAACTCATGTTGGAGACGTCACAAAAAGAAGAGAAGGGGGATTTGGACGTGGTTATTTGCTTCTATTAGCAATTAGTATTTATACTACTTTGTTTAGCAAAAGCCTAACAGTTGCAGTGATATTTATGAAATATCAGTCATCACTATGTGAGGATGATGATTGTGTCATTTGCTACTTCATTTCTATTGGCCGGTGAACAGTGGTCAATTGTGACGCTGCCAAACTGTGAGATGATTGACCCAAACCGCTGAAACTGATGCCATTATTGAACTTAACAGAAGTCGTCGCCACAAGATTTCGCCACAATAGTGTTGTTGTTTTTTTTGTCTGTGATTTACAAACCTTAAAACTTTGGTCCGCCACCAGAAAAGCTGACTCCTACCTCATTCTTCTTTTTATTTTTTTTCTTCTTCTTCTTCTTCTGCTGCTGCTCTTGTTTCTTCTGCTGCTTCTGAAGAAGGACGGTCTCGTATTTTGGCCTTGGATGTTCCTACAGAGAGAGCAGAGATTTGGCATCAGATGCGTTTAGCGTGGCTACTTCAAAATCATTTCCAGGTTAAACATCAGATTCTTGGAGTTTGTGCGTGCGTGTAGGTGTGAGCTGTGTGTGTGTGTGTGTGTGTGTGTGTGCGTGTGTGCGTGAGTGTGTGTATATACACCTCGTCCTCCTCGATGCCTGTCAGATCCCAGCTGAAGCTCAGACTGATCTGACGACGCTTCCAGTGCTCCAGGAAAAGTACCGCTATGCAAAACACACCACAGTTTGAACAACTAAACACACTTTCAGGTTCAAAAACATTCTTGAATATTTCACAGGATGTGTCATTTTGGCTGAGACTGGATCAAAAGCAGGATTGCATGAAGAGTTGATACTCCTGTTTGTTGAAGTCTCAGCCAAATGAAGTTACAGTTTATGTACCATTTTTAACATACTGCTTGATTATACTATTTTTTTAATTTCATTTTAATTGCAGGTTTTTTAAGCACAAACAAACAAAAATTCTAAGCAATTTCATTGTGGTAAGATTATAGTTTTCTTAAATCTATCAGCTATTGTTTTGAAGCACGTTATGTTTGACATGACATATCTGGTGCTTTTCACCTATTCTCACACATGCACGCACGCACGCACACGACCTCACCCCACAGGGACATGAAGATGGCGAAGAAAACAGTAGCAGGGTTGTCAAAGAGGTGCGACGCTCTGGCCGTGCCGCAGGCCGTGCTGAGGCGCCAGAAATCACACGAGCCGTCGCACAGGGGACACATGGTGAAATTAAGACTTTCGTCGCACATCTCCTGACTGAAAAAAACGACGAGAAAAAAAAAAACACAGATGAGGGTGGAGAATCGTGATCAATGTCAGGTGAAACCTGGAAAATTGAATTGTGCAAGAACACTGCGACGGCGACGACAAACACGCACAAAGACAAAGACGTGGGGATTTTGCGCTGCGGCTCCAGATTGGGTTCTTTGTCTCTGTTACATCGTCGGCTGTTTGAAATGAATGGAGCTTTTTAAACGCAACTGGGATATGAGATTCTCTGCTGTGACCCTGTTCACAGTGAGTGTAGGCTGAGCTGTCGACCTTTCACTCCATGACACACCACTCGCGCGCACTGGCAGCCCTCTTTGTTCCTCCCACACACAAACCTGATTAAAGCCAGCAGGTATCTGGGCAATCCCAGTCTACTGCCTCTCACTCTGGCTGTATACAGTATGTGTGCTCATGTGTAGTGCACGCTATTAAAACTCCACCTGGCTCACCAAATAAATCGTATCCTGAATCCTTTAGGCTCATCTTAGATATCAATCTGTTTAGAGGAAAATCTATAAATCCAATTGTAGAAAGGAAGCAAAGCTTGAGATTTAACTGTATGTTACATTCGAGTTGATCAACCAGACAAACATTATCCATCATAATGCAGTTTCAAGTTGCGGTAGGGGTAAACCTACTGCGTGCTGCAGCGCAACCTAAACCTGGCCTTATAGCCACTACTGCAACATCCATGCTAGTGCCTCTAGCTGCAGCGAGGCTAGGAGTCAAACCCTGTACTGCCAATTCAATTTATTTAGTGGTTTATACAGGCAGTTAGAAAGTTGCTTGCAGCCTCCTGCCACTGCTAAATAGAAGCTGGATTGCTGAAAGCACCATCTCGTAAACAGACATGATGGAAGGGCAAGACTTCCTGATAGGGGCCCTCGGAGTGACTCGAGGTTACCTGAAATCGAGAGATGACACAATGATCTACAGACACCTTTGAAAAACGAAGAACTTCGGATCACGTGAACTTGACAGAAGACACCTGGCGTGCACTCGGCAGTACCTGGGTATGTTGGTGTTCATCGTCGCCACGCCGTAGCCGAACACGATGATGCCCACGATGGAGGCGGGAATCAGCAGCTGGGTGTAGACGCCGAGCCACGCGAAGTACAGGCCAATCTTCTCCCCAAAGTACTTCCTGCAGGGAGGCCAGAGGTCAGGGGATTAGCGGGCGAGCGCGGCGGCGGAGTCAACGCTCGATGGCCGAGCACACCGGGGGGGAATTAAGCACCGCTTGATGCAGTCTGTGACGTTAAAAATAACACGCTAAAAACAGAGCAAGGGTTTCACTGGTGCGGTTTCTATTTAGAGCCTTCATTCATTGTGCTGAGCCGCCACGCTGCGACAGACTGCACTCAAGCCTCGGCTTTGAAGACGGAAAGTGATCCACTGGCATCACATGAAACAGAGTACGTATGTTTTCAGTCGTGTATGAAGTCACTAAAAATAAATGTCTGTCGTCTTTTCACAAGTTTGGAAAGAGCATTTCTGGGGGGCGCCGAGTTCTAGACCCGCATATTGGACAGGCGGAGCGCCGGAGAAATCTGTCGCCGGCCGGGGATCAAGCCGTCGGTCACATTACCTGACGAGATCAATGGGCTGGTACTTGTAAAAGGCTGAGTATCGGGCCCACTCCTCGTGCAGAACCTGCCAGAGCAGAGAGGCTGAGTCAGCGGGGGTGTGAAAGCCGCAAACGACCCTTTAGAAGCTCAAGCGTTCCGCAGGCGGAAATCGCCCCCTCCCCGCCGCCCCACTCTCTTGGACGGGTAGACCCTCAGTGGGAGGCCAAACAAATCGCATTTTGAGCAGGGTCGCTCTCTGGCCGAAGGTCAAGCAGGAGGGAAGGCGAGGCGCGCGGAGAACAACACCTGACAAACGGTTATTTTAAAAAGCGGTCGGGAAGGTTTTGTTGTGGTGTGCGAGCCTCGACTCGCTAAACAGTTGTTTTGTGGCCTCTTTTGAAATTCAAAGCCTCTCGGTCGGTGTTGTTCCTCTGCCCTGAGAGCAGAGCTGCCTCTGAATAATGTTTACTGAACTTAAAGTCCAATCTGTGATGGCAGGCAGGCAGGCAGGCAGGCAGGCAGGCAGACGGGATGAAGGAAAAGCCTCAGAGGAGGAGAGCGGAGGAAACAAACAGAGGGATGCAGTGTTTTGGGCAAGCTGCAGCCTCTGCCAGTTAGAAAAGTTCAGCCTTTCAGGTTTTCTTCCGACAGCATCGCTGATGAACCGCGTGCCAGAAAGCACTCCAGCTGAAGGTTGACTGTTTAAAGTCATGCTGCACATTCCTTTCTTTTACTGATATGTTCCTTATTTTAGCATTCTGTAGGAGTATCCAGTGTGAACCTGTTTGTTATGTCAGGATTGCCACTGTTTATCGAGCCGCGGAGCGCATGCGAGAAACTTAACACAGTGTTTTGCAAATTCATAAATTAAATTGAAGGCCACTGTTGGGCATAACGTTGGAACGATTGTTTTTAGACACAATCTTTGTTGTTTTTCCATTTTCAAGCCTGTCATTAATTACTTCTGACAAGGTGTAATGAGTACATCAGGTGTCCAGATAACCCAAGTGGAAAGATTCCGTGCACTTTGTTTGCCTCTATAAAAGACAGGTTAAAATAACAACAATAATCTTATTTAAACTTTATGGTCAACAGTGTAGTACAATGCCATCTTGCATACAAATAATTGAGTCTAAAATGCTTTTCAAGCCAGGAGCATGCTGGATTGTCAAATATTTGGAAAAAATAATAATAAAGCTGTAAATTCAGAAGGTCTACCTGTCTGTCGCTTCTCTCATCGATTTGTCCCATGACCTTGTAGTCACCCTGAGGAGTGAACAGAACATGCAAGGAGGGCAAACAGCAAAACAAAAGCCATCAAGCATTTCAACACTTGGATCTATATGGAAACACCATTTGAAATTATACAGATTTGATTCAGTTAAACTACAGTGTATGTAGAATAGAAAAAAATTAAAAGCTTACAGAGCTTAGGTCTAAATTGCAAATAAAGTCAAATTTTGACAGAATTGAGGGATATTCTTTCTATCAGCTGTCAAAGGCAAGTTATCTTTTTCTTTTTAGTTTTTGTGACACTTGTCTGCGTGTTCCCATTCTAGTCGAATGATATGATCATGTATACATTTTGTTTTAAACACTGTCCAGCTCAATGGATTATCTTCATGTATATTGAAGAATTTTTTTTTATCCATCTCAGTGGAATTCATGCCTAAAAATGGACATTGAGACGTACTGTTCTTAACTTGCAGATTTCCACTGCAATAAACCAATTCTTTGCTATTGGCAATGTGCACCAATATATTTCAGCTTTTTTTTTTTTTCCTGCTCATGGTGCTGATAATGCTGCAGATTGCCAGAATTTCTTGTAGGAGTCTAAAGTTCAAACTCACATCGTGCAGTGGGAAGGCGGCATCGTAGACACCTTTGGCTATCAATGAGCTGATGCCTGGACGAGAGAGAGAGCAACAGAAGACAAAAGGCAGAACTTGATCAAGGAAATTAAGCGACTGCAAAAGTAACTGCTTGGCAATGAAACAAAAAAGTACAGTTTGAAAATCCCATCAGCAAGTGAAGCGATGGATGAGTCACTGGCATTAAAGAGCGAGTTCACACCAAGTGGCTCCAAGATGTGGCGTGAAAAAAAGTGCTAGCCGTCGCAAAAGAGCACCTTCTGTTATTTATCGTCCATCCACTACTGCACACTTCTCTGTCCCTTCAGTGCTCGTCTCAGCCACCATGGTTTTTAATTGTTGTACTCGTTTCCCACAGGGAGCTAGAACACAGGGAATATCTAAGAGTCTCACTCTCAGACAGGCTGCTGAACTGAACTAGCTTTGCTGCACTGGACTGCTTGAGGCAAAAAGCCTTTCAAAAATTGAGCTGGAGGTCAAAAGCATCAGGCCGCTTTTAACGGCTCCGGCCATTTAGGGCGCATACCCGAAAATCCTAATTGGCTTGAATACATTTGAAAACGATTACAATGATGGGAGATTCTCTGATTCAGCTGGAGGTCCAGGCTCCCAGTGCCATTGAGTGGAAATGTCCAGAAGTAATCAAGTCTACAGCCTTCACTGTTTCATCAGCATTCATCTGCGGGAAAGCTGGCTTTTTATGGGCAGAGAGTTTTATTCTTAATCTTCAGGGGAGCAAACAGGTTCTCTGTAAAGAAACTACAACTAAATGCATTTTAAATTCCAATATATCACGCAGGTTTGAGCAAGAAAGGAAAGATTATCTAAAGAGATCAATAGCTCAACAGTGGCACATTTCAACAAATGAGTTATTGCTGTCTCATATAGTGTACTGGGGACTTTCTCCACTTTTCATTCCTGAACACCACAGACATATCAGTGCAAATATTCGCCAAAGGGGTTTAGAAACCACCAACAACAACAACACCAGCACCACTCCTCCTGAGGCGATTTGCTTCCATTTCAGCCTGACCCAGGAAGAGTGACCCACTTGTAGAGGAGATGGAGATGTATACAGAGTGAGAGCGTGTGGCGGCAGGAAAGGAAAAAAAAAATCACGTGTCAAAGAAGGAATGAAAGCCATAGAAGACAGAAGACCATGTTCGCCCTGCAGCTCCAACGCGACCCGCCGGCTGGGACCTTCTGCTCCACTGGGGAAGCCAACTTGACATATGGTGTAACAGTGGAAACATAACTGGTGTCAGGCCCTCTTCTATAGGAGCCTGTGGTCTTATAGGGTTTTCAGAAACACAGAGACAGCTGTTATCGGCACACAGGGGTTTATCTGTTCCTTCTTTATCTATATGATCAAACACCATCAATGGAAGCTTTTTGCATTTAATCACTGCACTGCAGCGGATGCCCACACATAATCTGTTAATGCTCTGGACACTGGCTATAAACAACTAATGGAAGGTATTTAATGACAGATGAGGAGACAAAGCAACAACATTGACAACAGAAAACTGTGATTAAAAAAAAAGAAGCTTCGTATAAATTCACTGCAGCTTATCTTTACATATTTGTGACTGGCAAAACTAGGTTTGTTTGTTTTTTTAATTGATGCATTTGACGATCAGTTTGATTATTTTTGGAAATGTTGATCAGGAAATATTGGCTTTTCTGTGCCTTTTAAAAAGGCTGGTTAACCTTGTTTTTAATGTTTTTCCCTTTAATACATTATTGAATTTACAACAAAAAGGTTGATATTATGAGCTATTGCATGTAATATAAATATACTACATAATATAAATATCCTTTAATCAGGCCTGTATAATACTAAAAAAATACAGACGCAAGGCTGAAAGCAAAATCCCAAACTCAAAATCGACATTTCAAAATATTATTTCTAGTTATCGCAGCTGTTCAATTTAGATGCTCCATAAAATGCTACCGTGGTGTTGGCAAGTAAGCAACTGGCCAAAGTCAAATAAATTTCCCATTCGAGTTGAAAATTTATATTAAAAAATGCAGCGATGACGGATATTAAAACATTTAAAATTGCTTTTAAAACTTCAAAACAAAACCAGAGTTGGCATTATGACACAATTGTTGTTATGAACCGCAGTTCAGCATTGATACCATCTAAAATGCGACCGGGTGTGCATGCTAGCGTGCCAGCTTCCACCAGACGTTTTCCGATAGCGTTCGACTTTAAAAATGACTCAACAAAGTATAACGGAGAGCTGACTCACCCGACGAATATATCGCTGATTTTAGAAATCAATTTTGTGAGCTAAACGTGTCTTCCAGCAGCTTGCTCTACCAAACAGCCACCACCAATCAAACTGCAATTACACAGGTGTACAGAGGTGTCCTCATCGGCGTGGGAGTGGTTACATAGCAAAGATTTCTACATATATTGTAGATATATGTAACATAGAATGTGTAATAACTGAACGTGAACATCCTAGAGGGCCTCTTTTTTAACTGGGTTATATTTCTCTAATAATAGCCAACACCATTTTCAGGCTTTGGCTGGAAGTTGCTTCCATGGCTGGATGGCTGCAGAGTCCAAGGGAACGGAATAACCCAAAAATAAGGCTTGCAAAACATCTCATTATCCAATCAGCGCACTCCGTATTTCTGTCAACTGCCCTTCATGTCACTTTTCTTCCCCCTGACTGCCTCCCACTTCCCCTGTCGTCTTTCCAACAGTCCGGTCGGATTTGAGAAATTCTGCACAAACTCATAATGCGGCTGACAGCTGACTTGTCCATGAGTGAGGCGGGTGAAGACTGGACACGTGCCCCGAGGCAACCCTGTTACGTCATGACGACTCACCTTGTTGCCGAGACTTTTAACTTATAAGTGGACGTTTGAACATATAAAACTTACATTAGTGAAGGACAATTTTAGGTTTGATAATTAGGTATTTGTTTTGCAAAGCTTTTGTACTCCACGACTCCACAACAGACAGAATATCACTTTTAAAAATGACTGCAGAAAAAATAATGAGTCAGAAAAAGCACAATGTTGCTGCCGTTCATTCGAACCTCACCTATGGTTTGACAGGTCCGTACACACACCGTCCGCCTCAGGATCTCGTACACCTGACAAAAAGAAGTGCAGTTGTCGACTGGGGACGATCGACAATTAAGAACGAAGGGAGGAGCACTTACGATGCGGCCTCTTGTGGCGTTGTCGAAAAACGTGTCTTTCGATGTGATGTTGTACCTGAAAAAGGTAGAAGAAGAAGAAGAAGAAGAAGAAGAAGAAGAAGAAGAAGAAGAAGAAGAAAAAGAAGAAGACAGACAGACAGACAGACAGACAGACAATAGTTTGAGAAAACAAAATGCACCAGATCTGAGACAAAGTACATTAGCGGGCGCGTGTGGCTGAGAAACAGGGTGCGAATGCTGTTCACATTGTTCTTGGTTTTTTTACTCTCAAACAAATTGATTAATAAATGAAAGAGCAGAAGAGTTTCTGCAGAAGATTAGAAATTGTTAGAAATAGCAACCAAAATGTGATTGATGTCAAGCTGCTCCTGTGTCTATTACAGGAGACAGGAAAGGGTCTGCCACACTAAAAGAAACTGAACTCTGATACATTTGAATTGGTCATTGAATGAATTGGTATAAAACTCTTGGGATATAGATTCAACTTGTTTTTGTTGAATTGGCCATTGAAAATATGCATAAAATGAATGAAATCCAATGTCACCATTACACTCTACAAACCATTGACCAGTGTCATCAAAAGGAACTTTTGATTAGTTCCCTTATGAAAAGAAATTAAGAGAGATATATCAGTATCAAATTTATTTCGCTGTTGTGTCTTGTGATCATTATCAGGTGTGATGCAGGCTGAACCAGCGGCGATGCAACAATCTTGGGACTCAGATGTGTGATTATGATATGCAAATCTACGATTGTACATGTGATTAAATAACCCCCATTAGAGTTGAGAGCGGATGGAAACGGTTGGGAGTCGCTTCATCTGATTTTCGCTGTTCTCAGGGCGACGATTTGTGAGTTTCACGTACGGCTATTAAATGAAATTGAGTCAAAAAAGGGGCAGGGGGTCAGTGTTTTCCAATCTGTCACCTGTTCTAATGAGCTCAGCCACTGATGTGCATCATATCACATCTTTACCACAACAACATCTCATATTTGGATTATTTCCACGCTGTCCGCACACAGCAAGGACATGCACATAGCAGTCTTCAGCTGATTTCTTTCAGTTTCACTTTTCAGTTTTCAAGTTGCCTGCGTCTTACAGGTGCAGCTTGTCCCTGGAGAAGCAGTGCGAGAGGAACTTGGTGCGCTCGTGGTCCTGATGCGGCACTCTGGGCTGGAAGGGATGCAGGATTTTCCGCCACACGGTGCTCATGCTCGACCCGAAGCCGCTCTCCTCTTTGAGCTCGTAACTCTGGAGGAAAGCACGACACACAAGCAGTTAGCAGGAGTGCGTGCGCCCCTTTTCCCGGTTTCTGCGAAAAAATAATAGTAATAGTCTAGCTTTGAGAGCTGTTAGGAGTGGGTCACTAAACAAGTCGGTTCACATGTTAAGAATGTTGATCAGCCGACTGAGAGTAGGTCGGCTGAAGGTTCAATCGAGTACTTGAGTAGCCTTAACTGAAAAGCTGGGAGCGCTTGTTGCTTTGCTCCCTGTCAGGGAGGAAAACGAAATTATTTTTGAAGAAAAGAGAAAAGCAAACTCATTACGCTGCGCTGAATTTGACCATTTTTCAATCAGTCATTAAATGTTTAAGAGATTTGTAGGGGTTTTAAATTTTCCAGCCAAAGTGCACACTGATATAAAGCAGTAGTAGTAGGAGGCTGTGCTCAGACTCTCGAGTTCTCACCGTCTTGGTGGGGACCTTGATCTTCAGAAATTCCGCCTCTCTGCACAGCACCGGCCAGGGCGCATGGAGTCGGGTGAAGCTGGGCCCGTGACCCTTCAACTGAAACAGAAAACCAAACATCACGCCAAGACCGCAGAGAGGAAAGCAAACGTTCCATCTGGTTTATTGCGGGATGTTTTGCGACACACAAAACACCTTTCCATTTCTACCCATATCAGACATCTATGCTATCTTTGTAAAGGGAATATTTGTGGCTTTGGCTTCCTATGGTTTGGCATTTCCTGTATCCCTGAAGAGAGCCAGCTCACTGAGATTTCAAGTCTGGACTTCAAATTTTTGGGAGATTTTTCCAGTTATACACAAGCTCTTTTTGAGAGGGACGTTAGAGACAAGTTCCATGGATTTGCAAAAGTCCTATCTGACTTATAAAGAAAACGTCATTCATGAAAAAGTTTGCCAATTTAAACATCCCAACTTTTTATCTTTCTATTTTTTTCTCAAAGGAACCTTCTTGCCAGATTGCCTGGCTGAAACTACCTGTTTACCATCTGCGATTAACCCGCTTTTGCGATCTAATTATAGCTGACAGACTTTTTCCGAGGGCGGGGCGGACTCTCCAATTTTTGCTGGCGCTGAAGTCGAACCATGGCTCTTGACGACGCTCCAAGCTGGGCGCCACAAACAACCAAGCCCCACCACCAGGGCCGACCCACTGAAACGCTTTTGGCGGACTGGTTTTGGCCCAGCAGCGTGGCTGGCACTTATAAAAGAATCATCATCGAGTTGCCTCTCTGCCCGGTGCTGCTTTTCACCCTCTTCCTAACAAACTGGGAGAGTTTCCTCTCAAAGCGACATCTCCATCGAACCAAAACACAGTATTCCATTTAACTCACAGAGAATAAAATACTGACTCATTTCACTTTGTGTGATGAATCGTGGTCTGCTGCCTACCTTTTTTAATTATTATGTAGCATTAAAATGCATGACAAACGCGGGATATCTGGCACCTGTGAGGAGCACCAATAGGTATGAGAGTGAAATCTGAATAACTTTGCATTAATAAACACCAGAAATCAGTTTGCGGTTGACAAGCTTTCTTCTGTTTGAATTCAATCGTTATTGGGGATTTTTTTTTTTTTCCTCTGATCTACAATCTCAAATTTGATAAATTTTTAAATACATGAGCTTAATATTTAAACATCTGAATGGACTTTCTCCAGAGCCATTTTGCAATTTCATCGCTAAAGTGAGCAGCTATATCAGGCCTACTGGAGCAGCTCCAACTTCTTCCTGAGCGAGCAGAGTGATTTCAAATCAACCACAAACTCCAAACCTAAAGCCTGGCTGAGCCAGCTCCTAGCAAACACTTACAACTAATGTTTTATGTTGATGACATTCTCAATTCTTCTTTCACCTGCTTGAAAGGTCATGCCCTTGGGTGTATGTTCCTTTTTCTTAACCTACACGTTGTCACATCTACAGCCTTGCCCCCAGCCGTGTTATTATTACAATTAGCTTCAGTAAGGAGTCTGTAGGATTTTGAGGGTGGGGAGGGGCATATATTGGTGCAAAAAATCTTAAAAGATGTAGTTTCAATTTCCTGCATTCTGGTGCATTTTACCTTGTTTTATTCGCTTTCATTCTTTTTCCTTGACACCGGCATTGTCCTCAATTACTGAGTACAGTTATATTCTGCTAGAATGGGCAAATCCAGCCTGATCTGCTGCCAATTTGATTTTGCCAGTCTAATGTTTTGGATTAATACACAGAGGACTGACACTGGCAACTTCAATGGAACTGTATTCTCTATTGAATGAGAGCAAAAGATGAGGATTTAAAAACCACAGAGTGAATTTGAAATGAATTAGGAAACTTTGAGGGGACATATAGCCTACATCGTATTCCTGTGGAGCAGACTGTGTTTGTTTGTTTGTTTGTTTGTTTTTAAAGGTCCTGGGGGTTGTTTTGTTTTACAGTGCTTCTCACTGTAAAACATCTTCATCAACATTTTCTGCCGCGGCCAAAACCACAACGTATTTCCAAGTGCTAGAAGCTAGCGACGCTTCGGTGACTGTGTGCTTGATGTGGTTTCTATCTATCGGGCATTGCCCCGACTAAAAGTAGTGGAACAGATTTGATTGTGAAGCAATAGCAAGAATGCTGGACGAGTCAACTAGTCATGCACTAATATTTCCTTGGCAGATGTGGGGGGATATATATTCACTATACCTGTACTTGTCACGATGATAATAAAGTGAGACAATCATTTGAAAGAATCTGCAAAAGAGCAGAGAGAAAGTTCCTCTGGACGTTTGTGGAAGCGGTGTGCAGCGCGAGGGGGAGTGTGACCGTGAATAAAAGGCAGCCAGAGCCGGCAGGGGACGACAGCCAGGTAACCCAACCTTCCCCGGACCCCCCCGTCGGCTTCTGTGGGAGGACGGCGGCAAGAGAAAGGTGGCACGGCGAATGACGGAAACCCAACACCATTCCCATTCTCCTCTCTCGACTCCTACTCTCCTGAGGTCTCCCCTCGCCGCCTCCCCGATCAACTATTACTGTACCTCCAGCTCGGCACTGTATCACTGACTGATTGACTGACTGGCCGACTCGCTGACTGTCACTCTTGCTCCTCTTATGTTTCATTCTCTCCTAACTCCCCATTCACGTCCGTCCTTACCCTTTACAAGCAGAGGGGTACAGTGGAACGTTAAGCCACTTAATCCCTCTACGGGCTCTCGTGATGCATTCGCGTTTAAATATGCGCCCTTAAATATGTATTTATAGAACAACTACTTTGTTGGCAAGCGTTTAAATTCACAGGGTAGTGCGAGTCTGTATTTTCAATGGTTCTACCACCGTAAATTGTCCCATGTTTCAAATATTGTTAGAGCCACCTGCACCTACTAGACCAGGCATGGGCAAACTATGGCCCAGGGGCCATATGCGGCCCGTTAAGCTTTTCAATCCAGACCACCGAACTTGAAGAAATTATATTAATTGTCAGTAAGTCATAAAATAGCTGCATTTTATCCATTTTTTCAGTGCTTTGAAAGTCACAAGTCATAAATATTGTAGTGCTTCAAAAGACACATAGACATCAAAACACATGTTTTCTACATATCCCAGGATATATTTTTTCTCCTACGAGGTGGTTCACCAAAACACTGCATCCATCTGGTCCTGCTCCAGCCCCTCAGTCACATTTTAGAACCATTGTGACCCACCAGTCAAAAAGTCCATCCCTGTACTAGACAATGAAAAAACTGGTGTATATCTCAAGCAATTTATCAATTCATCAACTCAAATCGATGCCCATTTTGCCAATTTTATATATCCTTTCACTTTTTTGTGGTTGCTGTTTCCGCTGGTTGTAGAATAAAGGACAAGCTGTTTGTCATTTTCACAAGTCCTTGTCACTTTTTTTTTTACTATCTATTTTATACCGATCTAAATCATTTTTCAATCAAATCAAATCCAAGAAAATAACAAACAGATTTATTATGTCTATTTCTGCCACAAGACACACAGTTCCATTTTATCCAAACTTAGTCCATCAGTTGTAGTCAAGTGTTTGTCAGTATGCAGGAAGATGGCAAACGAACTGAGAGCGCCGCAAAAAACTTCAGCTGGCTTGGACAACTCACTTTGGCTGACAAAAACTTTGCGCTTTCAGGTCCAGAGTTGGCTGGACATGATACTGTTGAAGTTCAACAGCGAAAGTGAGTGAACCCAGTCCAACAGCCCTTTGCCACCAAAAGTAAAACAACGGTGTTGCTGTGACGTCGGCTCACAATAAACCTGGATCACATTATTTATACAGTAAATAAACTCTCTGACAACTTTGTTCGATCAGCCGATCAGCCGCTTGCTAACACAGATTGCTAATCATCACATGGCAGCATTTTTAAATCAAAGATATGAAAAACTTAATTGGAGTACCAGCATGTTCAGTCAGTTTGGAACACAAAATTGAGTTCAGTTGGCTGTTCAGTCGATACCTCTGAAGAGTCCTGAGGTCATTCTCTCCAAGGTTCCCCAAAGGTTCCATTTGAAATCAGCGGAGTCCCAATATTCAACAGTATAAAACATTGAAGGCACATTAAGAGTGTCTAAGTAAAACATTCTTCTACAAAGAACACAGTGATCCTTGATGCTCAGACGACAGGATTTCACACCTCCAAAAAGTGAGGACAGCATCCAGTATGAACGCTCCGCAATTTCGCCAACGACAAATTCTCACTATCTTGCATGCAGTCCCACTCCAAGTTAGACTCACATCAACCAGCTGCTCCTGAATAACACCTGGCTTCCTCACTTTGGCCCTTAAATGTAAAACCTTTTCGAAACATATCAATGTCAAACGAACCACATCGCCACACCTGGTATAATTAGAGTTCTCATGCATGAATCCAAAGTATCTCCAGTTCCACTCTTGCACCGGCACCACCTTCTCACGTCAGCTGCTTCATTACCGGGAACGTCACAAAGCTAATTCACCCATATTTAAATTCAACACCCCCCTCATTCCTCAACCCCACCACTTAATGCTTCGCTCTGCTCCCTCTTCCCCGTCACAGATCTTCCCACTTGCTGACATTAATTTCAAGGCACATCATGCCCCTCCCTTTTTTCCCACCCCCCTCATTTCCTCTCTATACCCCTTATCGCAAAAAACGGAAGACATAAATACCTTCCAGCCCGTAGAAGGTTAATTAGGAGAGGGATTTCCAATTAGCTCTTTATCTCTGTAGGGGGGGGTAACTAGGACGCAGCTGGGGGGGATGGGGCGGGGGCGTCTTTGGAAGAGGTGGCATGAAAGGTTATCGGTTTGGCTTGGCACGGCAGGGAAGAGGTTGAGGGCTGTGGGGAGGAATAGATGTGACCAACCGGGGCGTGGATTTCATGGATACGTGCGAATGAGAGGTGGAAGCAACAGAGGAAGAGAGCATCAACGACAGAAGTCAGCGCAGAGTCTGAAATTGGGGTGAGGGAGGGGAGCTAACCTGACAGGATCCTCCTCTGACCTATGGATCGATGTGGGTTTTCCAGCCAGTTTTCTATTAACAGATTAACAGATGTCCGCTGCACTGATGCAACTGTATTTGTCTACAAGGCAATTTTGGTTGTTGTTGTTGCTGGGGTTTTTTTTTAATCATAGCGAGAGTCAGCACAAGCCTTATTGGACAAGCACAGATTGGATTGGAGAGAATGTGCTGGCAGCGTAGCTAATCTTAAATCATGTTTCTGCCGATGCATCGTTTGAACTTTTTTTCACTGCTTGAGAACAAAGCAAAACACAAACGGCCACGGGGATGCAGACGACGTATTTTACGCTTGACAGTTCGGTAAGCCGTGTAAGAAGCTCACTATTTGCATTTGGGGGAGGGTCCCGAAATCGCTTCCAAAACAGCTGAGCAGAAAACCTTGATACCGACGCTCCAACCTGTTCACCTCCCCACAGACTGAAGGCCTCTGAGGTGTCAGCTCCACTACTAAAATTATCATCTCGCTCTGAATTAATTAAAAGCGTTCCGTAAGAGGGTGTCCCTAAGAGATCGAAGGTCAGCTCAATAATCCACAGGCACACTCAACAAGTTCGACGTTCTACCAACTTTTTCTTTTTTCCAAAGCACTCAATTAATGTAAAGTCAAACAGGTTGGAACCAGGCGAATGACAGTATATTTATATATTACCTGTGCGTGACCAAATGAAAATGTATTTCTGTGAGAATATGAATAACGTTAAGTATACAGTTATGACCCAGGGTGTTGTTAACAATTATATAATTGTACAAATCAAATAAATTTGTCTGACGATAAATATGCTTCTTGCTGCACGATCTATAGGAGGCACTACTGCAATTATCACCACGCACCAGTACGCAGAGTGCTTATTTTGACATTAACCTTTGCATCCTGGTAACTTTAAATATCTACTGCATTTATATACAACAGAATGCAAATACCACTACATGACAGGTGCAAGCAAAAAAAACAACAACATTTATTCAACTTTCATGTTTTCAAGCCGTGTATCAAAAACAGAATCACAGTAAAAAAAAAAAATTAAATTGCATGTGGCAATATGTTGTTTTTTATTCAAGCCTGCGCTGTGCACCATGTCTAAAAAGCTTTTCTGTTAAGCACTTCTCTTAATGCTGTCTGTCAAAACAGTCTGGCACACATTAAATGACCCTGCCAACAAACAGGTGGACAGTTCCTGTTAGGTTCCGGTTATGTAAGTTCATTTATTAGATATGAAACAATCCCTCCGCACCACTCGGCTGCAGATGCGTCCCACAGCTTTGCCGCTTCTGGTGATTAATGTTTTTGATTGACTGAGATTCCACGAAGCAAAGTTATTTTGAAGGCCTGCCATCAAATGTTTTTGGGGCGGCCTGAAAACAATGAGTGTGTGCGTTTTTTTTCTGTGGCCGCATACAGCAAAGACTCGTCCCTGCTTGCTTCTGATTGGGCAAGGGGTTATCAGTTGAGGCGAGTGTTAGCAGTGGAGGCTAAGAATGGCGGTGGTTGCACAAAAAATAAGCTAAAACAACCACATCGACAGGGGCGACTGTAGCTCAGGAGGTAGAGCGGGTTGTCCAATGACCGAAAGGTTGGCGGTTTAAATCCCACTCCATCCTAGTCTGTCGTTGTGCCCTTGGGCAAGACACTTAACCCTAAATTGCTTCCAATGAGAGGCGTTTGTAAAGCGCTTTGGGGTACCGTGAAGGTGTTAGAAAAGCCCTACATAAGTGCAGTCCAGTCCATTTATGTCAGTCAGTGTAACTGAAGTGGAAAGAGGGAGGGGTTTAGTTTTTATGACTCTGATTGAGCCTTTCGAAAGGTGTTTTTCTTTTCCAATAACAGTCCCGAAGGGTTTCCCCCGGATGGCGATATGAGATATAAATTCAATTTAGCACATCAAATCAACAGCCGATAGGCACTACTGACTTTTCACAATCGGATTCGTTCATTATTTATCGGACAATGTCCGTCCTTGTCGCCGCCTCTTCCAGGAAATCCAACTGCCCCTGGAGATGGAGGGAAGGGACGTGGCAGTGTGTAAGAGTAGCCGTCGCACCAGCACATTCAATGGAGGGACATTTGAGTGCAAGTGTATTCCACTGACTGCTCATGGCAGCAGATTCGATCCAAGCCCTCTATCAATGAGATGAGATAAGGAGCCATCAGTCGCTCAGCTAATCTCATCCTGGCTTAGGCTCCATGGCCGTGCTGTCAGCAATCTGATTAATACTAGCCCGCAGACCTCACACGCTGCCAGCTGGCTGCCGACCAGCACGCCCACACATCCACGCCGTCGCATGGTTTGCGTTGCAATCAAACGAGCAAGTATCCTGCTACTTTTTATCGTGACGCCGCAAAAAATAGGAAAAAAAAATTTAATGTCCTGGCCTCCAATTCCTGCACATAATCCTTCTACACGATGGAGCCCTAACACTGCTGATTCCCCGCTGTGACGCAACAATTGTCTGTTCTGAAAGACGATTCCGCGCAGGCTTTGTTTGTCCAGAAACAATTCCTCCCCGGTGTTGGAGCCGACCAGCCGTTCATTTGGTCGCGAGTGGAACTTTAACAATGGCCACGTTTGTGCAACTCCATGGCACGAAGCCTGCGGGCCCCAATTGCACGGACACGCGGCGCAGAAGACTTGCGTGCACTGCCAGAGCGCGCACCCGGAAGAGGCGGTTGCTACGTGACGCGCAAACTCGGCCAAGGCAATTTACGCGTCAAAACAAAATTACCAGTTTGAGGCTAAGTCGGCAGATCGATGGAGGGGGAGGTCAGCGGCGCTGGCAGCTGCGCTAGCTGCTGCAGCGGCCAGCGCAGCTGCCAGCGACACCACCTCTTTGGATTCACACTCTTAAACAAACAGGGTGATGCTCTCCTTTCAAACGGGAACAGAAAATGACAAGTGTTAGGTAAAAAAAAACAAAAAATATTTCATTAGTAAGTGCTGAAAGCTGGTCAAATGAACTGCGTGGGTTGCCTTAATCAGAAGGAAGCCCTAGGTGTTCCATAATGGAGTACAAGAGAACTTACCGTATCTTATACAATCAATAAAAGTGTTTCTACCAAGTTCAGCTCAACGATTCGGCTGTACGGTGTTTCAAGGCTGGTTTTGTGTGTCGACTGAATGCTCCTTTAACTGAGAAGAACAGTCAGCTTACAGGTGCCAACAAAAATCAATTCACATCCACTGTATTGGCAGTCGATAGTGTTGGTTTAAAGCCTTTCGTTTCGTCTTCAAGCAAGTGTTTCTGGGAGAAGGAACAAGACTGAGTGACTCATCACTTCTTTTACCTCCACTGCTCAGGTATTGTTTTTACAGGTTTAGTGCAACTTACACTGTGTTACACAAGTTGTTTGTACACGTATCATCTTTAAACTTTTTCATGGACTTTCTGAGAAAGCTACAAGAGTTTTTGATCAAAGTATGATGTATGCAGTATTTGGGTGGGATTCAGTTAACTCATTTAACGTCAGCCTTATTTTTGATAAACGCAAATCATCCTTACGATTTGCATGTGATGCTATGCCTTTAGATTTTTTTGGTGTGACCACTACCTAACATGTATTACTTGCACTAAAGGCCATCAATAAATCATAGCTGTCTAAAATTTGGCAATGTTCCCGTTCAGAAAAATGTGCTCACCCTTTTTCTAAATGTATAAATAAACATTTGCTTTTTCTTGTATATAAATAAAAAAAAATCTTCAGCATCTAACGTGAAGATGAAAGTCAAAGTCTGTGCTATCTTTAAGGCGTAATTATGGTTGTCATGAAGTTGACCCAGAAATTTTAGCTTTAAACGGTCAAAGTCACAGGGAAGCTGCTCGATTGCAAAAAGCAGCAACTAACTTACAGGCCTTTGCAAATACCCAAAGGTGAACTTGCACACCAAGACTGAACTATGTAAAGAACTTCACATGCAAATCATGGCTGGAGACTGACACAACGGACGACATGTGCGCGCTCACCTCGCTCTCTCGCTCCACCTCCAGACCGGCTTCCACGAGGCTAGCCTCGAACTCTTGCCTGATGAGGTGGATCTCATGATCAGCCGGCTCCACTGCCTCACTCCCTCCGAGTTCCACAAACACCTCGCCGACGCTGGGTGCGTCCCCGCCTGGTATGCCGCCCCTTCCCTGATCCACATCGGATCCCACCGACGGGGGAAAGTTGCCATTGGAAACGATGGATAACCTGTCGTGTGAGGCTGAGGTGCTGGCAGGACAGCGGATGGAGCTGTGCCGTCGCTGATGGAAAACTAAAACGTAGTCGACTTTCCTCTTGCCGTCTGAAAAGCAAAGGCCCTCTTCGTTGCCCCGCGGGCTTGGGGATGAGTCCACGACCTGGAGGGAGGCAGTCGGAAGTAACGAGAGGAGAAATCAGAAGGAACAGCAACCATTTGCATCCATAGGTGTTGTCTGTTTGACCAGCGTCACAAATAAATGAGAAAAGGTGAAAGACTGCACACAGAACTTTAAGCAGCAATTTAAGAATTACATAATAACTATTTGCCACTGAACTTAAGTGTCTACCGCACCATCAAACAGAAGTGGCTTTTGGCAGGTTCTCAAAAACACTGACGTGAGAACCTTCAACAGTGGAGTGGGCAGCCAGCAGCTCACCTTTTGGCAGTTTCAGGCTTTATATAGACTGAGGAAAGTCGAGGGGGGGGGGACTGAACACGGATAGCACAAGAGGAAACACTCCAGAGGCTCTGAGCACAGTAGGATGGATCATTTCCCAAGAAAAACACACATTTTATGCTTTGCTAACATGGAATTACAATGGAAAAAATACATTTTATCTACTATCCTCCTTGGTATTTGTGCATTGTGGTCCACCTTTAATAAGACCAAAACAGTTGGCCACGTTTGTTTTCAATACACTGTTTGTTTTTCCACAAGATGCTACCGAGTCTTGGACAGTGAGACCAGCCGTTAAAGCTCTTGCTTGAAGTCCAACACATGAAGATGTTTGGATGAACTGACTCCAATTTTTACTCTGTTATTGTCTTCTAAACTTCTACATGTTCTTTATTTGTTGCTGTTGCACTCGTTGCTAAACGCTTTGCCTTGTTCACCCACAAGCTACCCACAACTTTGCCGGCCTGCCTGCCGTCTGGGACCGAGCAGGTGGCGTACAGTGAGATTTTTTTCCCTTCTTTTTCTGAAGAACTCCCCGGGGCATTCAGAAATTACATGACAGCTTCCAAACCGACAAAGCAGACATTTTCACTTACTTGGAACTGATTGGACTTCTAATGACTGTGTGGGTGTAGTCGGCTGTGCTTGATTGATATCATCTGTGCTACTGTTGACGTGCAACAGTGGCTGGCTGCATTTTATCAATCTTTTCCAAGTGAACTGTCCAAGCAGCATTGCCAATCAGACTACTACATTTACCTTCTGCCATCGTGTTTAGAGTGACTGAAATGTTTGTGTGGAATTCACCAAATATTTTCCAGAAAGAAAAAAACAAGAAACACTAAAATGTCTCAAGGGACCAGAGTAGATGCTTTTTAAAGGCATAAGAGGCAGAGGTAGCCCCACAATAATCATAATAGTGATTCTCCATTCAATTGGTTTATCAAATTTTATCTTTCTAGAGATTTTTTCAGTCAGTGACTTCTTGTTCACAACTGACTAGTTGCTTGTCACTGGTTAGTTAATTCCACAATCTAAACCGGTGTAAAAACTCGTTTGGAACGCCGACACGGTTCCAAATGCTGCTAAGAACAGTGTCACTCACAGTGTACTGCACAAAGCCCTTCCTACTACACCGTCATATTAAATTCTAAGCTTTGACTTTAAAGTTGACGGAGAGGCGCCAAGTGTTTAGCTCAAACTAAATCCAACGTATGCGCCGGCGGAGGGATACTTACAGGGTTCTTATTGTCGCTCGTGGAGATGTCCATACTGTTGCGCTTCAGACACACACGGTGTTGTTCGCGAAGAAGAAGAACAGGAGTGAGAAAGAGAGGAGAAAAGGATTAAAAAGTGAAAGTTGGCGTTCCTCGCACTGACAAAGAGCGGTACTCGTCACCGCCGCCTCCGTCCCCATCCTCCCCGAGTTGCGCTTTTTTACTCCAGTTTAGTCCGCGGCGGGTGAAAAGGTCGCCGTCTCGCTGCGGCCAGGTGACGCTGCTCGCCGAGAGACGCCTCCGTCAGATTGAGGAGGTTAATGATGATACCCATCTAGCCGGCACACTGATGTGTGGAGGCTGCCCGCGCTCCGCCGGCGCTTTTGGCACACGGACTTTCCACACTGTAAGAAATGTCTGTCTGAAATGTGCTCCAGCCACTAAGCCGCTTTTATGATCACCACGAGCCTCCGCACGAACCGTTCAAACACAGGGACACTGGAGTAGGCAGCAGTTATATGGTGTTTAGGGTCAGGGGCAAAAAATGGGAGAAGGGACAATTTTCGCTTGTTGTAGTCTAAAACTGTGGAGAAACCACTGTATTCTTGAATATGTTGACGTTTAATTGTTAATTTGAACACCCTTTTTCCACTATCATTTTTAATGAATGTAAAGTAGGGTACCATTAAAGGGGGTACATTGGAAGTTTAATGGACCAAGTAGTCATGGGGACTCCCCCAATGGGATACCACTAAACACAAATGCTTCATAAGTCATGGATGCGAGGGGGGTCCAAAGTGTTTCTTAATACTTGGGCGCCATAATAATGAGAATGTAAACAATGTAATACCAAAGTGGGTCCTTTTAAAAACAAATTGCCCATTCAGTTGGGGACACATTTGTTCACAGAACACCTTTTGTCTTATTTTACCACATTCAGTGTTACATACTATACTGTGCAACAACTATTGACGGTTCCTTTTAATGTTTGCATCTCTGTTTTAATTTCATACCAAGACAGTGAATTTATTTTTTTTTTTGCAGTGTAGAGAGAGAGAAAGTGAGGGAGCTGCTCTGATGTAACGTGGAGAGTGAGATGGAGAGAGGGAGAGCAAGAGAGAGACAGAGAGAGAGAGAGAGCTGTGAAAGCCATAATCAGAGACAACTATTTATGAAACCCTTTTGAAGGCATTGTTTTTATCCGTGGACTATATTTTATTCCATTTTTGGAAGAAATCATTCAAAAAGTGCCCCCCAACAAACTTCAGAAGCACCCACCTTGCTTCATCAAATGAACACACACACACACACCTTCTGAGGCAGGCTCCAGTTCTCCCTAACACTAAACTACAGTGTTTTTACGCTGTCAGACTGGAATCTTAGCACTTCCTCGGGGTATCTTGAGTTTAAAAACGACATCCGTAGGGAAATTATTGAGTTTGCTTTAATTTCCTTTTTTTGCATACTCAGAAAATGATGCAACGCCGTGAAATCCATCCCCTGCACAGGAAATAATTTCATGATTAGGTTCATTTACCAAGTGCCTCCTAATGTGCATTTGAGTGTGAAGCACTTTCTTTGCTCCTTCTGTCTCCTCGTTAGGGGTTTAAAAAAAGGTTGGCCCTTCCTCGTTGGTGGACCAAATGACCAAAAGGACCCTTATTCACCAGCAGCAAGCCTTCATCACTTGTTAGTGCATTCTGCCTGACTCATACATTCTTCACCACACTGAGGTTTGCGCCAGTCAGAATTGATTTGCTCACCCATGGCTCCTGAAGTACCCCAACGGTGCTGTGAAAGTGCGGAATCCATGGCATCGATTCAGATTCCCGCCATGCTCCCTGGTTTATCTCGGATCTATAATATCATCTACACTCTCAACATTTAATTGATTATTAAGCTGCCGTTAACGGCCAAAACTCTCAATGAAGTATTGTCACCTTCATTCATGATTATGCAGTAAACAAATGCCTTCAGTCGAACTTTCAACTGCATTTACATGCATCACTTTCATCTTTGTGTCTGCCTATCCATTTTGGATGAAAATACATTTACAAACAACATTGCAATAGATATGCAACATTAAATGCCAGAACAGAATTTGTAGATTTTGGGTTAAAAAAAAAAAATCTAAGCCAGTAGTTTAACTGTAGGGGCAGTTAATAACATGTTGTGATTGCTGTCTCAAAAAAAGAAAAATCCTAAAATAGCCAATGTTTAAAAAGAGTCTCAACAATAAACAAGGTTTCATTAATCGGTTTGGTTAAAAATAAAAAAAACCTACTGGCTGTAACAAACTTTGCATCTCCTCTGCCCACAGTTCCTCTATGCAAGGTTTGGCCTCCAGGATGCTGTAGGTCATGGGTTCCAGTCCAATCGTGGGCATGTCCTTGGTCAGGTTGTACAGGGCCTCGCTGTGGATAGAGGATGACTCACTGAGTGCCGTGGCCACCCGGACGAAGCCTGTGCTGCCGGTCCACGTGTCTGGAAGACATTGCGTTTGGTCAACACGGAGGGATATGAGAGAATGCAATTTTGGTTGAGGACATTTGTTCTTCCGACTGCTTTGAGATATGTGGTGTTAAAGGTTAGTTTCATAGACATGTTAAATCCTCAGCCGCTATCAATATGAAATGCTAACACAAAATTTCAACTTTTTCCTGCGTGTGCCCTTCCTCAAGTTGTGAACTCAGTCATTCGGACACTTTGATTTGATTATGGATGAAATAAACATGAACAGATGTTGCTTACTTCTCGTTTTGTAGTTGAGAGGTAATTGCCTTGATTGAGATACGAGTGCATTTATGAATCAAGTTAGAACACATTTGCTTTAAAATAAACAGCTGTTGATGAAAAGGAGTTCAAGAGAAACTGACAGCGTGCATAGATTAGTTCAGCTTATCACTTGAGAAGCTGTTTCTACGGCGACATCTCTGGAGACATATCAGGCAAAACAAAGCATCTTCTTGTGAGATAAAAAAAAAATTCCAACTTTAGTCAACATATACTATCAAATCAGGATGCACACAAAATCCTTTGTCTGTATTACGCACTGCTTGCACTATCACAAACCAGCACAGGGCCATCCTCAGCTTCCTCAGTGTTGCAAGCACTGAATATCCAGCGTGCAAACAATGCTATAACTCGGCTGTCACTGTTTTGAGGGGGGCTTTTGGATTTTTTTTTTTCATACGTTGCTTTGTTTTCCCGCAAATTACTTTTCAGCATCGACCGGCGTCTCCCCGCTGCTATTTGTCACTTATTGACGTAGCTTCTGGGGGGTTAGTGGTGCGAGCAGAGGAGAAAGTTTGCAAGCTCAAACATGCCAGGGAACGAGAAGCAGGAGAACAACATAGAGTGTGTGATGTCACTTCCTGTCTTAAATCGCCCGGTCAATGCGAAGCATTTTGATTTATTTTTCTTTGCATACTTGATTCCAAACAGGGCCCTTTTTTGGTGGGCCGCCGTGGTCTCTCTCCATGTTTTCCGCCTTCCTCCCACAGTCGCAAGGACGTGCGTCTTTGGTTGATTGGCAGCTCTAAATTGCCAGTAGGTGTGAGTGTGAGAGTGTGGGTGCTTGTTTGTCACTCTGTGTTGGCCCTGTAATAAGCTGGCGGCTTTTCCTGGGTGCACTCCGCCTTCGCCCTCAGAGGTGGGATAGGCTCCAGCACCCCTGAGTCCACATAAGCTGCTGTAGAATATGAACGGATTGGAGTCTGTTTTGCTCAATTGGGTACAAGGCTCATTTAGGAAACCAAAACAACTACTAGTTCTACTGTATTGTCTTGACACATCACTTTCAAATCTCCAGCATAAATTATGGCTATTGAAATGGAACCAAATATTATTGGTTTCACAATTTCACAAGCTCGGGGTTCACAAGGACCCACATTTACAGCCGCTGCCGAGAGTTTTCCGGCACTAGAAATATGCAAATTGGCGGTGGGAATCTTTGTCTCACGCTGTGAAAATTGCCGCGTGCGTCAGTCAATCACAAACCCCGTGTCTCAAAGCACTTTGCGAAAAGGACAAACCCACGTAGAGCTGACTTCTGAGCAGTCACTCTGGCAACACAGAGAAGCACGTCGCAGGGAACACGGGGAAACTAATAGACGTTCACATCACGTTCACTTTGGAAAAGCCCCCTCCTCCCCCTTTTTTTTCAGTTTCAAATCTTGACCACGGCACACGCGCAGCGAAGGCAACGGAAGATTCCTGGTTTCCAAATCGCGGCGCCTGCAAGTATGGGTGACTGCCTGCAAAATCATGCATCTTCGTCAAGCTGGCTGCAATGTATTTTAAAAATGCAACAGATTGCTGTATGTTGGGCTTTTTTTCTGCAACGGGGTTACTGTATTTGTGTGTGTGCATGGTTATTTTAGGGAGACTGACAGCTGTAGCCATAGTAACACACCAGGCCGTGTGCTGCACTCTCATTTCAGCACCACGGACAGCTCGCTTTCTCTCACTCTCTCTATCTATCTCTCTGTTTCTCTCCCTCTCATTCTCGCTTTCTCGTCCTTGCACCCAAACATTTAACTGTATGTACTGATTGACCACAAGGTTGTCGGCTCGTCCGGCAGGGTTGAGTGGGTTTCCGAGGAAAGCCCATTGAAGCACTTGGAGATTTCAGGGGCATTTCTCTCTCTCTCTCTCTCTCTCTCTCTCTCTCTCTTTCTCTCTCTCTCTCTCTCTCTCTCTCTCTCTCTCTCTCTCTTTCTATTTATCTCTCTCTCTCTCTTTCTCTCTCTCTCTCTCTCTCTCTCTCTCTCCTTCTATTTATCTCTCTCTCTTTCTCTCTCTCTCTCTCTCTTTCTCTCTCTCCTTCTATTTATCTCTCTCTCTCTTTCTCTCTCTCTCTCTCTCTCTCTCTCTCTCTCTCTCTCTCTCTATTTATCTCTCACACTCTTTCTCTTTCTCTCTCGAAAGCAACAGTTTGCGCTCCCGTTCCTCAGCTGGCAGCAGCACAGTAGCCCGGAGGTCAGAGAGGGAGGCCTGTTACTGGAAGGTCGCCAGTGTGAACGAGGTGGGAGGGTAAATGAAGGAGAAGATACTTCCCATATAAATAGAACGCGGAGCAATGCAAAGTGAGGCTCCATCGAGCAACTAGAAATCAACTGTATGGTGCAGAAGCAGACAAGTCTCGTATCTCAAAACTCCTCGTATCTCCAACCTGAATTGTGTTTCTTCCTGGTCATTGCTGAATCAACTGCAAAACTGAGATTTCACACATAATGTTTGAGTTGAGAGTCCTAGCAGTGTTTAAGCAATATGCACTTTTGCCCCCAACCTGAGGTAAAGGCAGGAAGCAATTGCAATAAGCTTGCAGCAACAAACACACAAAAGGACATGAAAAACTACACAACACGAAGGGAATAACATTGCTTTGAAAAGCCAAGCATGGTGAAGTTGGGACATGATGAAGGTTAGTTCAAAAATCCCTTCAAGGTTTTGGTCAAAAGATTTGGCAAAAAGAGTCGGCACTGGCCATGAACTTTTCTGCCTTTGATTTTTCTTTTGACATTACATTTGCCATTTCAAGCCTTTTCTTGTTTAAATAAAATAAAGTCTTTAAATAACTAGGAAACTAACGGGTCTTGGCATGAATACACATATTGAAACAAGACCTGGAATCAAAATGGTAATGCTCCTGTTAATTGTGTACTCATCATCATAGTCAGCAATATTAAGTATATGATTAGAAACCCGAACACACCTACTCAAAGGCAATTATTTTGTGCTCTGTGCATAAAACAATACCTGAAATTCAGTTATTTAAATTGGGTTATGGCTTTTGGTGTCACCCAAAGTGTTTTAGTGCCCTCATTTGGAAGGAACCGGACCTCATAGAACAGCCTTTTTAAATCAACACAACATAATGTGAAAAGACGATTCACTTTTTTTCCCCTGTCGGCTTTGGCAAAGGCCAAACACTGCAGCGCGTTCTCCCCTTTTGAAACATTTTTAACATTTTTAATGAGCCCTTTACCCATGTAGACATGCAATAATCCCAGCAGATTAGAAAATCGGACATCAAGGTTAGAACCTCTGTTCAAGGCTGTAGTTTAGTTATGCACAGATGTCTGATTGATGTTCTTTCACTTTCATCAACATGTTGAGGAGCCCTCATAAATCCTCCTCCAATTTTTTTCGCCGCCAGTGTCCCCTGGACTATTACACAAGGCAAACTCTGTGTGCGCATGGTCGTTTCTAATGTCACAGACAAAGGACATCTTTCAGGGAGCAGCTAATGGGCAAGCGGCACAACACAAAGACTTAGGGCAGGTCGCCTTTTACCGCGTGTTGCCCGTGCTGTGGCATGCAGAAGCCTCTCCAGGACACACAGCTGCATTTTGTGGCGCAACCTTTTAAAAACCTTTTAAATTTTTTTGAAGGAATGTACACAGTCAGAAGTGACCGCAAAGCCGCAACGCGGCATTTCTATTCTCTGACTTGTGTTGAAGCATTACTGTGAAAAATATTTGATGGGTTGATTGGGTTTCTGGTACAGCTTTGGACTCCTACTGGCACTATGCCATTCTACTATTACTACCAAGATGTCAATCGACACTATTTGCACAATAATATACACAGGGCTGTGTGTTAAAAAAAAAAACGTTTGAAGGAAAAAGGTTGAAGTCCCGCAAACTGTTTCATCCCAAAGGATGAAAATGTTTATCCCCTGTCCCAACTCGGAGGGGTCACTGCCTGATCACTGCGGTGCCACACTTAGGATTAAGGATTCCAAAAACAATCCAAACTGTGTGACATCACTCGCCACATAGTTTTCATTGTCTGGCCAACAGTGAAGGATTCCACAGAAAGCAGATCTGGTGGGACGATCAGAGCCGCCCCAGGGTTCATCTCAGTCGACGTCGCTTGCCTGAGAGGGTTTCGGAACGTTTTCCACAGGTTGCTTCCTGTGAAGTTTCAGCAGTGGGGAGTGGAGTGTTTGTTTGGCCTTACCACCTTTTTAGGGCTTATTTGCTAAACTTATTACCGCCATCTCAAGCTCAAACCGAGGGGATTGTTTTTAATTCTGCCTTGCTGGCTTCCTACCATCACAGACGGCAGGCGGTAAGACGTGGGAACTCCTAGGGATTACCGCCGGCATTCCCAACACGTGGCTGAGAGATACATCGCCTTCAAAAAACTTTCCGTTCAGCAGTTGGACCACAAGAGGAGCGAGGCTACATACAATGCCAGCAAGGGTCTGACGATGGGATTTAACTTTTTTTCCCAAGTGTCACGTGTAAAAACTTAACTGCACTTGAAATGGTGGCCCGGCACCAAGTGAGAGCCTTTTGCCTTTCCTCATCCCAAACACTTTTGATTGATTGAAGGGGAATGACGGAGCGGGGCTGAATGGGTACAGCAACAGTACACCCCGAGTGACGTGGAGAGGCGCCTTTTGACCAGCGCCCCACGCGGCGTGCTGACACACAAACACACCCCGGGGGGAAGGGAAGGGGAGTGGAGGGGAGGGCAGGAAGTGAACAATAGGCGGGTCACTCTGCCTACTGGTGGTCCACCACCCCCTCTTTCCTTTTGAGTGGAGGGAGGATTCAAGACTGGCCAAACAAGAGGAGCTACAACCTGGCATCCCTACGGGTTGACTCTCACTCACCTGCACAGGTGGACGAGGGTGATCTGCGAAAAGCCATTTTTTCTTTTTGTATCCCCGGATGAAGGTCGAGGGCCTGGCTTTTTTTCCTGGGGAGTGTCCGCGGCTCAGTCAGCCACTCTGAGGCATGCCACCGCCCCCCCGCTCTGAGCAGTAGGTGACAGGAACAACAACAACAGCAGCAACGACGACGTCGACTCTCTGACTCACTGGTGCTGCAATCCTCGGCTCAGTGGAGGCTTAACTCCGCTGGGATAATACCCGTCTCCAAATGGCTAGCACAAACTCAGTAACTCAGCCCGCCATCTCTTTCCTCAACTAATACTGGCGGGGCACACGGGGGAGGCACCGGGGCGACTGATTGGGTGTTTGGCGAAAGGGAATTACAGGCACACAAAAGACACGGCGGGATTATCGGGCCCTCCTAATGTGCACTAATGACCGCGCCTTCTGCCATGGTTTAGCCTCGACCCCGATGGGTCTTAAGGGTCCACCTAGTGTGAGTGGATGGAGGAGAGGCTCCCTGATGCAAAGAAAAGTGTTACACAACCTTGGGGGGAGATGGTATGTGATGATATGCACATGACATGCATGTGATGTGTGGATTATGTGGATTAATTTTCACACTTACATGCAACCAGCCCCAACACAACCTGACACAGAGACCTTTCACCACAGCACCACTACTGGTATCTCCAATGATAATTAAGATAAAAAAAAAAAAAAAAAACAATATTTCAGAGAGTAGTAGAGTAGCCTTACACAAAAAACAGACAAAGTGACAGTATGCTATAGATTTCCACAAAACACCTGTCTGGAGGTGTTGTCACTTACCAGGGAGGGGTGAAGTGTCAGAGCCCTTCGTGACATCACAAAATGCCAATTTCTAATGCTGGGTGTTAAGGTTTGGTGAAGTTTGGTTTAGCGGATCAAGCGGAAGACAAAAAGAGGAGAATGTTATCATTTCTGGGGAGTTTACACAAATAACACATTGGTAACATGAGCCATATGTAAGACAAACCCTTCAATTTTAATAATAAAGACGTGAGAACATTTAAAAAAAAAATATTTATAATTTAATTTATTTGACGAGGAAACGGAAAACGACTGATCTACTGGGATTTTCAAGCAGAACCATTTTAAGCGTTTTACAGAGTACAAATCCCTCGTTGGTGCCTGGGGTCAGAGGTCAGAATGGGTCGAGTCACTCAACACAGCCACTGGTTACAGAGAAGAATCTCTCGATGCACGACACCTCCAAGTTTGAAGCAGTGCGTACTTACGCAAGTTGACCTCTTTAGCAGGCACCCTGCACAGGCTAGGTGTACCTAATAAAGCTACCGGTAGGAGTAGAAAGTGCTTGAGTTTCGGTTGAGACCACACCCTCTCGGCAACTGACTCCATCTGTAAGCCATCAAACCTTCCAGCAAATGGTTGACCACCCGCACGGCTGTAATTCGGTGGTCAACCTCCTGCCCAGCAAGGCGAGCGGGAGAGGCAGTGTCGTTTTGCAACGTGCGCGCACTCCTCTGCACCCTCCGCACTCTGTCAGTAAGGGTATCTGATGTGGCACACTGACCAGGCGGCGCCCCCACAAACACATTCACCCAAACACACCTCGGGCTCAGTGTCCCGTTACAGCGGGTACAGATATGTTCTCGCAGTTAAATATTAAAGGATGTAATATTAACGGCTAGGTGTTGTTCCAGGAAACGGCTCGAGGGTCACGTTTTTGTCCAAGGTCCAACATTATGCAACATTCACTTTCTGTGTTCTCCAACAATAATGTGCGTCTATAACCAGTGATCCTCAAAGACGGGGAAAGTCTGGCCAGCTGCTTTGTTCATTCATTCATTCATCTTCCATACCCGCTGCTAGAAAAAAAAAAAAGGAGTTTGAGTTCCAGAAATCACCCCTTTTTGATGTCAGAAAGGGTCTTACTATATTTCCCAGGACAGTGATGACAGCCCATTCTGCAGGAGACTGCAAACAAAGGGCTAATTACATGCTATTTTTGGGAGGTCTTGAGAAATGAGTCATGCAAAGCCGCTTCCCAGGAGACTGGGATGAAAAATCTAAAAATGGGTACGACATGGGACCTTTCAAGCAAAACCAAAGTGTTTACCATATTTCTGATTAATTATGTTGGTTTTTTTTGACATAGCATTGGTGTAAAGCCACTGCGTAAAAACGGCAACATTCCACATTGCAAAAACCAATGCTGATCATGAAGAGCATTTTGTGAATAGTTTCGCAAACCAATATATATGTATATATGTATATATGTATGTATATATGTATATATGTATGTATATATATATATATATATACATGTGTATATATATATATATATATATGTGTGTATATAGATATGTGTTATCAGCACACCAAAACACCACAGCTGCATGAAAAGCGTTAATATAAGTCACTCTCTGACGGCTTGGATGGAATTTCTGAAAATCACAGGTTCTTCCCTTCTCCCGTGCGGTCGTATGCCCATCTGGAACAATCCTGATTTACTACAAAATAAAAAAGCACTTAACTTCACACATTGGGCAGATAAAGGTATAACTCACGTAAAACACATAAGAGAGAATAATAATTTTAGACCATTTCAAGAGCTTGTGACACAGTTTGGAATTAACAGTAGTTGTTACTTAGAATACATGCAAATTAAGTCCATAATTAAGAATAAACTCAAACTTGAACACACAAGTTTGAGAGACATGGAGGTCTCTCCGGCTGTACAGTCGGTCCTTAATTTCTCACCTCCTAAACTACTTTCCAAGATATATAAAATCCTTACAAACACAGATCGCACTATTTCTATCCCCATTGCTAAGTGGGAAAGAGACCTGTCTCTCCAGCCCCACTCTAATTTCTGGAGAACAATCTGCCTGAACACCTTTTCACTGATAAAACAACCTAATCTACAATTAATACATTTTAAAATACTCCACAGGATCCACTACACTGGACAGCGGATGTTTCAGATGGGCATGACCACCACTCAAACCTGCTCACACTGCACAGTTAATGTTCCAGATAATTACTTACACGCTGTATGGCATTGCCCACCAGTAAATAAATTCTGGCACATAGTATGCAATGATCTATCAGCACAGGTCGGTTACACCATCACAGCCACTCCTTCTTTTTGTCTCTTAGGAGACCTTAGTGATATCACCTCAGATAAGGCAGAATCTCGCATGCTGATCACCTCCTTATCTATCGCTAAGAAAACAATCCTCATAAACTGGAAAACAAAGCAACACCTGCACATTGCACAATATAGGAACTTACTGTTAGACCACACCTCCTTGGTAGGAATGTCTGCTTCATCCTATAACAAAGCAATAAACAATCAATAGCTGAGGCTGCTGGTTGATGTGGGCGGCCGTGGTCGTGCTGCCGCGGGCTGGGTGCGGTCTGGGGGGGGGGTGCTGGGCGTGGGGTGCTCGGCTGCCTTGCGGGTTGGTGGGGGGTCGGGGGTTGGGCGCCCCGGCGGGGGATGTCTTCCACGCGGGGGGCTGGGCCTGGTGGTTGGGGGGGGGTGCCACGGGGTGGGGGGCGGCGGCTGGGGTGGGTGGGCGGCGGTCCCTGGCTCTGGGCCGGGGGCCCTCCTGTTGGTGGGGGGACTGATCCGTCCCTGTGTCTGGGAACTGGCGCTGGATCGTACACGGTGGGGTCACATGCCTGGGGTGGGGCTGCGCGGCCGGCGGCTACCGCTCCTGTGTGCCCGGGTGGCGCCTTCTGCCCCACCTTCGCCCTCCGTCTCCCTGGTCGCTGCCGCTGCCCCGGGGCCCTCGGGCGGTGGGGGGTGGCCCCCCTTTGGCTCCTGGATCCCTGTGGTGTCCCCGGCCCCGATGTCGCTGAGGGGGCGTCCTAACCGGGAGTCCCCCCTGGTCACATAATGGGTGTATTTATTTTTTTATTTTATTTTATTTTATTTTATTTTATTTTTATTTTTATTTTTATTTTTATTTATTTATTTATTTATTTATATATTTATTTTTCCTTCTGTTTTGGGGATTTGTGTCTTGGGTGGTCGCTGCCCGGCCTTCTGGCCGGGCACCGCGGGGGACTCGATTTGGGCAGCGACCGGGTCCCTGGTGGGCCTCCCCCCGGTGCGGTCTCCTCGCCCTTGCATGGGGCACCGACTGCACCCTCGTTGGCAAGGACCTGGCTCCCACGCAGCCAACGACCCACTGACATTATCACTAGGGCTTTGGATGAGGGTCGGCCACCGCTCCATCCGAGACCCTCTCCAATTTTAATAACATTATAGACACTTAGGGCCTGGGGGGGGGGTTCGTGCACTGCGGCCGCCGCCCTGCTCAGCAGCAGTGTGGTTGCCCCAGGGCCTTACCACCCCTCCATTTTAAACGCACTATAGTCCAACACACCAGCAAGTGCACATATACACACACTGACACTCCTACACACAGTGGGGTCGGCCTGCTAGTGGGGGCCGGACCCGACATCTTTCCCACCCTGGATGGGCCCTGTGCAGTCCGGTGCCCCCGAGGTGCGAGACCGGCTGGGCTTATGGGGACCTTGCCACTTGTGGCGGGGTCCCCCTTCCCCCAATCCCGGGACTGGGCCGCTGCCCGGGTGGTCCCCTTGCGCCGCTCGGGGGCGGGTGGGCGGCGACGACCTGAGACACGGGGGTCTGACAATGGTGGGCGGGGGCCCACGGATTGAATATTTAATTTTATCTTTTTTTTTTTAATTATTTATCTTCTTCTTTTACAGGACACAGGGGGAACCAGGGGGGACTCTCGCTCGGGGGCCCGCTTTGCCGGCGTTGGGGGCGGGGGTACGGCTGTGGCCCCGGGGGCCGGGGGGGGGCTGTCCCCTGGTGCCGGGGGGTCCCGGGGCGGTGGGGGTGGCTGGGGGGTGTGGGGGGTGGAGGGGGCCGGTTGATGTGCCATACTGGGTCCGTAGGGGGGGGGCCTCTGGGTGCCCGGGCCCGCCCTGGGTACCGATCCTCCCGGTGGGTGAAGGGGCTGGGTCCTGTCATGGGGATGGGTCTGGTCTCGCTTGCCCTGGGGGGCCCCCGTCCGGGGGCCGGGCTCTGCTGCCTGTCCGCCCTGGGTGGTGTCCCTTCTCCTTGGGGTATCTGCCTCCCTGTCATCCTGCCCTGGCTCCTCGTGGGGCGGGTGCCCTCCGGCCGGGGGGCCTGCTGCTCCGGGCCTCTTCCTGGCCGGCTTTGCGGTGGGTATGTCGTGTCCGGGGCCCCCCCCCCCGGCTCGTCGCTGGCGTGGGGCGGTTGCGGCCTCGGAGACCGCACTAATTGGCAGCCTACTTCCAGTGACGTACTTAAACACACCCACCCCTACATTCAGGTACACACACCACCACATCCATACACACACCACCACATCCATACACACACACACACACACACACACACACACACACGTATACACAGATGCAAACATGCACATACACACAAGTATACACACATGCAAATATACACATACACCCGCACACACGCACACACACACAAATATTCACAAGCGCGGGTACACTGTTGTACACTATTGCATAGCTTATTGTCTTATTGATCCATGAGTAGATTATTATCATCGTTATTATTACTATCAACATTATTATTATTATTATTATTATTACTATTATTATTATTATTATTACTATTAACGTTGCTATTATTATCATCGCTATTATTATTAACATCACTGAATGAACTCGCATGTATGTTTGTATGGGTATATATGCACTATCTGACAATTAGCTATGCATATTTACGATCTGTTTTGTTCTCTCTTAACACAATTGTATATTGTTGCCAGTTGCCTCCTCTACTCCTCTCTCTCTATCCCCTCATCATCTCATCATCCCCCCTCCCCCTCCCCCCCCACACACTCATTTCCCCTCTACTCACCTCCCTATCTATCCCCCTCAGTCCGGTCATGGCCAGAATGTCACCAAGAACATTATAATAAAACCACTAAAGAGGTAGCTCCTGAAACCACCCACGTGGCTCACACTCTCAAGATCTACCTCTGAGAATAAAATCTGTCAGCCATCATAGACATTCAGAGACACTTCTGCTTGTCATTATGGCCGGACCGGACAAGGGAAAAAAAAAAAAAAAAAAAGATATGTGTATATATATACATATATACATATATATGTGTGTGTATATAGATATGTATATATATATATATATATATATATATATATATATATATATATATATATATATACATATATATACATGTGTATATATATATACATGTGTATATATATATATGTGTGTATATAGATATGTGTATATATATACATATATACATATATATATATACATGTGTATATATATATATATATATATATGTGTGTGTATAGATATGTGTATATATATACATATATACATATATATGTGTGTGTATATAGATATGTATATATGTATATATATATATATATATATACATATATACATACACACACACACACACACACACACATATATATATATATATACATATGTATATATATGTATATTAGAGCTGTCACAGCATCCTGAGTTAACTCGCGATTAATTGCAACTTTGACAGCCTTAATGTATATATATATATATATATATATATATATATATATATATATAAATATATATATATATATGTATATACATATGTATATATATATATATATATATATATATACATATTTCTTTTTTATGTATTAAGTTTAAAATGTTATTCAAGGCATGATTCCATCAGTAAGCACGGGTTGTTATAGCATAACAGCAAAGCCAATATCTGTTACCGGTACTGGGTGAATTTTCACATTGTTATATCCCAAATATCCACAAACAGGGCGTAGTTCAAATGAGTGAGAACAGAAGCTGAGTATCTTTAGGCACCTGGTGAAAAAGTCTGACGAATGCACTTTATATTAACTTGTCCTTACCTGTCCATTGGATACCGTGGAAAGCCAAAGGTGCGATAAGAAGTGTGGAAAGAGCAGGTACAGAACAGGAAAATGTCATTAACATTCATTCAGACACATCATATAAACTGGGATGGATGTGCTGTGGGTACATGAAGGAATGGAAATGGGGATGGGCTGTCGTGATCTGAAGTAATAATTAGTCCAGTCCTTCAGTTCCACTCACCGCTGGGCCGACAGAGTGGTGTGATGGGCGTTTTTTTTTTTCTCCAGATTTTTGGAGAGTGAACGGAAACTGAAATACAGCCCACATTTTAATGCTTTCATGTCAGCGATCCTATAAAAAGGAACGTTTTTCAAACAGCGAAAGGTTACAGAGACATTAAGAAAAAAGGAGGGCACTAAATCAGTTTTCCCGTTTGTCAAGCCATTCACAGGCAGCGGCTGCATATAGACTAAAGTGCATCACACCCACACGCCATAATCACATATGTATACATACAGTGTAATAGCATTTGCCCGTGCAAAAGGCATGAATGCATCATATGCGTACATGCCAACGCAACGATCGCACACACACTGGAGTGTCGCAAAGTGTCGGCCCGACCGCATTTGCTGCATCTGACACCTCAACGCGAGCTAAATAACTCCCATTGACCTTTGCCAAAGTCCCGACCCTGAACTAACCCTCTGGAGAGCAGAGGACAGGCCTCAAGCAATCAAGCCTAAAGATCTAGACCACAGGTGCAGGAATCATCAGAGCGCATGAAAGCGCAGGCACACACACACACACACGCTCTCTCTCTTTCTCTCTCCCTCTCTTTCTTACACACACGCACGCACGTGCACACACACACACATGCACGAAGAGTGATTTCCCCCGTCGTCTGATCTGGTTCATGTCTTCCTGGAAGAGGCGCCAACGATAATAGAAGAGAGTGAATCGATTCCCGATGCTCCACTTTCTCCTGGTTTCCGCCCACACCAACCTCACACACCTGTCAGTGCCCAGCTCAAGATCGAGGGGAAAAAATAACCCTTATTCAAACAGGTGTCCTGAAAAAATAATATTTTTAGATCGGGATTCGGTCCCGGTGATGCCACAGTAACATTTTGATTTTTTTTATTTATTTATTCAAAAAATACTACATGACCTAAATTTCATTCTAGCATTCATTAATTCGTCAGTTGTTTGGACAGACAGACATATGGTGGTTCAAAACTTTCTCGCTAGCGTCACAAATCAGTTGACTGCACTGTAGTCACTGTAGTGTTCAATCAGTCAGTCAAGTTGGCTTTAATTTATTGTGGGGGGTAAAAAAAAAAAAAAAAGTTATTTTGTTTTGAATTTGTCAGGCTTTTAACATGGTTTTATACATCGCGCCTCATTAATATCATGAAATATCTTTGTATTTGGTGTGCTTGTAGGTATCTTGGTAATTCAATGAACTACTACTAATATGTGTTGGTTTTGTTTTGGGTTTTTTGGGGTGTTTTTTTTTATAAATAATAATAATAATAATAATAATAATAATAATAATAATAATAATAATAATAATAATAATACGTTGTTGTTGTTTTTTGCTTGGGTGCTTTTGATTTCGACTTGTCTCGTGGCGTAGCGAGGGAGATAATTCGGCTCATGCAGGTTTTGAAAGCGCGGCCGCCTCGCTTTATGTTTCCAAGATAATGTGATTCCTTGAAGATACGGCTTTGATGTGCAACACGTAACGTTACAACGAAGACGGTGCTGAATGGAAACGGTGACAAAGTGGCGGGGGGGGGGGAGACAGGCTCGGCAGCCTATTCAGATTTCACTCTGTTCACTCACCGCCTGAGGAAGCCCCCAGACATTCAATGGCATTGGTTCGGCGAACAAAGGGGAAGTAAAGCTGTGGGGAATGAGGAGGCCTATCTGCCTAATCCATTTAGACAGTCGACATCCTGTGCACCAACACATTTTTTTTATTATTTTTTTTTTATCGTCGCTCGCTGCCACAGAACGGTGACGCGAAAGCGAGGTGTTCTGAACTTACGCCTACTCGTACTGAGGGAGGGGGAGACACGAGGAGGGGGAGGAAGAAGAAGAAGAAGACGAGGAGGTGGAGCAGGACAGGGGAAGTGGTGTGGCGACGGACGGACGAGGGGACTGGAGGGGTGGTGGGGAAATGGAAAAAGATGTGGAGGAACAGGTAGTGACGGTGACCCAAGAATGATTGAGACACGTCCGTCCCAATAGCTAAAATGTTGTCCCCACCTTGTGGTCAAAGGGGAGAATTACACGTCAAAATAAAATCTCGGCATAATAAAAGTCTTGAGAACAGTGTTAGACGTCTTGAAGTGATTCACGAGGCACCGATAAAAGGCTTTGTTACATTTGTTATTTTTATTTGTCTTTGTTTTTACATGAAAGCATTTTTTTTTAATTTAATTACAAGGTTTCTGATTGTTTATACCGTCATAGCATACACTCTGTTCCTCAGAGGAGGAAGCCGTGTGTGTGTGTGTGTGTGTGTGTGTGTGTGTGTGTGTGTGTGTGTGTGTGTGTGTGTGTTTTAACTTGCAAAGCTGGTTGAATATAATTTGAATGTAATGATCTACCGAGTGAAACTGCAAAGTCAAGTCAAGTCGAGCTGCTGGTTCTGTTTGGTTTGAAGGTATTACCCAAGTTTCTATATCTTAATTTCAGACACATGTAAAGCAGACTCATAATGAATTACAAGTACAAAAAATTCTGTGAATCTACAGAGAAAAAAGATGCACCGTTAGCCAAAATGAAGTGGTCATCTGATAGGTCTGGAGTGGATGGTGGATCAAAACACTTTGTATTTTATCCCGTTGTCTTGGCCATTCAATTGAAACACTACTGTCAAACATCTTTCCCTATAAGGTGGCCTCAGCACTGACCTGCCTGTGCTGAACGTGAAAGGCCTGAAAACGTGAAACCACGCGGGTCGACTAAATGGAAATAAAGATCTGATCAGTGCATAAAAAACAGCAACCCTTTACAATATAAATATATAAATTTATATAATAAACTCAGACTTTGAATTGATTTTAAGTTGCTTCCACAATCGAAAAGACAATCTATTGCCTCTAATATTTCCACCCGGGACAGTGATAATAGCGTTAAAAACGATTCAAAACACAGTGTGACTTTGAACCACTGTTGTCAAAAACACATACTGCGCTGCGTTCTCAGCAGGAAATGACTTTGAATGTAGCAGCAGAAGAAACAGAACAGGAAGTCGCATTTTGCCAAAGAAAAGGAAACAGAGGGTGCCGCAGTCTATTTCCTTCCCAATTAAGTATTCACGGCTCTTTAAAATGAACCAGTGAGTACTTTACAGTGTTCAGGAGAAAGTCTTGCTGCACACACAGTACAGCAAATGAAAGAAAAAAGAAACACCCAAGAGCTTTGTTTAAAAAAATCACTTGGTCAAAGCTGAAAGCGTATCTACAGCTGAGAAGATATAAGTCTGGACTTGGTCAGTGTGCCATCAGTAATGTGAAGACATCGCTTGGTAATCTAGTCTTTACATTATCTAACCAAAAAGAAACACTGTTTTCTCACCAGCATCTCAACAAGGAAATGCCTCCATCAAAAAGCTCCGATTGAAAAACTTATGGACCCTTCGTCTTCTGTCAACCCAACTTAAGTCCCTAAGTGGAGCGCTTCTCCACACCCTGCTTGATGCCCAGCACCAGATGAACGAACCAGTTGATCTGGACCATCCAGCCCTTTTCCCTGCAGATCTCGATCTGGTCCAACAGGTGGTGCTTTGCTTCGTCTTCGCTGCGGCCCACGGTCAGCGCCTCGCGGATGTACTCAATGTCCTCTTTGCTGGTCAGCTGCGGCATGCCTGTCCAGTCGCAGGTCAGAATGCATTGAGAGTGAGTGGCGCACATGTCAATTCATATCATTCAGTCTCCGATTACGCGGCGGGTGAGGAAAAATGCAATAACAGGAAGAAGCGATTGATGAATCTCCGTCACAGGACAAATATGATGTGCACAAGCTTAAAACAAAGTGCACTTGTCGACTGACCGGTCATCAGCATCATGGAGAAGAGGACGATGAGCAGGTTGGTGTGGTGCCTGAGGGCGAGGTAAGCCTTCACGCACACATCCTTCAGGATAAAAAGATGCACAACGCACTGTTAGATTCAAATTTGTGGAGAAGACGTTGACAATTTTTTTTTTTTTTCCCTTGGCACCTGGAATTTCTGGAAGTTGTTGCTGCTTTTCTTCCCGGACGTTCCCATGACGTACAGGAAGTCTGGCGTGAGCACAAAGGGAACCCACTCCTTACTGATTCCCATGAAACTCTTGTAATTGCCCAGGATGTGGCCAAAGTCGATGTGGAAGAGATTTCCTGCAGAAACACACAGAGGCGGAAGCGTGTTTGGTTTCGAATGGAAAATATACACGAGGGCGGGAATTTCGTTTTCAATTTTTACTATAAGGCTCAAGTGACAGACACTTTGACGGCAGCACTGCGTCGAAGATGAACCCTGGGATTCGGGTTATTTATTTTGTGGTGCTGTAATAGTTTGCAACCGCACTTTATGATACAATCAACAACAGTACTGTGGATGTAACGCTTCATGCCAGGGGGCTTTTTCACAGCTAGATGGCAGTGTTGTAACCTCTGTGCCATGCATTTCTTTCACATCACTTCACAATAATAAGTGAAATATGCTCAAATATTTTGAGGTGTCTTCTATAAATAAGTGACATGAACGACTGAAGGTACGTTGAGTCTGACGCTAAAAAGTTTGAGTTTCGATTTGGTTTGAACAGAGAGAAGTTCACAAGTGTAGCGTTTGTCCTTATCTGTTACCGGATTCGGTGATCATGATGTTGTCATTGTGTCGATCCCCGATGCCCAGGACGTAGGTGGCCACGCAGTAGCCGCCGCAGGAGTACAGGAACTTCTCCACAGCCTGCTGGAACTAAACGTACACAACAGAAGATTCTGTCACTGTTACAGATAAATCAAAGACTCCTGCATCTATTGGGACTGAACCCAAACTGAAACCTTTCTGGAGGGGTATTCAGTCTTCATTAGTTCAGTTTTTAACGCCCAAATACCTTTGAATCTTGAGGCCTTGCATTTGGGTCACGTTATTTTTTTAAATCTAGGCGAGAGATAAATGTAATGTAATTGCTTCTGTCGGCAAGTAAAAAGACCATCACCAGGAGATGGCGAGCTCACACCTACTCTAGATGACTGGTTTGGAACCATTCTGGAGATATTTAGGATGGAAAATTGACCTTCCAACTAAGATTCCAACAAGACACATTTGACCTAATCTGGAACAAATGGATTTTATTTATAACCCCAATGAGAGCAGATTTTAGTTATGATCTTACTGGTACTACTTTTTTTCTTTTCAATTTACGGATTTAATTTCTGTATGGTTATTATGTATGTTTTTTGCAATTTTTTTTTTTGCTGTCACTGTTCGTGTGAACTCACTCATAATTTAAGCTGTATAAAGATTTTCTCCAACTGAGTATCCAATACATCTAACTGGTGCATGCTCAGGAGGAGGAAGTTTGCTGTTTCCCTCCGAGTGCAGGATACCAGGACTTCAACAAAAAATGGAAGGACTTTTATCTCCATTACTTTTAATTCCGCTGTACTGCTGCCTGTCTGTTCCAAATAAAGATACAATTTCAAAAAAAAGACTTCTGCTTTTACTCAGGTGCTTTGCACTTGGATAGACACGTCTCAGCCCCGCAAATGACCTTAAATCATGTTTGTTAAACTTTTTTGCTGCTGGAGGAGGTGCACGGGTGCGAAAACACAACAGGGACTTTTCTTTCCACTGAGACTGGCTGACAAATTAGGGCTTAAGATACAAAAAAAAGAGGAACAAACAGGAGTGAGACGCATGGGGGTGGAGGTTTCACAGCTGAAAATGTGTGTGTGGGTATATGTGCGCGCGGCAGGGGGTGTGTGTGTGTGAATGTGTGGCAACAGGAAAACCCTGGGGGACACGTCTTCCTGTCTGTGACACTAGCACTTCCTGCAAAAAGTCAAACAAAGAGCAGCGGCAGCTGGAGAGAGCGCTCGCAATGTTGCGTAATGTCGGTCGACACCTCATTCTCTACCTTGTCCTCACTGACGCACTTGTCCCGGAGCCACTGGTAGAGGATCTCGTCTTTAAAGGCCCCCGTGCTGCCCACCACGCTCTGCTGGATGTTGGCGATGGTGGTGGCGTCCTTCACGATCTCGATCATTCCTGCAACGTCGCGACAAATCTCCCGTCAGCGCTTCATCCAAAGCTCAACGGAACGCCACCCTCGGCGTCGGGGCCCCCCGGCGAGGCAGCCGACCTATTCTGTTGCCGGTGGAGATGCAGCCGTACGGCAGCAGGCAGAGATCCAGGGATTCCGTCTCCCAGATGGACTCCATGATCAGCAGGATCTGACAAAGGCGGACGGGGCAGAGAGAGAGAGAGTCATTGGATGAAAGGGTGGAGCTGGAGATGTTAGCGGTGGTGGCGGCGGCAGTGCCGGATGCTCACCTGCAGGATGAGCATGTCCTGCCTTAGGTCGTCTCCGTCTTTGAAGATGATGCCGATGGGGTCCTTGGACAGAGTGGTGGCGTCGGCCCTTTTGAACTGAAGCCACAGCGGCTTCTTCTTGGACGCCATCACCTTACACTGCTCGATCTGCGCGCAAAATAAAAGCAGGTCCACGCCTTTTGTTTTTCTTCCTCCTTCATTCGTTTTTGTCTAAGTAGTCCACCAGCTTCATGCTGCAAGTGTGTGTCATTTTTCTGCTCTGCCAAGTAAGTGTTATGTTGTAGGACAGTGTTTTTTAAACTCTTTTGAGCCACGGCACATTTTTCATGTTGGAAAAATCCCACGGCACACCACCAACCGAAAATATTATAAAATAAAATTACTTTTAGCCTAATAATGACAATATAGTTGTGACACATGGGCCTGTTTAGATGCACACAATCTGCGCTCATGCCGAGTGGAGCACTTCCGTTTTCGCCAGTTTCCTGATTACTGTGGGTGAACTTTGTGGTATACACCTGTTTTCGGCAGTTTACTTTTTACTGTGATGAACCATCCACTTCATTCACAAAATTTCCACTTTATTTGCGGCAACTTTATTGATTAAATTTCTACTTTATTCACGAAATTTCATCTTTGTTTAACATCGATTTTATTCACGAAATTTCAAATTTCATCTTTTTTTATGTCGACTTCCTTCATGAAATTTCAACTTAAAACTCGAAATGAAACTTCAATAAAAATCTCCCTCCTGTAATATTTTTTCACTTCTTGTGGCCCTCTAATCCTCTCTGGTTTGATTGGGTTACGGCATCGTGGGCAGCTTCTCTTTTTTAAAAAATGTATATAATTTATAGATTATAGATTTATAGAGAAAATGTTTGGCATTTATTTTGCAGGCCACACAATTCAATTCAACAATTTCAATAATGTTTTGACTAGACATTACAGAAAGTGGGCTAGCGTTTTTATTTTTGTGGAATAAGTTTGAGTGCTGGGGAATGAATTTGGGTTGCGACTTCATAATAAGGAAAAAAAGATGTGGGCGCTGACACTCCACCAGTTGAGAACCACTGTTTTAAAGCACATCACTCGACAATGGAACGTTATCCAAACAAGCCTTAGCACCTTAAATTGCACTACATGATTATCTTAACTTATTTACTAGGTTTTTTATCTTTTCTTATTATTGCTGTTGATGGTGTTGTTGCTACTGGCACAAAAAAACGGACACTGTTCTTGGGTTCCATTGCTGCTGTAACAATGTGAATTTCCCCCTTGGGAGATCAATAAAGTTTTATTCTATTCTATTCTATTCTAGACCAATTAAGTGAAATGGGATGATTAAAAAATAAGGCTCTGTCCTTTTGCACCGCACAGTAAAACGTCTGTCCCAAATTGTAAGCAGCGTCTCTGCAAGAGCGCAGACGTTTGTGTGTGTGTGTGTGTGTGTGTGTGGGTGTGTGTGTGTGTGTGTGTGTGTGTCTCACCAGCAGTGCTCCCGCCCGCAGTCCCGGATCATAAGGGACTCTGAAGGTTTCCGGCAGACCAGACGACTGCAGAGCCTCCAGCTTCTGACGCAACTGGATCACCACTGATGAGCATACACACAATCGCACACATTGCATGTATTAGTCAAGACGGTGTTAAAAAAAAAGGAAAGAAAAAATCTTAAAATTGATTTTCCTCTTGCATGCTTCCAGGCTGTGCGCCTTTACAAAAAGTGAAAGTTTTGCACTTTATATTTATTCATTGTTGTTCAAGATGAAAGAAAAACATTTTATTTTTAAAGTGATGTTTGGTGAAAGACAGTTCAGGTTGTCACTTTATCAACAGGGGGATTAATTTGCGTTTGGCTCTTAAGTTTTAACTTTATTCCCAACTAAGGGAACTTCATCTTTGTTTGTGAAGAACCTGTTCATTTTCAAGTGAAGTTTAGTGAAAGTGAGATTCTCACTTCATTAAACCCAAGAGATTCATCTTTGTTTGGTCAAGAATACTGTAAATGTTCTCACTTTACTAAAGCCAAGGAGGATTTACAGTATCTTTCAGTTGCACTTCATTCACAATAGGGAAATTTGCTTGCTATTTTTCTTTAAAAATAAATATAAAATATCTGAAATAATGTATTCCGTTGTCTTTTGTAGTTTAACCAAAAAAATCAAAATCAAAATCAAAAATTGAGTTTTCAGAGAAAAAAATTTGGATTTTATATTTGTCCAAAATCGCCCAGCCCTAGCCATGAGATTTTACTTTTCACTGGTGTGACATTGGTGGGTATTTGCTGATGAGGCTTAGTGGAAAGAGGAAGCAGCATTAAAAAAAAAAATAGCTTCACAATGAAAAAAAATTCAAATGAGCCTGAACTGTTTCTTCAGAATAAGCTGTGATGGAAAAAAAAATGTCCACAATTGACATTTCCATCTTGCTGCGGAGTCAACACCACAGTCGCAATAAATATTCTATTTTGCAGGGGACTTTTTTTTAACCATTTCCCACTGTTTGCATCACATGCCCTGGTTTATGGCTGCTGCACAGGTGCTTACAGCGAACCTTGACGCTACCCATCTCATCTGACCTGCTGACATTAGCGGTGCGACTTTTTTTTTTGTCGATCTAACTGCATCATTTCAAAATGAGAGATCAGACCATGCCGTTTACATGGACGCTGTGTCACAACATGATCAGATCCAAGTTGTAAGGTTCCCTCGATGTCGTGCAACTGCGTCTAACTAATTGAACCTGCTTCCATTGACCTGAAGATCTCCTTGCAGAGAGGAGATCCCTGAAAAAACTCCTGGCTATTATGGACAATGCCAGTCACCCTCTGCACACTGTCATCAGTGCACAAAGGAACAAGTTCAGCGCCAGGCTGCTTCTCCCCAGCAAAACCAACAGACTGAAAGACTCCTTTTGTCCCACGAGCCATCAAACTGTACAACTCTGCACTCGCACTGTAGCACCCTGGAACTTTTTGACTGACACTTTTACCGATACTGGGTGTGAAATTGTCTGTCTTGTATGTGCATTACTACCTTTTATTGTATTTTACACATTTTTTATTTTAATTGTTTTAATTTTTAATATTCTATTTTTATTCTCTTTTGTACTTGACTGCACTTTGTACTTACCATGACATACCTTTTCTGTGGTGTTGTGTTGTGCCTGGAAAGCCAATTTCCCAAAGGGAACTCTTCCAAGGGATCAATAAAGTATAATTGAATTGAATTGAATTGAATTGAATTGAATTGAATTGAATTGAATTGAACTGAATTGAACTGAACTGAATTGAATTGAACTGAACTGAACTGAATTGAATTGAATTGATTTGAATTGAATTGAATTGAATTGAACTGAACTGAACTGAATTGAATTGAACTGAATTGAATTGAACTGAACTGAATAGAATTGAATTGAATTGAATTGAATTGAAGCGGACTATGCAAGTCAGTAGAAAGTAATAATCCAGGCTTCTGCATCTCACCTTGAGCAGTAACGTCGTACTTGTCGGCAGACATGGCCTTCATCTCGCGGGTGACTTTCTGCAGAGCCTCCGTCATCTCCACCTGCGCGCCAATCGGTGTGCGTCAGTGGAGACCAATGCGACGCAGGAAAAATGTGACTTTGACCCCCAGGGAGAGGTCGCAGCACGTCGCTTCTCGCCGTCTCGTCAGGTTCACGATCCTTCACTACCCGACCCACCTGTTTCTTGAAGTCCTTCAGCATGTCCTCGCCGCAGCCCCTCAGGTAGGCCTCCAGCAGGACCGCGTACCTCTGCTGGTAGTGCATGGACTGGGCGATCTCGCTGCGCAGGAACCAGAAGAGGAAGTGGCCGATGCGTTTGCTCTGGGAGAAGGAGGGAAGGCGGAACGAATCAGACGGAGAGGCGGAACTCAGTTTGCATCCACAAGATCCATCCATCGGTTCTGTCCCTTCATCCCAGAGCGAAAGGCGAGAAACACTGTTGGACACGTCACTATTTAGCCGATTCACTAGAATGTCATGAGTTTTCAAAAGCAAAAACCAAATGCATGGTTGCCAAGGTGAATGATTATCACTGCTGACAGTGGCGTTACATCATGACAGTGGCGACGGTGATCAACAGCGGTGAGAAGACCGCAAGTGACGACGCCAACGGCTCGAAAACTTGTTAGGGGACCTTTTTTTGCTGGTCGTCGTCTCGATCTCGTGACGTCCAAGTGCGACCAGCATGACGAGCGAGACTGTTTACACACACGCCGTCATTAAACAGGAACATTTAGCGGCGGATTGGTGGGTCAGAGTCACCGCGTTGCGAGTTCAAGCGTCGGGCAAGTGCGTTCAAAGGTCAAATTCAGTTCACCTGTCAAGATTATGGAGGATTTCAGCTTCGTTCTGAAATTTGGATGACTGCAGAGCAAATCAATCAATCTTCATTCATCAAAGCTTTATTGTCATTTAGCTGTGCATTCGACTGAGAGAGCGTTTCTCCAGAAAACAACTCAAACAATAAAAAACGGTCAATTAAGAACCGAGGCAAACACACGCACGAACATCCCTGAAATAGTTGAGCAAAAATTTGGCAGTATTTACAAAATTGGAGGGATTGTTCCTGATTGTCAGCCTGTGATTTAAAGTGCACAGTTAAAGTGACCTTAATTAAAACTAAAATGAGACAATAATTAAATCGTTACCCCACAGTTATCCCAAACTTTTTGTGAGTGTGGCAGAGTCAGGTACAGGGAGACACTCACCCTGAGAGCTCTCTTCAGCAGGAACCTGACCAGGCTGCTGTCGTGGTAGGGCTCGAACTTGACCGCCTGGAGATAAAGAGACGCAGGCAAAAACTGGTTTGCGAGTGGTGAAACGTGAGAGAATTAACAGTTGACTTTTTAACTGAGCCATCACTGAATTGGTGATTTGATATTCACAGGCTTAATGGGCCGTTTTCATTTTTAATATGCTGGGTGGAAGAGAAAAACAGAAAAAAGAAAAGAAAAGAAAGAAAGAAAAGAAAAAGAAATACAGTAATACATGCAATATCATACGGCTACCAGAGCCATTGCTCTGTACCAAGGCACCAGTTTAATAATCTCACAGGGAAGCTGGGTTGCATTCACTTTTATTTGTTATCCCTTTAATTATTATTAAAAAAAATAAATCTGATTTTTAAAAGATTAGATAGTGGTTTTCAAGCTTATTTTAGTTCCTCCAGTTAAGTAAATAAATCTGTGTGTGTGTTAAGCAGCATAAATCTCACTGCTCCTTTGCATCCTTTGACAAGCAACTCATCAGCTAGTGCTCGCCGCTGAGTCACAAGGTGCTTTCTTCGACGACTTCAGTGCTCAACAACTTTAAACTGGCGGCTGGCAGAGACGGACATGGAACTTTGAACAGTGAACAAAATAAATGCTGGGCGGATGATGTGGGAGCTATTTGTTAGTTGTTTTTTTTGTTGCGTAATTGTAAGGAATATTTTTGTTTGATTGTTTTGAATGTTTGTTTCATTTAGATTAGAGTTATTTAGTGTTTTCTTTGGTTGCTTGTTATTTCCCCATTTAGTGTTTGTCTAGATATCATTTAGTTCATTTGTTTTGGAATTTGGCCTTCGCCACCAGAGGGCATAAAGGCAGAATGAGAAGCTGTTGGACCAGAATGCATTGGGGTGGGCCTATGGTTTCTTACCAGATAATAATAATAATAATAATTTCAGAGTGGACATTGAATAAGTTACAAGCCCATGGTGCAAAGTGGCTCTTTGATTTACATTTTTTGAAGTTTAGTCAAAGGTTGTAAAATGGCCACTACAGATGATTCTGCCCTTATTTGTGCAACATTCTGCTGTTATAAACTGGTTCCAGTGAAAAACTCTAACTGGTCTTCTTTGAATGGGACCAACCAACTGGAGGCAATTGGAGTTGTTTGGTTTGTCATGTCAACGGACCTGCACGAGCTGCAGCAGGTAGCGGAGGACGTCGTCATCTTCCAGAGTCTCCAGCTTCCTGACAGCCATAGATCGAACCTGGGCGTCCGAGTAGTGGCAGTCCAGCAGCTGCATGGCCAGCCCCACGTCCAGGCCACTAAAAACAGGAGCGCAAATACTTCAGCGGGTGAGCCAACCAAAAAACATGTGAGCGCTGACTATGAGCGCGAGCATCTCACCTGCTGTCCCAGGCGCTGCTGCGCTCCAACAGGCGGTGGGTCTCCAACACATCTTCCTGTTTGCCCCAGCAGACCGACCCCAGCAGCTTCGGATAGGCCCTGGATTGGGAACACAGAGGCAGGGAAGTGAAGGCGGCCGGCGGATGGACGGACAACCCTGGAAAGAAGCTGCGCTACCTGGGATCCCGCATGCACTCCTGCCTGAAGTGCCACAGCAGCTCCTTGTCCTCGGGGCTGAGCGGGTGCAGCGGGTCGGTGGCCACGATGGCGGCGAACTGCTTCCTCAGGTGGTTGGGCATCTCCCGCTGGCCTCGCTCGGCACCCTCGGCCTCGTCGCCGGCCGGCCGGGGCGAGTCGCGGCACTTGGGCAGCACCACGGGGTAGCAGTACTTGTCCAGCAGGATGGCGACGGCCATGGACGAGGTCTTGGCCGGGTTGGTGGCCGAGGTGAGCTTGTCGGCGTTGACGCTGCTGCTGCTCTCCTCGCTCTTCTCGGGCAACCTCCACATGTGCAGGACGAACTCGCCCTGGCGCAGCAGCGAGCGGTGGTCGACGAGCAGCAGGTTGACGTAGTAGAGGATGCGACTCTTGCTCTTGCCTGGGAAAAGAAAGGAAGAAAGAAAGGAGGGAAAAAGAGGGAGGTGTTAACGTCCACTGGGTCCAGAGGGTAAAATGTTAGCGGGCTTTACCGTCATGACTTCCTGCTCCCGCGGCGTTCTCCTGCTGGCCGTAGCCTCCTTTGGAGTTTGCCGTGTGGGGCGATTTCCCACAAACCACCTTGGCAGGATGCATGAGAGCAGACAAGAAAAGACAGAAAAGTGGATTTTACATGTGCCAAAAATAAAATGTTCACAAATTCACAATAAATTAATCGACACAAAACGCCCTCCCCCTGTACTTAAGGTACGTGTGTTATACTTGGCTTGATTAATGATTTCTATATTCGTAAAAGCTTTACATGTAGCCCATGAATAACAGTACAATAAAAGTAATTTGTTTTTTCCGCCCGTTGAACAGTTCTCATATATAAATGTTCAGGCCACTGTCGTTAACTGGCAAGCTCAGGAAGGGGAGGGAGAGTGAAAGCCACTGCAATCTGAAAGGTAACCACTTGATGTCACTGTTTCTTTTTCAAAATCTCAGAATCCTGGAACTCAGCCCTTTGTGATGTCACAAGGGGCTGATTCCTGCTCTCTGCTGCAGTATGTTTGCCTCCAACCCACCGAGGCCGGCTCATGGCAGCCTTATTCTTCATCCCCTTCCAAACATGCAATAGGGTACAACAAAGGATGCAAACAGAGGGCTAAATATCGTGTTTCCTGGTCAAGGGAGCTTTATGGAGAATTAATGGAGTTTGGGGGGATTACAAATAAAGAGCTAGAAATGAGTATAACATGGGCCCTTTCAAGTGAAACTCTCACCTGGAGGTTGAGGCGCGCTCCCTTAGGCAGGTCTTTGATCTTGATGTTGAACTCCAGCCAGCAGTTCCACAACACCTCCTCAGTGAAGGTTTTAGAGGACGTCCTCTCCTGAGAGAGCAGAGGCAGAGTTTAAAAAAAAAAAAAAGCTCAGCTGTTTCTGCGCACTTCAACCCACTACTTATGTGTCTAGGGGGGAAATGAATGCTTTGTGAAATAACTGGTTGCTGGAAGACGCAGCTGAGATAGTTGAGGTTGCCAGGTCTGGTCTGCTGAACCAGCTTTAACGTCACAGCGTTTAAGAAGTCTCTGGGATTGAGATGCTGTCATTTATTCGTTATTTATTTTTATTTACATTATGTGTGATGTGTAAGATATTATACTGTACGTAACCTATGACATTCTTTGAATGCTCAAATGTTTCTCCATCCATCTTTTTGTTTGTCATTATTCCGTATTTTTAACCAAAAGATCAGCCGAAAGCTGCGGCGTGTCCATCCAGTTCCACTCTCCCTTGGTGCTTTTCAGTTACCTGAGCTAAAAGCTGCTGGCCGTGGAAGATGCTCGCTTCGATGAACACGGTGAAGTCGGGGATTTTGGGCAGGGATGGGATGTCAATACCCAGCACCTTCATGCGGAACTTCCTGTTGCAGTCCCACATGGAGATGGTGAACACGCGCTCGTGGCTCTTCTCGTCGATGGTCAGCTGCTCGTGGGTACCTGGCCAGAGTCGGGTGGGGAAAAGTGTTGTTTTAGAAGAACCATTGGTTGATATGCTAAATCTAATTTTACCAGCGCTGTATAGTGTCATATTCCATGTATTCCTTGTTTTATTTTGAAATCTGTTTAGTCAGTTGTCAGCGTCTTTCGTTCTTACTTCCTGTTTATTTCTTGATGTCTGTCACCTGTGTCTGGTTGTCAGCCCTGCTCTTAATTGTTCTCACCTGTGTTCCCCTACTCCAGTGTAAAATAACTCCTTGTCTCCCTTTGTCTTTGTTGGCTCATTGTTTTTTTGGTCTTCAGTCAAGGCTCATACCACGCTGTCCTCATACCATGCTGTCCTCATGCCAAGCTGTTCTCATGCCATGCTGTTCTTGTTAAGTATTCTCAGGTCTGTTCTTGTTTTTTTAGTTTCTTGCTGCAGTTTTCTTTCTTTTTGTTTAAGCGTCCCAGTGTGTTTTTTGTACATACTTCACCCTCATGGACACCCTAAATTTGGTTTTTGGATTTTAGTTTATATGTCAGAACGCTCACGTTCTGACATATAAAGCTGTAAAGGCCCAGTGTGTCACACTTTAAGAGAGCTTTTGCAACGGAATATGACATAAATTACATACCTATGTCTAAGTAGTTTTATGTACAGTGTAGGTTTAGTCTTTGGTTTAGTCAGGGAAATTCCTTTCTTGTCTGTCACTGAATTCTCCAGCTGTTATGAAACCTTTTCTCCTCCCCTCAAGCCCAGTGTTTGGAACTGTTTCCAGTCTGGGTAAAGTTCTGAGTGAGTCTCCACAGCGATTCAGATTATTCAACTACCTAAAACTCTATTTTTCAATGTTACTAAATGTTAATACAGGTGTGATATGGGACCTTTAACACTCTACCTGAAACTCCAGTACAGTCATCCACTTGAGCCCAGTCCTCCTTCTGGACCAGATCCAGGTCGGGGTCAGGTGGCGTCTCCAGGACCAGGTGGATCTCCTCCCCGTTCTTCAGGCACTGACGGATCCAGTTGAAGTTGTGCAGCGGTCTGTCGCCATACAGGTACTCCACCCTGTGGGCGCACACAGGCAGAGCCGCAGTCGACACCATGCCCCTTGTGTGACCTTTTTACCCTTTTGCATTGTTTTCTGGGCTGCTGCAGCTTCTGACGCACCTTCCGCACACGCGCAGCACATAGTCGGCCTCGCACATGTTCTCAGGGATGCCCAGCAATCCCCTCTTGTTGGCCATCTTGGCAAAGAAAGTCGCCAACACCTGAGCAAAAGGAAAAAAGTGAAGCAGGTTCCAGTGTTCCATATTTATTTTTCTGATGACTTTTCAATTTTGCTCCCTCCATTTGTACAGAAATATCTGTACTTTCTACTTCTTACATTGCGGGAACATGCTTGTTATTTTGGTGTTTATACAAATTCAGTTTAAAGTAATTCACTTATTATTTATTATAAGTGTTGTGGCTTGAAGAGGAGCTGTTTGAACTAGGCTGTTGTGTAGTTCTATATAAAAGTGAATCATATTTTAGATGGAGGTTATTTTTATAGCACCTCGGCTTTGGGATCACTGTTCAGTTAATTTTCAGTACAGAGAAAAAGAAAAATATAGAAAATAACATTGTTTTTGTTATGAAAAGTGGCTCACTGAATAGTTTGGTTGTGATACAGTTGAAAAAGAAAAAATAAAGTATTAAGACAATGAAAGCTTTTTTTTATTTTTGCAAAATTATCAACAAATATATTGTTGCATACATGCCCCCAATTATTTTTTTTTAACTTTTTACTTTAATTTCTTACTTCGACTTGACTAAAGGAGTTGAATCAGTACTTTCACTTTTACGAGTGTTTTTTATTTTTATTTTACACATGTATCTGTACTTTCACTTAATGTGAATCCTTTTGCCACTCTGGCCAGCAGTGGCTGGTGTTTATCAGTGGGTCTTGCACACCTGCGTCGGCGAGTTGTCGATGGACACCTTGATAGTCTGGCTCACTGTGCCGATGTGGATCACCACCAGGATGTGGCTGTTGTTGACCTACAGGAAGAAACCAGACAAATGAAAAGGGGACTGAAACAAGGGTGCGACTTCAACCATTTGACAGTTCACATTATCCAATTGTTGACACCAAGAGTAACTAACCTTAAACCAAGAGATTAAACCAAACCTACTATTTACAGTGAACTACAGTGGCAGTGCATGGCACTGCGGCTTTGGAAGCATGAAAACCGCCTTCCAAAGCCCTTTGTTGTTGGTGTTTTGCGTCATCCTTGTTTTGCCTTTATCGTCGGCTGTTGGGTGTATCTGGCATTTGAAGGCGCGTGACACGTCAATAAAGTTTACTGTCATCAGCTTAGGCCTCAGCACACTAGCACAACTTTGTTCTTTCCAACACAGAGCAGCCAAACAGATGTGAAAAGGCCTCCACGTTTTAATGAATGGGCTCATAAAACTCAGTTCCTATTTAAGGGTGAAAGGTTAAAAAAAAGAGAAAAGATGTTTAAAGAAAAAAAAAAAAAGAGAGAGAGAGAGAGAGAGACAAGGGCATTTTTCCCCAAATCTTTTTTAACATAATCTTTCTCAGTGTGAGTGTAGACCCAGCAGAGATCTTCTGCAGATCCCAAATTTGCAGAGTCAGTCAGGTATAATCTGGTGTTTCTCCCTGGTTTCAATGAGAGCATTTTAAAAGATCAGGTTCACAGGTTCGACAGTTGAAGCTCTGCGCTCACCTTGCTCAGCAGGTGCTCAGGCAGAGGTTTGCGGGTCACCCAGGGGTCCATGGAGTAAAGATTGGGGTCGCGGTCTGACAGCTCGATGCGCCGTGGCGTCAGCAGCTTCCTGCGGGTGAACTCCAGCTCGTCGTCGTGCACGTTGCTCACATCGGTCACGTCGTAGCCGATCAGGTAGTTGAGGTAGCACTGATACTGCAGGGACTCCTCGGAGGGCTGCGGATGAGGAGCCAGCTGGATCCGCCCCACGTCTTTCTTCAGGGCTTTATTTGCAACACAGGCACACACAGTTTGCATTACTGTCTGAAAAAAAAAACCTGCGAGCGAGCGGAGGTCTTTTTTCGGCAGGCCCGCACCTCTCCAGTAGCGGATGCAGTCCAGCGTTTGGAAGACCTGGTGCTTGTCGTAGATCTCGCACACGCTGCCTTTCTTCTGGTAGAGGAGGATGCAGTGGTCGGGGCAGAAACGCTGGTAGAAGTCGGGGCAGAGGTTCAGCGTCACTGCTTTCAGCCACACCTGAGCTTTCACCTGGCAAAGAAAAACCAAAAAGTGACAGGGTTAATGTATAAAACAGGTTTTATATAAGTTATATAAGCCTCCAGATCCGTCACCTGCTCCACCGTCCAGTTTCCAGCCACGTCCAGCTGCAGGCTGTCAGGACCTCTGCCGCCCCGCGCCGCCGTGGGCAGGACGAACTCCACAGTGATCTGATCCATGGAGTTGCGGGAGGCAGAGTTGATGGCCTTCTTCCTTCTCCTCCTCGGGTTGTCTTCTTGTATCGTTCGGGTCTCTTTGTTGCTCCCCTGGGTCGCCTCCACGTCCATCGCTTAGCTTAAATGAGAAGAGGCGGAGGTCCACAACACTGGAGACATGCAGATGTCTGGAGTTTCTCCCCATGTGTACAAAGACACTGACTGAATGACCTTGCATTCAACTGAACTGGAAATCCAATACTTCTTTAAACTCACTTCACCACATTTGCCAGGCCTTTTGTGTGGATTTATAAACCTGACTTATTCATATGGAACAGATAATTATTTAGTTAGAATTTGTAATAAGTGTCCATTGATGCTGATTATTTTCTTAAAATGTCCAATTTTTTTTCTAAATAAATCACGTCTGATTTTAATTTCTCATCTGAAAAAAATACCTAATTATAATAATCCTGAACTGTAGATGTCAGTAATTTAAGTTTCTGCTGATTTAAAATCTAATGATGTTGTTAGACCTACTTCTGGGTGGACTGATCAATTTTGTATGTTCTCTCATTTTTATTATTATTATCTATATGTGCAATTGTCCAGGGACCCCATCAATCTTAATGTGCAATCCCTTTGAGTGTTCTGAAAAGCGAATAATCAAATGTAATCTAATCATCTTTGTGCACATAGGACTGAATAAATAATGGTCTCCCATTGTCTTCAGCTTAAAGCATAAACTAGCTCATGAGTAACAGCCGTCTTTAAAGGCATGTCCCCTTAATTTGATTCATATTTCTTACAGAACATTTCAAGGTCCAAGTATTTATTCATGAATTTGTAATGCAATTGAATGTGCAGCTGTACAATTACCGATTGCATTAGACAAATATTGTGGTCTTAAAAAATACAGAAAGAAAATACCTGTCTGTAACTTATTTCACTAAATAAATGCATGTTAACGTAAACATAAGTATTTACGCACAGGGTTAAATTAGTTTCCCTTCTGCCTCAGTCAGAGGAAGTTCCCAAAGCAGGAAGCACCAAAACTTGATAGACTAAATAAATAAACACAAAGACACAACCTGAAGTTCTGTCCACAGCTCAAACAGACTTAAGAGTTTAACAGTAAACGACGTACACGGTGACAATGAGGTGCAGCCTGTTTTTTTGTTTTGTTTTGTTTTTTTAAAACAAAAACAAACAAAAACCTTTAAAAGAACCTATGGCGGAACTGAGACCGTCTGGGGGGAACATAACGGTACAACCGCTGTGATAATCGGAAGTGGAGGCGTCAATTCAGTCAAACAACACCGTAAACCCTTCAATTACTTACCAATGAACGAAGGCGGCAATTAAACCCGGAGCTTTAGACGGAAATGTAGGCATTTGTGCAGCAGACAGACACCACGGGGCACAAAATGATTTAGTTTTTAACTTTGCGCTAAGTCCGTACTGAGGAAACGCTCTGCCTGTGGTTGGGACGTACGTCAGAAGCACCGGCTAACTTTTCCTAGTCAGAATAAGACTGTAACTTCCAGTTTTACTCTTCAAAATAAAGCAAGTGTATCGCACAGATCTGCAAAGGAAACGCAAGCCTACAGCATACTATTAGAAACCTGTACTGTCATGAAATTTTTTTTCACATATTTGATTTAAAATATGTGTAAATTATTCTGTAAGATCTCCTTCAACTCCAAATTGTTAATTTATTGTAATTTATAATGTCTCAATGATTATGACTTGTTGTAATGTAATACGGCTAACTTGACGCATTCATTCTTACTGAAGTTCCCTATTTTGTCCACTTGATGTCGCGAAACAGTTACGATAACTAGTTCCTATTTTTCCGTAAATAAACACAAAATCCATAATATTTTGTTGAAAGACGTATCGACAAAACATCGTTTACATATACACGTAAACAGACACTGAGAGTGAAAAACACCTCACGTTTCTATGTTTTGCACTTTAAAGACAAGTTAATAAAACATATCTGTTCTGTCCCTCGAGAGTCAACAAGATACTGGATTGGGTTTGGTGGTGCTATGTTCATTGATCATGCTCGCATTAATCCATTTACAGTGACGAGATCAGTCCAGTCAGCAGTGAGTCAGACACATTTCCCCCCCAGACACCTCTGTAATTCCAGTATGACAATCACATCGATCTCTGCGTGTGTGTTATGAATAATTGAGGAAATGTGAACAGGGTGATGAATGAACGTATTTGAATGAGAAATCACATCAGCATGTTAATGGCTCAGTGTTTCCATTTACGCCATATCGTGAGTTATCAACTCTTATAAACTAAGTTATCCTTGATATAAAATGGTGTATGTATTTCTGGATTTTTATTGGGTGGGATAGACTTTTTCCCCCCCACTACTACTACTACTACTACTACTACTACTACTACTAAATCAATGAAAGTAAAAAGATTTCCGTCTATAAGTGTTTTATTTGCACCACCATTGTTTTCATTGTTCGGTTTTCAAGAGAGCACATTTCACTAAAGCAAATTAGTGAGTGACCTTATTAGTTTTATAAGGTAAAGTTTTGATAGGGGTACAAAGTCAATACCTTCATATGCATTTAATCAATTTCTTTAGTGATAATGTCTTGAAGCACTACTTATATAACAAGTGTTTTACCAAAATATTTATATTTATCTTCATTGGGATTTGTCAACCTTGATGATATTGTCTTTGCTTTTGATTGATTAATTAGTTTAATTTTAAAGAGTAAACTGATTTATTTATTTCATAACTGTCTGGTTATTTTTGGATTATGACTTTAATCTTTGTAACAGCAAAAACAACAAACAACAAACCCTCCCACGATATCTCCCCGAAAGAGTTGGGTGGATTGACGGGCAGTGACAGCCAGTTACATAGATACTGCGCTGACATTACCAGTTTTACTAGTTGCACTGAATGTTAACAATTGAGCTGGAGGGGTCATCCCTGTTGAACGATGACGTGGGTACGATTTAGTCTATAATCTGCGTCTAGTTCCTTGAACATTTAAAACTACATTGCTTAGTGTTGCTTATTCCTGGTTGCATTATGTGTTTTGTTCGCGTAAACTTCTAGACGTTTGAAAGGCAACTTGTTCCTGCTACATTTCGAAACCGACACGTAACACTTGAGTTGCCAACTGTGTTTATTTCCATAAAATACGCCACTCCGTCAGAACCAGAAAGGTGTGCCCCGTGTACTGAAGAAACTGTTTTGAAACTGCCATTTGTGGTACTTTTTCCGCTCAGCCATCTTTCATCATCCTCACCCACCCAACATTTTATTGTTGTGGCGACGCTCATGAAGAGAACGAGTCCGTGGAGGAACTGGCCAATGACAGTGCGAGAAGCCAGAGACTGACCGAAGACCTGACCAATGGAAGCGCGTAAAGCCCTGTGTTTATACCAGCCCCCGTACCCCGTCCAAGAGGACTGTTTTGGTCATAGGAATGGTTTTGGTGAGTTAAGCAAAGTTCATTGAAATGATTTTTGTCTATTTTGAAGCGTCGACATTGTAACATGTTTATATCGTTTGGATGATCTAACTGTGAACTCGGCGGACGAGTAATAACGCGGAACTGACAGCGCTTATTTTTGCCCGTAAAATTTGTTTCGCTTCTTCGGGTTGAAGCTTCATTGTTGACGATACTTGTTTTGTTGTGTCTTTACGCAATACAAAACCTCGACAACTCGTACGTGGCTGTTGACAGTTTCACCCCACGTATGGAATCAATGGCGTTGTCACGATAACGGCGAAATAACCGTGTCGGAGGGTTTTTTTCACCCCGTTTTCGTCGACGTAAATGTTTATATCGTTTCGTGAGAACAGTCGGATGTTATCGTCCGTCGACAGCCGACGCGTTCAAGAGCCGTCGGTAATTGTCGTATTCATTCGGGGTATCGTGTCGTGAGCTCCCTTATGTTGTGTTACGACGGTTTTATGAAACTTTCGTCAAAAGTAATTTCGACTCGTTCTTTACTGAATGAATGGGCCTTTTGTGCGCATGCGTACAGGATCTCAACGTTTATAAACAAGGGGGAGTCACATGACAAGAATGTTGCGAAATCGATAAGGGGCAAACAGGACCTTTTCTGTATTTACATGTTAGAAATAGACCATTTCTTCGTGATAAACATTGTTTTAATATTTCCCCCCTATTCACGGTGTTCATGTTTGTTTATTATTTAGAAAATATCTAAGGGTTCAAAGTCAAAAAGTAGTAACTGTCAGCCAGCTGTTACCTTATGTCACCTTATGCTGATTTATTTCACCTCACCACATGTAGTCTATATGTTACCGCAGTGGCGGATTGAATTTCTCTCCGTGCACTCAGGTGACCCCCGGAGTGTTGCTCGAGTTCCATCCAAAATATATTATTCTGTGTTGTGGAATGTACAGTTTGACAAGGAAAAGTATATTGTTTCTCCATAATGAGACTTGCTGGCTGCGGAGAACCAAATCAATCATCTTTCTGCATGTTTCAGTGAGTGGAAGTATGGTTTGGGAAGTGGTGACCCAGTCGGCAGTGTCCGCAGACTCAACTCACGAGACCGTGCAGAGTTCAGTGCCTCAGATGGAACACACAGGTATTTTTTAGTTTTGGTTGTTTGTTTTTACTTACAATTTTAGAAGATTACAATATGTATTAATAAAAAAAAAAGAATAAAAAAAAAAAGTCAAAAGGATATTAAGGCAAAGAAAATTGTATAGTTTTTAAGTGTCTTTAATGTGTTTTTTAAGTTCTTTTTTCGCTCAAACAATTTTTTTCTGGAGTGTCTCCAAAAATATAAACAATTTGTGAAGAAATCTATTGTCTATTATCACAACACAATAAAAAAAAATAATATCATTTGTCTGGTCTCTCCCTCAGAAGTGATGATGGATGCAAATGGGGACCAGTCACATGACCTTCTCTGCTTTGAGGAAGGCCTCCCTGCCTCACCAGGCTTCCCCAACAGCGACAGCTATGTGGAATATGGTACATATGCAATAGCAACACCATGGGAAATTCATCTGTGTCGTGCATGTGTAATCAAAGCAGGAAGCAGGTGTCCTCCAGTTCAGCCACAGTGAATAAGTGACAAAGTACAGCATTAATTATCGCCACAGTACCGGGAGTAGAAACCTTTTTGAGATTTGGTTAAAGAGAGTTTTTGATATTTGATACTCAGAGACTAATTTGTGTCAAATGAGAAGTGAAAAACAACAAATTTAAACCAGCAGGCCAGTGAGAGAGTGGCACATTTAATTCATGCCTGATCATACAAACCATTTCAATTGGAGATCACAGGATAAACAAGTCGGCTGCAAGTTATCATCTGCTCTTGCTAGCTGTATTCTAGCCTTGACAGTTGCACAGCTTGACTTGGAGATGATGCATTAGAGATGATCTTGGAACAGATCTGGCAAGGAAGGTATTATGACTTGGACTGCAATAAATCTGACTTAATGAACCAAGCTATCTCATATCGCAATAAAAGGCTGTGTTGACTCTGTGGATGTGTGTCAGAACAACAATATTGCCATTTATTACCTGGCAAACAGATCTAATCAGAGAAATTGAATTGTTTGCACTACTTGTTGCACACCAAACTGGAGCTTTGGGATGCAGAGATGCGTCATGAATTGAAGTGGGCAGGCCGCCTTGCCTTGTGTGAGTTTATAAGTTGCCTCCCCACAACGCAACGCCAACGTAAGTCAACTATCATATCAACGATCCTTTCCTGCTCTATTCGTCTCCTCGTAGACGACCTTCCAGATCTTCAGGAGGTCCCGGAGGAGGTGGAGCCAAAAGTCTTCCAGCTCGACATGGGCGTGTCGCATCAGGAGCGACATGCGCACGCGCAGGCCCCCGACACACACTGGCTGACACAGCTGGCTGTCATCGCTACGGGACCCCAGAGCCCACTGCTGCAGGACCGTCCCAACAGCAGGTAGGACAGCATTTTATCACAAGACTGTTTTCTAAGTTACAACAGAAACTGTAGTGCAACTTTGTAGCGTTAGAAGGACCCCAAAAGGGGCTTTGTGTTATCACTCATGAGCCTGTACTGTTTCCAGCTCCTCCCCAGTCTGCCCCTCCGGCCCCGGGGGTAATCTACATTCCTACGCCCGCCCACCGCCCTCCGTCCCCAGCAGGGCCGTGTCGCCCCCTAGGGGACAATGCAGGGAGCGTAGACGCAACAGGGTACGGCTCACATTGGGCTTCTCCAAATGTTGAGAGTTTGCATTTAAACAACTTGATTTGCATCAGCTGAAATATGCAGGTTGTCCGAGTTACTGTCACTTCCACGCTTGACCCTCTGAAGTTGTGGGGTTTTTTCACAGAAGAGCAGTGAATGCGGCTCCGCCGTGTCGACCAAATCGTCGCTGTCTGACGACGAAGACATGGGCTGGAGCTTCTCCTGGCCTCCAACTGTCTGGCACTGCTTTCTCAAAGGTAGACGCACGCACGCACGCACGCACGCACGCACGCACGCACGCACACTTACACACGCACTCGCTGTAGATCCTCAGCTGAGCTGTCGTTCTCTGCCTGCAGGGACTCAGCTGCGCTTCCACTGCGGGCCGAACGTGGAGTGGCAAGACGTGGAGGACCTGGACTTGGCCGAAGAGGACTTGGCTGAGGAGGAGCGATCCACGTCTCTGAAGGTATGACCCCACATGGACCGACAGTCCTGGTCATTAAACGTCCTGCAGTCGGTGAAACCCTGTTCGACCTTTTTTTTTTTTGCAGAGTTACGGCTCAGAAGGCCTGCAGCTGGTGGAGCACTCTGAGATCGTCTTGTCCGGGCAGACTGTCCTGCAGCTGACCTTCGACCCCGGCGTATTTGGACACACCCCACTGACCGCGCGCTGCCAGCTGGATCACCCCTTCTACGTCAAAGACAAAGGTGTGGTTGTTGGGGGGAGCGAAACGTTGCGCCGGCTTCCCAACATGAAGGACCCGCTTACGCTCCGTCTGCTTTCCCTCCAGGCTGGACCTCCTTTTATCCCAGCCTGACCGTGGTGCATCATGGGATACCGTGCCACGAACTGGAAGTGGGGGCATTGTGCCTCCCTCCAGGACACAGAGATGCCAAACACGCCGACAACTCGTTGGTCTGCGAGAAAATCAGGAGGTAAATGAAACGACTGCTGACTGTGAGCGTGAAGTGAAGATGAAGCTTGAAATATTTATGGCTTCATATTGTCCTCCTCAGCTATGACTTCACTCCTCTGGACTACTCCGCCGTCTACGTGTTGAGTAGTATGGCCAGGCGGCGGCGGACCTCCCAGTCCAGCAGCGGAGCCGTTTCCCCAGACAGACGCTTGTCAAAAGGTGCTGAACTTCAAAACACCAAACTTTGTCAACATTTCTAAAAATAGAACTGACAAATGAAGGATTTTGTTTCAATTTTGTTTTCAATCCAATCCAATCAAATTGTTTCAATTTGTTCAATTTCAAATAGACTACTACAGTCCCAGTCACCCAGACGCTCCTCCTCGGAAGACGGCCAAAACCCAGAGCGCCAGCGCAGCTGCAGCAGCAGGGGGCAGCAGTGCCACACCCACGAAGTGCAAGCGGCCAATGAACGCCTTCATGCTGTTTGCCAAGAAATTTCGTGTGGAATACACGCAGATGTACCCGGGCAAAGACAACAGGTGGGTGTGAACTGGGTTTGTGAAAAGAGAGTCATGCTAACACCTACGCCGTACAACTCGCAACACTTTGCTCGGCCTGCTCTGGATAAAGCGTTCCTTTATCTCACTCGTTTCTCCCTGCTGCTTTGCTCACGAAGCAGTCGTTGGGTTCGCCTCATTGTCTTATGAGAACAAGGAGGTTTTGGTTGAGATAGGCCAGCAGGGGCCAAGAACAAAGGCGGCTACAAAAGCCAGAATCTTTGTGAGAAATCTCTCAATAAAGCACAGTTGTAGAGCCGTCGAGCCGCCCGGTTAACCTGCCAGTCATCTACCGTGTTGAACACTCACCATTCATAACAATTCCAACAGCGTCTGTCTGATTCAGTTCCGAACCAGCTGTCAGAGCCTACATCATGTGTGCATTCGCAGAGCCATCAGCGTCCTTCTCGGCGAGCGGTGGAAGAAAATGCGGAGTGAGGAGCGGCGGGTGTTCACCGTAGAGGCCAAAGCTCTGGCGGACGAGCAGAAAAGAATCAACCCGGACTGCTGGAAACGCAAGCGAACCAACTCGGTAGGTGCAATCAACGTCGATTCACGGTAGTTTTCCTGTGTTGATGTGTACAAGGTGCGAGTTTTCACCTCCCTCACTTTTCTAAATCCCAGTACATTGTTCAAATCATCAAAAAAATCATCACTGCTAGCCTAGCACACAGCCAAAGTCGTTAATGGTCACGGCTTTGTTCTGCACTCAAGAAGAGAAGATGCAGGAAATCAAGGCTGGACACTTCCTGTCTTCTGACGTGCTGTTGTTGTCCTCTGTGTCCTCCAGGGTTGTCAGTGAACTCGACAAAAGATGAAGAGGCCCCTCACCGTTGGCATGCATGACCTTATACACACACACACACACACACACACACAGACACACACGTTATTTGCATATTCTAATACAATGCTTTAAAAAAGTATTGTTTTGTGGACAACGGACCCGCCTCAATCTCCCAGAGTGCCTCAGGATAGCTGCTTCCTGTGGACGTTCTGAGGCGATCCTTGCTATTTAAGGTGCTACTCCGTTGTCTTACCACGGCACAGTTCACTCAGCATTTTATTGGTGTGCACCTTTCGCAGAGAGCCACGGTGATGACGTTGTAACAGCTTTTAACAACTTTCATTTTTTTTGCAGTTTCTCGCATCTGTTTAAAGCAGGCCAAAGTTCTGGTGCTAGCGCATTGGTTGAGTAGAAAATGTGAGGTGCCCCCCCCTCCCCCCCAAAAAAAGAAAAAAAATTGTACGTAAAAGCTATAACAAAATGTTTCTTTATATTGCTAGCATGTCACGTACTGCACAAGAATTTTAAACGTTGCATTTTATTTTTATCTATCATTTATTATTCAGCTCACGAGTGAAGGGCTTTTCATGTATTTCAAACAAAACTGGGGCCCGAAGACTCAAATGTAACCTAAATACATTTGAACATTTAGAGAATTGGCAAAGCTCAGGGACCGAACCCATTTACATCTCTGGATGACTAAAATTAATTGGGGGCGGGGGGCAGAGGAGTGGGCTCTGTTCACATCTGCCAATTCATGATGAATTTTATTGAATTGCAGCGGCATGTTGGAGACCGCCGCAGTCGCGGCATTGATTTTGAGATTGACATGCATCGGTGTGGCTTCTGAAGCGATCTCACGCAAAAGAGACGGCCTGTAGCGAAAAATGTTAGCCTAACACTGCCCCCCCACACCCTCTCGCCCCATTATCTCTGTGCCATTGTGTGCATGATTTTGGCAGCAGGCTTGAGATCAGAGCCTGATTATTTTCAGTATTTATATATCCTGAGTTTGAATTTTGGTACAATGAGATTGGTAATGTGTTAGCAGACTAGCCTTAGCTTCTGAGAGGACAGACCGGACCTGTACACTCACGCAACCAACGAAGGCAAGAGGTGACAAAAGAGAGGGGTAATAAAAACGAACCAAAGTGCCATAAACATTTAATAAAATTAGAATTGGTGGCGCTCTGGTGGTGTGGTTTTAATCTAGGACGGTAGAACTCGTGTTTTGTATGTCTTCTATTATTATTGTTTTTTAACGTAGTCTTTGATGTAGCACTTTTTGCCAAGAAGATGCAAGTCCTGCAAATTTTCTTCTTACACATCCGCCTTTCAGTTGAGGCTTTTGAAATAAATAAATAAATATGAACGTTATGCCGGATTGATCCCAAAGGGACCCATCAGGAAAACCTTTATTCGTCTCTGGGGGTTTAGAATCAGTGTTGGACCTTGCTTGAATTTTTTTTTCTTTTCTTTTTCTACGGCTGTGTGTAGCTGTCTTGCAGCCAATCATAGTGTTTTTTAGACTCCTTTTATACTTGAACCAGAGGGCTGTTTGTGCAAAACAGGTCGGCTCAGTCAAAAAACAATCTCTCTCTCTCTCACACCTACACATACACACCTGTTAACATGACAGTTTAGTAGAAAATTAAAGATGCTCAGACATCTTTCTATAAGATCATTTTCTAATAAATAAATACAAGCCCAGGCTCTGTTTTTGTGTGAGGCCTTAGAAACATTACATGAGTGAATTAATGCTTTGTGCACAGTTGTATCCATGCGCAGCGTGAATGCAGGAGGTGGATCTGCCCATGTTGCCTTTTTACACAAATAGTACACAATAATATATATTGAGATATTTGCAGGGTGGACGCTTATATTCTCACGGCATAACATGATTTTAATCTTGCACTTTATCTTTATTTGTGTGACTGCTACAGTAAAATGTATGATGGCAAATATTAATGACATATATAGAAATATAGATATAAATATACATATATATTTTTTCTTGGCGTTGACCTAATCTTTATCTGTCATGGTTGAGCATCAGCTCTTGTGTGTTTTTTGATGTCATGTCAGGGGAGACGATGCAATGTAATGTATTATGATATAAATAAATGCATGATGACTCTTAGTTGCCATCTTTTCATGTGTCCCCCATGTTGTGATGATTGAGACCAACATTCAGGGTAAACAAGAACATTTTATTTATTGTTTTTATTCAACTTTTGTCCTTCCGGTATAAAGAAATGAGTCTAAATGAAAAAGGTTTTCTTCGACACAGATATTAACGTTGCTACTGGAATAAACAAGAGATAAAAACAGAGAAACATTCCGTTAAAACTAAAAACATTGATCCATAATTCCAGACTAAAAGCACCCAACACAACCCCGACAGTTATATTTGTGTAAAGGACTAAAAAAACACCTTTTGTAGTAAAATAGAAAATATATAGAGGTACTGTATAAACATACAGTAATTTGGCCTTTTTAAAAGTTGTTTTTTTTTTTTAAGTATATTTACATATAGATAGAGTTAAAACTTTACACAGTTGGGTCTGATTGGAAAAACACTGTCCCCCGATGTTGCTCCCGACGTTTTGCAACAGGCTAAACAAACTGTGCAGAGTGGATACAAGACGGGCAAAGATCCGAAGATGTACAAAAAGTGAGTTTGAAGGTCGTCAGTGGCATCACAGCGGCAGCAAGAAGAAAACAGAGAAGACAAGATGGAAAACATCCAAACACTTTTCATCCAAACACTTCAAGGTCCCATTTTCACCTTTTTGCAACACCTTCATTCTCCACTCTTGACACCAGAGGATGCCAGGCTGAGCAGAATTAGTTCCCCAAACAGATCCAGAGATCTGAAGAAAACAGGCCGTGTAGCCCTCTGTTTGCAGCCTCCCACACGAAAACAAAAAGAAATAGCTTCCTGCCAAAAAGCGACGCTTTGTTGGATCTACCACTTCACTTGTTGGAAGAGGACAAAAAGGAGGACGGAGAGGGCAGAGCAAACACAAGGCCGAATGGCAAACATCCCTTCCCTGTGTGACATCACAAGGGGGCCCGATTTCTCTTTCAGTTTGCATCCGAGCCTGCCGGCCCACCGACCTTGCCTTGGCAGAAAAAGGGACGAGCGCAACGGGAGGACAAAGAAAAACGTCACAAACTATTTTGGCATATTAGTCACACAGTTGTCGTATCAAAATGAGTTTGGATTTTAATGGTGTTGTAATATAAAAAGGCACAGGGTAGCAGAGAGCACAAAGCCGGCGGTGACAAGACGCGAACCGAGACAGCCGACGGCTGTTTAGGCCCGCTGTGCCGCCAGTGATCAGTCATTTAAAAGAGGCTTTGTCCGCAGTAATGACATATTAATGTGCTGGCTAGTGGTTAGTGCTTAGAATATCAAAGAACACGGAAAAGGGTTCGGTTGGGTTTTTTTCCCTCCTTTTATGGGTAATGATTATTTGTGCTGTATGATTGTATAAAAACTGTAGCCCATGAGGTTGGAATAATATACATATTGTATATATTTATTACAGTGCCAAACAAATTATCATTATGCATGCATTCATCCATTTCACTTGGGGTGGTAGGGACACACACAATGGAATGACTGATGCATTTGAATAGGAACAAACAGGATTGTGTCTGAAAGCAGTCGAACTTCATGGGCAACAGTTTGAAAGTGTTAGTTTGCAAAAAAAAAAGTGTGCAATGACACTCAGTGCAGAGCTCGGTGTCGTGCATGACACAAAGACGGTGCGTAGCAGCCAAACCACGCTGTGATCACATGTTCAGTGTGCGAGCCAATAGGCAGCAGCCAGAGTGACTTTTCACTCACAAATGATCCAAAAAAGCGACTACAGATTATTTAACATACACTTTCTTTAGCCCCACATTTTCTTGGGTATAGTGGAATATACAACACCTGACCATTATTCATTTTTTAAAATATATTTTGTATTTTGTTTAGATCCTAATTGCACTTTGAATTTTATTTATTTATTTATTTATGTTTTGCAACTTTACTCTGCAGGAAGGTCAAACCTTGGTGTGATTGCCGTCAGTCTGGTTTCGGATCAAAATATCACCACAGCGTCACGAATGGCTTCCTCATCAGCGAACACGTCGTTCACTTCAGGGTTGGGTGTCGGCTCCCGTTTGGACAGTGTGCTCATATATTCAGAGAAATATATATTGTAGAGTAAAAAAATTGAAAAGCCTTCTGCAAAAATATCTCGCACCCGTCTGGTGACGTGATTATAAATACAGTCAGCAGTTAAGAGAGCTTTTGCTTCAATAGGCAGTGGTGCCTTGTCGCTAGTGTCAAGGCTGCTTGGTCTCGCAACATGAGGGGTGAGGAGCGTGTTTTGCTTTCACCTACTGAGCATGCTCACACTTTGGCTTGCTGGCCTCAGCCAGTCGGAGGCGACCAGTGGACAAAGAAGCTGACATTAAGTGGGTGGAGCTCCTCGCTGATGGCCTGACGGCCTAATGACTCTCTTTAAAGTGTCAGCATCCTCAGTGGAGACAAGCAGGATTGCGGTTCACCTCTGCGGCACCACAGCGCTCAGGTCTGTGTTGTGTGCACCCCCCTTTTTCTATGACTCTACATGAGGGACTCCAAGCTCTCGGTGATGTTGGTCTGGCCCAGCGGTACCGATCCGTTGGTTTCGGGACTCTGCAGGGCTCTCTGGTCCTCCTGGCTGCTCACCAGGCTCAGCACGGCTCGGTACAGGTACTGGTACTGCTCCTGTAGGGGGCAGACGAGGGCTTGCAGACTCAGGGGCGTGGTTTGCTATGAAAATGACTTGTGTGCATGCGTGTTTTTACTGACCACATCGTTAAATACCCCCGGCCTCATCAGGTTGGTCATCCGTGCCACCTGGTAGACATCCACGGCACCTTCCTCCTCCAGCTGACAGGAGAGAGTGGCGAGGGCGCAGAACAGCCCGGATGTAGCTCCTCCGAGTCTGCACACGCACGTACACACACACACACACACACACAGACAAGGAGATCACGCAAGCGAACAGAAAGCAAAAGTCGCAGAGTGACGGGATGAACGTCCCGGCCTCCCACTCACGGATCGTGCACAATCGTGGGCGCGTCCGACAGGCAACCGCGCTCGCCTACTCTGTTGACCAGGTCGAAACAGTTCCGGATGGGGCTGTCTGGGTTGGGCCAGCAGGTGGCGCTGTACTGACGCACATCCAGCACCCGGTTGTCCTGCATGACAGTGGAAAAAAAAGAGAAGAGGGTGGTTACTTAAGGTGAATTATTATTATTAGATTATACTACTATATTTAACTCACAGTAGTACACTCATAGTCTTAGTATATTTAACTCAAAGTATTAAAATGAATAAATGTACATTTATTTTTATTGTTATGTATGTATATATATTTAAAAATATGTATATATACAGATATATACATATGCGGTTATATGACATTTATGTATATCTTTGTACGTGTATATATATTCATATATATGTATCTATATAGATATGCACATATACACAGACACATATATATACATCAACATATATACACATACATACACACATACATACATAGATACATGTATATGTATGTACATACATATACATATATATAGATATATACATAGATTTCATATAACCTTCTGCATAGTGGCGAGCAATAGCAAGCAGCTAATGAGGCTTCTGTATGTCTATTTCTATGATCTTTATCAAAAATATAAATACAAAAAAATGTGTGTGTGTGTGTGTGTGTGTGTGTGTGTGTGTAAGTGTTCACCTGATGCGACTCCACTTTGAAGTCCTGCACCCACAGCCTCTCGTCGCTGGACAGGCACACATGCTCCTCCCCCGAGTAAGACACAGTGAAACCCTCGAAGCTCATTGGCTGATCTCTGGAGGGCCAGTAAACTGACGACTGTCCCTCCTCACTCTGATGGAGAAAACAAAAACAAAAAAAAGAAAATTAAAAATGTTAGTCGTTACTCGTTAATTAGACGGCATGCGCGCGTTTGTGAGCGTGCGCATGCAATCCTTCCGGTCCATACCTGGCAGTGCGTGTCTTGCAGACACACGATGGTGCGCGCGTTGTGTTCAAGGACCATCCTCCATAAGTCCACCACCGTGCTGCTGAGCGGCGTCTGGCTCACGATGAACTCCTTGCTGCGGCGGTGCCCCTGGTAGGAAGAGAAAAGAAAGAAAGACAGAAAGAAATAAAGAAAGAAAAAAAGGAAGCAAACGCAGTAGTGATTCAGTATTTTGCCAGCAAGGGAAAAAGGGCTGTTCCGTAAAACGCTGGCGTCCTCACCATGACGTAGGAGGCGTTGATGTAGCCTGTGGAGTTTGCCTCTGAGACGGCCAGACACACTCTTGATCTTTCCACTGCGCAGAACAGAGCATTATTTTTTTTCACCCTTGTTTTGTTGTATGTTTGGACAAATATTTATTTGTCAGCTGATGTTTTGCTCTCAGCTGTTGCGCTGACGTTTCTCAGCTGTTTGCCAAAGCAGCCCAGCTTACCGGGCATCAAGGCTCGGGCTCTGTTTCTCTCGGCGTTGCCGTCCCTGAGGGCGGTGCTGTAGTCCGCGTGCCTCGCCTGCCGTTGGCTGATCAGCTGCGCAGCGGGACGAAAGACTTTGTTTTTGTTGGGTCTCGACGAATGAAAAACACTTCCCTCAATGAGAGAGAAAATAGCTAAGTTTCCAAATAATGCGCTCTCAGAGAGTACAAACACACCTTGAACTGCTTGTCCATGCGTGTTCTCCCCGTCGCCCCGGGTGTCAGCAGGTCTGACACGTACGCGTGCAGGAGGTCGGAGGTCACGGAGGTGTCGCGGCTCATGACGGCCTCCACCACGGCGTCGTGAATAAACACGTACTGCTCCTGCAGGACAGGGGAGCGGTCACAGAGGGAAACAGTCAGGCCTCCTGCAGTGCTGCTGCTACCAGCCCATGTTATGTTGCTGATGAAACTATTAACAAAAGAAATGGATTATAATTTTTCTGAATTAAAATTTCTGAACTGAGTTGTCATTCGCACACCTCTTTTTCACATTTTACACTGTAAAAGTGAAATAATCACTTAATCGAATCTAAATGAGGAAATAATCAACACATTAGCTGATGATAAGATTATGATAATAAATAATTGCCTCCATGACTGCATGAACGCGTTGACAACTAATCAGATGTCACACATGCAAATAATGTTCATGTTAATTTCTCAAACTCCTGCTGAGTCTTGCTAGGTGCTGACACAAACTCATGCTTTAAAGGTCTAGTGTGTCATCTTTCACTCTCCCTCCCCCTCCTGAGCTTGCCAGTGAACTGCAGTGGCCTGCACACGCAAACTCTGTTGCCTCATCCAGCTTCTTTTTCGTAGGTTTATTTGAGGTTGTGAGTGTTCACCATAATTATGAAACACACCGTCAAGAAGCAGATTGTCCACACCAGGCTTCCTTAGAAATATGGCAGTGAAAGATGGCAGCCGACTGGGAGCAAGACCTGGGCTCGATGCATATTCTTATATATAAATAAGAACCGTTCTAAGAGTAGGAAAATCAAATGACTTTTATTGTACCGCGAATATACACTTTTATTAATCTATTCATGGGCAGTATATTAATAAGCTTTTGCCAATCTAAAAATCATAAATCAAACTAAATACTACACATTGGACCACATGGGACCAGGCTCAATGCTAAATGTGCCCCCCCGGGGTCACTCACCTCTGTCTGAACCAGGAAGTTCCGCTGAGTCCGCACGTGTTTCAGGAAACCCATCACGTTGACCGTCCCCTGATCCTGGATCTGCTGCAGCATGCTGTCTATGACGATGTAGGTCCCCGTCCGTCCCACGCCGGCGCTGCGGCACACGTCACACGGTCGAGCGTTCACTCCCGTGTCCGGGCGCTGACTGAATATTGAATGTGGTGAAAGCGGTGCGCCTACCTGCAGTGGACGAGCACGGGTCCCATCTCCTGCGTCCGTGCTTGGGACGACGCCCTGATGAAGGACAGGACGGGCAGAGTGTATTCCGGGACGCCCATGTCCGGCCACTGGGTGTAGTGGAAGTGGAGGACCGTGTGCTCTTTCCTCTGAGGAGCCTGCAGCAGCAGGAAGTAATACAATATTAGGAACTGGCCTGCGTTCATCAGTTTCAAAATGACCTGGTGCAATCGTGCTCGTACGACCTTGTTTGCCGTGTCTCTGACGGTGAAGGTGCGCAGTGTGTAGTAGGCGAGGTTCCTGCTGCTCCTGAGGGTCACCTGGTACGGACCGTACTCCTCCTGGTTCTCCTCCGGCCAGTACTGCTCACACTTGGTCTGTCGGGGAAAACAAATGGAGGGATTAGCGCTCGCGCTCGAAAGAAAACGCCAAACAATTTGCTGGAAGCGTGGACGGAGCGGCTGTACTGCTATGATAAAACATAGCATGTGTTGTGACTATCAGGCCTTAATGAGTATTTCCCCCAGACAATGCCAGTAAACAAAGAAACAACAGGGACGGTTCAGATCTTTATTTTCCCTCCTGGGCTCTGGTGGAGCGCTCTCGTCCAATTAATTGACCAAAATCTCTGTAGATGTCTGAGAAACCAGCACACTCAGCCCTGTGTTTACAGCCCTCCTGCACGACATCATACAGGGCGCTAGTTTCCTTAGCTGCCCGTTTTAGCGCACAATTTTTGAGAAGTGGCTCAAACAAAGAAAATGAGAATGCCAGACTTTTTTGGGGTTTATCCCGAAAAGAGACCTTTAAATCCTGTTCACAACCAGTTTGAATCTTCCCAATAAGAAGCTGAACAAGGTTGAAGCATTTCCCATAAAACATCTGTTTGCAGGGAAAATGACCAACTTCTTAAGCTACTCCGCTAATTGGAATAGTCAAGCAACATATCCCATCCCATGTTGCTCGACTATTTCCAGCATAATGGTTAAAAACTTGTTTTGTCAGCCTCTCTGGTGACTTGTCAGTAACAATAAGTTTGTTAACATGTGGCCATGAGATAATCAGACTTTGGTCGTGGCTGTCAGTACTGGAGTCATGCTGTTTATTTTTTCATTTATGAATAAAGATAATTTTACTCTGCTTTTTTATTCAGACTATGAACATTTAAAGCAACAATCGATGATCTGCGCAGTCTCTGCATACATGGAAATGTTAACAACGACCATCTCGTGGCCACACATAATTGAAAAGATTTTCCAATGTCACCACAGGGGCCTAAAATCTAAAAAAAAGTTCAACCAAATTGAAACCACAAAAAAGATGGCCGCTCATGATGTTACCACTATTGTCAGATAAACTGATTGACCGATCTCTGCAGTTTGACCGGTGTCGATCACCTACCCGTCCTTTCTCCTTGAGGTTGGTGATCATGACAATAACTCCGACGTTCTGCTGCCAGATCATCCTCCAGAAGTCCTCTCTGCCTGACCTGAGGGGCCCTTGGGCCGCGATGTACGCTCTGGTTCGCTCGTAGCCCTGCGGAGGAAACCGGAGGAGGAAGAGCGGGATTGTTTGAAGCAAAATTGAAGGAGAAAAACCCGAGCTGCTGAAACGACGCCACTCACGTCCACAAAGTTGGCGTTGATGTAATCGCCGCACTTTACGTCTCCGTCCAGACTGCTGGAGAGCTTCACTCTGCTGTGGTCGTCTGAGGGGAGGAAAGGTTTAGCGGTTTCACCTTCTGGTGGCAACTAGCAGGGAACAGACAGGTTTGGAAAAAAAAAAAAAAAGAGCAGCGTACAGGCCAGAATGTTGATGTATCTGTTCTTGCTTTTGTTGCTGGGGTGATTGGAGCTGTCGGCAGTGAAGCCCATGTCCACCGTGCACGTCTGCACTTCCTGTCAACAGAAAGCGACAAAAACACTTTGGAGTAAGATTTTAGTACCATAGTGGATTCTAATTGAGAGAAACTTTGAAAAGTCTTTCATATTTAAAATTTTCTATATTATTAGACAGCTTCAAAGTATAGAATCAAAAAATGACAGAGTAAAGCTAAAATTATAAGGAAAAATTGGGTCTGAACGACATAAAAATTAATGAATGAATGGCTTTTGTTGGCCGCAGTGGAAAAAGGCAACTATGTCTACTGTACATGTAATAATGCTAAATAATATCAAGCATTGAACAATAATACGCAGCACACCAGCCAAGGAATGTCCAAAACATTATTTGCAACAGCTAAAGGGTTTTAAAATGTAAATTGTAAATTGAAGCGTTATTGCTGCCCAAGATTGTACTGGACACCTGAACTGACACACAAGATGACACAGTGAGGGCGGAGCAGTGAGGAGATTAGATGCAGCGGGTCGCCGTCTTACCTCGTAGGACTCTTTGACAATCTAATGGAGGGTGGTGAGGATGCAGAAAGCACGACGACGATGGTGGTGGCAGTGGAGGTGGGAGGAGAGCGGGGGAGGGGCCAGATGACAGACAGACAGACAGGCAGGGAGTCAGTGCAGGTAACAGGAACACAGGGTTCAGGTACACACAGAGAGGCGTAGCCACTCAGTTTTAACTCAAGCAAATTAATTAATTAATTAATTAATTATATATTTTTTGATGATGATGATGATGATGATGATGATTTCACAGCTTATTTGCAGCTGAGATGAGAGACAAAACACCGGCAACTGTGGCAGAGTTCACTTGAACTGATCCCATCTGTGTGTTGCTCGGGAGGTTTATGCCAGGGGGGACGATGTAAACAGTCATGCAGATGTAAAATGCTACCAGCAACAGTGAAGTCGCCGACACACTTGCGTCAGGAAGTTTGGACTGGAACCTCTCCGAATTTATGCAGGTTCGATGCAAGTTTGCGTTATATATATATATATGTATGTCCATTAAGATGGAACCACTTCCAGTTTCGAAAAAGTAGCCCAACGCGGAAGGACCAAAAATCTGCATTCTGTTGTTTGGCCAGCAGGAACCGCCAAAGTTGGTTGCAAAAAGACTGAAAATGACAATACAGAAAGGAGGCCTAAATTCAACCTCCACAAACAAGTTCTGTTGCAAGCAACAACAAAAAAATTACCCTATGTTTGAGTTAAAAATGGTCAAAAAGTTGCAGGCGGGGTTAAAGTTTAACAGCCAATTCCAGTCGGTTTATCAGCGGGTGTTGCACTTATCTCCAGTACCGTCCACACATCCAAATATTACATTTTCCGGTTTCAAAATGGACAAAGCGAAGCAAAAGAAACCAATATCTAGGCTTCAAAACAGGTATTTGGAAAAACCAGTGGGTGTCAGTCAGTCCATCTTCATTGACAGTCAACGCTATGGAGAGCTGCCATTGTTAGAAGCAGACACGAAAACACAGCAGTAGCCATCATCTGCCCCCTGAGTGGCATTTTCCAAAAAGAGCATGATGTTAACAGAAGTATGAAGGAAGTATTAAAAAAAACCCTCAGAAAACACATCTCGCGGAAGATTACAAATATGACTTTTCCACCTCCAAGGAGGTTTTGATGGCAAATGTCTGACGCACCTCAAACTCCTTGGAGAAGGTGTTGGTGGTGTGCAGCTCCATGACGTGCTTCACAAACTGCTTCACCGTCAGCGGCTCGTGACCGTCTGGAGCCGGAAGGGAACGTTTAGGCCCAGGTTTGTGATGATAATGTAGTGGTGTGTAGTGTGTGGTGTGTGTGATACCTGTAGCCAACAGCAGGGGGGTCGACGGGGCAGACATGACTTTGGGCGACGCGCTTTCGTCCGCGTAGAAGCTCGCCGGCTGGAAACAGTTTCTGTGACACGCGGGAATTTTTCAATATCGGAAGGACGGCACAGAAACACTGATTGTGTGTGTGTGTGTGGGTGTGTGTGTTTGTGGGTGCGCTCACCTCCAGTAGATGAGAATGCCCACCAGCACCAGCAGGCAGATGATGGTGAGGGTGGAGACCACAGCGAGGGGCACCACAGTCCTCCTCTCCCTCTCGACGCCTCCCACCAGGCCGATGCGAGACTCGTGGCTGCTGTTTCTGCCCTCTGGTGGACACAGAAGAAAGCAAACATTCTGATCAAATCATTGTGACGAAAGCGTTCGGTCGGTAGCTTTCAGCCGTGCGTGTTATGGGTACGAATCGCAATCTTCCCGCCATCTTTCTCACCTACACTTCACTTTGTTTATTCTGGCCCTGCATTTCTTTCACCGTCTACTTTAATTGTGTTTTTTGCTGTTTTAACAATATGAAACGTCTTACAGGCAGGGCCCAAAGACATTCAAATGCCCCTCAAGATTTGAATTCTACTGGCCTCATAAGGGTTGAAAAGAGACAAACCCTAGTAATTTATCATCAATGTGAAACAATTAAGAACTTGATGTCTTTTTCCGTCCATACTGCCCTTCCCTCTTCCTCTCTGGCATTCCAGACCACCTTGGACCATCGCTTGCTGTCTTTAAAAGGGCTCGAGATCAAGATTCGAGTCAGTGAATTGGAGAACCAAACGATGCAGAATCCATTTGAGGAGCCACAAAGTGCTTCTTAAAGGAGTTTACGACGGACGAGCGGGCCGGTCTATTTACCGGCAGGGTTGGCAGGAGAAGCACAGGAAGGCCTGGAGTGTTCCCTTCAAGGGTTTGGGGGATTAGAAGTGAATGGATCTCTTTCAACTTCCCCGTGGGACAGAAACTTTGAGGAACGGCACGGTACTCTGCTGATGTCTTCACTTTGAGGGTTTTGTGAGCCACTGGTGCCATTTCTACAGTCCTTTTGGTACATTTGCTGCAGCACAGGCCATTTTAAAAGTTTGCAGGTTCAACGTCATCTGACGTATTGTTGTAACTCTAGTCTAACACACTAAGGCGTGCGCACAGTCCCTGCCTGAGATGGTTGTGTGTTAAATTTTTTTCTGTCTTTTTTTTTTTTTTAAGAAAAAAGGCTAAATATATTTCTTGTGTAGGACAAATAAAAGATCATTCAGATTTAAATTCTGCAGGTAGTCCATCACACAAAGCATGTAACAATAGGAAAGAATAGAAATATAAGAAAATAATAATAAGAAAAACATATTTGGACGTCATTTAATGTTTTGCTGAACAAACGGAGTGTGGACCATGTCAGGTGTGAAAGACAGCCACCAGGGTGCAGCACTGAGCCTTCTAATCGCTGAGCCCCAGAGAGCAAAATGAGATCATGCAGAGCTGCAGAAGCATGACCTCACCTGGGGCTGCCACACACTACTTTTCTTTACAGTGGGCGAAAAATATAATAATAAAGTACTTGTAATATATACGAGTACTTTAATTCTCAACAATCCCAAAGACTTCGGCAGCTGTTGATTACGAACGACCCTATTGAAACACTTTAAGGCCATTTATGTTTATCAAACTGCTACATTGTGACAAGGTGGAGATTGAGGAGAGGTGAAAATTCTGCTGAAGTACTTTTTACGTTAATGCTTTCTTGAAAATGTTGCTCTTCTTTGTCTATTTGAAGATGTCCTATGATGTTGGTCGGCCAACGTTATTTTTTTTTAAAACTGGAATTGCAGAGTTTCCTGTGTGTATGTCAAATTTATTGTCAGGTACAAATGAAGGAACTTGAAAATAGTGGATTTGACTTTTCAAACGCACTGTTAACAAAAGGCTATAAAAGTCATACTCTTGGTTTTCTAAGTCATGTTCTTTTTGTTCAATTTCTAGCCTAATAATAACAAAATAGTCTCTTAATTTATTTATACTCAGGCATGGTTATACTGGTCATGGTTAGATGCACACAAAGCTGGTAACTTGGATAAATGGAGGGAGGAAAATAGGCACTCCACAACGGAATGTTTTTTTTTTTCTTGACGAATTACGAGAAATTGGATAATTTTTCACGCTACACCTGACACTATCTCACGGTACACTAGTGCCGACAGTGTAAAGCTTCATCTTACCAGTGAACATGGGCTGGGTCGTGTGCATCAGCACCGTGAGCAGCGAGGAGGAGGTGAACGGTCTGTAGGCCGACCCCGCCAGCGTGTTGCCGCCGCCGTCCACTCTCTCTGTGATCCACAGCGAGGAGGGGCTGGGCGGCGCCGGCCCGGCGGTGCCCAGCGGGGGTTTGCCACCCGAAGCTCCTCCGTCTCCGGACGACGGCGAGGAGGAGGAGGAGGCCCTGTCCTCTCCGCTACCTGCGAGGGGAACACGGCGATGACGCAAGCTTGCGGCTTGATGCGAGGCGACACCTGCGGAGTTGACTGTCGTGCCGCCGGGGTACTTGGATTTTTTTTTCTCGAGGCGGCGAAAGCCGAGCTGATGTGATGCCGCAGGACAAGTGGCGGCAGTGGGGGGGTGAGGAGTGGGGGGGCAGGGGTATTAAGGGATGTCTCTCGACTTGACGTGCTGTCCTCCCCTTGGAGAGGGATGGAGACGGTCGGGGAGCTTTGTGCAACAAAGCAGCAAGGGGGAAAATCAATGAGCTTGCGGCCATGTCGTGGTTTTTGTTTTGGTCGGTCTTATTATTTTTTAATGCTTTGTTTGCTGTGAGAGTATGTTGCATGGTTGTAGTCACTTGTTTGTCTATTTGACTGAACTAGGAAAGCACATAAAAAGGGCCAAACGCTCCACATAAGCAATCATCGCAGATTACAGAAGGTCAAAGTTTACAAATTATAACATTAAAGGTTCCTTTAAAAAATGTATCCTGCATGACTGCGTTGTCAAACAATACTACAGTATATGTCACTAAAACGGCAGTGAGAAATTCCTGACTTATTTTGCTTAAAAAAAGTGTGAGTCTGGAAAATCAGCCCTTTGTGATGTCACAAATGACATTACCATCTCACCAATATCTCCCTCGGGTTCGTGGTCACTTTTAAGTTAATACTCTGCTTTTTTTCCAGGCTGCCCCACTGGAGTCTGGCAACAATAATATTAATAATGTGTGTGCTCAACATTACATTTCAAATTAAAAGTTGGGATCAGCATGAAATTCCTCTAAATTACATCAAAGACACATCAGCATGTGATCTTTGCATTTCACACACAGGCACACAGGCACACACGTACACGCACACACAGTCGGAACAGACCTGGCGCAGCAGCTGGTCCTGTTGGGACGGTGCTGCTGCTGACTGTGTCTTCATAGAAGACGTCTGCGACCTGGACGTCCTCCGCAGGAGGAGCGTAAACGTTCGACCGGGTGGAGGGGAGGCCGCCGTCTCCGGCCTGGTCCGGCACTTCGCCATCGCTGGACTGCAAGGGGGTGAAATAGGAGTAAATTAACTTTCACAAACTCAGAGGTATTACCCATCTGAATGTGTACCTGTTGTTGTACATACAGTAAGTAACCAATATTATGTGTTGGTGATGAGCCGCAGGGGTGGGGGGTGGGGGGGGGGGGTAATTGTTCATTTCATTATATTTTAATGTCTTTTCTTTTTTTGTTACACTCTTCAGAGTGCTCTTTATTTGAAGTTGTTTTTTTTTCATGTATATATGTTTTGTAGGTATACTGTAACTATGTGGGCATATACGTATATACTTTCCCAAAAAAATGATGACTTGTTATTCAGCGACTGGAAGTATTTTATATTCTCTTTCAATAAAAAAAAGTTGGAAAAAAGAGTAAATGAACTGATAAAAGGAGCTAATGTTTGAGATTATGGACAATATTTAACAAGTTGTGTTTCATGCTAACATAAAAAAAAAAAGCCCCTTCGTAGGAATACAAACAATATATTGTCGCATGTTATTACACACAATAATTATAACATGGACTGTTTTTTCTCTGTTGGTTACCTGAGGGTTTAAGTCACTTTGATTCTTGGCTCCATGCAGCCACTTGCTGAATTTTTAAGCTGTTTTACAAATCGTTTCACAAATGAGAAGTTCCTCATCACTAACGTCACCAGGTCCAAAAGGAAACTGATATTATGATTATTTTTGATTTTGTTCTTCTTCACATTTTTTGCATGCAGTCGCAAATGAAATAAAATAAAGTAACATAAAATAAAAATAACAGTGTATGGAAACCTCCTGGACTCTGATTAATCCTGAGTGAACCATTCCTTAAAGGTCCATCATGAACAATGATCTCCTTAAATCCACGACTAACACTCTAAAATCTTTTTTACATTTTGGCCGAATAACGTGTCAACGCCAACAACACATGGGTTTCCGATGTCGCGACACGCGTAGCAACAGTCAAGTTAAGCTGGATGTATGACCAGTGAGGTACCTGACGCGGGGTCATTGACAGCGAGGCCTCCTCCGTCATCTGCCTGCGCACCACCGGCTGGCTGGTCGTCCGGACCACCGGGAACAGGAAGCCCGGCTGCTGCGTGGCCTCGTTCACCCAGATGGCGCCGTTGCTGTTGAAGGCCGGGTTGGCGGGCGGCCCCTGCGTCGGCTCCTCCTGATCCTCGTCGATCCAGTTGTGGTCCATGTAGTCGGGCTCGGGCTCCACCGGGCTGGTAGTCGCCCTCTCGTTGGGCCTGGTCCGTGTTTTCTGGAGGACGGCCGACTCGGAGGGAGGCCTGGCGTCCTGGTGCGTTGGCTGGTTCTGGTAAACTCTGGTCTGCTCAGCCGGGACCTCCTCCACGGGGCTGTGGTCCTCCTGAGACACATCGCCTTGGTTCTGGTCCTCCGGCTTTAGCCGTCTGCCTTTTGATGAAACCTACCACAGAGATTCAAAAAGAAAAAAAAAAAGAAGAAAAAAAAACATCTGTCAGAGGCAGAGTGGGAAAACAAGCTCTTAGAAATCCTCTAAATGACCAGTTTAACGCAGTGGCTGCCTCCTACTTAAAGCACAGTTTCGTTGTTTGAAGTGAGCTTCATTAATTCAGCACAGAATGAGAGACAGAATGAGACGCATTATTTTATCAGTGTTTTTATTTTTCCCAGAAACCTTTGGCGGCTCCTCCATGGTAGTGATGTTCGATTCCGACGTTTTTCTTTCCGATGAGATACTGAGGATAATTCAAGCAGGTATCGCGATACTGTTCCAATACTGATTCAATACCGATCAACAAATCCCACAATAATTATACAGACTGATTGCAAATTAAAATAGATACATTTTACAAAGAAAATATTATTTTTTATCCATCTTATCGAGTATGTAAATATATAAATATCTTGTTTGTAAATATCTTGTTTTTCCTTCATACTTTATATATATATTATTTTTATTTCTTTTAAATTAATACAATGTTTCTATCTCTTTGCCACAATGTGGCATTAACAAAGGTGTTCTATTATATTCTCTATATTTTTCCAAATTTCACCGTTGCTGTTTAATTGCAATGACTCTGTATAATTTAATGACGCCCCGTCTGTGTATTTCACTTTGAATGATCAATTCTCTCCATATTTACTCCAACAGCAACAGTTAGCTAATTTTATCCATCTGTACCTCCTGCCTGCAGTACTAAAGGACTCCACCAGAGACACCTGTCTTTCCCATGCAGCAGTGTCTGACACTGTGCTCAGTGTGCAGCTGCTCTTAGGCATTCCGCACTTACCCAGGCGGAAGAAAAAGTAGTTCCCATCAATGCCGTATCATTCCGACAAGATCTTGATAGTTTAGTCACTTTCCACTTTGTTCAAGTTCTTCTCCTACATTACCTCAAATGACCAAAGTATCTAAAGTATCGATATTTTGATATGAGAATAAATTCGAAAGCATAAAAATCTGGTATCAGAAGTATCGATAGTATCGATCCGCACATCACTCAACGTCACATCCTTACCTCCCTGTTGACGTCTACGTCTCTCGAGCCGGGCTCAGGGTCAGATCCGCTTTCTACACACAAAAATGACAGGGGGGGAAAAAACAGTTAACCTTGACTATCGTTTTGAATTTAGTTTAGTTTTCACCAACAGTGGTCTTTACCGGGGTCCTCCAGCGGCATGTCCACTATGACCTGGTCGCTCCACCTCCCCGTCAGTCCGTTGGTGCAGACGGCGACCACCTGAACCACATAGCTGCTGTTGGCCAGCAGGCTGGAGATGATGGCACCCTGGGAAGTGACAACGTCGAAATGAGTCGTTCCATTCACCATCACGTGTGATCCGCGAGCGAGCCTTGTGAACAAACTCAATCTTTCAGGCTGGCAATGTTTGTTCGTTTTTCATCCAGAGGTGGTGGGGTTTTATTTTTTAACATTCTAAATGAGACGATCAATACACTGAAGGGCAGCAATTGGATCACAGCTCGTTATTTTACCGCAATTCCTTGCAAGTGCAAAAATATCACATTTGGGGAACCAACGCCCTTGAACAAGAACGATAAATCTAATGATCTCTGCTCTTTGGGATCTTCACTCGTATAATTCTGAGGTTATGTAATAGAGAGAGCACTCATTCGATGGTATCACTTCAAAAATCTCATTCAATAATAGTATATCCTACTTTTTAGAGTACGATTGTGTTTTATTTTGTTGGTATGTTAAAGTCCAAACAAACAATAAACAGCCACAGTGTTGGCCCGGTCGGTATAACAGGCGCTCAATGACCTGTAAAGAAGCTACGATTGATCGTCAATCAATCCAGCGAATCGATCCGTCAGCAGCTCCACAGACAGACGCCAACACTGCATTGACGAACGACTTCTGCCTGACTGTGTGTTCATGTTCCCAGTGCGGAGCCACCACCCTCCACCTTCCCTCCACCCCACCCCCCCGAGCACAGACGGAATGACACCATTGGAAATTCCTTTCTTCGTACCACGTCCTGGTCCCCGTCCGTCCTGTACTCCCGCTTGCTCTGGTCTCGGCCCTGCAGCCTCTGGTAAGTGACGGTGTACCAGTCGATGGTGGTGTCGTAGACCACACGGGGGCGCTCCCACGTCACCACGATGGTCGTGTCATTCTGGGCGTCGGCCTGAATGTTTTCCGGCTCCGAGCTGCAAGCTGGAGGAGCATACAGGAGAAGATGACGACGGAGGAAAACTTTTTGGAAAGTGACAGTTGATATGGCAAAGAAATGTGAGAGGCTGATGGAGTGCAGGGGCAATGTGTGATCTTCATCACTAGCTGCTGTTTCCATTACCCCTAGAATTGCGCAAAATCTAAATATCACAATAAAAAATTGGAAACACCTAAACTTCAAAAAGCCTCTCAAATACGGCTAAAAGGTTTTGACGCTCTCATGAGGTGGTTTTTCAGACGTATCGATACCGAGGTATATCGCAAAACTATTTTTCGCATTTACATGTCACCGTACATGACGTACGGGGTCACGTGACCAGTTCACTTCAAGTTGTTATGTAAATGTATACATATATGTTGTATAGTTTTGGGTTTACATTGTCAGTTCCTTTTGTCTGCTGTGTGTCCTTTTGGGCACTAGATGGCGCAGTAGATCCTGTGTTCCCTTTTTTGGCTTGTTTTCAGGTGCAGTAAGATGATTGGCTGGTGCCAATATTTAAGGAGGAGGACTTCAACACCTCGGTCTCTTTGTCCTTCTCCCAGCTCCCAACCAGAGGCCATGTGCCGCAGCAGCAGCATTCTGTGTTCAGCCATCAACTCTGTTTTGTAATCTATTTCAGTTCCTTTTGAGTCCACGTAGCCCGTAGGGGAGGGAAGCCATTTTTGTTGTGACCTTTTTCTCCTGTGTTTTAGTTAAGGAGGTTAGTTTGACTGTCATTTATTTGATTGTTTTCTTCATAGGTAAGATCCCTAACAGAGCCATTCTGTTTGTTGTTTTGGCCATGCCCTCCCTGACGCCAATGCAATGATGGTGACGTTTAATAAAAACCATCCGGTGGACGAAACACCTTGTTCTTGACAGCAAACAAACGTAAACAAACAAAAGCAAATGTTATTCTCGTAAAATCTCACGAGACGAGATTTGACAAGAATTACGACTTATGCGCTTCACACCAATCAATGGGGACACCTGCAAATCGCAATTGTACTTTGTCGAAATTTTCGAAATATCGCTTTTGTTTTGAGAAAAACTGAAATGGAAACGCAGCTACTGTTGGATAAAAGAAAAAAAAAATCACGTATCACATTAATATCCCCTTCTATCCTAATGTTTGCAAATCTGGACTGGCCACAAGAGCACATTTGTGCATTTGAATCTCCGATTCCTCCCGCCCATTGGAACAGTTGCCCTACCTCCGTTGTGTGGTGCGAATGTCACTCACAAAGCATTAAATACCCTCCAGGTAACATTGGCGACAATTATGATTACGTAACTGTGAGTGCACCATTAAGATGAGGCACATTTCGTCACTGATAGTGGTGGAAACATGACTGCACATGGTAACAGAGACTCTGGATTTTGGGTTGTACTCATCACAGTTGTAGCTAACGTTGTCTATTGGTATCATACGTTTTAATTGTCACTCCACGTTTTCCTCGCACGCGCAGGGTTGGGGAGCTTCATTGCCGGGAGGAAGTGAGAGCACGAAACCTCTTCATTATGTGCTCGCTAGTGGTGAAAAAAAAATCTTGTTCTGCCACTTTAAATGGGCATATTTAATGTTTAACTACATGGAACGGAGGAAAAGCGGAGCAGACTGCATCAGGTCCAGCTTAAGAGGTGAGCTTAGCAACGAGTGGCAGATTGCATGAGTGCGTCTGTGTGTGTGCATGAAAGGCTGTACGAATTTGTCACAGGCACGGGAAAAGGAGACCCCCGCCCCCCCGAACACTTTTATTTCAATTTCAAAAAGAGCCGCAAAATAAATTTGCCGGCACGGAGAGATGATGAGGGCCACTGAACTACAAAGTCCAGCTCCCCGGCCAATGAAAAGACACTTCACACGAGGGCCGACCCAGCGGAGGAGAGCATTGTGAATTATATCTTTTGATGATCGCGACGAGGCTGACCTCGGAAAGGGAGCGGTTACAGCTGCAAAAGACGCGGCTATGAAAAAAAAAAAAAAAACACATAGGACCGATAGCGCAAAAAAGACAAGGAGCGACGAGCGAGGGAGGTTCTTTGAGAGACTTTGGAGTAAAAAGCCCTGGAGAAATGTTGAGTCAGAGATGAAACTTTTCGAGGCTAAAAAGGAAAGTTTTTTTCCTTTTTTTTTCAAATTCATTGCATGTAGCACCACTGATCAGTGCCCCGAGGAACCACTCTCAGCTCTGGAGAACAAATAGCATTAGGCTCAGCAAAATTTAAGAATGTGTTGTGTATTATATGATACTAACAGTGAATATTATTCCTTTGCCAAAACAGGAATAATAATTATAACAATAAAAAATTAAGCTGCCACTTTTTCCTCTCGGTTCTTGAACCAGCGAGATGCTGCCTGTGGGCACCGAGCCCCAGTTCTGAGTGTCAGACCCGGGGCTCAGCACACGAGAGCAGGACGACTCGGACGAAAAGCTGAAGTGAGAGCTGAGAGGTTGGTGAGGATAGAAGATAAAAGCAGCCGGAAAGAGATCCGGAAAATGGAAATCAGCCCTTTTATCCGAAGCCAAAGATGCTCTTTTAGAATGATGTAAAGAGGGGAAAAGCTAGTAAAGTCTCTCATTTGAAAGTCGGAACTGTTTCATCACCGTTGCCTTTATGAAATGTGGAGGAAAAAAATCTGATTAAATTATGTTTTTCAGCGCAACCGTTTTCCGTTCTGACGGTGTTGGGACTCAGGAGGAAGGGACCGGCAAATGTGGTGGCTAAACGTCTGCACGGATGCTGCAAATGACCTTTTGCTAAGTGCCTCCCTAAAACTGTGCAATCCTGCATCAGCAACTGTAGCTATGAACAAAAACCCCTCATGGAATTACTGCATTGAACTCTTTTATAACACGCTCCTTGTGGCTGCGTGTGGTTCCTCCAGCTTCCTCCGACGCTCCTCAGGTTGTTCCATTCAGAGAAGCTAAATTACTAATTTGCTCCTTGGTCCTGATCAAGTTGAGTCACCTGATCTCCCCGAGCATTGCTGAGTAATGGCGTCAATACCAACAGGTGAATGTTTTTCAGTGAGCTCTGAACCCTTTTTTTTTTTTTTTTTGATGATGAGCTCATATTAATTTGCTGTTCTTAATTAAAGGATAATGAAAACTTCTTTCCATTCCTGACTTCCAGGGGAGTGCGTTCGTTGCTCGAATGAACTATCTTGTGAGCAAACAAAGAAGAAGCCCCGGACAGTAATTGCAGGTTAATTACATTTACGACATTTGCACTGCACACACACACACACACACACACACACACACACACACAGCATTATGGTTTCACGCTACGTTTGTCCTTCAAGCGAACGGTCGATGAGATTTTTCCCTCCATTGTATTTTCTAGCTGACCAACATTGCACACGCTCACATATGTTGATTATCGCTGGCCCTTCTGTCTTGTTCTTTGCTTTTCTCTCATTTTACACTTTCCTTCAGTTCACTATTTACCATTATTATCCACATTCAACATAAAGGAATATTTCCCTGTAAAACCATTTTCTGTAATTTTTCACGTCTACTTGGGCTCATGTGCACACTGCAGATGGCTTTCAAATTGCTTGGCTTATTATTTAGACATAAGACATCCTTCACACTTCTTAACTCATGTGTTTTTTTTCCTGCTTCGTCAATATTTCCATGCATTTTTAGGAAAAAGTGAAGAAATGTGTTTGGCAGCTTTAAATGAGCATAAATGAGGGTAATCACTTTACTCTGAAAGGGCCATCTTTTTTTTGCTGATTGTCATTCATGAGTGTCACCCGCGCCGTTGCTCTTGTCTTGAGGAAAGTGAGCGGGTGTCATGCGAGTGCGACCAGAGTCGACGTACTGGGCGCAAGGATGTCCTCCACTCCGGTGTACGAGGCGAACACCTGGCCCATGAATTGCTGCTGCTGCTCCCGGAAGTTGTTCTGCAGGTAGTCCGTCAGCATCACGTAGCCGGCCTGCTCCATGGTCATCACCTCGCAGAACACCTCCAGCTGGGGCCCAAACACAGTCGGGGGCAGAGGAGCGTTAGTGGCGGGTGGAAACCGAATCGTCCGAGAAATCGTCCGAGAAATCGTCCGACACCAATTCCGTTTTTTTGCTTTGTTTTGTTTTTTTGTTACTTCGAATGGAAAATGGCAGCGCTGCTCTATTTTTAGCATGTGACCATGTGGCCCCGCGTCGAGCCTCACCACCCCTTGTTTCAGTCATGCAAAGCACAGGCGGAATATAATATATCTCGTGACCTTTCGCCACACTCCGTTAACCTCCTCCATAATTGATGATCCTTACGGGGACGGCGACGCGGCCCCTCGCCACACGTCCTCCATCCTGGAGAAACGGCATCAGTAGCATTTCGCCCCCCTCTCCCCGCCCCGACCCCTCCTTTCCCCCGCTCTGAGATTTCCCACGCTGACTAAAGCTGTCGCGCCGCATCACTTTCATTTTGTTTCCCGGACGAGGGAGCGAGCGCAACAGCAACCAGCCCGGAAGAAAAAAAAACCTCGGCCAGGACACGTTGCTATGCTATCGAGCTAAAGGGGCTTCTTGTTCATCATACGACTGAAGGTTACAGAAAAGCGCAAGTAAAAAATAAATTTAAAGGTTCAGGTCGTAAAAATTTTATTTTATTTATATTTTACTACTTCCTACCCTTAGCACGGTTCTAAAATATATAAGAACATACATAGAGCAAGGGACTTGTGCCTAGTTAGCTAGCCATTTTTTTAAGGAAGCCCAGTATTTAAAGAAGCCCATCTGTCAGTGCCCTAAATATGAAACACGGTGTCAGGTGGGCTTCCTAAAATACTGGGCTTCCTTAAAAATTTACACACTGGGTTTTAACTTTTTATCATTTTGAACGTTTTCAATTCAGATGGAGGGAATCGTGCCACCCACACAGTGAGACGTCAATGAAGCAAACAGAGCTTTTCTGCCGTCGGAGCCTGATTCACAGGAAGCGCATTCGCTCAAGAATAAACGAGTGAATGGGCAAGGCGTTTCCTGACCTGAGCTTCCGATATGGCCACCGTGTGCTTGAAGACGACCCACTCCACCGTCTCGAAGCAGGGCGGCGAGGTCAGCGAGCCGTTGTAGATGTAGTACTTGTCCGTGTTGTTGGGTAGCAGGGACAGCAGAGTGAAGGCCTCCAGCGAGCCGCTCTTCCCTGGGGGTGCAAGAGTGTGGAATTCCTTTCAATTTAAACTTTGTGAATGCTTCCTGATGCCTTTGCAGTCGGCACATGTAGAGCTAATTGGATGTATACTACCATTGCTGAGTCATTGCTGCATTGAACTCCATTATAACCACTTTTATGAAATAATGATCTTGAATGCAATCATTATGACTCAGTTGGTAGAGCGGGCTGCAAATTGATAATCGAAGGGTTGGCGGTTCAAATCCCGCCTTCAACTGTCACCATGTTGACGTGTCCGTGGGCAAGACATTGAACCTTAAATTGCTCCCAATGGGGCTGCAGCGCCTTGCATGGCAGCAGCCACCACGACTACATCCTGAAGTGATGATGTTCTGGTGATGAGTGAATCAAAAAAGAAAAAGAATAGTTTTTGAAGTAAAGTATTTGGGTTCACCTGATATTGTTATTGAGAGAGGTGTTGCAGCCGTTAAATTAATGACTTTCGTATGCCGACTACCTTAGTTTATAGTGGACATGAGTTTTCCACTTGAGAGGGTGTGTTGTGTGCGTCAGGTGGATATATAGGTCAGGTGTATACGCGGCAGCGCAGGTGGAAGATGAAGAAGAAACGGCGGTTATAAGCCACGTTATTTAAATTCCTGTTGTCACAAAATATTTTTTCGTTTTCCTTTGGATGTTTTTATAATTTAGAAAGCTTTTCGGGACAGATTTAAACCAAACAATAAAAGATATGATTTTATGACCATCCAACATCATTTTTGATTGGTCAGAAGTCCAGTATTCGCCTTTTCGCCTGCGAATAATTCAACACTAGAGCGAAGAGATATCTGTCTCTTTTTCGCTCCGCGAACATTCGCTGCCGGTGTGTACGGTGCCATTGACTTCAATAGGTTTTAAAATAGCGCGAATATTCGCCTAGCGAATTCGCTCCTGGTGTGCAAGGGCCTTGAGAGTGAATTAAAGGCCATTGTAAAGCACTTTGGGGTACTGTGAAGGTGCTGGAAATTGTTAAATAACTGCAGTCCATTGCAAGTAAGGGAGCATTTTAGTGTTTAATGAAAACCATTTCCACAGTCTAATTAATAGTAAGAGAGAGAATTCCAAATGTGCGGAATTCTGTTCCCTAAAAGCAGACTATAACATGCTAACAAGAAGTTCTTTGTTTACTCATTGTTGGTTTAACACTAATTGTGATCATGATGTTTTAGAGAGATTTTTTCTGGCTGATGCTGGAATGCAGTTCAATTTAAAAATGAGTCAGTGACCCCATTCCTTTGAGCGGTCATGTATATATTGAGTTAAGAAACATTACACACATTACTATTGTTTTACTTGACCTGTCACTGACTGTATGCATTCTGTCCCCTGGACACACTCACTTTCTTCCCCAGGAATTGACACTCACCAAACCTGCTGACGGTGTTGACAGCGTCGGTGACAGGACTGATGTTCTTGTTGTCTTCCCGGCTGATCTGCGAGGACACAAGATCAGAGCTTTCAGACCTCCCCCCCAAAATCACATTTGGATCATCAGAGCAGTGCAAAACTCTGCGGGGGTCGACCTACTTCAAAGAGCACGGCCATGGCCGCGATCCTCCCTCCTCCCTTCATGGCGTCGTCCAGACTGGGGAAGACGTTGGGATCGTAGCAGTAGATCTGCATCTGCAAGCGGAGGCGGAGGGTTGGTGAGGCTCGCGTCACGCTCGCTCGCGAAAACTGTCCGGACGGCCGGCGTACCTCCAGCGGGAATCTCATCCCGTTCAGGCTGTGCTCGGAGCCCTCCGACGTGGCATTGCAGCGCCCCCAGTGGAAGGTGATTCTCCCGACGCGGAAGCGGGAGCTCAGACCTCCTCCACTCACAAAGAAGCCCCCTTCCACATCGATGGCCACTGGAACGCAGATGCATGTACGTACGTATTCCCACTGCAACTCACTCTGACCCCCCCTTCATTTTCTTTTCACCCCGTAACTGCTCAGAGCAGACGGCCGCCCACCAGGGTCGGGGTCTGCTCAAGGTTTCTTCCCCGCAGGGTTGTTCTTCCCAGCCGCTGACGCTTCTGGAGGGATCAGTCAGTTTCCTCTCTGATGGTGCAAAGACGCCTCTGGATGTGATTTAACGCTTTATAAATAAGAGTTGGATGATTGATCGATAAAAAAAAAACCTGAAGATTTAATCTCTGACAGGCTAAACTAACGGGAATATGTCAGAAATAACTGATGACGGTCTAATTGGTGAGGCTTTGGGATTAAGATGCGGATTTACAGCAGCAAAATAAAGAATGGTATATTTCCCACAGATTGAATCCACTCTATACTGCCCTTTAATACCTGCTTCTGTGGATTTAAAACTCAACGATATGTGATTCATTGTCCACCAGAAATCTAGAAATTCCAAGCTTGGTTGTGACCTGCTGAACTCCATACAGAAAATGCAATGTTTTGTACGTTGATTGTTTGGATGTACGTTGGATGTACGTTGATTGTTTTCACTCCGTGAAAGGAGTGGTGGATGCTGCAGCTGCAGCGCCCCCAAGCTGCAGATTCTGGTACTGATTTGGGCAAAACGTATTTAGACGTGTTTTAGTCGTCAACGCATATCGACTTAAAGGTTTAAGCTCAAAAATGAAACTCCCTAAATGCAGGATTTTTTTCCTGTTATTGTTGGGGATACAATAGAATCGATGGGTATCCTGATTCACTCACTCCCTTTTCGAATGCCCTTTTTAGACATCAAAACTAAGGCTTTTCGGTCAGCCGTTCCTTTTGTCGTTTTGATACTGCCTGCTGATAGGTGGCAGTGCTGAACCGGCGTGCAAAACATGTGACCCAACATGTGTCACAAAGAACGTGCTAAACTGTTGGTAAACATAAGAGCAAAACATGATCAAAGTCTTGAAAGATTCCCCGTTTAGCCCAACGGAAACTTGAGATGAGAAGTACACAAAAGAACGAAACAGCGCACCCTTCAGGCCACAAATCACAAAGCCAGGCTGAAGGCGGCTAATTTAAGATGGAAGGCTCTGCTTTGTGCAAGTGCGCAGGCAATTCCTTTCCCATTTCATACACTTCATTTCCACGCAACATCATCAGTATCAATAGGGGGCAATTTCCTTTCTTGACATCATGATGGATTTCGGGATTCTTTATATGCACGCACGGAGTCTGTATAGGATGGGAGAGATGGAGATGATAGCTCAGTCATTTCTCATTTGTCGCGCGGGCCAGATATCACTCCGTGCGCTGCCTTCCCTCTTGCCACCGTCATTCTTTTCTCTCTCTCACGCCGCTGTCTTCCCTTTTTGCACTTCAGCCGCCTCCTTCCCGCTACTCGGCCTCATCTCACGCCTCCCGACATCGACATCGATCCATCCGTCCTTCGGCCCGCCTCATTCTCAATTACTTGGTCCCCTGCTCCCTCACTTTCTCCTTTAAATCCTCGCCGCTCCGGTCTCTCATTAACCTCCGAGTTGTGAATCATTTTCTTTCTTTTTCGCATCTGGAAACTTAAGCCTCTTTCCACATGTGGGGATTAAGATGCTGGGCTCTGCGGCGGCAGAATAAGGAGCTACATACTTCCCACAGATTGAATCCAGAGTTTGTGCTCTCTTTTTATTTCGCCTCCCCGATTGCTCTTTAATGCCTGCTAGGATGCGTGGGTTTAAAACCGAACTGCGTGCGAATTGCTGTGTACAAGAAATCGTTTGGAAATGAACTTTACGCTAGCTGGGATTATAAACACAGCTCTGACCTCCTGGGCTCCACGCTGGAGAGCATGTTTGGAACTTGTTGATTGCTTGGACTTATTTCTTAGGAAAATAAATGCCAGCTGACCAGTGACCCATCCATCCAATTTTTTTGTATCACAGCTTTTTCTGCACTCAGGGCCGCTGGTTTCTGGAACCTGACCCCACATGAGAAGGTGGAAGACCAAAAACCCATTTCCTCACACCTATTGGCCAATTAGGAACTCCCAATAGCCCACAGTCTTTTGACTGTGGGAGCAAGTCGGAGAAGTCCACACTGAAAGGTCCTGGGCCAGGTAATCAAACCAACAACCTTAAGCTAACCACTCCACCACTGTCACCAACATACCTGTCTTCCCATTATTGTGCACGGTGCTCGACTCCGCCGTCGGTTTCTCCCAGCCCTCCAGCTGCAGGTTCTGGTACTGCGCCCTGACCTGGGTGAAGGTCTCATCGATGTCCACCGGCGACTGCCTGGCGCTGTTGCACGACGGGTATCTCTTTCCCCAGTTGCGCTGGTTCAGGGTGCCTGTGTGCGAGACGGATACTGAAGTGTGTTCGAGAGCCTCTGCCCCCCCCCCAAAAAAAGTTGAGGTCGATTAAAATTTCACTTCAAACGACTGTCAGGAGGGAACCTGACCTGATTTATGCAATACGGCAAAAAAGTATTTGATGTTTTTTTTTTTTATGCTTTTGGACTCTGCCTGCTATACTAATAGCCTATTAAATCCAAGCAGGTGAGCAGATGTTGAGTTCAGGACCTTAACAGTGTGCTCTTTTCCCATTTACAGACAGTCATGCGGTTGTTAAAGGGCTGCGGCTCCAACAAGGGCAGATGGTCTAAATGTAGGTGAAACATTTACAGGCTGGCCTCAGGTCACTGTTCATCCTCACACTCACTCATGATGAGTATGTGTGTGCCTGTGTGCGTGTGTTGTTAACACATGACTGTATTGCTGTGTACTACGTGCAATGCGTTCTTCTCCATCTTTCTGTATAATCGGCCCTCTGCTTCCACTCTGAGGAGGCACAACGTGATTTCTGCTTAAAACTTATTGATGCGCTGTGGGTCTGTGTGGGTGTACGCTGGTGTGTTTTAACAAGGGTTTTCACATGAATAATGTAGAGGGGCTATGAACAGCATCAGCCAAACACGCAACATACACACAGGCACACAAAAAGCCCCAATTAAACCGGCAAGGAGGCAAAAACCAAGTGACATTCTTTTATTTCAGTGCTCATGAGATTCTTTATTTATGAGAGCGCGTCTGAATTTGCAATGCACTCACGTCTGCATGTCACACGAGCTGCATTTACATCGGCTGACGTGCCTTTACCGCCTCCTTTTTGGGTGAAGGGGTTGTCGGGGGGGTAAACATAAACATGTGAAGCAGCCGCTTGTTTACCAGCACGAAGCTCACGTTCCGGTGAGGCATTAATTCACACGTGCACGTCGTCACCTGCATGCACAGCGAACTCCTGTATATTTCCTCGTGTGCAAAGCAGGAGCATCTTTGCTTCCTTTCTCTCTCTCTCTCTCTCTCTCTCTCTCTCTCTTTCTCTCTTGAGATGAGTCGCTGCGCGGCGCATTCACCCGCGATTAACATTCAGTCCTTCTCTGCGGGCACATGCAGGGAAGTCTCGCAGTGTTGATGGGATTTAGGTTGTGACTCACATTTTGGCCGAAGCTAACGCTCCGAAAAGCGAAGGTTATAAACTTCCTACAGTGCGAAGGATTTGCTCTGACTCGGGGAGGTGATAAATAATAGCTGATATTCAAGGAAAGACGAACATTTATTATTAAAAATAAGGCTAATGCGAATTGTGTTTTGGCTGTGGGGTCTTACTTTATCAGTGCAGAGCGATGACTGGCTGTTTTATGGAAATGCACAATGTGGGCTGCCTTTGTCACTGGCGCGCGAGCGTGCCCGTGCACACGCGTGAGCGTGTTGTGTGTTACAGTACTGCGAAAAAGACAATGGCCGCAAAGAGGTCGGAGCAGATGGTTCAACTGTAACTGGTCACACATGATTTAACAGGTAGTGACCTTGTGCCTTCCCCGCTGTGCTTCACTCATCTTGCAGAGCAAAGACGGACAATCAGCATTTTGTTGTCATAACATTTTAAGAAAACTTGTCAAGGAATACACTATTACCATGTCAAAAACAAAATCAAAATCGTTGACTGAATTTAAATCAAACAGGTCAAGTTCTAATACTGCAGGACTTCTAGCATTTCCGGCGTAAGCCCACAACATCAGTGATGCTAACTGGCTCAACTGCCAGTAAAATTTCCTTCTTTTTTTTCCAACATAAATGTTGTCCTTGTGCTCTTTACCAAATGGATGTGTGAAATAAAACCAACTGATTTGCCCAGTTAAGGCACTGGTTGGTGAAGGTGCCATTTACATCTTACATTAACTCGCTGCTACTCACTATCCCTTCAGGTCCACACGGCTATTACGACCTACATATATGACGCTTAATGGTGGACTTTCTGTAAGTGTGCATGCGTGTGTGCGACAGTGAAATGGCCGGGGCTTGTCGCCGTGTCAATGACCCCTCATTAGGTCCCTGAAACCCCACTCACCATAAACACGTGCGTGGCACTGCTCCTCTGATGTAACTGCGCCATGGCTGACAGGTTGGTGAAAGGGATTCAGAAGATCCCCCAGAGCGAAGACTTTACGGTGTTCATTTAAATCCATAAACACACTCAGGCGCACACACCCACTCACATTCATTCCCGGAGTCAATTTGATGTGAAAAATGGAAATTACTTTTCATATCTCTGGGTTCCACTTGCTTTTTTTTTCTGAGTTCCAGAATAAACTCGGCTGATGCTGCTGGTGTTTTCCGACTCAGACGGGAGACTTTTAAAGCGGCAGTCAATTTGAAGGCGAAATGAAAGTCGGTGTTACATTTTCCTCTCCTTGCTTTTGTCCTTCACTATTTTCAGACAAACTATTTTTAAAGCTTGGACTAGTCGAGTCAGACTGACCTGCATTGATCTGGAATGATTTTATTTCCACATTGTTGCATAAAATGAGATTGAAATAATCGAATTGGACATAAGGGTTTATATTTTGGGATGTCCAGGAACTTTAAGTGGAGTTTTGTGACCTGCAGCCACTGGAGGAGCAGCCAGCTGTTAAAGTGGACCAGGCTGTGACCATTTACAGATAATGTGACATCTGCTGTCCGCTTCCTCCCGACACTCCAATCATTTCGGCTCACCTTCACCTCACGGGGGATGAGAGAGAGGTGGGATGAAAAAAAAGGAGTGCGATGACAAAGAAGGGAGGGAGGAGCAGCAAAGGAGGAGATTCATAAACTTATCTGGAATGATGATGACGGATGAGCAGAGGAAACGGACGGAGGAAAACAAAGAACGAGAGTGTGAGTGATTGGAGAATTGATTGAGTCAAAAGGTTTGGATGTGAAATGTTTAGGCCAGAGGTGGGCAAACTTTTTGACCGGTGGGCCACAATGGGTTCTAAAATGTGACAGAGGAGCCGGAGCAGCAGCAGATGGATTGAGTGTTTTGGTGAGCCACCTCATAGGAGGAAACAATATATCATGGGATATGTAGAAAACATTTTGCTTTAATGTCAATTAAAAACAAACCAAAGCAAAGTTACAAGAAGTGTCTTTGAAGCCCCATGGTGTTCAGCTCTTTATTGAAACGACTCTGAAAACACTGAAAAAATGGATGAAAGACAGCTATTTTATGACTTACTGACCATTAATATAATTTCTTAAAGTATTGGCGGGCCTAATTAAAAAGCTTAAGGGGCAGCATATGGCCCCCAGGCCGTAGTTTGCCCACCCCGGTTTAGACAAAAAGATAAAACTACAATAGAAAAAAGGAAAACCTTTTTTTGTCGCGCAGAAATTTTGGTTGGTGAGTTTGTAGAAGGTTCTAAAGATTTGAAAGTCGCATTTTTCCTGCATTTCCTGCAGTGCATTTTTGTGCAATCTGCTTCAATCAGTTTTGCACACGCACAAACACACACACACACGCACACCGAGTCTCTGCAAATAGGTCTTGCACTGCTAAGCGTGCTAACTGCTGGGAGCACACGCAGGATTATTAAACTAAATTAAATAATGTAGAGCTTGACTTTTTTGGGAGGGGGAGAGGGTGAGGTTAACCGTCGGCTTCTGTTTGCATCACATCTGGCAAAAATAGCTGAATATGTGTAAAATATTAAAAGCATAAAACAGCGCCTGCTAAAGTCTAAAACCGGCGCGGTTGCTGGTGAACACTGAAGCGGCAACATTTGCGAGGCTGCCAGGATGAACTGGAGGCTGCTTAGCCTCTGGTCTGCCACCAGGGGCACCATATTTCTTCAAATGTGCCGTGTTCAGTGAAGTGGAGTCGAGTCTGGAACTCGAACTGGCATTTTTCTTTTAAATTATTCATAAAAATCAGCAAAAAGGAAGACATCAAATACTTCATTTGCAATTTTCAATCTTTTTTATAATTGAAAAGCTTCTAAAACGTATGAAATGTTCAGCATTCTTGAAGTTTTCAGAGGATAAAACACAGTGAATCATTTTTAAGGAGACATTTTAAAGCCACTGTCAATCATACTGGGAGCAGTGATGAAACAGAGTGTTTCTCGACTCTCAAGTGCTGAACTATTTAAAAATAGCTTTGGTGGCTTTTAGCTCACTTAGCTCACTTAGCTCACTTAACTGAAGCTTAAGGGCCTTTCACTTCAATGAAGGACTGTGCAGTGCAAGAGTCACCGCCTGACCAAGGTGGCCGAACAGAGCCGTGGTCAGCCTTTCACACTGACGTGGAACTAAAGCTGTTTGCCAGGCAACTCTTCAAATTCAACATCACTGAGCTTTTTTATTTTGTCTGACAAAATCCTTTCAGATTTTGAAATTTTTACGGATTCTGGGAGAGGACAAATGTGAGAAATATGTTCTCTGCCTCCGCCATTAGTGTGATCGTTACACATGGAAAACATTGTTATGTAATTTTAACACACTTATATAGGGCATGTGGGGAAGCTGTGGCCCAAATTGCTACTAATTAAGAGTGAAAGCAGTAATGAGACAGTTTGCTGCTCCAGTGGTTCCCTCAAATAATATTATCCCTCAGATAATCACACGACAGAAACGTAAAGCATCCAGGCAAACGGACGCGACCGTGACCACTAGCCCATGAGTAAAGTGATAATCAGATGTGATTTAAGTCGTTTTTTAATTATCTCTCAACAATTTATATGGTTTTGAAGGAACGTCTGGAAGAAACTACACATGCGAAAATGCGTAGTCAATGTGAGCAGGAGGTGTGACTGGAATGGCTGCTGGTTACAACCGAGGCGTGCAGTGGACCATCTCGGAACACGCAGCACGTCCCGGCCTCGAAGCAGATGGGGCTGAGGCAGCAGAAGGGCCGCTGTGGGTGTCAGCGAGCAATGGGAAGCTGAGGTCACGCTTGGCATCAGCACTACAAGAATGGAATCGGGTGGTGTTGCCTCTTTGGTCGGACTGGTCAAGCAACATGAAGAGAAGCAGTTTGAGGTCACAGCTTCAGGGAGCAGCAGACTGGAGATCAAATAGGACATTCTCACCACTGGATGCTACTCGATCTTACAAACTGGGCCTAATTAAAGGGGGGAGAGGCATTTTTGCCAGGTCCTCAACCAAAACTGATTAAGTCGCCCCGTTTTCCCAAACGGTGCTTTCGGACAGAGCGATAGATCCACTTTGCCCGACATCGTACATTCTAATCAGAGTGTCGCTTTGCGGTAAACTTTTCCGATAATAACCCGGCAGCAGCCCGAGCAGGGAAATAAGAATCGGCCCCATTGTGCAGGAGGCAGCTTCCTTCGCTTTCATCCGGCAGCATCAATCTCAATGTGCGCGCACGTGCGGGCGCTAACGCGCACACCAGCCGGCTGACTGACATAAAGGAGCGAGCCGCAGGCTGACAAGATCTGAGCAACAAAATGAATCTATTATGAACTGCAGCGAAAGGACGCTCATCCGGCGAGTGGCGCCGATCTACAATGTTAATGAAGGAGAGGCGGCGACAGCGGCGGCGGCGTATCTAGCGATCAGACCTGTCGGATCGTTCGGAGAGAAGAAAGGAATGAATCACAGCCCCTCCCCCGCGCCGGCTCCCCGCTCTTCGTGTGATCTCTGCTCCGTCTAGACGGCGCGATATGAAAGTGCGAGCTCGGAGCGAGGCGCCACTGGGAGGAGGCTCGATCCAGAGGTACTTGGTAAAATATTGAACGATATCGGCCTCAAACTATGAAATATAGCATACATATATGTATATATACATATATACATATATATATATACATATATATATATATATAGTATATACAAACTTACAAGGACTGGGACTTTTTTTGCATTATTTCAATAATTAACTCACAAAAAAATCACACCTTTTATCACATTTTATTTTATAGTCTAGACAACACAGAACTTGTGCACTGAGTGACGTCTGACAAGCGGAAAACGGATTAGCAGTTGGGCTAACAAGTTAGCTGCGCCAACAACAAACGTGATGGCATTATCGGCAACAATAACACCGCCTTGCTTAGCTCGGAGGATTGGAAATTTACATTGAAAAAAAAACAAACAGTTGGATGGAAGCCTGGAGAAGAACTGGGCCACAAGGAGTCTGCATTCCACCGCAGTTATTCAAGCCTGAATACGAAACTAGCTAGTACAGCTAGTACGAGCACCAAAGCTAACAATAATGTCAGAGCACCGAATGCAACTAAGCAGAGTCACCAACTTCACCAACACCAAAATGACATGCGTTTAAAATACGATTAATTATGATAAATTAATTACAGAGGCCATAATTAATTAGATTATTTTTTAAATCAAGTCCCACCATTAAAACTGAAACTAAAACAAACTAAAACTAGATTTAGCTTTGCCAGAAGTTCTGTCTGAACTAATGGGATTGTTACTACCAAATGGTGCAGCGCCTCAAAACATAATCTGCTGATCTTGGATTTTAAAAGTCAACTCAGTTCGGGGGGTTGCCTCTTCAGGGTCGCCCTAATCTCACAGCATGTTCCGCAAAGCGGGGAGAGAGAGAGAGAGAGAGAGAGAGAGAGAGAGAGAGAGAGAGAGAGAGAGAACCAGAACCAGAGCCGGAGCGAACACACGCACCTCTGCATCATTACCTCGTGCCTCCCGCAAGGCTCCCAGAGCAGCCGCTGCCGCGTGGGCCCAGAAACAACTGGAGCAGAAGGGAAGCGGCCTACAGTATTCGGTGACTAAGGGAGCAGTCGGGTGTGTTACGCAGAGAGAGGCAGATGACACGATGGGGGGACAAAACAGACAAAATGTTTCCTGGTTTGAGTCGGTGCAAGAGCAGCAGAATTAGATACGGCATCATCTCCTGGACCAACTCCTTTCTGCTGCTCAGGTGACTCACATTCAAGTCAGTGGGGAATCGTCAACGTAGAAAAACAAAATTTAAATCTGTCCCTGTAAATGTTTAGGGTAAAAAAATCAAACCAAAATAAAAGCCCACAAATAAATCCAATTTAAAGTAGCTTTACACCGGGATAACTGTTTTCCCCCTTTGTTTTTTCTTTTGAATTCACTGTTAAACCCCACAATAAAGTTATTTTTTAACCACTGCTTGAGTTTTACAAGTCAGAAGTCAGAAAAATATCTGAGTGGAAATTGTGTGTGTGTGGGGGCGCCTTGTGGATGTCAGGGGTCGGAGGTCAGAATGGGCAGACTGGTTGGAGACCACAGAGAGGCAATAGGAACTCAAATAACCACTTGGTTACAGCGGAGGTATGCGGAATAGCGTCTCTGACCGAAACCAGACCTCCAGCCTTGAGGCACTTTATATACGAACACTCACTGGCCACTTCATTAGGTATGTGGGACCAGCCAGGTGTGCCTAATAAAGTATCCAGTGAGCGTATAAAGATGTAGCTATTCCCACAAAGCTTTCCCACCGAAAAATGCTCCGGTTGGTGTGGAACTCTCTCTTAATCATCCGCACAACAGCCGCCTTAGCGTTCGCCATCTGCTGCGGCCTCACCCCGACGCTTCCTGCTTCGCCGCTAACGGCGAACATGGTTTTTTATTCCGTCTCGAGAAACAAATTAACCGCCGTCGCTAGCCGGTTCCGCAGCAATGACAGGAATCGTTTGGCCCGTCACTCGGCTTCCGCTGTGTGATCATATCGTTGAAAAAGGACGAGCCGCTTTGAATTGTTTTTTTGCGGGGGGGGGGGTTTGCACCGAGAGGTTTTTTTTTTTTTGCTGGAGAATCCGCATGTGTCTGCAACTGCTCCCCAGAGGAAGCGCCGTGGGAGCACAGAAGCCCGCATCGCCCCCGGATAGAACAGACCCAAATTCATGACAGAGATGAAGAGAGTTACACGGGAAACAGCAGCGGACCAATTAAACTATCAATGATGCGAATCAGCGATGGATTCGACATGTTTTTTCTCTCTTACGTTACAAAACAGTATCATTTTGTCAGGCATATTTTCAGGCCTTAATTAGTGTCAACCGAAGATGTTTCGCAAACAGTCTTAATGTGTAGACCTCTTCGTCCATAGATTAACCAGCGGAACAACACGACTGACGCTTCCCCCTCGAGGACGGATTTGTTGTGATATTTTTCAACAGTTTCCTTCGCACTTGCCCGGCAGAGAGAAGCCCGTGCCCCACCCCACCCCACCCCACCCCACCCCCCAACGCACAAGCGCACAGATACGCGCGCACGTGACAGATGGGAGGCCCGGGGGGGGTGGGTTTTGTTTCCAGGCAGAGGGATCCCAGGGACCCCCTGGAGACAAGGTGGAGAGGAATGATGAGGGCAACGTGGAGAGGAAGGGATTTCGTTTGTGCGCACACACACGCACATATACTCGCATACACGTGCGCGCGTGCACAGACACACACATGGTGCACCTGCGGGCTTCATTTCAATACTTTTAAATACCTCTTAAGCAAACTACATCGACTGCAGAGTGGGCGCAGCTGCAAGCTGGCTTCAGCATCGCTGATAGGATTCACAATGTAGAAAAAGTGCCATCGTGAATTCCAACTTCGGGATAGTCGGTCGGTTTGCTCCAGAACTGGTTGAGCTCTGAAGGCGAAGTGACTGTAAAATCATTTGGGGTCGACGCAACATGGAACTTTTTCACACTGAGCGTCTGCTTTACCAAAGGTCACTCCACTTTTGCACCTGTGCTTCATTTGTGCGTGCAATCTCAGAGCACCAAATTGATTTTGGCTAGCCGGGATCTTAGTGAGCCAGACCCAAAGTCATTCAGTCTCGTTTAGATTCACTGTCTTGGTTTCACGGGACAACGGCATGAACGGTTTAGCACTCTGTCACAATATTAGTTAACACTTGGCGAAATAATGACTCTTTCAAACAATAGTGTTTATCTCAAACCAGATTGGACCGTCATCCAAACTTCATTGGGAAGATTTGTGGTTTGGTGGATTCCTCTGGTAAATCCACTTGAAGGCAAAAGCAAGAGGAAAAGCAGCCTCTGTTTGGCTTGACTGACGCATGTGAATAATAAAACACAGAGGAGGCTGATGATTTGTCAAGGAAATGTCAGGGCCCGGAATAAAGTCTCCAGAAAAAAAGCCACATTTGGTTCAAACTTGAAGCAAACATATAAAAGGCTTCAAAAGAGAGTTCAGCATTCCCCCAATTTGAAACTTTCCTCCTCGCCCTCACCTCCTTTCAGCCCAGTTCCTTTCAATCTGTTTCCTCATCACTCGCTCTCATACTCCCTTGCCCCCTTCTTTCTTTAGTTTGGTTTCTCTTTATTATCCCGCACCCCGCCCCCGCCCCCGCTCACTCGCTCACTTCTGACCCAACCCAAACACTGTGCGCGGCACCTCACAATGAAGTGCGTCTCTTTCACATGTTAATGCTTTTACTTACGGCCCAGTGGCCGGCGACGAGGTCGCGGAACGGAGCTGTTCCCGAAAAACAAGGCTGTAGACGCACACACACACACACACACACACACACGCACGCACACATACACACACCAGTTGAGCATCAGGAATGGCAACAGTTACAAAGGATGCAGATGAGATGCTGTTGAGATTCCTTTGGTTTCGTTGATGAACCTCCAGTGTCAACAGGAAAGAGTTTGCAAACCCAGTAGTTAAAACCTCACTTAGGATACAGTCACAGTTCAGGAGACATTTTGATTTAAAGCAGTATAGCAGCTTGTTTCCAGTAGCACATAACCATTTCTTTCTTCCGTCTGGGTTTGACTATGCATTTCAATATTGGCATAGTAATGGGCTGATATTCTTTTGCGATTTGTACAAAGACAACATATTTATTTCATTTGAAACATTTGAAAATGACCACAATATACGCAGATCACATTATTTTAGATTTTTCCAGATACGTGGCTTCACCAGAGAAAGATTCCCCTCATTTCTTTTTATACCACCTACTGTAAGAGCCAGTTAGATGCAATTTTAGAACTGGATCCCTATGAGAAGAAACGTGTATCTGTGATTTACAATAAGATAATGGACTTGAAACCGATATCATGGCATAAGACTAAAATGGCATGGGAAAAAGATTTGGGGGTCGAGCTTTCTGAAGATATGTGGCAAAGTAGTTTGGAATGTATTCATACTTTATCATTGTGTATACACCATTAAAGTACTTCACTGCCTACACTACTCAAGAAATAAATTGTCCAAACTTTTTCCCACTGACGACCCTGGTTGTCCTCGCTGCAGCTATGTGCCTGCCACAACAGGACACATGTTCTGGTCATGTACTTCTCTCATTGACTACTGGAGACAGATAATTGGTGTATTTTCTAAACAATTTGTGGTCAGACTGTAGCACTTAACTATCACACAGCCATCTTTGGTGTACCACCTCCAGGCTGTAAAGTCTCAAACTTACATACAAATGTTTTAGCATTTGCTTCCCTGCTCGCATGCAGACTTATACTTTTTAACTGGAAATCAAATTTAGCCCCATTGTTCCTGCAGTGGTTTAGGGATAATACTATCTTTCCTACCGTTAGAGAAACTCCGATGCAAGATATGTAAAGCCCACAAAAACTTCACCTTCGCCTGGAGTCCATTTATAGAATTTGTAGAACCTTTTCGCTTTCAATGAAGCATTGTATTTGTTTTTGTATTAATTTCTTTTTGTTTGTTTATTCATTTCATTCCTACTACTTCCTGTATAGCATAAGGAATATGTAGCTTTTGTTAAATTAAACATATGTGTGTGTATATTGTTCAGAGGTTGGTTGTTATAAAGCTAAATGCTAATGCTAAAAACTGGACTATGCTGATATGCCCCCTTTATGCTGAAATGCAAGCTATTAGATAGCTAACTATTGTTTCCCCCTGGGGTTCAGGTTAATAAGTTTAACAGTTCCCCATTTTACTGTCTGATGACCTGTTGAGCCTGATCAGTGCTCACGTTTCCAACCCCGACCATTAAGAGGCTAATCTCTCTCCCCCCCCGGGACCATTACTGTCCGTCTGTGTCCGCCCTTTGTTTTTCGTTGGACCACGGCTTAGCCCGGCAGGGAGGCTTTGTGCCCAGTTAGCCGTGTCACCTGAACATATGGTCCGAGGCAGATCAAGGCTCTCAGAGGAGACACTCTGATGTTGACCAGTCCCACTGTGTCCCTGATGAGGCATCTTGAGGCAGGTCTCTAACGTTTTACTCATTTTGGTCTCAATTCACATACATTTGTGTACAAGTATTCTGGCAACACAGCTACACAAAGTCTGTTTGTGCTCAAGCATTCTATTAAAATCATAGTTTAAGACTAAATTTATAGAATAGAATGGAAGTACAGAAGCATAATAGAACTCACACATCAAAAATTGTCCAAAAATTAACTTTGGACAATTCACACCCCCAATGAGAGCCATGCTGGTAATGCAGCAAAAGTGGCATAGTGTCCTAGCTAGCATCAAAACACACTAGCTGGCCAATGCTGTCGTTTTATGTGTAATAAAATGTCTTTCAAGCAGTCTCTATTTGTATCTATCTGTTCCAAAACAAAAAGTTGAAGAAGTCGCAGTTTATAACAAAATCTACCGGAGTACTTCTCGTATGAAAAAAAAAAGATCTCCTTTGTGGGATTAAAACTATTTAAATGATTTGATATCTCAGTTGTGTTTGTTGTAACAAACAACTCAGATCGAGGGACCAATCATGTGACCGTACTTTCTTCTAAAACGCTTCATACAGACCTGTGTATGACCACTCGATATCTTCAGGGAGTTTCCGCAGGGCTTGGACCTTCGGCTCTGCCGCCACAACTGCACCAGAGAGAAGGACAGAGAGCTGATCAGTACCGTTTCACTTTAGGGAGGGCTTTTTTTTTTTTTTAAAACCACACACTGACACATAAACGCAAAGACTGACAGGTGAAACCATGAACCAGTGACCAGAAATAGACGGACTTGAGTCGGTCGGGGGAAACTTCCATGAACGACATCACCGGATTGTATTGTACATTCCAACTGCGGCGCAATGAGATAAGTTTGCACTGTTTATTTTCGTACTACTTCCTCGCCCTTCCTCTTCCCTCTTCTTCTTGTGACTTCCGGCTGCGTGACATTAAACAACACAGACAGACACACAGGGGCGCACATCGGCAACTCTTAACTCGCGGTCTATTTTCTCCTTCATTATAACCATAAATCTCTCTCTCCGTGATGAGTCAGCCGTGACGATAAACACTCTGACTCACGGCGGATGATACGGCCCGTTCTCATGCCCACTTACTCAAACGTCTAAAAAAATAAAAAAAACATTTCAAGGCCCCTCATGTCTCATCCGGTTGCAGCCTCTCGGTGTAATGCCATGGCCTCGCAGGGTTCAAGGCACCGGCATCGCAGAGCCCTCCGAGTCATCCAGGGACGATGTTGTTTGACATTATTTCCAAGTGCCAAGAGTGCTGGAGGTCAGAGTTGAGTGGAAGGTCACTCATCCAGCCATGACCGAGCAGACCTTCCCTCGCCCTCCCCCCTTTCACCAAGCCAGCCATGTATTTTTTTTGTATTTTTTAAGCAAAGGGCTACTAAAACCTTGTGAATCAGTATAAAACACGCATCAAACGTCCTGAGGGGGAAGCTGAGAGCATCTGCAGGCAGCGCTTAAAGAGGCAGTGTACTGAAAAGGCTCGGCAGCCACACGTGACAAAACGTCTCTTTGGGATGATCAAAAACAGCAAGACAACGGCTGACGTGAAGCTGTTCATTTTTAATTGATTCAAGCAGTGGTTCACAACAGTCGCACAATGATGCCCATGGAACTTTTTTTGTTTGTTTGTTTTTCTGGTTAGAATTGAGAAAAGGAATAAATAAACAAATCAGGGGAAATGGGAATGTCAGTGCAATGTGCAATGTCGGTGTCACAGCAGCGCATTGCACGTACAAACAAACAAACAGACAAACAAACAAACCGGCTCCCTGCACATCCTTGACGTCTTTTTGCGGCTGTTTGTTTTTTCTCAACACAGTGTCAAGAGCAGGAACAGGAGCAGGAGCAGGAGCAGGGCCAACTATTCCAAATTAATAGGACTGCGCTGCTGGCAAGGATCTGAAGAACAACACGCACTCTCTGCATGTGCACGTTGTTCTTCCACAGTAGATGTCAAGGCGGCACCATATTTGTCCATAGCAACATTTGTTTTTCCTGAAGTTGAACAAGTTGAATTTGGTTTTTGGCTCCACTGGAGGGACGCTTTTCTTTTTCGAAATGTTTTCTGACAGTAATGTGTCTGCAGTCTATCAGTGACCCGATCGGAAAAATAGTCAACTCCATCCCTCACTTGGCTCGTCTTTTTGTTGTTGCGCGGAGGTCAAAACTGAGCACCTTTGCAGGAGGCTTCAAACAGGGGGCTAAATATGCTTCTTTTCATAGACTATTTAGTAGCTTGTATTTTATCTTATTGGGAAGAGTGACCTTGGAACCCAGAATCAAAGACAAAGATTTGAAAAAAAGACCTGAAGAAAAAATTATTATTGATTAAATGATTATATATGATTAAAAGAAGCACCGCAGGTGAACTGAGGAGCAGCCAGATGGCATATTCCATACGATCCCTCTGGCAACAAATACAGTTGGACAGAACCTGTTGCCATGCTCACCCCCGCGTCGGCCGGACAGCGACGCTGACGGCAGCGTGAGTGAGGGATCTCAACAAGGCAATAGATTCTCTCCTCTTGGAGCCGTCAGGGCGCAGACGCGAGCCAAGAACTTCTCCTCCAGGAAGATGAAAGCCCGGTGTCGAGTCAGATTTAGGTCACAGGCAACAACCACCAGTCAAACACTGGGGTTTGTTTATGTACCGTAGCCCTGAGGAACACTGTACATCCCCTCTGCCCCCTCCCCACCTCCACTGTGATATAAGAGATCATAACAATAACGCTAATGCACCTCTGCAACAATATTTTCTCTCATTTAGCAAAGCGTTAATGAAGATGTAGCAATGCAGCGCACTTTTGCTCTGCAGACAAAAATGCCTCTTTATCTTCTGTAAAGATCCTCTGCATAGATGAATACTTATGAAATCCCAATGTAGTTGCACCCCCAGGGAGGTTCAGCGTTGCACTTTGCAATTCATTTTTCATTCTTTCGCGGACAAAATATTGTTAAAAGTATCCTGAAAGTAGGAGGGAAATTATTACTTTTCTGCTTTGATGTTCTCCCCAGGACACGATCAAACGTGAGGCGCTGCCAGGGTGGTCCACAGTGTTTTTAAAACTTTACTGCATTCACCTTCGGCTGGATGTGCACCACATATCGGATATGTCCATTTCTACCAGCTCCAAATGTCCTTAGACTTGAAGCAACCCACATGTATTAGTGAACTACCGACCGTAAGACAACGGCAAACAATGTGGGGTGAATAACGTTTTGTACTGGATGCACGGTGTCATCACTGGAGCAACGTCTTTGGTAGGCTTTGTTGTTTGGGGTGCTGCAGTCATCCACAATGGCATCCACAAACACTTTGCAAGTGTAGCTGATGTAGCTGTTGTGTTCTGGCAGGTTGGGAGAAAGTATGTGGCGTTGACCATGAATTCTGTTGAACAGACACTGGGACGATATACATAATTGTATCACTAGAGTGATCGGCCCTGGGTATGAACGTGTAAAGTTACCATCTGTCAGGCTAAACTGCCTTTCGGACGGCAATGTAAAAAAACCGTGGAATCGTCGGCGTATTACATGATTGTGTTTACTGCCAAGAAAGAATCGAAGATGAATGATGACGAGTGGAGAATGGAGCAGAGTGTGAGTGTGAGTGGCAGAAACGGCTTTGTTCACGCCACACTGTCAAGGTTCTTATCTAATTTATCTTTAGTCCACACATACACACACACACACACAAGCACGACAAATGAGTGCAGCCCTAAAGCGTCTTTGGTTTTTAGTGTGATTTTTGAATGATTGTTGATTGAAATCTCCAACTAAAGTGAAATGCATTTATTAGTATTTGTCTGAAAATAGAGAGATACATTTGCATTTGTGAATATCAACACGTGCAAATGGGACACTTGAAGCAGCTCCTGAGACATACTGCCATCATGGGAAGGAGCTTAAAAGCCCAGCGTCAATTTCAGTGATGATTACAGTTCTTGGCTAATGCAGCTCAATTCCCACAAGGCAAGGGAGGACTGCAAGAATATTAAGGATCTAAACTTTCTCTTAAATTAGATTTTTTTTCCAATCTTGCCACACTATCAATTTAAAGGCGACCTTTAGCCCCTCAAAACAACATGGTAAAAAGACTAAAATGTACCACTTAAAGAAAAGAAATGGGTTAACTGCACAGAAGTGAGAAGCCTGTGACTTACTCATCTGCCGCTGCAGAATGCAAAGCCGCAAGACTTATCATGGTGAAGTTTCAAAAAGCTTAATATCTAAGACTCGGCTAGACCCGCAGCTGCTGTTGCGTTGGCAGAGATGAGGAATGTAAGAAAAGTTAAAGTTAGTTAAAGCCATTATGCTAAAACATCACCTTTTCATCTAATCTCGATATTACAATAAGCGGAACGCAGCTCGTCGTCATCCGTTGGGTTTGATCAATCATTGTCTCTCCTACCAAGTTTGGAACAGTTGCCATTGCATTTTAGGTTCCTCATGTTTCATGTTTGTGTGCACATTCACATATTCATTCTTTCTGTTTACTTCCCCTGCAAACTGTGCTCCTTTTTTCAGCAAAGCAGTGACAGTACTAACAGAGCCAGAGAGGAGACAATGGTAGCTTTGCTTAACAGGATAATTCTGAATAAAAAGAAAAGACCTCATTCTGAGGTATCCTGTTGGACTGCGTGTAAACATTCTGTCCCCTCTCCTGCGGCGCAAGCTTTTGTGCAGACGGTGAAGCGTTTCAACAGTGGGCTCACAAGAAGAGTATGAAACGGCAGCCGCTGCTTTCTAGCGGCTGACACATCTCCACAGCGATGCAGCGCCACGTAGTCTGTCAGTGAACCAGGGCAGGGGACGGGAACGGAGGTGACGTGCAGCGAAGGGTCACCGGCGCTCGGAGTGCGACTGGCACAGCCATGCATGAAGCTCACAGCTGAATCGCTGTGTTATTCCACCCATCTGCACCGTATCTGCTCTATCGGATTTCCCAGGGGGCACCGGGGAGCTGGCATTAAAGGTTCCAGGTGACTGAGACTGCAGGCAAGGCGTTTTATCCAGGAAAAAGGTCAACGCGCATGCGCTTTTGCCTGACAAAGATCGGCTACACTGTCGTAGATTCCTGCACCTCGGTTCGGGTGCCTGACTGGAGGGCAGACAGAGCGAGCGGCCGACGGCCAATTCATACATTTTTGAACAACAAAAGTATTCTTCTAGGCCAATTTGGAGTGCGCTCAGCGTGGCCCCTGCTGGAGGCTACGCAAGCCCACAGCTGTCAGCGAGATACCGGAATAATGGATGGAAATGAGGAGCCAAACGAGGAGACGAGTGAGGCAGACACCTGACGGGCTGAGAGCTCCACTCGTGCTGGAGTGGCCCATCGCAGAGGGTCGTTTTTGCAAACGACACGCTGCTTAAAAACGCAGGGCAATCAAAACATGCAGGGGCACCGCGGGAGCGGAGATCGTCGGCTGCGAATTCAGTCGATAGTATTATTTCCAATGGTGTGACTGTATCTCTCTAAATGTATTTCTTCTGCCGGCGCAGCTCATTAATAGTTTATGGCATTATTTTGGCATTGCAAGTGAGCACACACAGAGCCTCACAGCAAATAGGTCCAGGGTTCGAGAAAGGGTTTTTTGTGGTGGGGACAATGGCTGAGTTGGCTTTTCTACCCCATGCCTGTTTCCACCACAGTCAGTGACAGTGAAGTACACGTCGAGGTTAAGGTCCAGTCTGTGGTCTCGCCACCCTTGAGGACCTGGATCAGGGTGTAGGGAGGAAGATCGCTGTCAAAATACATACCCATGACTTTAGCCATTCGTATTCACACCCACATTCGTATCCACTTACATGGATATGACTGGATCCATTCAAATCAATTTTACTGAAAAAAACATGAACTTGACAAGCTGTCATTTTTCAAAGCGTTTTTGAGTGGACTCGGTCTTGCACCATAGGAGTGCAACAGAGTGGCCCCTCAGGAGAGGAGGGGTTGAGTACAGAGACATTGCATTTTGATCTCCATTGAGATTGCAAAGACAAGCCTCAATTAATAGTGTCAATGAAAATAAAGCTTTAGTGTTTCCCAAGGACGCTGACGCCATGGTGACTTTATTGTGAGTCATCTGAATCAAGGACTTGCCATGATTGCTCATCAAATATTAGAATGGATCTGGCAAAGTATCGGTATACATTTTTAATAAGAATAATTTAGTTTATTATCCCACAATGGCAAAATTGCAGTATCGATTGTGAAAGGTGTTCATTGCAAGAGACGCACATCATTTCCACCACGGACAAGGACATACTGTCTGTGCACACAAAAGAAAGGTTGCTCACGGGTATCACAGCACCCGCCGGTGCTCCAAAATCAATCACAAAGACGTGGCTGATGGAATCGTGACCATTTACTGCCCAACTCCCAACAGGCCATGTGCCCCCCCACCAGATCGCCTTTCATCAATCCGTCAAGCTCCCCTCAGTCTGGGATTTTGTGATGCAGTCGGTTGAAATTTACAGTTCACAGTCCACTTGCCCGTGACCTTTTACACTTCTTTGGTTACAGAGCTCTTGTTTTTCCTCGGGTGCCTTGATGACCTCGTAAAAGGTCCCTGCGAACGTGTTGCTGTCACCTATTGGTGTGTAGTTAAAGAAATACAGACTGAAGTTTTGTGTGCAGGCTGGATTCGTCAAAACATATTTCAAATGCAAGCGTGGATGGAAAATATTGGGGTTGGCGTTGCTGCAGGGAGGATGCAGAGAAGCCGGCTCCATGTTGATATGTTGAGATAAAAGCACTGGTCCCAGCTGAGCACTAATGAATAGCACCGAGCAGGATTACAGGACTCCTGGGGCTGGTTTTGCCCGAATTCCTGCAATGAGGGGATCTTTCATCGGCTGCATTTCACGCCAGTGCGAACTGATTTTAAACGGTGGATGTTGTCCTCTGAAACAAAGCCGCGTGTCCCTCCTGGGGGAAGAGGAGAGCCCGTGCGTTCAAACCCCACAAGAGCAGCCTCGGTTCAGTGAATTTGTCCTGGTAAACCGCACGCCGAGCTCCGCAGAAAGTGCCGCATCACGTTCCAACTGTCTCGCGTTTGAAGCTCCAACAAACACATCAGAGCAAATGAATGAGCACGCAATGCAAAGAAGGAGAATTGCTCCATCCCCTGCTGATTGTTCATATTGGTTGGTTTCATCGTGGGGATAGATAGATAGATAGATAGATGGATAGATAGATAGATAGATAGATAGATAGATAGATAGATAGATAGATAGATAGATAGATAGATCGATCGATGGATAGATAGATAGAAACAAATTGAAAATTCACTGAAGTTATGAGCTTTTCAGACTCAAATCTCAACACTTTAAGTGCTGGACCAACTCAGTCATCCTAAATCAGACAGACGTGACGAGTTGCCCAACTTTCCTTCCTTCTAATTGGCTCATCACTCGGCACACAGGTCATAAGCGTCTGTCGGCGCTGGACTTTCTCCCGGGGGCCAACCCAGAAATCAGACTAAACACTCTTATATGTCCTCCACCAAGTGAAAGGAACCCACGGTCGAGGTTGATGGCTGATAAAAAACACGCTGCCCCGTGTCACATAAAACGTGACACCTGTTGACCTTGCGGTCAAGCAGCACACGCGCGCACACGCACGCACGATCATTCATGGCTTGACGCACACACCGGCACATACCTCCAGGGGCCAGACGATAACTTATATAGCACTCAGCTGTGTTGAGTGTCAGCTGGTTAAATTAGCATGCTCCACTTCCTGCTTGTGCACGGGCCCGCCGTTTCCCGACACCTTCATCTTTGCACCACTCTCAGTCAGAGAGACAGTTGTCAGGGAAGCAGAAGACCAAGAAGAAAATGACAGTAAATTTACTTCTCTGGTCAAACGTCCACCTCACGACGCGTTCCTAAATATTTCAGTCACCACTTCTCCTAGCGGATTAGCAGCGATGCCGAGTCTGCTTTCATCTTAAATAGGGAATGAAATGCCCAAACTATTTGTAATCGTCAACGACGCTGACGAGCCGAGACATTCTGGGAGGCTTTATGGTCCGCCGGAGACGTCTCCCGCGTGTCTTTTCTGTCTGGCAGCACCAAGAAGCCATTATAGCGAAGTGCGGCGGCAGAGGTTACGGCTTAATGAGAGCGGGCACGATATAAAGTGGAGAGCACTGTGTCCAAGCGCTAAACAAACCTCACATTGTTCCACAGGGGTGAGGGCAGCACTAAAACCGCAATATTAAACCTTAGCAGACAAGGGTATCAGCGGGATCTGTGCTGTGTGCGTGTGTGTGTGTGTGTGTGTGTGTGTGTGTGTGTGTGAGTGTGTGTGTGTGTGTCCAGTTGTTCTGGTGGGGACAAGGGACTCAGTTTTAAGTTTTGAGGTGACCGTGAGAATTTGGGGCCCCTTGCTGGAGGTGGTAATGCAGCTCAACAGCTGGGGGGAGGGGTTGTGCTGGTGGCTTTTTTTTTTTTTTTTTAAACCACACAGACGTACAGAAATGTGCACGCGCATGCACACACACACACACACACACACACACACACACACACACACACACACATAAGGAGTCAGGTAACAGCACACTCCACATCCAGAAGGGGAATTACGCCGTTCGGCTTCAATGAAGTCCAATAAAACTGTTCAAGCCGTGTTTTAAGACTACGCTCAGCTTTAGGCTGAAAATCCAAAAGTGCTGACAGGAGAGCAGCGACAACTGAGCCATTTCAGTTGGATGTCTTCATGACAAAAGATCTGGGCACATGGGGGTGGGCTGCATTTTTATTGCAACAGGGAGGAAGGAGATCCTCATCTTCTGAGACATTTGCGTCTCAGGGTTCTTTGTGGACATGTGAAGGTTTCAAATGACGGTTCAATCCAGCAGGGCTAAAAAAAAATAACAAAAAAAAAATAAGAGAAGCTCTTCCTAATTCAACAGAGTGGAGTGACACTGGAAGTAGACTTCACTTACCATCAGCCGCCATCCTTTCCACTTTTCTTACGCTTACGCTTACTGCTTATTGAGATCTGGCAGCGGAGCAAAAGGTGGCGGGAGAAAAAGATTGAGTGAAAAAGAAGGATGGAGTGCAGACGCTCCAGCCAGTCCTAGATTGCTTCCACTTGGCCAGGAGATAAGAATGAATAAAACATACCAAAAAAAAATTCATGCAGACGCTGGTTGACTACCACTGATACACACGTGTTACATGTTTTCTTTCCAATATTGCGAGAAATATTGTGGCACAGACTTGTTGCCGAGGCAATACCCTACTGTGAGATTTTGATATTGATATTCCCTGCAAAGTCTCTCTCTCTCCACGTTAAGGAAACAGAACATATCCGCTGCTGGCACGACATTAACATCAAATACAATGAAAGTGAAGTAAAGGAAACTGGTTTGGGCCACAGCAAACAATGGGTGCTGCTCTTTGTATGTATCTGTGGATGGTGTGTTCAACTGTACAGTCAACCCCAATATTTTACCACGTGCGGATTTTTAAATATAATGCACTATGTTGTAGTGATGAAAAAAAAACTACGTAGAAACTGAAGAAAGTTTCATTTTCATTTTTCTTGATGGCGTTCAAAGCAGAAAATTGATACTCAATACAATCTGTCCATGGTCAAGAGATTATAATCCTTATCTAGGTTTCCCTCTGGCTAAAGAGATTTTAATCCACGCTCACATGGTGACGAGGTCAAGAGCGTCGCCTGATTACGTTTCACCGGTTCATATTTCATGTTATCAGCTCACGTGTTTGGAAAGGGAGCGTCTAATAATCTGTTCTCCGACGTCTATAATCACTTAAGCACTCAACTCACTCGCTGCAAGTTTAAATAAGTGACTAAAAACCAAGGCGCGAAAGAGGATTTGACAGACACTTTTCTTTTACATTTCGCCCCCCGGAGCCGAGATATTTTTTGATCAGCCGGTAAATTGCAGAGAGCCTGCGGGGGATTGACCTCGAATCTCTGCCTCGGGCTGAAAAAATAAATCGAACGAGGCGGCGGGGACACGCGGCAAACGCTGTGAATAGAAAATGAAATTAATGAAGAGACAAATGACAGACATGACACGCAGTGCAGGGACATGGGCACAAGTAAATATAGATTCATAGTTCTGGTAAATAAGGAAGAACCTTGATATGAGCTTAGAGAGTTTGGAACGCTCCACATTTTGGGATGACATGTAGGACACACGCACACATACACACGTACAGAGCATCGAGATGCTAGGGAAAGCCATCCAGTTGGCACACACTGGTGTGTGTGTGTGTGTGTGTGTGTGTGTGTGTGTGTGTGTGTGTGTGTGTGTGTCAGTGCGTCGGGTGTTACAAGCCAAACGCTCTGCAGCGCAAGTGTGTTTCTGCTCAGGCTGTGCGTGTGGTGCTCTTCATCCATCCAGCACGTATGATTGCCCGTCCACCTCAGCTGCGAGGAAGCTGAGCGTGCACGTGCGCGTGCGCGTACGCGGCTCTCAACTAATCTGCCTGCCAAGTTAGAGCGCTGAGATGAAACATTTCCATCTGCTCGGCTCAAACTGAAACCTCACTGTGGGCATGTGCTCTGGTTCTATTTCTCTCTGCTGTGAAGTCAAATTGGGTCTCTTTGGGCGAAAACTTGTTTTCGGTTTCGCGCGAGGTCAGAGTTGGATTCACGCTAGGTCGGAAAGCAGCGACTAGCCTGCGCGTCTGTGTGTTTTTGTGTCAATACTGCTCTGTGCAGATGGGAATGTGTCTTTTTACAGTAAGGGGGTGGCTGGAAAGTGAGGATATTCTGTCTTTTTTCTTTAGAGATTTCAGGAGGCTTAAAATTAGCAACAAGGTATTGGCAAAGTTACAGTAGGAACTCTGTGCTAAACGTTAGCATCAGGGTTGGTGTTTGAGTTTAGCTTTACAAAGGAATGAAAACCAAATCGAAGCCATTGCTTTTTCTGACAAAGATGTGTATGTGTGTGTGTGTGTGTGTGTGTCTTAGCAATTAGTACGGTGGCATTTCAGTGGTAGCCGTATTGCAAACTACTACAAAGGCTCATGGAGGGATAAAAAAGAAAAGCTTTCTGGTGTCTCGGAACATTGATCACTCTTTAACGAGTGGAGCCGAGCCTGAGGTCTGCTGCAGTCTCAATAATTAAAGCACACAAAGCAGAGCATGTAGACCGCCGGCTTCAGAGCGGATCCCTGCGAGGATTTTTGTCGGGGCTTCGGCGTCGCACAATGAAATAAAAACACAAATAAAGCAACTTTCCCCTCAACAAGTGCTAAAGCTGCTGCAGATTCATTGACAAATCCGGTCGACGTGGCTCTCCATCAGCATTCAGTCCGAGTCAGCGGAGTTTCCATGGCAACGGCTCACAGCGTCATGACAACGGGAGAGCCCCCCGATGGCGCGTGGAACACCCCGACTTCCTGTTTGGCTTCACCGCTCCGGCTCGCCGTGCCGCAGATACAAAACCGCACCCCCACGCCCCCGACCCCCAACCCCACCCACCCACGGTGCAGGGTCGCGGCCCCAATTCCTCACTTGTCTGGCAGACGCTGGGACGCACCCAGAGGGGTAATAACGCGACATGAGCGCTCGGACACACACACGGGCAGACGAGACACAGGCAAACATAAAAACGCGCACAAATAAAAAGCCCGCCTTAATATTTCAAGCATGTTGGCAATTGCGTAGCAGTTGCCTCCAGCCCAAGGACCTTCCACCGTAATCTGTGCAAGTGACTGAGCGGGTTGGTCAGATGGTGGGGACGGCTATTAATCAACTTTTCAACCATTCAATCGTTCGCAGGCAGCCGCCCCCATGTGAACGACCCTCTGGTGAAATTGAAAGTTGGTGGTGAGCTGCCATTCCGTTAACTTCCACTCTGCGGCAGACAGGCCTTCATCGAGCTTCCATTGACCTCGGCTGCCTCTGATTCCCATTTAATGTCATCTCTCTACCCACAACAACAACAACACTAAGATAAGATGAAAGCTTAAAAGGTTTTTTTTATATAAAGAATTTTCTAAGTGCTCCAGTCTGGATTCATGTCTTTTGTTCCTCCTTTTGAATTCTGGTAATTCCCAAACAGCAGAGGTGAGCGCTTGTGAGTTCGGTAGGGCCGGCCGATTATGCCTGAAGGTGTTATCTGCTAAAGACTGCAGCACGACAAACTTATTTCAACACCACAAGCCAGAGTGGGAGCAGTGTGTTGCTTTGCGGGCTGCATATGAGGACGAAAGACCGGTGTTTCGGATCAACTCACTACTATGCTAACTGGCTACCTTGCCTACCTGTTTACTCGTATCTGTAGTTGTCCTAGCTACAGCAAATGTTAAAACCAGGGCGTGACTCTGTATGCTGCCCTCGCCGCTACCTGTTAGTAATTTTTTTTTTTTTCAAAGTCACGTACGACATGCACTTGTTCAGTTTTTGTTTCAACGGGAAATGTCACGTAACTCAGTCATGCTTTGAACGATGTCTTATGTCAGAGGTGCTCACTGAGTATCGGAGATAAAAAAATATATATATATCACGCCCCCTTTCTACGTTTGTCCTCAATGATAATTACAGTAATAATTAAAATAAAATTGTGATTTTATTTTTGTCCAAAATCGCCCAGCCCTAGAGTTCGGCCAGAAGAGCAACATTTGGATACGTTTTTGACTTTTCAAACAAGTTCTTCCAAGAAAAAGTGACCCTTTCAAAAAAGAACATGGCAGGAAATTGGACAGAATTCTTCACTTTCCAGCTGAACTATGGCTACAAGTGAAGGCAGCATCCATCCATCCATCATCCATTCATTCCTCCATCGTCCATCCGTCCATCTTCTACCACAGCCTCTACTGCCTCCAATGGTTTACAAACACGCCTCCTCCTCCCACATCGTAGTCAATCTTCTCAAAGGACACTGATGGGCTCGGCATTAATCACTCAGCTCAGCTCAATCGATTGGAGCTTTTCATGGCCAATCTGCAAGGTGTTACGTCGGTTATCTCATTCTTGCAACTGTCAACAGTTACCGCAGTGGCTGTGTTGGCGTGTCCGAGCCTTGCTGCCACTATGTCTGCCAGGAAGTGTTAAACGGGCAAGCCAATCGCACCGTTTTGCTAGAGATAATGAGTCCAAAGAGAATCTAAGCCAAAGGGGAAAATGCAGGCGGCCAACGCGTCTCTGAATTTAAACGTCTGTAAGATTGAGGCTGCTTGCACCCCTCTGGTATCACTTATGCAGCAGTGCTTTTAAGTCCTTTCGCTGACCGGCCAGCAGCGAGGTTTCCTCCCCTCCACAGCAGCCCAGTGCTTAGCGCCAGCCTTTTAAGACGCCAACAGTGGCTTTTGTAAGTGGGCACCGACAGAGACAGACTCCCATTGTCACGGACTGTAACTTCAGACAGACCTCCTCAACTGGAGAGAGAACAGAGACGGCGCAGGTATTTCTGGGGATTCAACGCCAACCTCGCGTCACGCTCTCTCTCTCTCTCCTTTCCACCCCTTTGCCCACTCCTGCACTTCTCATTTCATGACTCAAGATGGTCCAGAAAAAAAAAGTGAATGCAAAAAAGACACAGTGCTCTTAGACTTCCATTTCTTGATTTGTACTGAAGGAGGAAGTTCGAGGATGTCTCACTTTAGTGATGGTTGTCTGTCCAAGTATACATTTACATTAACAGTTCTCTAAGTTCAACACACTGAGTTTGTGTTCGGAGTTAGGAGGTCAGAAGTCAGATGTAATATTTACTGGAAACATTTTTGGTACCAATACACGTATGAGTTAAATATGTTGTTATTGACGAACTCTGCCAAAGTTTTAAATAACAAAAAATTATTCAAGAATTATTTTTATTTCCTATGTCTGTGGCAGCTCTATAGGAACAAAATCATAAAAGCTTCATGAGGCAGCTGGTGCCAGATTTGGAGTAGAGCAGGTCAAACGAGGCTCATTTCAAAATGAAAAAGGGCCGATAAGGGAGTGGAAGCCACCTAGCGACACTGAATGAGGCAAAGGGTTGGCCCTTTCTTGCAGTCAACAACCAATCTGGAATACAATGCTGAAATATTGTGTTCCCGACACACAGTGTGACTTTAATCTGTCTCAGACAAAAGCAATATGTCAGACAAGAGCAAAACACCACTGCTAACAAATGAATAGATGTGCAGCACAAAATGAAGCTCTGATCATGTGGCACTAGGGATGGAAAGCAAATGGTGCATCCTATCACCTCTATCAAGCCAGTGCTGTGTCTAAATCCAATACAGTGATTTGAATCTTACCCTGAGAATCAATGGGTGCATCATCACACACTTCCTCTAAATATGACATCCATGTTTATGCTATGTTGCGGTCATCTACCTTGATCGCATGCTTTTGTGCCGGATTCCATTCCTCGCCATCGACTTTTTGTTCCTCAGCCAGCAACGCTAGCAACAACGCTAAGTGCCTAGCAAACTTGTGAGTGACATAAGTGTTTCACTGAGCTGAGCTTCCCTGCCCAGGATGTTCAGCATCAAAGCGCCTCAGTTGCCCCGGCGGTGCAGACGTGCTTCAAGATCACTGCACGCTGCCACGGTTGGAGCAGACAGTGGGAGCCGATGACAAATCAGTCGTTGGATAAGGGAGCGAGAGAAGGAAGGGAGACCAAATATCGCGGCAGAAAGCAGCCGATCAATTATTCATGCTAACATCTGGGAGTTTCGGCACTGGCGACGTCGTCATGAGGCTGCACCAACAACTAATCACGCTGCGCCCAAACATCACCAGGCTGACATTAGCGGCTGGACTTGGGAGAAACTGGCTGCAGTCTTGTTGTAGTGCACTCTCCCTGAGGGCAAAAACAATGCAAAAATGACGTAATATTGAATGATCAAAGTTCTCTTTTGCAATATCCCTCCCCTACCATATCATTACTCCTAAAATCTGATTACCTTTTTTCCCCCCACTGGAAACCAGACAGTTAAGAAGGCTTTGGAAAAGCTTGCTAACGAGATTTATTTCTCTCAGTGAAGATTTTTTTTGGGGGGTGGCTGGTTTAAAGAGCTTGACTCCATTGGGATGCATGTGTGTGCGTGTGTGTGTGGTTTTGTGAGTGCAACTGTGTGTGTGTGTGTGTGTGTGTGTGTGTGTGTGTGTGTGTGTGTGTGTGTGTGTGTACTGGCATGTTTGCAAGACAGCGTGCACGTAATCTCATCCCCAGCATGGTCTTAAAACCAAACGGATGGACATGCAATGAGCACTTGCAGTGCACACGGTCAGAAAGATGGTTTGGGATCCGAGAGGCTCGACACTAAAATTACTCAGATTCACAATCAGCCAGTCAGAACAGTCGAATCATCTAATCTTTGCTTTGACAGTCGTGAGCTCTGGTTGGCTCAGAGTGAACGATACGTTTCATTGCAACTTGGGCTTTGAGATTTTCGGTATTCCCAGTTGGCTATAATGTCATCAAACATGCCACCGATTCTTGAGAACTTAACAAGATTGCAATTCTGTATGACTGGAGGAAAGTATGAACATTGCACAGTGTTTCAATTTCTTTGGTTTATGAGAATATAAGATTGCAAAAAAAAAATGTTTTCAAGGAGTTCACATGGTGATGGCCTATCCTCAGTGGCCTACTAAATTGTGTTTCACGCCATCTGTTTTCCTATATGCATGCATGCATTATATATTAAACACAGATATAGACAGTTTAGACGTGTTTTGTACATGCAATACATCTGACACAGTCATCACTTATGGATGTGCACAGTCTTCGCGGCTGCGATTGCTAGAGTGTGTGTGCCAACATATTGTAAGTAATTACCATTACACCATCAGGCGCCCCATTATGCCACCGGATAAGACCCCTCTGGTCTGAATGCTCTGAGTGCACTGGGTGTCCAGATGGTATCGCAACATATAATGACCAAGCTCCTATTTAATATCGTGCTGTTGCTGTGCTGGTTTGACTGCATGCTCGAGGCGACCAGCAGAAAACCGTTGCTTTCCATCGTCGCTGGCACAGGTTTTGTTTTCTCACTCGAGTGTTGCTTACGATTTGGAGAGACCTGAATCGCACAACTCTGCATCCCATCTAGCTTTTTTTTTTCCTCTTTTTTTTGAAGACCATCACAATTCCATCTGACTACCGCTGTGCCTGCATTTTTTATTGAAATACTGTAGAAAAACAACTTAAATCCCAGCTGTAGTGAGACAACTTAGTCGCTCGAGCATTTGGGCTCTGTTGGACGCTCAGCGTCATTCCACCAAAGGATTCCTGTGATCTAAAAGTAACACATTGCGAACTACTGTCCATTAATGGGAACGGCTCAGTAGTTGGTCTTCAGGTAGACGACGGAAGATTAAAAAAAAAAGAAAACACACGCTCAGGGGAAACAATCGTGCTGGGTGATGTAACGGGTCTAGAAGATAAAGATACACATAGAGTGCTGATACAAAGGCAACAGGGATTGCCGTCGACTTGCGCTGTACGTTATGAGAATACCCTCCCATTCTCTTCCCGCTAACCAGAACCAAGAAGAAAATTGAGATGCCACAACGAATGGTGGTTACTGCGCTGCTGCAGGCCATATGGCGCGGTGAAGGACTCCACCGAGAGGACCTCGCAGGGCAAACAAGGCCGAAATGGAAACATTGACTTGTGCTTGGCGACGTGTTTGTGCGGGTGGTGTGGCGCGAGCCGTGTCCAGGCATATTGCCGGACAGATGGCTGGAGGATGCTTCGTTTCCTCTCCCTCCAGGAAGTAACGTGTCTAAACAGCATCTTCACTAATGTTTTTTATCTTCGGCCAAGGGAGCACACAATAAACTTAGAATTCTCCACTATACGCTCAACAGAATTGTGCACTGCACCTTCAGCCCGTCACCAGCCTCTGAGTGTGCGCAGACATTCGTCAAATCTACAATGTTATTGACTCAGCAGAAATCTCGGGGCAACTTCATTCTGTTCGTCTCTGGTGGATTCAGAGAGGTGATGCCATGCTGACTTCCTGAAGCTCGGCACCATTATCTTGCAGTAGCAGTGCTACAAAGTAGAACCCAGAGATTTCGCTGGTCAGCAGGATTGCCTCTCCCACTAACGGCCACCACCAGTTGCATGCGCCAGCACTGCCTGACAGCTGGAGGTCGCGCGGTAATTAAAGTTCACAAGTGATCGCACAGTATACCGCTGTCGAGCCACTGTGTTCCACACCATCTTTGTATGGGTTTCCTAGAATATATATATTTTTTAAAAACAGTCTTTATCCACTGCATCAGCAGGTGTCTAACACGTTTCAACCTGCTGACTTTGGGCCTTGCATACATCAACTACGCCAAGTTTTGAATGCAATACATACCGCCGCCCGACACAGAGGATCACCTCGAAAATAAATCTGACGCTTCATTTTATTTCTGTCCCGGACATCCTGTCTTGCGCAATCTGCTCCGCGCTGAATTGCTCCTTTGTGCTGCGACATCCAACAAATATAGAAACCTGATGTATGCGATGCATTCTCAGACGGTGGAGACACACATCGACTAGAGCGGATATGTATCCTTTCCACTGGCTACAAAAGTATGTGGTGGGGTTTAGGGGTAAATACATGGTTTATTTCATACTGTGTGTCTAAATAACAGTGCAAAATGTCTTCAGACAATACACATTTCAGAGAAATATCTGTAGGTTTGAGAAAAAATGTTATTTGTATGGCTCACTAGGAGACAAAACTTTGCAATGGTTCCACTATTGAAAAACAGATGTCAACTCGATGATGTCATGACTCATCTGTATCTAAACGTCCAATTGTTCAAGCTTCACAATGAAGATGCTTATTTTATGTAGATGCAAAAAAAACCTGTATTTTTTCTCCTCTACAGGTATTAACTTAGGCTCATGAAACTTACTGTGCCTTGTTTTTCCTCTTATTTTTAAATCAATAGAAATGGTTGCATGAAAAATGCAACACAGTGTTTCCAAATTAATCAATCAGGCTTTTGTTTTCCTTCATGGAATCCATTTGAAATTCATTACCGTGAAAAGGGCTCACACCTAGAATAATTCACAGGAGTGTTTAGAAATGTAAAACTCCTTAAGCCTCAACACAGCCTACAGGTGCTATCGTGACCTGCTGCCAATATAGACTGAAGTAAAAAAAACAAAAACAAAAAAGAGCTCCCTAATAAAGTGGAAAGTTATGAACGCAACACATCTTACGTAAGTGAGCAAATGGTGGCCAAAAATTTCAAGGGTGGTCCGCATCTTACACTGGGAGAATGAATGGGACAACATATAACCACGTGAAGAGGAGCTCATGCACAACAGTCACACGCGGGCTTCTTCTGGACTGGACACATGTTAGTCAATACACAATTCAGGAACCGATTGACCTGATTCGAACAGCAACAGGAGAGAGAACGGGGGTCAAACTGCTGAATTTCATCATGTTTGCTGCGGTGACTGGTGGCTGGAAAACTACATCTCAGCGACGGCATTATAAGTGGCATGTCGGGGGGTGGAAAAGAAAAATCGCAGTGCTCCGTGTTACCAACACGCACTAACGACGTGTGGTTATTGCGAAGTGCGCGACATCCTCCGGAATCAATCAGGCGCAGCGCTCCAGTGTGTGACAGCGGAGCGGCGTCGCATGTCAGCCGCCGCGCGCAATTAATTCCATCATCTCCCTCCCGCTCTGCACATTTCAGCGTTCTTACCCATCATCTGGCTGAGGACGAGGAGCTGCGCGATGAGGATCCCGCCGGCGGCCGCCTCCATGGTCTCGGGCGAAGCGGGGACTGAGAGCGGCTGCTGCGGGAGGAGGCAGAGAGTCGGTGCGGCGGCGGCTCGGGTCGGGTCGGGTGGACGCGCGGAGATCAGCTAGCGGGTCATCTCCACCCCCACACCTCGGCGGCTCGGCTCGGCTCGGCTCCGTTCGGCTCGGCACGGATCGGATCGGATCGGCGCAGTTCCGGCTGGCGCGCGGAGCTGGATGTTTTGGCGGACGCGCACTCGCGCTGCCTGGCTGCCACTGTGGCTTTTGGGGGGAGGGGGGGGGGGGGGCGTGCGCGCGCCGCCCACTGCACTTAATGGAAATCAGTGTCTCCCCTCTAATATTCTTATGGCACGTGTGCATGTGTCCGCGTGCGTGTGCGCGCTGAAGAGGGAGAGGGAGAGAGATTTAAAGGCTTTTATCAGTATTTATCTGCAGCAGTCTCGGATTTGCACGTACTACATTATTTATATGGCACTTCACACATGTCTGGAGAGAGAACCGTGTGTCATTCCCATGTAGACATGGAACTGATGTAAATCTTCTCGGCAGACCGGTGTGCACTCCTCACTGTTGTGTCTCAAAGCCTAAGAGAACCAGGGTCCCATATATCCACATACCGATGTCGATAATTATTTAGAAAGCGGACGCATGGCTAGTTTTGCACTACTTCCAAACTGTCTGCCGAGCATAAACAGCCGGAAAATCAATCACTGCATGGCTGTTAGGGTGTTTTTCAGAAAGTACTGTGCTGTATAGATTCAGATTTGGAACAGCCTTGCGTAATTTATTGTGTAAATTTGTCGCAATCACCAATCAACAGCCCGCTTAGCCCTCCGTTTACGGCCTTCCACTCTAAGAACATGCCTTTAAATGAACGGCTGAAACTGGCATGGTTGCAGTACGTCCAAAAAACAAAGGTGAGTCAGGAGAGAGTGGGTCGGACCCCTGGCTGTGCTTTGTGCTTTGTGACATCACAAAGGTCGATTTCCAAAACCACCGCCATTTAGCTTTGCTTACTTTCTGAGAAGCAAAACAGGCAAAACCGGTAGGATTTTTACTTTTATGCAATGGGGACCTAATGGGCAGGATAGCGAAGCATTTCTGATAGAAAACACTGGTGAAGTGAATTCCCCCATCAAAGAGAACCAAAGCTTTGTGTTTTTCATACATTGTTGATGAAGGGAGGAAGAAGTGAAACAAGAATGTGAATCCGACCAGCAGGACTGTCCCACAGTGGCCTGTGTGTGTGTTTGCCGTGAGGACTGATGGATTTGGCGATACTTGGCAACAACATTCCCGTGAAGACCTCAATGGCATACTGAGTGTGTGTGAGCATTGAGTGCGTCCCTGGGGGCGGCGGCGGGTGTGCACTGTGCAGGGGGAGAAGAAAAAAGGGAGGAGAACTTGTGAACAACATAGCTCGGCAAGCAACAGGCTTCAATGGTGCTGGGACACACGGCGAGTGTGTGTGAGACCGGCTTCGCTCCCACAATGACATGCCGCTCTCATTACTCCGCGTGCATACATTAGCATAAATTAAGAGAGATAATCCCCCTTTAACTCAGGCGGGGAGTCTTGTCTCACTTGTTGGTCCAATAGTGGGGTGGGAGCTCGATACACTATCCCCTCCGCCAGGGCGCTTCCGGAGTGTGAGGCCGCATTTTTTTGAGTAACAAGTTAAATGTAGGGTCAAGCAACGTGTGAGTTTGCGCCTCTACAAGCAAGAGATGGTGCAAAGAAAATGGAATCTGCGAGGGGAAGACCGTCTTGCTTGTCGTCTTGCTGTCTCTTACATAACAGACCCACCGTTTATTTTTCCCCTATGTGAAGCTGTACGGAATACGTCGGGAAGCCGAGGCGACGGCACTGAGTTTGCGTCCGCTCTGACAGGTGCGAAGGCACCGGCGGCGCGGTGGACGACCGCCGCCTCCCCCAGCCGCCTCTGATCAGAGGAAAAGCTGATTTGCTCCTCGTCGCACTCAGGCAGCTATGTGGCTTATGGATTATGTGTTTATATGCTCTCCCTCTTCTCTCTCTGGCTGCGCGTTAGCACAGCACCATCGATTCAACCGCTTGGCCGGCAGTCCATTTGGACCGTCGTCCGGCGACTTAAACGGTCTGCGTAAGGTCTCAGAGGGCGCAGGCCACATTCTTTTTGGCACTGGACAATGACTCGCTTCACTGAGTCAAGTTGGGTTGGATCCTTTGAAGCAGTGGCTGGTGCACTCCTGGTTCTCCCTGATGTTGCACTTATTCATGTGTATTTTGTATTAAAAGGAAGTATTAATTTGATTCTATGGGTGGGAAATGCGACTTGTCCAGGGTGTCCCCTGCTTTCGCCCTAAGACAGCTGGGATAGGCTCCAGCAGACCCCCGTGACCCTGAGCTCGGGACCGAAGCGGGGAAAAAAAATGAATGAATGAATGAATGGGTGGGAAATGCAGAAATGTAACTGGGTGAGCAACACAAAGCAAAATTCTCAAGTGAAGAACCAACACGTCAACACTGTGCTGCAATACTTTGTTATTTCACTGGTTTGTTTTACAGTTGTGTTAACAATCAAGTAGTATTAGTGTGAGTACTGGTTGACTAATATACTGTAAGACTTGCAAAAGAGTCTGAACGTACAAAAGCACCAATGCGTACCATTTAAAGGAAATGTATTGTATTGTATTGTATTGTATGTATTATATTGGAAATGTCACAAAATTGAATTAAAAATGCACATGTAGTTCTTTCGTCAGATTAAAAAAAAACACTTGAAATGAATAACTTTTGCTTTGGGTTGAAAGTGGTGAGACTTTGTTTTATATACAGGGCAGTTTCACTTGCAAAAAGCCATACATCAGAAAACAAAGTAACTGTTGTCAGAAATGATCTTCCTTAGCATTGGATGCTGTGGTGTGTGTGTGTGTGTGTGTGTGTTTGTGTGTGTGTGTGTGTGTGTGTGTGTGTGTTTGTGCCTGTCAGTGAAGCCCTGTAGCAATGACACTGGTAACCATTTCCAAGCTGTCACTAATATTGACTTCCACTAGTCACAACTGGAGGTCAGCATCCTGTGGACACCAGCGAGCTGACAAAAGCCAGTCGATGTCTGTGTGTGTGCATGTGTGCATGCGTGTGTGTTTGTGTGTGAGTGAAAGGGAAAAAGGAGAGCAGAATGATGTGTCGGAAGCTTATTACTACTATGCAGGTAAGCATGTCTCTGCCTCTCGCTCTGTGTTGAGATTCATCGCTGGGGTCTTTTGGCCTAAACCAAGAGAGGATCTGCCCCATTGAACTCTGATTGATTCAAGTTCGATCCAGCAAGCTTGAAAAGGGAACGGGAGAGCTGAGATTCCTGTTGTGGGGACTGTTGTGGTTGTCACTCGTTGTCAGCCTCAAGTGGCTGCCTGTCTGAATCTTTCATGGCACAGTGTGTGTGTGTGTGTGTGTGTGTGTGTGTGTGTGTGTGTGTGTGTGTGTGTGTGTGTGTGAGCCTATGAATGTGAAGAACATTTGAACGCTTGTCACAAAGTAAGCGTGTCCGTCTGTGATCTGACATTTACCTTTCTGACGGTGAAAAAGGTTGCGCAACAGATGTTGGAGTCATGTGACTCATCCCTTATTGTATACGTTCCCCAGTGCAGGAAGGGAGGACCACTGACTGGTCTTATATTGTGAACAGCCAATCGGTTAGAATTGACTTTAAAAGTGACTTGGAGTATACGTTTGCTTTTACATCAACTTTTTTCACAGTCAAAGGGAAAATTAGATTTTACAGTTAATATGTACAAGCTCTTTATCATGCCAGCATTTTCTTTTCCCAACTTCAAATTTACAATGAATGGTTCTCCATGTTTGCTATATTGGATTATAAATATCAAATATCAATGCTTTCTTTGTCTAATAGCATCACTTGTGCTTTGGCCAATGCTGTACCGTATGGATCATGTTGTCTGCGCTCTGTTGCATTTGAATTATTTATTTAATTCTCATGTTTGGGAATTTGCATATTGATTTGGTTTCCATTTTGTTTTCAGGGCACTTTGTAACTTTCAGAATCTTGCTTTTGTGCTTCTTCATTAGTCATTGTCCAGTTCAACTCTTCATACTGTATTTATGGCTAAAAATTAAAACTATTCAACAGCAATTGAATACACTCACAACATTGCTCTGCGGTAATTAGAACCATTGATAACTGATTGATGAATTTGTCGAAACTCCCTGAAGTTCACCCAATACGAGCACTTCTCTCGAGCAGATCGCTGAACGATGATGAAGCGTCCAAATCAACTGGTTATCAAAACCTGCAGGACCAAGAGGAAACCATCAGTGTATGTAAGGGCTCAGTTGTTTTATTCTCTTTGATACTCTGTGGCTACACTTGAACACATGTGGCACACGGCACAGAACACCTTGACATTTGAGTTTGGTTCAGACGTTAACTGACAACCTCCTGCACGCGCCGCACGTCCATTTTCATCTAAGTGTTCCTCTGACAAATGTTGTCACCCGGCCCTTGACGCTCTCACTGGGCTGACACTGACTGACAGGGCACAGCAGGCAGAAAAATAACTGAGCTGCCAGGTTGTTTCTGGGCTGTTTGGATTGTGAAAAACAATCCTTCCCGTGAAGTGATGGATGCATGCTTTCATCAAGCTGCAGGTCAGGAACTCTGTTATATTTGATTGAAATATGTTTTCCATCCGGCGACACGGTGGTGCAGTGGTTAGCGCTGCTGCCTCACAGCAAGAAGGTTGTGGGTTCGATTCCGGGGCCCGGGCCTGGGACCTTTCTGTGTGGAGTTTCCATGTTCTCCCTGTGTCTGCGTGGGTTCTCTCCAGGTTCTCCGGCTTCCTCCCACACTCCAAAAAACATGCATGTGAGGTCAATTGAACGTTCTAAATTGGTGTGCATGTGAGTGTGAATGGTTGTTTGTTTCTATGTGGCCCTGCGGTGAACTGGCGACTTGTCCAGGGTGTCACCCTGCCTTCGCCCTATGACAGCTGGGAGAGGCTCCAGCAGACCCCTGTGACCCTGAATAGGAATAAGCGGGTATAGAAAATGAATGAATGTTTTCCATCCACTGATTGCCAATAAATATTCCAAAATTGAGCCTTGACGGACAATAACAGTAAGTAGATAAGGCAGAGGGTTACTTTTAAACCATCCTAATCATTGTTTCCTCTCTTTCTGAACTGATTAATCTTTAGTTTTCTTTCGTCAAGCTGTTTTGTTTAAATGTGTGAAGGAGGCGGGGCTCATGCAAAACAATAGGAATGGGAACGTTAAATAACGGCGGGTTCACAAATTCATGTAACAAAACCTGGATGTCATGGAGATGTGTGCGAACTTTGAGGTCATAAAATGAAGTTGGAACGGACTCAAGGTAAAAAAATTAAATTGAACAGATTAAGAATGTGGCTATTGAAGTGTCAATCACTCTGGAAGATTTATGTTTCCTCTATGTTTGCCTCCCCGTCACCTCCGAAAGGGTTGCTCGTTTTGGAAATGTAAGAGGCTTATCCCGATTTCTAATGCTGTACAATCACAGTTGGTCTGACGTTAGCACGCCGTGTAGGCCTGAAGATAATATCAGACAGTATCAAGAGGGGGGATGACATAAATCCAAAACTCATAATCTGACACTGTAAGAAAAAAGAAAAAAAGTCAGAGCATCGACGCAGCACTTTCTGTTGCTTTCAAAGAGCTCCTTCCAGAAATTGTTGGCCTTTGGCAAATCTATATATACGTGAGAAAACACTCCACGGAGGAACCTCCAGCTCGTAATCTCTATCAAAGCAAAGTTGAGGAACAACACTTGGTTCCAGTGAAGTGAGGTCACCAAACGCAGCATGACGATGAATAGTGAATGAAGGTTTGTCTCAGAGGCCTCTCAAGAGACACAATCAAGTCACACACACACACACACACACACACACTCACGCACATGCACGGCAGCAAACATTTCAGAGGAGGGTGAGCACGTCGCCGGAGTGCTTCTGTCTTTCTTTTAAATTCCCTGCCGTTCTCACAAGCACGCAGAGTGAGATGGATTGGTGCGAGGTGCCGTGGCAACCAGTGTGGGTCTATTCTCTGACGCCGTGGCAGAGGAGGGGAGGGTGGGAGAGACACGGGGAGTTCATCAACAACACACATTTTCATTCTGTCACCCTCTGCCTTGCAATGCAAACACACTCTCGACATGCATAGAAAATCACGTAGTGCAAAGGAGAAAAGGTTCACTGGCAGAAGAAAAGTATTTAGAACTACAGTAAAATACACACACACACACACACACACACACACACACACACACACACACACACACACATTACAGGTAACTTGTAAGTTGCTCACAGTGCTCATAGAATTTATGACTAACTCGGCTCTTGACTTCACCGCCATTTAAGGGCATACTTTCTGTCTTTTCTTTCTTTGCATTTTTTTTCTACGCAATTTGCGAAAACTAAATGAATATTAGGTTGTTTTTTTCATCAGTTTTCCGTTTATTATGAGCTCAGTCAGCTATAAAATCACTGATTCCAACCTGTTGCTTCTCGTATTTTTCTCTTATTGTTTGTTTTTATTGGATCGGCTGCGCCATCCGGTGGATGATTACGCTCATCGCGGAGTGACGTCATCACCATGCGACCAGGAAGTGTGTTACAGTACGTCCTTCACGTCTGTGCTGCATAACAAGCCAAGAAAAAGCAACAACCTGCCTTTATTTTCCAGTAACGGCCATATGGATTATTTCACGGGGGTTTATTGAGTGACAAGGGACGAACACACGTGTTTCTGAGGCTAATACACACTTTTAGAGCTTTAAGTGTGTATCTCAAGAGAGTGACAACAAACTGAGACGGTGACAGTATCTGGGTAAGCTGAACGCTTTTCTTGAAACACGTTATGAGTTGTTTCGACTTATAAATATTATGGCATTATAACAAATAGAGAATAGCACATGTCAACGGCGTGCAATTTGCACCGGTGTTGGATACGTCTTGCGTCGATCTGATTCTAGGTCTTGCAGTCATAGACTAGAAATGTTAAAGGCAGCAGTGCATATAGTTTATGGATGTGTGTTTTTTGATCATTCACAGCGACCCCTCTTGTGACGATCTGCCCCAGGGTCTCCCAGGACCGCGATGTCAGCTCCAAACTCCACAGAGAGGAAGTCGTGCTGGAACTCCAGAGACCAGCTGTGGAAATGTCTGGATGACAACGGTGACAAAGCCGAATGCTGCCAGAAGTACCAGAGCGAGTTTGAGGCGAATTGCCCAGCTCAGTGGGTAAACTGCCCCGTGCAACAATCCACACAAGCAGTAATACAAACAAACAGAAAAGGTGGAGGAGGAAAAACATAGGCTTCCATTGGCCGGGGTATTGATCACTGCTTCTGTCTTTCCATCCAGGTGAAGTATTTTGCAAAGAGGAGAGACTTCCTAAAATACAAAGAGAAGATGGAGTCAGAAGGTTTCACACCTGCTGAAGGCCCCAAGCAGCCTTCCTAACAAGAGGACTGCGGATCATCTGGACTTTCAAAGTGACAGACCACTCAATTCACACCAGGTCCAGTGGTGCAGGACAGTGAAGAATTCACCAAATGTTGTCAGTCTAGAGTTTGCAATTGTTATTTATTCATACAAGTTGCAAGCGATACAAATTGCTGAAGGAATGATAATTTATTTGACCCGCTGCTTTTTGGGAACATGATTAAAGATGCAAAACCGCTGAGAAGATCTGAAGTGATCGAGGAATTAAACTTGCGTGAGGAAATGGAGAAAATGCACTTTCCTCCCATTGTTGGATTCCACAGGATCACTGTTCATAGATTCTATTGCAGTGGCATCCAGTTGGCGTGACGCGTTTTTGTATTGGAATTTACTTGTTTGTGTAAAGAAGAAATACAGCAGTTCAATCTGTGGGGTTTATTTTTGTTTTATTGTTTTTGCATATATATAGATATATATGTATTGCTCTAACTCCCGCTCTTGTCCGAGCTAAATAAAACACCAAGGCGTCAATTTATGCATTTTACAGTTCATTTTTTGAAACAGATGAAGGCACATTATATTACAAATCTGTGCGTATTTACAAAATAGGAGTGTCCCCTGGATCACAGCTGCAACACTGTAGAGATGTAAGAGACCTTCAGCAGAAGTGAATAAATTACAAAGGAAGAGAGCTGGCTCATGATTACACCAGACGCTTCACACTTTAAGATGCATTCATGTAAAAAAAAAAAGAAAAGAAAAGAAAAAAAGCCCACATATTGCATTCAATTTGTGGAAAAAAAAAAACACCCCGTAAAGCATATCTTTAACATTATTGCACAGTTCAGTTAACGGCATGTGCAAACCTTTTCCACACCAGGCAACAATCGATGTGATTTGACAGCTGACTGACTTTATCTTCCAACTTTTCAGTTTCTCTTTCATTCGAGAGACAGTTCCCCCCCAAAATTGAAACTTTTATCAATTCACCACTCGCCCCCGTCTCCATGGTGTCCAGAACTCTAAACAAATGGAAGCTTATTGTGGGCAAATAATAAACACTGTGTCTACATATGTGCTGTCATCCGCATGTTTTGGGACGACACAGCAGTATGTTTAATCTCAGGACTATGTTGGAGTCGGCTTGCTATACTTGTGCGACTCACATGCACACAGCTTATACATACCATATCTTCCGAGCACATAAATGACACCATATCTGCAATATGTTGACATTTTATGGACTTTTTTTGTTTTGTTTTCCTTCAAATTTCCATTTAGGAGTGGTGGTGAATAGTGTCCCTTTAAGGCTTGCTGCTGAATGAGAAAGTTCTGTATTTGAGTAATAACACAAATAATGTGGCTGGCTGGAAAAGACCACTGAGTTCAAGGGATTTTTTTCCAGCTATGCAAGCAGAGTCTTTGAATCTTGGAGAACTCACGACTTTGTGGCTCAAGATCATTTGCAGATCCTCACCGCTCCATTCAACCTATGTGTCAAATTATGACACCGGACATAATACAGTAAAGTCATTCATTCAATAAAATGCTACGTGGAAAGAAAAGCACTTTCGGATTGCACATTGGATTAATAGCAACCATGATTGATTGAAGAGTCTCTGTTGCCAAAGAAATAAGTGGATGAACAAGTTGCTTGAAATGCTGTGGAAATAAAAATTAAAGAGGTCGAAATGTTCACAAATCTTGGTACGCTGAGCGGACAGGGATGTTACTGCCAGCAGAGGGCAGCACACTGCAAGGCATTCCTGGTATCCGACAGCAATACCTAAAACTGCACAGGTACTTCTGCAAGGCAAAGGCACTAGAACTTGCTGCAACAAGCAACGGCAGATTGATCGGCCAATCATCCGTCATTCGCCTCGGAACTTTGGTCGAGATCCATATTTCTTTGTTTTGTTTGTTTGTTTGTTTGTTTTTCTGCTTGGATGTATCCCCCAGACCTTCAGCACTTATCCGAAGCACACCAGGCTGTTGTGTGTTTGATCTGGTGACAGACCAAAAAGCAATTTAACAGTACACAGAGGTTAATCTACAGTACACAAGGCTTCTTATTCCCAGTATGGAAATAGCCCATAGCGGAAACGGTCTTAAGCAGCTGCGGAAAGACTTTACTGGCAGCTTTAAACGACTTAGTATCCTCTCTTATTAATCATTTCAAAATACAGTATTGATAACCACAAATGTTTTTTTGTTTGTTTTTTTTTCATCTTTTTCTGATTTGCAGATAATGGAAAATCCTATAAGCTGAACAAAGTATAAAAAACAACATCTCTGGAGTTTATAGTTTCACATAATAGTCCTTGTAATGCCCCCTATGGCGTAAAATATATATAAAACTAACTATTCTATCTAAGCAATGTGTAATGGTTTCTACTCTTCTTTCTCTTTCTTCCCTCCTGCTATCAACATCCTCCTCAATCACGTCTAGTTAAAAAAAAATTGGGGGGGTTCACATCGAAACAAGAACCCCCTTCTTGGCACATATCGCTCTCGCCGTCTCTCCTCACGGAAGCAATTCCTCATCTCTCCAATTGGTCGTTCAGCAGTTCGTCTGTCACGTCGTGTTGCAGTCCCGTCGGTGGTTATAAGCTGCCAGTGACGTTCCTGGCCACTGCCCAGGCTGGGAACTCAGTCAGGTTGAAGAGAGGAACACCCCAGGTGGTGATGGCCAACATCACCACCGCCACGCCGATCAGGTTCACCCCAAACCCTGCTTTCACCTGGGGACGAGAGAGAAAAGGTCAGAGGTCAGACGGACGAGAGTCTTCAGGGTAAAGTTGAAAAATCCAGACTTCCGATTATATAATTCAACTCTGACACTTGGCACTCGCGGCTCCTTTGATGCCACAGGTGCAGACAGTGCATGTGACAATTTGTGTGTGTTTTTTTATGAGTGTGTGTGTGTCTGTGTGTTGTACCATGTCGCTGATCTGCACGTGGCCGTAACTGAAGACAATGGCGTTGGGGGGGTTCCCCACTGGAAGCATGACCCCGAATGACACGCACATGGTGGACGGGATCAGAGTGTGGAGGGGGTTGATTTGCAGCGTCTCCGACTAAGGGGAGGTGGAAGTGGGCGAAAGGCAGAGAGGGACGAGCAGACAGAGGGAAGACACACTTTGAACAAAAAGCGAATAACCGTGAAGATAACTGACGCATCGCAATGGCGTACTTAGAGCCATGGTTTAAATGAGTACAAAGACTATTTGGCAGCACATGTATACATTACGGGTGGCTTTAATCCATCTGAGGGGGAAAAACATCTATATCTGATCATCACTGTCTGCATGTTACGTGAAGAGGGCAAATTTCAAAAGTGAGCTCAGCGTAGCTATGACTTAGCCTAGGGTATAATCTGATAGCTGAACGGAAGTTAGCATTGAGGTGACCTGACAGGAGTATTTGAAAACTACTTAAACTATATTACAATAAAACTTAACTTTAATAAAGACTTTTTTTTATTTTATTAGCACCTAACCAGATATAGATAATGTAGCTATGACTTAGCCTAGCATAGAATCTGATAGCTGAAGGAAAGTTAGCATTGAGGTGCCCTGACAAAAAAAATCTTTGAAAACCATTTGAATGATAAAACTTAACTTTAATGAAGTTTTTTTTTTTATTATCAACGCCTAACTATATATAGGAAACTTAGCTATGACTTAACTTAGCATAGAAGCTGATAGCTGAAGGAAACAATTCGATAGTTGCTATGTCCTGACTTTCCACCGACCAGGAAATTCTATCGATGTCCTCGAAAACTAGAATTATTTATTTTTTAAAACAAAAATCTGAACCGAGGAGACGAAGGCTGTGCGTGCCGTACCAGCGCTGAGAGGATGGGCAGGAAGACGGTGAGAGTGGCCGGGTTGGAGGCAAACTCGGTGACCGCCGACACCAGCAGGCAGGCCAGCAGGGTGACGGCCCAGGGAGGGAGACCACTCATGGGCTCCAGCTGCCTGCCGATCCACACCGACAGACCGGACACCTGCGAGCACACACACACACACACACACACACACACACACACACACACACACACACACGTTAAATTCCCCAAGGAGACATGCCTACCTGAGTTTGAACGGTACTTTGATTAAGCCCCGTTAAAAATCCAATTTATAGATATAGGGTACAAAGTGCCCCTATGTCTAGATATGGCTATTTGATAACATAAAAGATATATTTCATTCTTTTTCTCCCTCTTCTGCAATTAACTCCCCTTTTTCTTCTTCCTTCCTTCTTTTTTTTTTTTACTTATTTATTTTAATTCTAGTTACCATGTTTTCTGTCTGATAATTATAGTATTTATTATTATATATCAATACAAAAATGTTCCAACTGCTATATTTATAATTGATACACACACATCAATGTTGTTCTTTGTTATTCACTCTGTCTGTCTGATAATGTCACTGTATTGCCCTATTGCACAATTCATTTTGTAATGCAATGTCATTTATCACAATCTTACACTAACTTGTCCTGTTTAATCAGCAGCAGTGGTAATTGGGGCCGACAAGAGACAGAACTAGAGTCCCTAGAGTTGCAGATAATCTTTAACAACCTTGCAGCCGGCGGCCAGCGCGTATCCTCCTCCCACCAGGATGACGATCTCCCACGGCATCAGCCTCTGGAAGTCCTTCCAGGTGATCATGGGCGCCAGCGGGTCGTCGTCATCTGAAGAAAGGAGGAAAGAAAAAAAAACCCACAGGCGAGGTGTTACACGGCTGCAGTAATGACACAGGCCGCCTCAGCTATTAGCGCGTCCTGGCCCGGCCCGGTGAGGCTGGCGTCACCGAGCGCGACGTGCGTTTATTTGAGGGCGAACGTTCTCCCCGTGTTTACCGCGGCGGCTGCCAGCAAACTCACAAACGCTTATTTGAGTTGCCGTCTCAAACCGGTTTCGGCCGTTACTGCTGTGACCCCCATGGCATCTACTGTACAAGGACTTCTAACTGCTCACATCCTTGCTTCTGGGACTTTTAGCTTTTTCCATAGTTTGCTGGGTCTTTTTTAAACCCTGTTCAAATCGCAGTTGGATCAAAGCCAATCGAAAAAAAACACTTGATTCCTCGAAGATAAAAATAATCAATAACTTACAACTCAGAACAGGGTTTTTTTCACACTTTAAACGTCCTGCGGCTCGAAAACTTGGGGTTTATTTGTAGCGCCGACAATGTTTTTTTTCCCTCTACCTGGAAATTGAGGAGGGGAGCATTTTTCTGTCCAGCTGATGTGTTTACGCCTCTTGCTGGCGGCTGTTGAGAAGCCCCGACCCGTATCTGCCTCTTTTGAAAAACGCAGCCACCGGCAATAAATCTCAGGCTTTGGCAGCACTTTTTTGTGCCGCTGCCTTGCTGCGGACAAGGGCGACCTCGCAAAACTGTTTTTCCTGTTTAAACCAATATATATCGGAACTCAAACTCAAACTATGTTTTCAGAAGGCGGTCAAAAATGTTTGCTTCATTTTTGAAGAGAAAACGCACTTTTTTATTGGCTTTATTGTTTGCAGGGGAAAAACTATTTTCTCTTATCCTATTTGCATTGTGTTCACTCTTGCGCAGAGATGAAATGTGCTCGGCAAAAACTTAGCTTCACTGTCGACGACACTGACCTGATTTCCTACCACTGGAGGAGGAAAATGGCCGGCGGGCCGGCAGCAAGAAGAGCAGGAAGCCCAGGAGGACGGACACGGTCGCGTCAGTCCTGTAGCCTTTCCTGCGAGGAGAAATTTTAAATTAAAAAAAATTCAGTGTTGCAAAAAGAAAAAGGAGAACCGAGCGCCTTTGCAAGTGGAAGGACTTGAGCTCACTTCTCAAAGAGCGACGTCCAGCCGGGCACGAACCCAGGCTCTCGGGTGAACCACAGCAGAGTCATCAGGACGAAGAAAATGCCGGTGATCACCTCTGGGTAGCTGAGACACAGAACCCGCAGAAAGTTCGTGAGTGACGGTGACGCGAGCGCCCGGGTTAAAAGTCTCGTCTGCATTTCAATCATGAAAAAAAAAAAAAAGATTTCTTAGTGAAAAAAAAACGTTTCCGCTCACCTGATGGGTCCCAGCTTGGCGTACTCCTCTTGGATCCTCCTCTCCGACATCATTTCCCTCCTCGTCTTGCGCTTCTTGCTCAGCGAGCACGTCTCCCTGAAGCTGGAGCGCACACAGGAGAGCGATTAGCGGTGCGACTAACGCAGCACTGCACAGCACAGCACACGGAGGTCGGCTGACCCGACAGGGTCACTCACTTGCAGCCCAGGAAGAGGAAGTGCAGCCACAGCCAGGTGAGCACCAGCATGATGATGGCGATGGGGAAGCTGAAGATGAACCACGTGCCGAAGTTGATCACCTTGGCGTTGGGGTAGCGACTGAAAAAAGAAAACAGGTAGAGAGGACGTCTGAGTTTTGTGTTATTTCCTAGCTATTTAACGCGGCACTGGGCCAGGAAGGACTTTTGTAGGAAGCGAGGGCTGATGGGACTTGTAGCAGCATCACAAACTTCCAAAAACAACACTCGGTTGGAAGATTTTCAACAGTTTTGCAGCTGTTCAGTTTTTGTGTTTTGTTTTTTTTTAAAAAGTGGGGGCACCTTATCAGAGTTTTTTTTTTCCTCGCGTCCCACCAGCAGGCTACCTTGACCCTGCTTTGCCCTGAGGGGTGTTAGCATTTGACTGACAGCTGGCGTCAATCCCATCTCGGAGGGAAGGGTCACAAAAAACATAGCAAACATTCATATCAGAATTGAAATATTAGTACGCATGAGTACAATCAACAGAGACTGTCCACAGACTCACAGAAAACAATAATATCCTGAATCTACACAGCATTACTGCTACCACTACCGCTACTGCTGTTACTGAGGATAACAGTAATGCTTGAAGAAGCTAATAATACCAATAACAACAACTTGAAAAACTCGTTTGATATCATTTTAAATAATATGTTTTACACGTATCCTCTTTTCGGAGATACTTGAGATACTGGATTATCTGCAGGCGCCGGGTCCCTTGAAGGCAACGGCAGTGTGGGGCCAACGAGGTCACAGACTCGACTCATCGACCTGCGGCTAAATAAAAAAAAAAAAAAAAAAAAAAAAAAAAACGCAGCGCAAGATGAAAGTCAAGCCGGTCGTTTTATGGCCCGCGAGGTGAAAGGAGGCGCCATCAAAAGTCGTCACTAAAATATAACGCGGCGCACCGCTTCAACGCTTCAACGCACCGGGGGAGCAGGCTCGGGCCGTACAGTAGATAAAGGCTGTTTGCACAGGCACGCTTCGCCGAGCGCTCAGCTGCGCGGACAGTAAGTGGGGGAAAGGTGACAATCAGCGGTAATGATCTGTGCACACCGCAGGAAAAAAAATTCCTCCCAGCACGTCAATTACTGTGGATTTGCGGAGCGATCGGAAGGCAGGATGATGAAGGCAGGCCGGCCAGGAGGACGCACACCACCGTCCCCTGTTAGCGCCCATATGTCTGAAAAGCAATAAAAAGTGCATAAGCACCCTTTAAGGTGTGTGTTCTTGGAGTCATGGCTTACAATCGGTGTGGCTGACGACGTTAAACTCTTGCTAAAGCAAGTCTGGAATGACGCAAGGAACAACATTTTCACAAAGAAAAATCTCCTCGCACTGTGAAAAATGCCACTTGGCCGCGGCGCAACGCTAATATCTTTGGCAGCAGCTCAGCTTGCACAGCTTTATTCGTCTTCTCCTGGTGGTTTCCAGGGCACCTCGCAGCTTTCATCACAACTAAGAGGAAGCCAATGGGTTATGCAACGGGACGCGAGGGCATATGAAAACAATGGACTTCAGCTCCGCCGTGGAGGCTCTGGAGGAACATAGTAGAGCTCAGAAATGTTGTTGAAGTGACTTTTCTTTAGCCTTGCGAACTGCACTTCATCTTTGGTTAAAATTCAATTCATTCAATTGTGGTTACAGTTATCCCTTACGATACTTATCTATGATCGATTATGATAATTGCGTTATATGTTATGACCACAATAATTGGCTTCGACTATGAAAATGTAGGGAAAAAAAACACAAGAAACTGTGATAATCATTGTCTATCCCATGTTGGACGTGAGAACCAGAAACAGCTTCATAAAGTGAGGTGCAACTATCTGTCCGTCTCTCGGCCCGGGATTCTTCCCCAGCGACCTCCCAGAATAGCCTGCCAGGGGTTTTTCTCTTCTGCACTCGAAGATTAAGACCACGACTGTGCGCCAAAACCCTGCGTGCACTCACCAACAGAATCAAAACCTGACCTTTGTTCAACAAGCTGCGACATGAAGGAGGGCCATTCTGCCCGGGCTTAGCGCTGCGGCTGGAAGAAATCGGCTTCTCGTGGGTATGGTGGGGTGGGGGTGAGGGTTGGGGGGTGATTTAGTTTGATCTCTGCCCTCCTCCCCAGACACTGTGTTGGTCTGGCCGGGATGGCGGCCAGCAAACCAACCCGACCGTGAACGCGTTGAGACGGCGGGTATGGGTGCCAAACAGCGTTTGGAGGGGTTGGGGTTGGAAGGAGGGCTCTTAAAGTCGTGTTTGCCGACGTCGTGCACCCACGTGTTGAACTGCTCGGCGAAGATGAGGTTGGTGGACGTGCCGGTGATGGTGATGAGGCCCCCTATGGTGGCGGCGTAGGTGATGCTGAGCGACAGGCATTTGCAGATCATGTGGTCCCTCTTGGTGGGATACTGGGAGTCTCTGCGCATCTTCACCCGCTTCACATTGGGGATTTCAATGGCGACCTTGAGGAGAGTAAGCAGACAACGCAGGTTAACGTGAGGTCCCACCGCTGTTTAAATGTCATCAGCAAGCGAGAAGAATCTCTTGTAGCCTCGTAGCGTCGGAGCTCGTGTTAAGTTGCAACATTTCAACGGTTATATTTCTTTGTTACTGTTATCTACGGGCTTAATTATGTTGTCTGTTGTTCATTCTAAATTCCAAATTGTTGGTTTTAACATACAAACTATTCTAACCTGAGGCAGGTGTCCGTTGGTGTGTTTTCCGGATTCCCGATCGGAGATTGGCTTCAGTCCAAAACCATTAACCTCCCCGGTCTGCACCCGAGGAATAGTGAGGAAAGAGAAAACACATTCACAACTCATTCCTTTGTCCTCTCATCCCCGGTGGTGATTGCAGTGTGACAAGTCTCACCTCGCTCAGCGTAGAAAGCTCCTGTTTAGTGCAGTCGCTGCTGGAGTGACAGCAGGGGGGGGGAAGAAATGTTAACACCAGTTCTGATGCGCTAGCTTAAATGTCCAAAAACAATTCCAAAATCTGGTGAACGAGGAGTAAAATTGCATAATCTGACTGCTGCAGCCCTGATGATCACCTGTCGCGACTGTCAGGGTGTGTTGAGGGCAGAAACGAGTCATTCCGCGCGGTAATCTCCAGTCATCTAAGACAAAACAGTTTGGCGGTCGCCTGCAAATCCTCTGCCGCCGCTAATTCAATAACACGTAACGCTAATGCGCAGGTTACCCTGGCAGGAAAGTGCGTAGAGGTGGAAACCAAGCGTGCCAAATAAAGGGGTCCGCTCTCCTTCTGCATCCGCAAAGTGCTCGGTACATAGAGTGGGGGGGCGGGTGCAGAGAGGGGGTGGTCATAGCGCGATTGCGTGTTTGGCGCCACATGAGCGAACACGCACCTCTCGTTGCGGTAGAGCAGCTCCAGCTGTTTCTTCTCCAGGTTCTCCTCCTTGTCTGAAACAGCTGCAAGAACAGAGAACAGAGGGAACGACAGGTTTTACTTCCCACCCTCCCAACCCCCAACGGCCTCGCGATCGTGAGCAGGAAACCGACATACCGCTCTCATCCTCCGTGGCCTCTGCCGTCTCCGAGTCGCCGTGGCTATCGGCCAGGCCGGTGCAGATCAGCTGCTGCAGGACGGCCTCGGCGATGGGCATCACCATGGCCGTGGTGGACGTGTTGCTGAGCCACATGGAGAGGAACACCGTGCAGCACATGAAGCCGAGCACCAGCCTGAGCGGAAGAGAGGGACAGGGATTTTTGCAGGGGACAGACTTCACTCATCTCGTGTGGACGAGGTGAAGATGGAGAAAGAAAGGCACTGAGGAACTCATTCATTCATTCATCTTCTATACCCGCTTATTCCTATTCAGGGTCACGGGGGTCTGCTGGAGCCTCTCCCAGCTGTCATAGGGCGAAGGCAGGGTGACACCCTGGACAAGTTGCCAGTTCATCGCAGGGCCACATAGAAACAAACAACCATTCACACTCACATGCACACCTACGGACAATTTAGAATGTTCAATTGACCTCACATGCATGTTTTTGGAGTGTGGGAGGAAGCCGGAGAGAACCGACGCAGGCACAGGGAGAACATGCAAACTCCACACAGAAAGGTCCCAGGCCCCAGAATCGAACCCACGACCTTCTTGCTGTGAGGCAGCAGCGCTAACCACTGCGCCACCGTGTCGCCCCCACTGAGGAACTACTGAGGGATTATTGTTGTAGTACTCAAGGCCGATCTTCTCCAGACCACTTTTACATTGTAGTCTAAATTTCAGTCTCATATCCAAGTCTTTTTAGTCTTGGATATAAAAGAGTATATAATATATCTAATAAAATAAAAACAAGAATAAAAGTCTATAATCACAGTACATTAAAAGTAATTTGGTTTTCCTATCCATAGAACAGTTCTAATATATACATAAGATTATACATAGAGCAATGAGGTTCTTGCTCCTAGCTAGCTGCCATCTTGCGCCATCGTATTTCTAAGGAAGCCTGGTGTAGACAATCCAGCTGCCTGACAGGGTGTTTCGTAATTAGGGTGACTGCTCACGTCTTCAAAAAAAACTAAAGTTCAAATAACAAAGAAGAAGGTATCTAGGTTTCGGTGCGCAGGCCAATGTAGTTTACTGGCAAGCACCAGAGAGGGAGGGACAGTGAAAGACGCTGCAAACTAAAATGTAACCACTTGATGTTGCTGCTTCTTTTCCAAAAATCTCCAAATATTACACACTTGACCTTGCTGAATGTTGAATGGGTCATGAAAGAGGATCTGAGATCAGTTGGCATGAGAGAAGATGCAGGATGGAGGTTGCAGAGGGGAGGGTAAGAAGGAACCAATCCATGAAGGGAAGGCAAGTCCAAATGGGGAAAAGGACAGGAGAAGGCAAGGAGAAGAAGAAGAAGCTATGTGGTTTTTCAAAGTGTCGCGAGTGTGCACGATACCCACATGCCAGGCTTGGCCCCTGCGATCATCACCATGCGAAGGGCGATGCGCTTGTGCAGGTTCCACTTCTCGATGGACGCCGCCAGGCAGATGACTCCCATCAGCAGCAGAGTGGTGTCTTTGCAATACTCTGCGGCCACCTTGATGAACAAAAGCACGTTCAGTCGCAAAATATCTGAACAGACGTTGTTTTTTAGGTTCTTTCTGGACAAGAATCAGATTGGCCATTGCTTTCCAGTTTGAAGTTCCGCTGTTGCTGTTCAGAGGGGAACCGATGCAACAAGCGGAGCGTCTGCGCAAACACGCAGAGGGGAAAAAAGGACGCCACCGCCCCGCTGTCGGATGGGGCAGGGATTTAGAGCCGAATATTGTCCGCTCGCTCTGGTTAAGGAGCCCTGACCGTTGTGTCAAACTCAAAAGTGTTGCCGGGACTTGAAAAGGTTCAAAGCGACGGCGAGAGAGTGAGCAGCCACGTGGTTCCCGCTGACAAAGGCCGGTGGAAACGAATCCGAAAAGGTGCCCGCTTTCGCAGTCAGGTTGCCCTGGCTGCGGCTGTGCTGGCCAACGAAGGGGCAGGGATTAGGAAGGTGTCGCTGTTTACTTTCAATGTAAAAAGAAACATTGAATATTTAGTTTCGAGGGAGATGGGAAGGGGCGAATGACGGAGGGAAAGTGAGGTTCCTTTCCCTCGCACCCCTCCTCTGCACTTCTCTCCTTCCCCTCCTCCTCCACTTGGATCAGAACTTACAGTTTGCCACTTGTTCTTTTTAATCTGCTCCACTTCCCACCCGCGGGGGGACTGCGGCTTCGCACTGTTGTATAAGCCCCTCGCCTCCTCACCTCTTACCTAAAGCCAGCTGAACTTTCTCCTCCCGCCCGCATGTTCTCTCTAACCCTCACAAACGGGGGAGAAACTACACGAAGGAGAGTGGCAAAACCCCGGGGACTTAATCAGGACTTGATTACCATTGCTGTAAAAAAAATAAAAAAAATAAAAAGGTTTAATATGAAAGTTGAAGCGTGCCGCCATCCGCTGTGATTTTTTTCAAAGTTTTTGCAGAAAATTTGAGGGAGGGCTCCAATTTTTATGTGATTTTATGGACCAATTTTTCTGCTATGACTGTAATAGCTCCTGAAATTACCATGTGCAGCAAATAATGGGCTAAACCAGGCATGGGCAAACTGTGGCCCTATGTGGCCCGTTAAGCTTTTTAATCCGGCCCGCCGAACTAGAAGAAGTTATATTAATAATAAGTAAGTCATAAAATAGCTGTATTTCATCCATTTGCTCAGTGTTTTAAGAGTCATTTCAATAAAAAGAGCTGAACACCGTAGGGCTTCAGAGACACATATTTTGTTGTAACTGTGTTTGATTCATTTTCAATGAAACATTAAACCCACCAAAACACTCCATCCATCTGCTCCTGCTCTGGCCCCTCTGTCAAATTTTAGAACCCATTGTGGCCCACCGGTCAAAACGTTTGCCCACCCTTGGGTCTAAACTGAACTGAGCTTCAAGTCGTCTCACTGCTCGATCCCCGCGGGAGTGAAGGGGTGTTTACAGGAGACCTGGGAGGACGACAATGGACTTGAAAATGTTGCATAAAGCTTTGCTGGCATATTTTTGCCACCATCGCAAGAGGCTTAGAGGCAGCGGCGCTGACAGGCCGCTTTTGTCACCGTTTGTCAATGTGATTCGGTCACATGAGGCTCCGCCGCTCGCTTTTTATGTAAGAACCGTGACGTGCGGGGACCGAGCGTTAACGAACTGGGCGGGGGACGTGGGGTAAATAAAGGCTCCCTCTTGTCGGCGTCCGACCAATCAAGCGCGAGCGAAGCGGACGGTGCTAGCGGACGGTCGGGAGTCGCGTGTGCACGTTTGGATGAATGCGCCCGGAGAGGAAAGAACACGGAGATAAACGTCGGTCAGCGCGGGGTTAATTGGGCTTTTTTGATTCTTTTTACGCAACCTGTGCAGCTCTGGATGATATCGGCCTTTATGGCCACTTAGCAGACAGGTGCGCCATAAAAAGAAAAAACTCTAATGGGAAGGCGAAAGCAATTCTCGGGCTAAGACGCGTTGGAGAGCCGGTTGAAAAAAAGAGAGGTCAACAAGTATACAGCGAGTTTGGGGTGCCTTTGACCCACATATTTCCTGATCTGGACTTACTGTACCTCCATTGCACACAGAGCAATCACGTCAGCTGACTCTCATTACCGAGCAGCACAGTCCCGACATTATGCACCATTACTGTTAAGCCACACGGTGTTTACCAACCACCACCGTTAAAAAGGTCAAACACAGTTTTCCGAACGCATGTAAATATGTGGAGAGGAACAGTCGGCGTTACTGTTTTCCCCCCTATGCAGATTAAGTGTTGGTTTATCTAGATTACAGTCAGGAGGGTTTGCCGCCGACTCGCAGATGATGGCGACTGAGCAGAACATTAGATTGGTAGCCTGCCAAATAATTGTGCAGAAGTGCCCTCTGAGTTTCAGGCCTTTCATTTTGAGACTAACTTTCTTTCAAAGCGTGTCAAGCGTTGGTCGTTATTTTGGCAGCAAACTGCGCAAAAACACAATAATGTGATGTTCACTCGGTAATAACATACAGTACGTCAATACAAACATGTGTTTCTAGCCTGTGAGTGAACTGGCCAGAAATGAGATACATTCGATCTATACTTCATTTGTGTTGTGCAAAAACACGGGGAAGGCACAACAAAGCAGCAGGTTGGAGCTTAAAACTCCGACAGAGCATTGTTGCATGAGGGATGAAAACAGAGGGCTGAATGTGCTTTTTTTTCTAGGGATACACAAGGTTCTTAGGAGAGTCAGTTGTGTGAGGCTGCTGCACTGATGTCCAGGATGAAATTCATAAAAAGAATAAATTAAAAAAAGTCAATATCATATGAGACCTCTGAGAAAAGAAATAGGAACAGAGTGTTGGAAACAGTGGTTGCACATTTTAAAGGTCCAGTTTGTGAAATTTTGAAGGAAGCCTACCTGACAGCACACTTTGTATTTAGGGCACTGTTAGGCGGGCTGCCTTGAATGCCAGGCGGCGCAAGATTGCAGCTAACCAGGAACAGGAGCCTTGCTCTACATATATTCTTTTACATATGAGAACCATTCTCAGGGTAGGAAATCCAAATGGCTCTTATTGTACTGCGAGTATACACTTTTATCAATGTATTTACAGGCAGTATGTTAGCTTTATGTTTTGCCAATACATATCAAGCCAAATTTTACACACTGGACCTTTAAACAAAACACATGTTGATATGAGCATCAACTGGTCAACTTACCTCGCTGGACTTTAGCACCCCAAAGAGCGGATAGAGGAAGGCGGGCACGAGCGCAGCAGCTCCCAGGGGAACAGCCTCTGACACCCAGTAAACTGCCGTCACCATCAACACGTAGGCACAGCATGCCTCCTGAAATACAGAAACAATGTGTTTTATGTCACATATAACACATCAGGGGTGACACAAGACTCTTTGCTTTGGCTTTGCGTCGCTATGAGGGCACTGGGGAGAAAAGAGCCCTTGACCGCTGCTGACAACACATCAACTTTTGTTTATCAATGCCTAGAAAACAGATAGAGCCGGGCGACCTTTGCCTCCCGACCTTAAATCATTACAGATCGATTAGAATAACCAGATTGGTGTTATGCTTATTCAAAAAGACGCTCAGAAATGCTCAAATCTCAAAACATGCTGACGTTGCAGCAGTCTGGCCGTGCAAGGTCCTTCCAGCCAAACATGCGGCGTTGCAACACCAAAAGGCCTGGCGAGACGCTCCTCGACTTTTAACGGCTAAATATTAATTAAGACGTCGACAAAGACGGGGCCGCCTCCCAAATCAAAAGCCCACGTTGCAGGATTTGCCGTCACAGCTGACGAGGGGGGGACAAAATGGACTTGAACCACAGCCACTAGTAGTTCTTTTATGTAAGACGTGCAAGCTCTTTTGCAAGAGGAACAGCCAGTATTGCGTTTTTTGTTTTGTTTTGTTTTGTTTTTTGCCAGTAGCAGGTCTGATAATCTAAAATTAATAAGCAGAATTAGCAGCGGGGCTCCAGGATAAAGCTTGTCCAGGCTTGTTCAGACCTCAAGACTCATGAAACAATGGACTTAAAACAGCTTGATTTAATAAAACATGTTACACTCAGTGCCTACAGTTTTGTTTTGTTGTATTTTTGGCCCAGCTTGCTCTCCACACAGGTGATCGTGGAAACCCGAGCCCACACACTCAGAACAAGAGGGATTATCGATATACGTTACGGCGAGAGCAACAGAGAAAAACATGGATTACCGGCAAAGTAGGCATTGGTTGCCAGCTGCGGCCCTCTGGGCGTTATGCCATGTGTTAAGTAAACAAGCAGAGCCCTGACTAGACTTCATAATGAAATTATGCCATAGTACTTCACACCACAAGAAAAAGATGATTCCATTTAAATGATCAGAAATCTAATGGATTTGATCTGAGCAGCAGGCCTGATAATGGGCTGGATAGTGCAGATGTTTTCTCCAATGGTTCTGAAAGACCCAAAGATCACTGCAGCTGAACCATTGTGTTGCCAAGAAATACCAAAGTGTGGCAACATATCTACTACTTCATGCGAGACTGCCGGTCATTTAATCATTCTGTGGAGCGGTGCCATTAGTATGAAAAAAAGAGAATGCCAAAATGGTCAGCAAAAAATGTCAACTGTCTTCATTAACGACACATTTAGCCTTTACTTTTCATTTACTTTTTATCTCTCAGATGACATGATGTTGCCCACTTCCTTAGTGAAAATGAGCTGATGATGCATGCTTGTGATTCCTGGCCACATTGAGCCAGCGACCCCACAAAAACGAACCGGTGAACCTCCGGCTTCGTATTGTGTGGATTTTTATTGCAATTGTTTAAAGAAAAGTATTATATAATAGGTATGGTTAGGCAAGTCATAGGTTTAGCATGAACAATGTTAAACTGTGAGAGTTTTTGGCTTTGTAACTTTAAAATGATGACGGGCAGTTTCCAACAGGATCGAATAACAGTCATTTGCAGATCTGAGGGCAATTGCATCTGTAGAAAGTTTAGCCACTGTTACCGGAATACATTCAAAGAAAGACGCATAGTCGCCTTTTTTCTTTTTTTTTCACCCCCACTGATTAGGGTTATCTGCTTGTATCTGGTTCCTTGTGGAAACAGTCGGGTTTTTTTTTAATCAACAGGCCTGCCTCAGCACTGGGGAAGTGTGAGATAATCAAGGATGGTGATAATTGGATTAAATGTTTGTTTGAGGGTCGGCCACATGGGAGGATCCAGACAGGAAAACAAGGGAGCCCGTGACGAATAAAAAAAGACACGTGGACTGTTAAATAAACAGTTATGAGGACCTGACTCAGCACCTCCTAATCGTTGACTATTGCTCCCCGTCCATCACGAAATCTCCGCTGCACAAATAACTGCGCGTTTCTCTTCCAGCTGGTGTTGCAAGTCAGAATCAACCATGCTGCGTAAGCAAAAACACACTGAAGCATCTGACTGAGGCTTATAACGCGACGTGTATAGGCTCGATCAATACATGCTAAAGTTCTGACGGAAGGAAACCTATGTTTGCTTTTTGGGGACTGACCTAATTTCTTGGCTGCGACAATCAACTGTAATGCTTAACAATGCGTCTAACTTGCTAAAGGCGTAACCAGACAGTCAAATATATTAAATAGGTCCATCCATTTTTCTTCAGATGTGGACACAGGGTTTTTAAATGCAGCTCTTGCAAGTCTTTGTCACTGCAAGAGCTTCTTTTCAAGTTAGCGACAAATTAACGATCATACTTGGACATCTCTACAGCTGGCAGGCTGAACATTGAACAGAACCTCATTGATTGTCTCATTAACTCTCTGTTATCTATGAGCGATGCTGGACATGATTAGAAATTAGCATGCGCACACATACAGCAACTCAAGGTCCAGCTGGTAAGCTAGGTTAAGTCCTAGCTAAAATCTTCATTCACGCCACTGAACAGAAAAGTTATTTTACTGATAAATAAGTTAAGGTTTGCAGATATACTTGCTCCGACATTGTAGTGATTGTTATTTCTCGTGGTTAGCACAAATGCTAACTAAAAGTCACAACTTTCCTTGGAGCCTAAAATTTAGTGTGCTACATTAGCACTTTTAAGCATTTCAAAGCTCTAAACATGAAGAATAGCTAAGACCAAAAGCGATGTTTGTTGAGCTCTGTGGTGAGTCCATGAATGAGGTCACAGAATATCTCCACTGGCAGACAACGCAATACTCCTCCTTTGCAGGGACATAAAGTCAATCAAACATAGCAATTCAGGATTTAGCATTAGGGTTGTTTTTAAAAGCTGCAGGGCTGTGAAAATAGAATCACTATTTAAACTGATCCATTCTTGTGAAAACAGTAACTGTCCCCTGCATTAGCATTTGCTGTTGTATTCAAGCTACCAATACAGTATATGCATTTGTATGATGGTAAAAACATAAACTGTATGGAGAATGTACCTACATGTCCTTAAAATGTCACATGTGCTGTAAAGTGGAATAGACTAAAATATCAGGGCTTCACTTTCCCTTTTGAATGAAGGTCCATTTATTTGTAAGATGAATTCACACAGATTTAGGCTAGATTAAGGTCTGCTTCACACCAGTGGGAGTGAGACTTGTGTAACCCCTCCAGTGCCGATAAAAGGATGGCAGATCACAGGCAATTTTCAACACGTGCGTTCCGTCAAGCGCAGTCTGGCGTCACATGTCGACATACGTCCAGAGCCACTTTTTTGTTCCTTTTGACCTGGCCTGACTGCGTCCAACAGATGTTCTGGCCTGTTACAGCTGGACACCGTACCAGTCCAAACACAAACACATACACACACACACACACACACACACACACACACACACACACTTGAACCAAACTTCTGTCACATTCTTACACAGCTTGGGGTTCTTTGGTCAGGAGCCACGTGGGGCTAAAAATCCAGCGTTGGGGTAGGTGGATTATGTAACTTAATTGCTTGGATTTTTTTCCCTTTACTTTGTAGTGAAGGTCTTGTTCTTTTGTTCTTTCGTGGCCTCATCCTGCATCCGACTCGAATATTTTCAGGGCGCTATCATGACAGCAAGGAACCTTGCAGAATCATTTATTTTAGTTGGGATTAAATCACTATTTTAACCCCTTACTTGCTAGTGATGCTGTAAAATTGCCATTTAAGCCCGTCTGTGATGACCTTCACAGCGACTGATGAGCAGGTGGCCTCCTGCAGCCGCTAAATCCTAAACTGCAGCCGTTACTACAGAGGTTTCAAAATGTGTTGGGAGGAAGTGATCTGGATCCCTCAATAGACTGAGAAAGGTTTATGCCGAGGGAGGCAGCAGACAGAAGTGAGAGGGAACTGCAGCAAAACCTTGAAGAAACAAGCGACCGACGAGAAAAAGTGAAAGGGAGCTTGTCTGCAATGACCTCCACAAAAAAGATCAGTCTGGGGATTTAGTAGAAGCAGGTTCACCTCATGTGGATGCTGCTTTGGGGTTTTTTCTAGGCACTAAAAGACAAACAAAGGACGACACAGCACATTTTTGTTTCCTCGGTGGAAAAGAGGATTTCAATTTGCGCCAAACTGACTGGACCACAGTGTATCACAGCTGACCACATGGGCGGTGACACACGTCTCCACTGTCACCGCTCATACCTGCTGTTAACTGATTCAACCAGCGGCACAAACATCTGACTTGATGGATACGAATGTGACACGGACTTGTGAAATAAATCCAGTGTTTAGAAGGACGGTGCGCTTGGTAAACGCCACGAACGAGCGTGATCCCACACAAAACGTGCACGGAGTTGCCGGGCAGCCGGCCCGAGTCCTCACACTAATCAACATGTGGCGACGTCTCCCCTCTGCTCTCCCACAGCCCAGCTGACCACCGGGGATGGGGGGCTCAGGACGAGCGCTCATCAAAAGAGGACAGTGGGGCCTTTTGATTGGTTGTCTTTCAGTCCCTTACACACACACACACACACACACACACACACACACACACACACACACACACACACTCAAACAGATGCGCATACTTCAGCCAGTAGCAGCAACTTCAGGGGAACATCAACATCACATGATTCGGATGTTATTTCCCCCCTTCTGTGTCTCGTATCTTAAGGTATTTACATTTTTCTGGTAATTATTCAATAACAGCTGACTAACAGACACTAAACACCATAAACAGACTTTTTAAGTGAGGTGTTTTTTTTTTTAATTCTAAGCGGTGGCCTTGTGTCTTGAGTTTTGATATTTTTATGATTAACAGTGCCTATAAGATCTTCCTGATGTCCTGTCACACTTTAAAGATAACAATAATTCATCTAATTGTAGTAACTTCAATTAAAATGCCCTTTATTTCATCCTGCCTAATCAATGCGTTCATTTCCAAGCCTCAAATACCAAATCTGGGAGCCTTTGTCTGACATTCCACCACAATACATCGGGTGGGAGGAAAAAAAGCATCTCTAAGTCGACTTGAGAAAACAGGGAGGCTGTTCCTCTTGCGTGACTTGTACTCACGCTGGTGGGGTGGATGAGCGGCAGGGGGAGCAGGGACAGCGGGATGAACACCACGAGGATCAGCTTCCTCGCCCTCCACAGCTTCCTGAACAGATCCATCCTGGCTGCAGCCTCTAGCCTCATGGGTGACCCGGAGCTTTGGGTCGGAGCGGGCCACAACTCAGCGGAACCGGGAGTGGAAAAGACACGAGCCGGCCGGCGCGTGGAGGTGGGCAGGGGGGGAGCCTGGAACAACCTCCCAAGGAAGGTAGGAGGGAGGTAGGAAGGAAGGAAGGAAGGAAGGAAGAAAAGGAGAAGGAGGGCAGGGGTCTCCTGCGAGCGCGCAAAAGCTTCGCCCGTGCGCTCTTTACGCACAGGGAACGGCGGTCGCGGCAGGAGAGCGGACCTGACAGGCGCAGGAGTGTCTCAAATTTAGATTTCACTTCCACGTGCTCGACCCTCGTGCCGTGCGCGCTGCGTCCAGGATGCCTCTCCAACTTCTTCTCCTCCTCCTTCTGCGGCCGCTCCAGCTTTTTTTTTTTTGGCTACCGAGTGCGGCATCAGGTGAGGACGGCGCCGCTTTTATCGGCGCAGATTGGTATGCTAATTGATCGGCGCCGCGCCCCGCCCCCTTCGGGCTGCTGCTCGGCCAATCGGGGCTCCGTTTACTCTGTCTCGAGGAGTCAAACCGCGCGGAGGTGGTGCGCGCCTGCACTAAGAGGGGGTTCGATTAGGCGCAAAAGACGCGTTTTGGATAACCCTTAAAAAAGTGAAAATTTCAATATGGAAATCACATCCGTGTCATTTACATAACGCCAACACTATCAATTGACTGACAATTGTAATGAGCCCCTGAGAGAAAACATACAAGCGGACCCAAAACAGAATTTTTTTTTTTAGCTTGAGACAGTTTGACGATGTGCTGCCAAACACTGCCCTCTAGGGGATTTTCTGAGACAGTGCAAAACAAACGGGAGCAAGCGCGCATAAACCTTGTACAAGCAACGCTCCCAAGACCCTATGATGTAATAACAATAACAATAACAATAACAATAATAACAATAATAATAATAATAATAATAATAATAATAATAATAATAATAATAATAATAATATCTGAACTGAATTTATAATAATTTCAGAATATTTGAATTTTTGAGACATGAATCTATGTTTTTCTAGCCTGTGTACAAGAGACAGCCACATCCTGGTGTAATTTGGTTCAGACATGCAGCCTTTCTTTCAGTCATTGGCCAAGGCTACTGCCTCTCAGATAAGCGTTCAGTTTCTTCTTTGGTCTCTTGTAATTTCCAAGAGAGGTTTCACTGGGGACGTGTGTCTTTTTGGAAAACCCACCTGCATGTCTTAGGCGTTTTTCAATCTATGTAGTAAACCCTCATACGACAAGAGGCCCTCATATACTTCACCAGTGCGTTTCCCCCATTGTGAAACGCGGATTAATTCTTAAATTCTCGCTCCAAGCAAGCAAAATCAAAAACCCCGGCTGCTGTCTGAAGGCACCGGGGACCTCAACATATTCTTTAGGACGTGTGAAAACAGAGAAGATGGAAAGATAGTAGCAAAGAGAACAAATGAGGGAAAGATGCCAATCGACAGAGGTGACACATTTATCTGGCAGAAAAGGCCTGTGGTTGGCTGCATAGCAGTTGGAGTTTGTTTGGTGCATGTGTGTGCGTGTGCGTTTAACCTCCTCTTCATTGAGCTTACATAACCCATGCAATCACTCCTGGCTAATTCTCACTAAACCTCTTTTATTCTTAAAACTGTTCAAATTTGTCAATGGAGGTGGAGCTCTCAGCATGCGGACGCCAGGGGACAGATTAAAAATAATAGTCATAACAATAATTTAATGGCGCCCACAAAGAGGAATTTGTCATATGAGCGTCATGTGTGCGTGTGTTGCTGACTTGATGAGCAGTGTGTTACACTCCGGTGCTGACGTGTTTGTTTACATGACGTGGGCTGGTGATGCGTTATTTTCTGTTTCAGAGCTTCGCCCACAGCGGTTGTGGCGAATCGAACTGGCGGCTGTCTCCAGAGCTCCTTAGCCGGTGAGGTCAGTAAATTCCCACCTTTGGCAAGAGCGCGCCTTTGCCCTCTTGCTCCACCCTCTGGCTTTGATTGGATTAGAGTTTGCGAGCGGCACCGAGGCCGCTTCTTGTTAGATTACCTATATCCATCTGGAGTTAGGCGGGTTTGGCAGGGTGGGACAAATATATTCTGCGTGCAGGGGCCGTGCGCAAAGTCGAGGTATTCAGAGATACGATCACATCAAGAGGAGCTGAACAACAAGAACGGTGAGGCAGCAAAGCTTGTATGTGTGGTTTTAGGTTTAGATATCTTTCACCGAATGAATGCACGACAACTGTTTCTAAATGTTCTCCAAGTCATGATCAGTCGATGGTCATTTCACATGTTCATTTCTGAGTGTGAACATCCCCCTCTGGTGGATATACTGCTTCAGGGCCAGTCCAAAATGACCCGTAACGCCACAAACTAATCAATAATATGATCGTTATTAAGGGCAGCACAACCTGAAAGAGAAGAATAATGCAAGCTAAATTATAAACAAATAACATAGGAGTTAATAATGAAAGAACAAAATAACTAAAAACAACGTTTAAAAAGACTATATTGAGCATAACAAATAAAAGGAAAGTACCACAACGTAAGGCGATTTGATTGTAATGGCTTTATTTATCTTTAAATTCTAAAAAGAAATCACGGCCAAAAACAACTTGGAAAAAGTCATCAAGTTGTTATACACCTCAGAACCACAGGATGGTGCTGTAGACTTCATGGGGCTATGCGCACGTGCAAAGGCTTTCCGTTTTATCAGTGGTGGTTTGGTATTAGTATGGTAGTTAATTAACCACTCTGAATCTTGCGGTCGTTTTGCAATTTTTGTTGTTCATCATGTTGTTACATTTCGTTACACTTGAATCATTTTCATTCATCGTTTTACGCCCTTTGATTATTTCTTTTTCCACACTCTGATGGCCATCTGAAAGAGAAAGCCTGTTCCCTCTGGATTTGTGCTCAGCGGAAGACCTGACATGTAAATAGAAAACGTGGAGCCAGATTGCAGTGAACTCTGCACCCAGATTAGGGATGACATCCAAAAAACGCACATGCTTCAGATTGGGCACTAAACCTAAATCCATATAAATCTGATGCTGGCCAGCACCACAGCTCCTTTCTCTCCATCAGTCCTTTTATTACTTTTTCATTTTCAGACACATGAAATTGCGGTGTTTTCAAGTTTGAAGTTCCTCACTGAACATGTACATTTTTATTTTAATGACTTGAAATGTTAAAGATATGTGTGATAATTCTGATTGCTAGATTGATGTTTCTTCAGCGCACCTGTGTTCCTATTTGTTTGTTAATTTTATTTTTTAACATGTTCAAAATAAACTTTAAACTTACTAAATTAACAAAATTCATCCTTCTCCCATAGATGACGACACACTATATACTTGGTTTCAGTTAAAACATTAAACACCTTTTCACTCCAATGTCTTCACGGTGCTGCCCTCTCATTGAACTTCCTCGGAACCGACGGCGACTAATCACTGTCGTACCGCGACAGTTATTTTCTCCGACTGCAGCCAAATCCTGCGGCGTGGCTCAAACGGGAAGATCAGACGAGCTCCGGGGGTCCCAAATTCTCCCGCCTCACACAGCGTCACCTCACGTACACTGTTGCAGCTGATTGTTACTAATCTGCCGCTGTCGCAGGCAAACCCAAATTAACGTCAAACCCGCAGGGAGGGTCACATAAGCACAGATCTTCATTTAAAGCCTTTAAAAAACAAAAAACAAAAACAAAAAACAGATTTATTGACGTAAGCACTAATCTGTGTGGCAACAAGAGGAAAGACATCATCTCCTTTTGTACATGGCTCTGTTTGCTTCCTAGCAAGGGCTGTGAGTTATTTCTTGATTGCAAAAGACTTCAGATTGAAAATGTCAGAGCCCTTTTATAAAGACTCCAGTCTTCTTCTTCTTCTTCTTCTCCTTCTTCTTCTTCTCCTTATTCTTTTAAAAAATAATTATTTCATTGTGACAAAAAAACGGTGAATTGTCGACCAAATTCTTTGAACATGTTGAGGGGCTCTTTTCTGATGACCAGCTTGCGTGCGAGGTCAACGTGATCTACCTTCTATGGAATATAAGACAAGTTTTGAGTCATCTGCAGGAAGTGCTTCCGCAAATACAGACATGAAGTGTCCATCCAACCAGACTAATTCACGTAACACAACGCCTCAAACTCAGGAAAGATAAGATAATTTGCTGTTGTATTTTGACTTTTCACAATTTCCTTAAATGTGTTTCCCGACATACCTACAATTGAAACCCTTTCACACCCCCACCTCGTCCAAAAGCTTTCTAAAACAAGGTACCTGTAAATCATTTGAAAAATATATATATACATATACCCTCACAAGTGTCCGAGGAGAATCCAAGGACACTCCAGCAGAGGTTAAGGGAGGATTATTCTCCAGCTGCCCCAAGGATTTGAACCAGACACCTTCAAGTCCTGATCTCTGCCCTTCAAATCCCCCTTCTTCCTGTCGGACTCCTGCTCTGACTCGGGAGTGGGATGCGGCCCGCCGCGCTGGGAATCAGCAGTCGCCAATGTTGCACAGTGGGGAAACAGAAATGTAAGCGTGACAAACACGAATTCAATCAGCAGGCATCCTTCAATCTGAGCCCCGCCCCCCCACCGTCGGTGTAATGATGTTGGGGCTGCAACCGGAGGGTTATATTCAGTGCAGTAATCACTCGGCTTAGTTGTGGAGTGTGGGGGTTAAAAAAAAAAAAAGGAATAACAGATTTTGCACACTAAAAACTGTATTTGTAAAGATAACTACAAAGGTTTTGTTTGAAAGTCACTGTAACTGAAGCGCACGGCGGCGGCGATAGAACAGTGAGCCAAGACGAGTGAGCGGCAACTCAATTTGTTGGGAGCGCGCTTGGTGATGGATAATCTGATTGAGAAGAGACACGATGATGGCCAAACAAAATTCATCCATCTAACCGTGTGTGTGCTGAGGCCGGTTTAAACCTTTCAAAATACCTATCGACAGCTACATAACTGCTAATTTCTTTGTCATAGAACTCTATTTAGATAACAGGCATGAGCGAGACGCTCAAGCGTTCACACATTCAGGAAGAGGTAACAGTTCTTGAAGTGGTTGTATTTTTTTGCTTTTGAAAACAGGTTTTTGTTTTCTTAACATTTCCACTCTTATTGTCAATGATACTGTCCGTTTAAAAGTAGTTTCTCAGGATATCTACCCAGCTAATGATGCTAATCGCATATTCAGATAGCTGCTGCCAAGCTAACAGTCCATAGCATGTCCCTTTAATATTTTCTGCGTTATCAAATACATTTAAAAGCACCTATACATGTATTATTTGGTTGAGGCGGCTTTTCCTTACGTTTGTATGTATGATACGTCACATTTCGTAAACTTTTTTCGAAAGTAAACATCAATTGCTTTTGTAAATTATTTTAACAGTTTTAGCATCACAGCAATAAAATAAGACAGAGGCAAAGCATTGCACTAAAATACAAGCAAGATTTGGCTGAAAACACCGGACGAAACAAAATAAAGCAAATAAAAATGCATCGAATAATCGACCTGCATTTCGTCATCGTTCCCTTCTCCTGTCTTTCTTTGGCCTCGTTCTTTGAGAACATCTCGGCAGTGGAAAGCCCCTGTGCCCTCCATGATCCTGCAGTTCCATACTTAGAACTGATTATTGGCTTTATGCACCGTTGTGCCCCGCACGCAGAGACCCGCGCACGCAAACATACGAGCGCCAGAGTCAGAAATATAGGACACGGACGCGTTAAAATATATAGCAACAGTCTACATATGTTGCAAGCATGACCGGGTGCAGGCGCACAAGCGTGCGACCTATGCATGAGCACGCACTGACTGCATCGCACAGTGAGAGTGCATGACCCGCACGTGTGTCACTCTGCTGTGTGCTTTGCATTATATAACCGCGTGTAATGTGCTCTGAGATGTGGCATCAGGGTGTAGGGTGATAGCGACGGAGCTGCAGATTACCAATACTTGTGCACGTGCGTGAACAGGACCAAACAGTCCGTTAATACTCATGGATGTAACGTGCAGTATTCTGTGTTTGCTCTGCCGGGACGACTGCGCTGTTTACGTCCTGATAGTCCAAACCTGACGGTCACAAGCACAATTTATCCAGCGTGGTGATTGCTCACGCAGACATTTCTCTCTAGTAGTTATGACCCAAAAGGCACAAAGGTGGTTAATGAACGGAGAGCGACGGCCACATCTGCCACATTCCGCTGCCTTAATCCTCGTAATCCTCCTCAACCAGCGCTAGCCGCCCCTACAGCGGCATCAGAAAACTCACATCAGTTCATGAAAGCAAATCCGCAAGTAAAACGTGACCCGCCGACAGTCATTGCGAATGTGTTGGATTCCTCTGGGGCTGCCGTCACTTTTCAGAAGTCTGAGCTGAAGTTTTCCTCGTCGTGTGGCAGCGGCACGCGCAACGCAACATTTACGTCGAGCATCATGTAAAATGCAAGAGGAGGCCGATTGAGTCGCTCGGAGACAATTGCATTTGTTTTGTTTTAGTCATCCATACAGCGTCTTTCATAATTGATGGCGGCAATATCATTTATTAATATGAAAAAAGTAGATATATTATTGATTGTGAGGCAGTTCAGCTGCCTTAACGTGAATGCGTGACTTCCAGTGCAATCACAGCGCACACTGGCGGTTGCGTTGATTTTCTTTGAGCGATGTAAACGAGCTTGGGTGCAGAAGCAGGTCGTTTAAGCTGAGGGACAATAAGAAAGAGAGGAGGCAAGATGGGTGAGTGTGGTGTCGTCGCAGGTATGAAGACAGTTTCCGAAAGAAAGCATTAAAGCAAATACATACATTCCGTTTTTGACCAAGACATGTCATTTATGATTCTAGAGCAGGGTACTGTCCCCAGTATGGATTAGTACAGCTGTATGTTTGTACACTTGTAGATTCTGAACTTTATTGTGGTAAACATTGCTTTCTCTCAACCTTTATGCACTTAATAACTTTACTTGCAAAGTTGGTTGATCTGGTATTTTGAAATAAACAGATGTGAAAAAAAGAAAAAGAAAAAGCTAAGCCAGGAGTTCATAATGTTTTTTAAGCGCTGACGGTCACATAAAAAGACATTGGTTTATTGATAATTATTGCAGACTTTTTTGTTGAAACCAAGGTGTTTGGCGCAGAAACAAAAAGAAGAAGTTCAGACGCATCGCTGCGTTTGCGGCAGTCGTTCAGATTCTGCGCCTCCCTGTTTAGACCCTCATGTCCTTATTACCTTTTTTTTTGCCATAAAATCTTTTACTAGCCCACACGCAATTTGTCAGGTTAAAGTAAAATCTTGGACCGGGCCCTTTGAAGCTTTTTCCGTGTCCACTTTGGCAAAGCTGTGGTCGTAAATAATGCAGCTTTGCGGCAGCTGAGGCCGCCACGTTCCCGCTTTCCTGGCCCAACGCTCGACAGCCGGGCCGTCTTCTCTGGGGCTAAAAGGAGTCTCACTTCATCCGTCTCCCTTCTTCCAATCACTTCCAATCCCCCCTCCCCTCCACTTTTGATTGCCACCCCCCACCCCCACCCCCACTCCCTCCCCCCCAGCTCCTGCTCTGCTCCGTCTGCCTCCCTCTCACTCTGCAGCCGCTCTCCACCTCTGTTTCTTTTCTCTCTCCAACTCTTTCCTATTTCTGGTCCCTCGTGCATCAATTATTCATGTCTTTGCGCGGACCTTCTGCCTGGAGAGCCATCAACAAGAGCCATCAGGGTGGTCGCATTACACCTGGGCATCCGAATGTGACACACGCGGCTCCCACACGAGGACGTCGCGCACAAACGTGCGCAAGCTTGCGTGCCTGCAGAGCAGGTGGAAGCGCACAAGAATTTCAAAAATAGACAGCAGGTAGAAAACCTACCGTAGCTAAAACCTGACTCATCAAAAAATTGCCAGATTTATTTTGCAACTGAAACCTTCTAACACCCACAATTTGCTTTTCAATTTGCTGATTCATCTGAAAAGTACCTTGTCAAATCTGATTCACGCATTTTAACTTTAACCAAGATGTATAGAATAAGTGACTTCATAAATATGCATTCTCTGAATGCAGACAATGCTTATTTAAAAAAAAAAGAAAATCTACATTCCAGTCTTGTTGATAGGACAAAGGTCTCAGAAACGGTCGGAGAAAATAGGATACAAATGGTTTGACAGGGTTGAAGGTCACCAGTCAGCTTTACCTTCACGCGATACAAACCCAGGGTGTGATCTTCATGTGACTGGCGCGGCGAGGTCCTGGTGCTTCACCAGTGAACACTCTGACCAGCAAGAGTCAGCGTAAAGTTACATGACACAAGTAGGATGACAGGCGGATACAATACATGTCTGACCCTCTCCTCCTCCGCAGCCTCCTCTCTCACACCAGCTAACTTCACGTCACTCCATCCATAAATCTCTGCTTCTTCCTCTCTTGCCTGCCAGCTCCAACCTCTGCATCCTTTTATGTGATATATGTGCTGTCTCTTCCTCTGAATATGTCCAAATCGGGCCAGTGTGTACAGTGCTCAAAAGTTCAATTACTGCTGCTGAGAAACTAGTCACTTTAAAAGCAATGCAATGCAAGTGGACTTCTATTTTTCTAGCTAACATTACTCTATCAGCACAGACATTTGCAGTTACAGTCTGGTGTCCCAATTTATTTGCCTCCAGTGTGCCGTCAACTGGGTAAGATTGTTTTTCTCGGCAAACAAACAGAAACCATTGACTAGAACGGGCGAACTCTGCTGAACGAGAAGGGTGGGATGAAATTTGTTGAAACGGTCTCTGGCTAACTTGGAAATGAGGTCCTATGTCTGAAGCAGGCCTTTAAAGGTTAAGCGTGTAGTATGTGGAGATTTTGGGGGGGAAACCGCAACATCACGTGGTTGCATTTTACATTGCAGCGCTCTTCCATTCACTCTCCTTCTCCCAAGCTTGCCAGTGAACTACAGTAGCCTGTTCACACATACCTGGACATCTTGTCCACCTTTTTCTTTGTTGATTTATTTGAGGACGCGAGCGCTCACCCTCAAAACGAAACATGCTGGATTGTGCAAAGTGGCTAAACACTGAACCTTTACTGCTTGTACACTTCTGGAGTCACAACGCTCCGTTTTCCAACATGTGGACTCCATGCAGACAATCTCCCAATGTTTTCCACATGTGTGAACGGGGCTCGTTCAGAACATTTACCCTCCAAACCGACTTTCCAGTCGCTGGTCCGCCGTTCATGTGTGAGAGAGGTCGTAGTCTCACTTAGCCACTGCGCATCACAGCCGTGTTTTTTTTATGTTTAAGGGCAGCACGGATATAGATCGATCAGCGCAAAAGGTTCTATGGTTTGTCCAGCTGAAAACGAAGGCAGTCAGTGAAGGGCGGAAACAGCAGCCACCAGGAATATCGGGACTTAAGGCTGCATGAGTTCCAGCTCAGCTCAGCACAGCTCAGTGAACGAGTTGCTGTTACGCAAGAGCTCAGTCAGCCCAGCTGGAGATCAGAGGGAGAGAGAGAGAGGGAGGGAGAGAGAGAGAGACAGAGAGAGAAGCGAGCGAGGAGGCTGAGGGACAGAGAGGGACAGAGAGGAGAGGTGGGCAAGCAGAGAGCAGGCGGACGGCGGCTGGATGCGCTAACACCGTCCCTCTCTGTGTCTCCTCACGGTAGACGAGCGGCAGCATGAGCAGTGCCTCTGAGGGGATTTTCCTCCCTCCCCCAAACGAGTGAGGAGACCGGACCGGACCGGGCGGGGGAGGGGGGAAAGCTTCCAAACTTTCACTCCCAGGATCAAACTTAAAGAACAAACAAACCATGAGGATGCGATTCCTCTTCGCAAAGTTCCCCGCCGCCTGCCGCTCGGCCCGACTGTTGCACTTGCTGCTCTGCCTGATGCTCAGCGGTCCAGTCCTGGCCGGAGGGTCGTCCACGCCGACGAACTTGCCGAGCCTGACGGCCACATCTCCACCGCGGGGAGAGGAGGACGGAGTCGGCACCACGACCATCATGCTGCAGCCGGACCTGCAGACGGAGGCCCAGACGGACACGCCGCAAACAGAGGAGGCGTTGACGGACCCCCCAACTCAGAGGACAACTGGAAACTACACGGGTAAGTCTTGGGAGGGTGGGTGATGTGTCTGTGTGTTGGCGGGGGAGGTGGGGGGCTTAAAAAAGAGGTGCACAGATGTTTTTTTTTAAGCCCAAGTCAAGTCAAACTCTGGGAAAGTAACCGGCAGTGTTTGCAACTGCACCTGTGAGGATCTTAAGGCACCCTGGTGGATCTGAGGCGATGCTGCGTGGCCACTCGGGAATCAAGAGTTGTGGCATCAGTCAAGCCAGCTCGCACATTTATTGCATGAATCTTTGATGCTCAGCTGGTGCATAAATGTCTCTTTAAATATGCACCGGCCCTTCTCCCCACCCGGTAAACACCCTTAAACGAAGAACTTTCTTCCCCCTTTAGTTTTTTTTTGCGTCGCTTCCTTCAACTTGCAACATTTGCAACTCTAAGCCCTCGACTTTAAGTTCACCCCCATGAACTTCACGCAAACGCAGCAAAACCTGCTTTGCATGCAGGAGTCCCGCAGATTTAACGGCAAATCAAACGTGCAACTGGCAGGGAAGGCGCAAATACTTCTTTGGTTGTCGACCAGGCAGAAGGAACTCTGCGTTTAGTGACAGCTTGAGGCCAAGGTAAAATCGAGATACTCCACTTCTATAGTGAGACAAATCCTAAACTAGCCATGGCTCACTAATGCTAACTAACGAATCAACTTCAGGAATGCCATGTGAACTTTGCAAAATGCATAATGAAAAGGAAAACCAAATCGGGGGATGTCAACAAACAAACACGTGACAGCGTGCAGCGATCTTTCCTCCGGGACGTTTGGAAAATAGGAAAAAGTAGCGTCCAACTAGCGTAAATGTCTTGAAACACTTTTGGCCTGTGTCCAAGCTGACATTGTTTTTGTTGTTGTTGTTTTTGGAAGACCAGGCAACACAGGCCAAAATTTTTTTGCGCCCAATTCGAGGGGGGCTGCAGAACAAAGGTTAAGCTGTGTGTATGTGTGTACATGCATGCATGTGTGAGAGGTGAGCAGTGGGCGATGCGATTGAGGATGGATCTTTATGTCGTGAGAGGACCGAAAGAAGACAACGCTGCGGCACAAAAAAAACCCTAACCAAAGCAAGACAAACAAAACTCGCATGACTTCACCTCCACTGAAGCATGAGCTGCCCTTCTCTTCTCCTCCTCAACTTCTTCACATCTCCCTCCATCCCTAAGCCCTGACGCGATCCCTTTCTTTGTTTTTGCGCTCGCTCCTCTCCCTCAAGTCTCATTTGTGTCTCTCCTTTTTTCCATTAACTGCCCTTTTTTTTCTTCCGTCAGCTCGTTCTTCTCTCTGTGACTCTCTAGCGTTCGCTCCCGTGACCGTCGCCCGCCCTTGCCTCGTCACGTGCTTGCATAAATAGCCTACAGCAGATGACACAATGCAACGCTCACGTGCCTAATACACTCATAATACGCACGCGTGCACATAAACGCAAAGAAATGGGCGCACTTGGCCCGAACGGCGGCAATCTCCTTAAAGGTTTAGAGAATAAACAACACAGTTGCTCGTTTCATAAAGGCAGTTCTGTGACTGACGGAGGGGGAATAAGCACTTTGTTCTTTTAATAACAGGCACGCACGCACACAAACACACACACACACACATACACACAAAAGCCCAAAGAAGGTGATCAGCTGGCCTGCCACAATGCACCACATGCATGAATTGCGCTACAACAGAGGCTCTGTGAGAGAAAAACAAAAGGCCCTGGAGGTGTGATGAAAGTCAGAGCTTCTGTGTGTGTGTGTGTGTGTGTGTGTGTGTGTGTGTGTGTACAGTCAGGATAACATAAAAGGTCCCATCCAGTCAGTACTGTGTGTCTCTGGCCTGTTAGTGGACACTCCAAAAATGAGAAAAAGTTTCTCCCATTAACTCTTTCGCAGCTGATTCTTCTCAAGCTTGTTGCTCCAGCGATTGATTTTTAGACACTGCTTGTACTTTCAAGCAGTAATCCTCTCTCCATCTGCCTCTTGAGCTCAAGAGTTATGGATTTTTTTTCCCTCAGGCCCAATGCTACTGGAAAAAAACAAAAAACAAAAACACGCATATACTACCTTGCCACTTTATTGGGTACAGTGTGCAACCATCTCACAGGTTTACAGAGAATGGGGCCAATTTGGCAGAGTGCAGGAAAAGGCCCTGTTGATGTCAGAGGTCAGAATGGGCGAACCGGTCGAACAAATAGAACTCGAATAATCACAGCTCAGCTCAAGCCTGTGGAATAGCATCTCCGAACACGACACCCTCAACCCTGAAGTGGTGTATGGGTATAAAGTCCTCAGCCACTTTATTAGGTACCCAGTACTTGCAAGCTGGCCCTAATAAAGTGCCTTGACGCACAGACTGCTTAGGCAAAATTCTGTGGCACCAGCTTAGATGGTCGGACTCAATCACGCAGGGCAAAGGACTCTGGTCAAGACTCAGTTCATTTTTGCTTCAGCTGATTCTAATCATAAACTTGTTTTGTTGGTTAATAAACTTGAGTGTACCTTTTTGTTTTAAACTTATATTATATTGTATTGAACAATTTATTGTCGATGCCGTGCGGACGACGGCGGCTAACTGTGAAACAAAATGCTCCCTTGAGGGACGGTGATTGTGATTTTTTTATTTACTCTTGTAGTATAATAAAGCACTGTAAAGTGCAGCTGCAAGAGAATCCAACACATTTTCCGTGGTAGTCTAAAAGTCTTCCTTTCCTCACCAACTGCTTACAGAGTCCAGTTTAGAAAAAAAATAAATAAAAAATCGAAGTGACGGGCGCGTGTGAAGCAGAGCCCCTTGAGCCACGGATCAAACCAGAGCCTTTAGGCTCTGTCGATACGGGCCGCGGCTCATCCAGGAACCCTCGATGCTTCACGTACTGGAAGTAAACCGATCAATGGAGTGACTCTTTACTGCCTTTTCCCTCCGGCAGATCTGCTTAACTTGAAACTTTGCAAGACTTTGCCTGTGATCATTATATAGATTGATGCAACGAAAAAAATTAATTAATTAATACAGTCAATTCATACTGCGCTGATTTCAGAACCAGGGCTTTCGGGTGCCTGGCTCAGCAGTGGCCACTTTCCCCACCCAAAACTCGCGTTGGCCCGGGTATTTGAACCAGCGACCTTCCAATCACGAGCTCTCTTCTCTGCGATCATAAAACTGAACATCCACACTGCTGTGAAAGAGTTGATCCATGTGTACACACATTTTCAATCACTGCTTCTCCTGCACTCAGGGCGTGTCGGGGTTTGCTGGAGCCTATCCAAGTCTGGAGAGAAGGGCAGGGTTACACACTAGATACCCTCACCAGTTTATTGCAGGACCATGTAGAAAAACAACCAACCGTTCGCACGTGCGCTTCAGAGCTCCCCATTTGTTACGTGCCTTGAAAAAGTTTGTCGAAGAGAAAAACGACGACGCTGCAAAATGCTACACAGGAAACACAGGAAGTCAAGTTTGTCGGGGGTGAAACGCAGGAAATAAATTGTGAGTGAGACGCGTAAGGGCGTGGCAATCTTGCTGAAGTGGCACCAAGGCAGCTTTTGCTCCCAGTTAATCCTGTTAGACATCTGCGAGGCTGCCGATGGGCAGCGTTTATTTCAGCCTTGGAAAAGCCGTAAGCCTTTACATTAACACGGTAACACAACCTATTAACCTTAACGGGGACTGTGTGAGAGTAGATGTCCGTGTTAATCCCCAAATCGGGTTGTTAGCGGGTAGTCTACCTCGTAATCTGGCCAAACTGGCGTTTGCGGTCAATGTTGGCGTCCACGTCGCTATCAAACAAGTGACCAAAGTAGGACAACTTCCTTAAAATGTCAACAGGAGTGGTTAAAATGAAAAAAGAAGAAAGGCGAGTACGGAGAGTATTTGCATCATTTGACAAAGAAATTGTCCCACTTGCTGAAAGTTTTACATTATTCTTGTTCCGAGCAACGCTCCAATGTTCAGATACAGGTATAGAATCTACCTCCCAGTGGCAGTAAGCTGCTTATTTGGATACCACCGTCAGCCGAAAGCCTCGAACGTAAATGTGAAATGTTACAATACCTTCAATCTGATTAGCCGGCAGTTAATGCCAATTACCTTTGTCTATTCCGGGCTATTTGTGGTGTGAGAAATCTGTCAATGGCACGGCACCTCGCGGGACTACAGATGCACACACCTATGGGTCTTACAGATCGGGGGGGAGGTTTCGGAAGTGTAAAGACGAGCATGGTAAAAGCATGCCGTTTGCTGTGCACGAACTTCATGCTTAGAACATCCAAATTCTCTTGTTGCATCACCGAACAAAGTATTTCCTTGGAAGGCGTCAACGTCTTAGCAAGTGGCACCTGGACAGGAGCGAATGCCCACGACCCTCACATAGAATTTCTTTTTGGGATGAATGCCGACGTAAAATACACACATACGCACAGGCACGCACACACACACACTCGGTGCCAGGGGTATTTCTGTCGCGGACACACACGGCCGTCACTCCTGAGCCACTCCAGGCTCGGAGAGATTCAGACAAAGAGTTCTTTCTGCCTTCAGCCCGTCAATCCAATATGGCTGCTGGCAGCGGCTCAACTTCATTATTACCTTCCCACGGCTTAAAACTGCCCGCCGAACAAAGTGAGTCACTTTGTTGGGGTAGGAGTCTGAATAGAGTCATCGTCCCGACCCGGTTATTTAGACCTGACTGACAGTGGCTAAAGGGCAGCGGGGTTGTAAAGGCCGCGAGAGAAGACAAACACAACTTCTCTCTTCTAATTGTCTTCTTCATGAGGGAAGTATATATATACATGTATATGTATATATATATATATATATATATATATATATATATATATATATATATATATATATATATATACATATATTTATATTTCTTAGTATGAAGCTCTTTTGCCCCTGACAAAACTTTATACAAGCAACTTTCTGACTTGTTGCCACCGTTTTTTTTTAAAGATGCTGCATTATGCAAAATTCATGAATTCATTTTCCATATATGCGGCTCAGTGAACTGCCCAGTGAAGCCTGCCCCTTACTTCTCTTGCTTGCTCCCCATTCCTAGACAATCTGCGGTTCTGATCAACAGCTCTTTGTGATGTCATGCCTACCCGTCATAAATCGCTGACAATGCCCACGATCGTTAGCGTGGGTGCGTCAAATCCATCAGGGAGGTAAAAGCCTGAGCATTTTTTGAGGGAGGCAGAAACAGCAGAGCAAACAGCATCCAAGCGCCTGAATTTTGCAAAAGAATTTGTGCAGCACAGTCAAAATAAAAAGCTCAGCTCTATTCCTACATTTGATTAATTTTTCATTTGATTCATTTTTGGTGCCTGATTAGATCCGGACTGTGGTACTTGGATGCAGGTTCTGTTACCTTTTGGATGAACACAGATAAACCTTTGCTGAGTTTGAACGACACTGAACAAGCTGGTGGCGTACAAACCTCCAATTTCTTTCTTTGCGATGGCGTGCATCAGCTCGACTCTGGTGGGCTCTCGTGTCTCTTTCAAGTCCGTCAAAAGCAGGAGCCAGACAACTCGTCTCGTTTGGAACAAAGTGACATTCGCGGGAAACCAGAGTGGAGTGCTGTGCTCGCTCTCGTCGCCGCACCATCTAACTTTGATGACACCCCTCGCTTTTAAAAGCGCTTTCTCTTTGTCCCTTCTCTGTGCTTCCATAACCCACGGCACTAATTTAAACTGCGACATAAGCCGAGGCCATTTGGCACTTAAGGTTTCAAGACCAGTGTTACTCTCTTTTGGCATGTCACCGGGGTTAACTCATCAGTTACTGATGTCTGTGGGGTTTAAGTCAGGCCTACTGTCCTGGACGGATTATCCCCGAGGAGATCCAGCTGAGGCTGACAAATTCAAGAGATCGGTTTCCCCATTTGTTCAAACTGCATCCGGTCGCTGTCCACCGTCAGCGTAAACGCACCAAAACAACAACAAGGATGAGGCACTGGTCGGACTTCGTCGCTTCCACCGAGGCACCCCGTGCACGCCTGCAGCCCAGCAAGCGTGTGCGTGGCGTTCGCAAAGGGAAGCGAGCAGAGCGTGAGCGAGTGCCAGCGGGGGGATTAGGTAATCTGTTGTGGTACCACGGAAATAGATACACCGATGGAGTGGATGATGTTTTGTTGGAGGGCAGATCTCAGGGAAAAAAGCAGCTGGAACGGAGGGGACTTGGGCTGGAAGAAGACGAATCAAACAGGAACGAAAGGGCAAAGGAGATGAAGTTGGTCAGCCATCAGCTGGGAATGCCACCTTCCATTAGCTTCAGCTCAGACTTTGAGCTTCTGATCGAGTCTGACTCAGATGGAATTGTTTATTGTTTATCCAGGGACGACTGCCAAGCCCGGGTGAGGAAGACTTGCCCTCAGTCTGTCTAAGTTCTGAGTCCTGAATGGGATATGTCTGTGTGTCTGTCTTCAAAAAAAAAAGGACTTGACTTTTATTTGATGTGTACATAAAAGGTGAACAGTTGATATTTGTAGTGAGGCTGCAAAAAAACAAAACAGATCAAACTGCAGCAGCCAAATGGACAAAGACATTGAAATTGTGACGTCAGGCCAGATCTAATATGTTGTACAAAAGGAAATACTGCACATTAATCTGTTGTGTGTCCATGGTTGGATGATCTCATTTGTCTGATGGAGCAGTAGCAGCAGCTTATTAAAAAATTTAAAGAACGAAAAAAGTTGCACGACCAAGAAAATGATGCAAAGCTTAAATCACAGAGAAACCAAAATATAAGGAAACTGGCAAACACAAGTGAGGGCAGGTGAAGGCGGGACAGGTGCAACACATAAGGGTCAGCAGAGGAGAGGAGGGAAGAAAGCTTCAAATAGCTTTATAGTTATTTGTTGTTTGTTTTATCCTTGTTTTTCTTATTGATCTTACGTTGTTCCTGTTTAACCCATTTAGTTCTTGTTTACTGGAATTTTTTAAAGATATGTCTAGTTTTAATATTGCGTTTACACGCTTGTATGCTTAAGATAGACACACCCAGCTGCACAACTAATTACCCCCACTGGGGGACAAAACGAGGCACTGATTGATTGATTTAAAGTAATCTGTGGAAGTAAGTAGCGACAGTGTTGATATATATACACAATACATATATATATATATACATATATATAGAGTGCAACAATCATACACTCGTGTGCACGCCTGAGGTGTGTGTGCACGTCTGCCTTTTAAATCTTTAATGCAGGGCCTAATCTTTATTTAATCGACAAACTTTTCCAAGTACTTTCTTCACAGCTAGACAAGCAGAAAATGTTTTTTTGGACAGGAAAACAGCAAGAGCATGAGATGTTTGGTTGGCATCATCAGGTTGCCAGGTTCGGGTTGGTAAGCTACCAGAGATAACAGAGAAGCTTTGTAAAAGGCCAAACTGACAGGGAAAACGCAAACAGAACGGGGACTCAACACACACGCGCGTGCAGGGGGCCTAATTCTGTGACTTTTAAGTGTATTTGTATTTGTATTTGTGTGTGTGTGTGTGTGTGTGTCTGTGTCAGTGTGTATGGGCAACAACACACCAGAGCCAACAAGCCTTGGCATCAGTGCGGCTTTGCCGTCAGTGGTCCTTGCGCTCGTCATCAACTCTCCTCTCTGTTTACTTCGGCGGCTTAAAGCTCCCGTGACAGATTTCCTCGAGTGGTGAGCGCAGGCACGAAAACATACACATACTGGTCCACGCAAGCAAAAACAACCACATCGTAATCCGTTCAGTAAATTTGATTTGTCTTTGTGGACACAACAAAGGCTTTTTTTATTTGCATGCCATTGTTTTTATGCACATGTAGATGTGTAAGCAGGGGGTATGCATCACAGGGCAATACTACAAAGTACACAGTAGCCAGTATTGCCTGTGTGTATTGTGTAAGTTTTCACAAAGCGTCTAACTCTTCTTCTCAGTCATACAGTGACTAATACATTCAGCAATGCTGTCTTAAATGGGTTTAATGTTGATCATCTTCACTGTTCTCCAATAATGTAATGAAGCCACAACTGCCAATGAATAATTTATTTCACAGTGCTAAAACACAACTAGCACGATGTGAGTCTGCACGACACTTTGCGCACACCATATGGTAGCAGTTAGCAGGCAACACACACGGCCAGTGTAGCCCCAGGCTCTCCAATTAAAGCTAAGATCTTTCTTAATAAGTGGACTGTCCTGCTGTGGATGCAGTTTTGGAGGTAAGTGGAGCCCAAATTAACACGGTGACGACAATGACAACAATTATAGAGGCCCCAGCTAATTAACTGTGTCATACCATTTACAGGAAAAGAGATTTTATCACATTTAATCACAGCTTCTTCTCGCGTAATTAGAAATAACTAGAATTTTCAAACAATGATGGATCATTTATTCAGATGCAAATTTTAACACCTCAAAACCAAATCAAATATTCCGTGTAATAGTCATATTTAAGATAAGAAAAATTGGTTTTGTTTATTTGTTATGTGAAGCTCTAGTGGTGATATATCTACTGTAGTAGAGCTTCACATCATACGTCCTCTCTGTCTCTTACAGAGTTTTGTAGAAGCACTTCTATCGGGGGCAAACAAACCGCAACTTCAGATGAAACATGAAAATAGCTTGAAACACACTCCTGAATATTGACGTTGGCTAAAATCATGCTGGCTATAGGGCTAAATCTGTGGAATCACCTTCTGTGATGAAAAGTCTGTTACCATATCGCGCTTCCAAGGAGACCACTATCAGTTCTGTGATTCTGTGTCAGACGCAGGTCCAACACAGAACCATCAGCGTATTATTAGACCTGGATAAAGTACTGATGATTGGCCAGCGTGCTGATTTTTCCGGTGGCCACCTGTGGTATTGCAAGGATGGGGCCCAAAAAGCATTTTTCCGATAATCAAAATGAAATGCCAGTGAAACCTTTGACAGGACGCCTCCGACCATGATTTTCCGACATGCAAAAAAACGTATTATGCACTTGCATCATAGGCTGATGATTAATTAACAAATAAGCATGTAATTTGGAAAATATCTACAAATTATCTATTCTCGACGTTATTTGTGAACTCCTCTCTGCGCTGCATGATGATACAGCGACTCTGGGGTGTCGGTTTTTAAGGCGTTCGTGAATTGCCATTGTACTAGCATGGAATGCTTGGTGAGTTTCACAGAGTTTGACCAAAAGTGTTTTGCTGCTTAATTTCTGTAAAATATTCCTAAACTTTAGAAATCTGGGGTCAGAGTTTCAAACCTTTTCAGAGAAGATGCCGCTGTTCTTCTCTGTTTTTTACAAGATATAAACAACAAGCAACACTGCCACCCTCAGGGTTCAGTACTGTATGTAGTGGCCGGAGTGTGATTATATCATTCAGCAATTTACAATAACGCGACATGTTGACGCTTACATTTTCACATCGATGAATTTAATCGCTCCAGTCCTAAAACAAGTCATCTCATCACCTCGTCTTAATGTGTTGCAGCCCTTGTGTTATCTGTCATCTTACTCTGTTAAGGTAAGACCTAGAGTTTGAACTAACGTGTTTCTTCATTTTCTGCAAAATATTTCGAGTAGAACCGAGTGGCTGGTCGAAAAACAAGAGGTACACTTGTTTTACCGGGGACCCTTTGAGTGGGACCTTGACAAGCATTTAGACACAAACGGAGACAAAAGGCGAGTGCTCGTGTTTGTCAAGTGCCTCTTAAGGAGAGCGCAGATGCTTTTATTTCCCTCCTTTAAAAAGTCAGCTTGTCCTTGTTTCCCTGTACTGTACCCATTAGGCACGTGTTCCGTGTGTGTGCTTTGATGTGCACGTTTGTGTGTACTTGTCTGTGTGTATGTGTATATGTGAGAGAGAGAGAGAGAGAGAGAGGGGATGCTGTCATCTTCGCACAGGATCACGGGATCCCCTCCCTCCATGCGTCCGCCGCTGCAGAAATCCTCCCATCTGTCGCTCCTAATCAGCAGAGAGCAGCTTGCATGTTCACAGGGTCTTACGAGTCGGGGGGAGTGGAGGGGGCTATCTCTCTCTCACCGCTCTTTTTCCCACACACACACACGTGCGCACACGCAGATTACGCTAATCCTGACACAGCAAAGCAAACTGCAGCATCACTTTTGCGACTTTGTGCGCTTAAACGTGTGACAAATGCAACATCACAGAGCTAACAAACAAAAAATGATCTATATGTATATTTAAATCCTAGAAAATCCCAAATAATAACGTTCTGGGTTGTGATCATACACAAAAAAAATGGTTTTTTTAATCTTGCTGATTTTGACTTTGCAACACCTGCCTCAGTGGTCACGTTAAAATCGGCGCTACGCTTCACAAATTCCTCCCCAGCCCGGCGGCGGGGCAGCTGTTTTCAGGTTTGAAATTAAAAAATGGCTGAGCGCTCCGCAACAACGAAGTGCACGTAAAGTTATAAACTGGCGAGTGAACGCGCCGGCACGGTTTAGCAGCTCAGGGGAGCCAGATGTTTCCCTCGTGACTCGGGAGGAAAAAAAAAGCCGAGCCAAATTGCGAAGCCAGTTGAAGTTTTAACAACGCATTTAAATTCCTATTTGAAACAGGCCCTGGAAGGCACACGGAAGAAAAAAAACTATTAAATCCAGTGTTGTAATGTTCTGCGTGCCAATCACATGTTGTAAGTTAATGTTTCACTGTTTTAATCGGATTGTGAGAAGAAAAGGTTCCGGAGGTTTATATTTTCTGTGCGTGCCATTGTTCTTGTGCAAGTAGGAGGTGTGCATTGCATAGCATGCACAACGCATATACGAAACACATACCACCAAAGTTTGCAATGGAAACGCTGGTCAAGTGTGTCGGTATCACGTTTCTCGTCCACCACGAGGTCGCTCATACGTTAGCCTAGTTCATTAAACTTCTTTGCCCTTGCGCAAACAGGTTATTTCGCAACCTCCCGCCTCGTCGTCGAGGCAATTTAGCAGGAATCCTTTTGCAAGGATTAATATCACTAGATTTAGTGGAGACGCGGCAAACTGTTTAACTGTCAACATCAAGGTTTAATAAGGCTGATGATGAGATGCCGTTAAAGATAAACTGCATGCAAGTAGCTTGATTTCTTGTGATTCAAAGGAGGACTTATTAAGATCCCAGAAAGCTTACAGAAGTGCCCCATGTGAAGCGATTTTTGGTCACAATTTTATCATCTCCGTGGTTTCTGCTGTTGTGATTAAATGAGGAAGTTGCCAAATGTGTGCAAAGCTGGCCTGTGCTATGAAATTAGCGAGGTGGCTCTCGTCGGAACCGACTGCAGGTATCACAAGCCGCTCGTCATTGGAGCTGCGTTGCAGGGAACAGACCATTAATAGTTGTTCCATCTCGTCGAGGGATCCTGCTTACACCCAAGCAACGCTGCCGTCTTTGTACACGAGCTCTGACGAGAGCCTCGAATCATCCCCACGGCGCGATCTAACAATAGCCGCTGTATCACGAGACACCTCGGAGGTCTTTGAGCGTTGTGGCATGACAAAGATAAAAATAGTTCTTTCTGCCCCCCCCCCTCCCCCCTTCCTCTCTATCTCCCTTTGTGTTTATCCAGCCAGTGAAAGAGTTGATCTGGGGCTCTGAGCAACACTGCGTGCTCCAGTCTGAGCCTGTGTGCATTGGATGAGGCAAAAAAAAAAGAGAAAGATAATAAACACACTTTTCTTGGGCTTTTTGGTTGGAGAATTGGGGCGGAGGGGGTACAGATCACGAAACTATGCTCAGAGACTGAAAGTTAATGAAGGCCATATGTACTGTATTTTACTTAAGGTGCTTTAAAAAGAGTTGTGCAGCCAACATTCACATTTTACAGAAATTGTCATATATAGCATTTTTTCAAAAAGGGCTACCAAAAAACATAAACAAAACAATAAGAAGTTCTTCAGATCGCCAGAAAACAGCATATTTAGCCCTGTGTTTAAACCCTGCTAGGCAAACGTGCGGTTTTTAGCCTGTTGTCCTTTCCACACTTTGGAAGTGGACAAAACCAAGCAGCTTCAGAGGACCGAACGACAGTTTGGTTAGTGGGTGTTCACAATAATATGGGAATAATCTGGGAGAGGTATTGAAGACCCTTTATGACATCGCAAAGGGAAAGCAAAGAAGTCAAAAATGGACTATTCTCGTTTCTGGAAAGTTGACAGCCTGATATCGGTGAAAGAAATGATCATTTTCATTATTATAGTAAAGAAAGGAAAACATTTGGAAAAGTAATCTGGAGCAGGAATTGAGCAGAGTGAGCAGCGAGCTTGTTTGCTTCTTTTAAACTACGGTATTTGTATGTGTATTCTGGGATCTGCTTGTTTTGAGAGGGGAATCTGCAGAAACATGACTCCAATGAAATGAAAATGTGAACACTTGAGCTCTAAAACTGCATCCTCTCCTTTATCCTCCCCTCAGGTCTGTCCTGTGTCCCTGTCCTGCCACCACGCCGGGGCTCCTTCTACGTGGAGAGCGGCACTGGCGTGTCGGTCGGCAGCGTGCTGACCTTCTGGTGCCGGGAGGGCTACCAGCTGGTGGGCAGCGACAAGATATACTGTAACGTCAAGAAAGGCAAAGCTCAGTGGAGCAACTACCTGCCCGTCTGTGAAGGTCAGATGTTTTTTTTTGTTTTGTTTTGTTTTGATTTCCAAAGCGACATTTTTTTGTCTACTTTCTTTGTATGTAGTTTATTTTGCTTTCATTGTTTTTTTTCGTAGCTAGAGAGATAATCAAAAGTTTGAAAAATGTGCTTTTGATGTTTGGGGTTTTATTGTTCTTCTATCTATGCATGCTTTCAAAATACAGTGTCTATTAGAATTTTGAAAAGCACTATATAAAATAAATGTATTATTATTATTTGAATGAATGGTATCAGTGGCCTTTATTACATCATAGGAGCTAATAAGAAGTGTGTGTGTGTGTGTGTGTGTGTGTGTGTGTGTGTGTGTGTGTGTGTGTGTGTGTGTGTGTGTGTGTGTGTGTGTGTGTGTGTGTGTTTCAAAGCGGAAGTAATGCATGGACTTCTCTCATTTCAGAGGACTTGACTGATGAGAAAGAGGCAGAAAAACTAAATTACTAAAAAAAAGAATTTCCCACACACTTTCGAACATATGACAGACAGATTTTTTAGAGGCAGATTCTATTTTCCCAGTACCATCATCAAGATTAAAGCTAAACAGTGGTTTGTTTGTTTTTATTAGGGAAGTGTTTGTCAGTGACTGATGTGTAAAGTAAAAAAGTTCAAATACTTTTTGTACTTGAGCAGATTTTCAGGTAACTGTAGTTTACATGAGTATTTCTTTTTCTGATGACTTTTTATTTTTACTCCCTACATTTCTACACAAATAGAGGAAGCACAAAAAGAAACACATGCTCGCTACTTTTGTGTTTCAAAAAAAACAAATTATGTTAAAAGTAATTGACTTGTTATCATAGTTGTTGTTAACAATGCTGTTGTGCCTGTATAAAAGTGCATCATATTTTAGAGGGAGATTATTTTCAGATACCTTGACTTTGGGATCACTGTTCAGTATGTTTTCAGTAAAGGGAAAAATGCCAAGGAGTTGAATCAGTACTTTCACTTTTACCAGTGTTTTTTTCCCCCAAGTATCTGTACTTTTACCCAATTAGAGAAGGTCAGCACTTCTGCCGCCTCTGGTCAGTGGTAAAGCACAACTCCTTCCCTTTGCTCTGTAGCGATCCCCCGGCCCGAGGACCGCGGCCTCCGAGTGGCCGTGCTGGCTTCGGTGGTGAGCGGCATCGTCATCCTGGCCATGTCGCTCTCCTTCCTCATATGCTGCCTGCAGGAAAGATCCAGCCGGGACCGAGCCAAGAAGGAGGTTCGGAACAGGTGGGCCTGGAGAACATGAAGTTCTGCCAGTACAACCGTACCGGCATTTCAAGATGAACATCGGCAACGAGCCAGATAAATAAAAGTTTAGGATGTGAGACTGAGCACTTTATGACTTCTTCTTCTTCTTCTTCTCCTCCTTCTCAGGCGTAGGGAGAAGCGTTCGGCGCGCCGCAGCGAGTGCTGGCTCGAGAGGGAGGAGGGCGACTGGGAATCGTTCCCTCCGCCCAAGATCTTCCACCTTTCCCAGAGGATGAACCCCCGGCTGGCCCCCGACAGCCCCCTCTACCTGACCGGAGGGCTCGGCGGATACGAGAACAGAGGATACCAGAGGTAAAGGGCCCGAACTCAGTGATTGGGGGGGGCTGCACTTTCGTTTTTGCGTGTTTACCTTTCCAACCACCTCATCCACCCCACCACCGTCGCACCTGCATGTCACAGACACTCCTTGGCCAGTCAGGCGCCTGAAAAACAGCAGAAACCGCATGTGAACTAAATGGCTCAACAACAAGTGTGGCGCTGTAGCACAGCGGCAACACACACGTACAGCACATGACATGATTTACACAGAGGAATATGAAAGAGAATCGGGAGATCCGATGAAATAAACACTGTTTTCTTCACGGCTGTTACCACTTTGAAACAAATGTTACACAAAAAAAAGACGTTTAAAGCAGCTCTAGGTAACTTGAGCTTGCTACAAGTCTGCTACGACAATAACGTCGTAGCAGACACTTTAATTACTTCGTCTTTCATTTTCGTGATTTTATGATCCTATGTATTTGTAACAGTTGTATGTAAAACCGCCTCTAAATAAACATTGCCGTTATAGTGGCCCCCCAATCCAGCACCACGGGTCGCCTGAAGCCCTGTTGGAAAAATAGCAAGTTGAATTGCATCTAAAATTCAATTTTGTCCAAGTCACGGGTGATAATTATTGAGAACTCATTAACTTGATCGGTGTCTGCACATAAATCAGTATCATTAATATTAATTAATAAATAAATATGTATTTATTTATATAATAAATAAGAATATTATATACATATATAATGTAATAAATAATAATAATAATAATAATAATAATCATAATAAAAAGTAATAAAAAGTATAAAATATAAATATTACATAAATATGATATGATATACAATATATAAAATATATATGATATACATATAATATATGTATATATAAAATAACATATAATATAAATATACAATTTTGAAAAAAATACATTAAAATAATAAATTAATTAATTAATATAATAATACCTCCTGTTATTTCAGGGTAATGTAGCAAACTGGTGGCCCTTCATATGACTGTGGTGCCATGAAGTAGCTCTCAGGTTCAAAGAGGTTGGTGACCAATGGTATAATTTCACATCTAATCACCTCTCTTTTTCCCCCCAAACCCCCCACCCCAAAACAGGAGCCAGGAGAGCCTGCTGAAGGCCTCCATGCACGGCCTCTACCGCTCCGACTCGCAGCTGTACCCGCACGTGGTGCTGCAGAGGGTCCCCACGCCCACGGCGCCCTCCGCCCCCTCGGCTCCCTCCGCCCCGCTCTACCTCCACCTGCCGCCCCCGACCTCCTCGTCCGCCGCCTCCTCCCCGGCCCACGCCGCCGCTGCCTCCCACGGTCATACGCACATCATGGCGCAGTACCCGACGCCAACGTACCCGCCCAACCCAAACACGGCCTTGCCCGCCTACCCACACCTGGCACCGGCGCCCATCTACCCCAACCCCAACCCGACACCGCAGCGGCCGTGGCAGTAGCGGAGCTCGCCCAACCCCGTCACAGGAAGTGGATGCAGCTGTTTTTTTTTTTATGTACTTCACACTGATTCGTCGATGCTGCTGCATCCCTAACAGGACAACTTCAAGTAGCTACTCAGCGATGGAGGGAGGAAGTTTCACCCACAGGAAGTGAAGTCAGTGCGGGATAAGGCCAGCAAGACCATTGGTCTTTTTTTTAAAAAACAATCCCTATGGCTCACATCCACCGAGGTTTACAAAAATGGCGACATTTTTGTCGCCTCTTGCTAGCACGGAGAAATCAGACTGACAACGTTAGATTGACGAACAGCAGGGGATTAAAATGCAGCTCGCGACTACTTTCTACAGATTCCTACAGACATTTGAAAGCAACTTTCCTTGTGTAACTGCTGACTAAACGTAAACGCTCTCAATCCACGTCTTCCTTTTTCTTGCTCTCTACTTTCAAAACTCATTCTGTCACTTGGTTTTTTTTCCCAATAGGGGCATTCTGACTAAACCTGGAATCTTCTAAATCGTTAATACATGACCGAAATCTGCTTGAATGATTGTATAACCCGGAATAGACACCCTGGATGGTTGCAATTGTGAATCAGGCACCAAAGTCACTGAGGATTATGGAGTTCAGATAGTGTGCGGTTGCTTTTTTTGCCCCCCGCCCCCATCAAAGCACTGGAACTGTCACAGACATGCACTAATTTGTATATACAGGTGGATTAGTAAGAGGTTGTTTTCTACTCTGATCATACTGATTCCTCTGAGCAGTTGTAAAAAAAAAAGTATATATTTTTTGTTGTCTAATTGTAACATACTGTATGTAAAAGCAATAACTAACCTTATACGTCTGTTATTATTACCTTTTATCTTACATTTATTTCTGATAATAAAGTCCAAGAGCCCTTTTTTTTAGTCAGACGCCACTGATCTCACAGCTGTGGGACGTTTTTCTTTACTTGAGTGACCTAAGAAGAAGAAAAAAAAATACGGCACTTTACATTATACAGACGGTCCTAACGATCCTCTTACTGCTGCCATACAGTCTGTGTTGTATAATGACCAAGACGTATGGCTTAATAAAGAGACTTCTGTTCGAGCTCACTTTCAACGCTGTGCTGCTTTGACCACGGAGAGGAGCGGCTGAAGGGGGGGGGGGGGGGGGGGGGGGGGGGAGTGGTGCCCAATCCATCACTCTGCCTGGACAGCTGGAAATGAGAGGACACGCTCATTTGCCTGCAGAGTGACAGTGACACGTGACAAAGATGGAGCCGTCTGCCCGTTCCCGCCACACACACACACACACACACACACACACACACACACACACACACACACACACACACACACACACACACACACACACACACACACACACACACACACACACACACACACACACAGATCTGGAAACCACATGATGGTGCTGATGCACCAGGCCCACCGTAGCCAACCGCATGCATGATCCCCATGCAAACAGGGCCAGACAGTAAAATCAAGCAGTGCACAGCGATGGAAATCGGCCCCCTTTTTTTGTTTTTTTTTTGTTTTGTTTTGTTTTTTTGCATTCACACTTTGCAGTGTGTGGCTGCTCAACACCTGCTCATTTGGTTTGTTGTCTCCGTGGCCTGACCGTTCCGACGCTGACTGAGCAGGTAAGACGGTGAAGGCCGATGAGTAAGTTAGACTTGTGACTGACTTTGGCTTCTATACGGTGGGAAAGAAAATCAGTGAGTGTCGTGAGTCTGCCTTGCCTTTTGGAGCGCAATAAGGCTGCTCTTTTCATCCGCATGCATGCAAGTAGTGAATTGAGATATGACCAAAAGAAAAAGAAAAAAGCAAAGAGAAAGCAAATGAGAAAAAATAGAAATGAAATCAATGAACGAAGAATTTTTTTAAAGCTAAATAATAATTGCATTATTTTTGTGTTTGTTTTTGACAAAGCGGTGGATACAGAAGTTTTTCACAATTGTTTTGATTGTTTAAAAAAAAAATTTAAAACAATAAAAAAAACAATATTTTTGCTATGCTGAAAAAGACAAAAATGAACAATGTTCAACCTAAACAATACCCTTTTTTAGATTTTGCCCCAAGAAAATGTGAATTTTTTTCTACTTTGCAAAGGCATAAAAACAAGGCAAAAAGATTCAAGATAATGTGACCTCTGACTAAAAACATCACGCTGTACGTTACCCGGTTATGGCATCTCTTTCTACAGACAGCAACTGCTGTCACTTCACTGGAGGAGTGGAGGAGTGAACCAGCTTTCTCCTGCTTCCTGAAAGCATCTTCACAAAACAGCAACATTTTTTTTAATTTTTTTTTAAAGCCAAACTTTTCCAGAACTTGAAAAAAAGATGAGGTGGGCCGACCAACCACAGTGAGTTTCGAAACACGCAAATCGGACACATTTTCATACATGCTGGATTCAAGTGCCGTTTTAGGAATTGTTTCAATGGTCAAACAGGAAATTCTTTTAAATAATTGCAGAATCATGAAGTTGGACAACCATCTTGAGGTGGCCATGTTTTTTGATTTATGCGAATTGGAGTGGGAAATGATTTGGTACATTACCGACTGCATCGTCCTGGTCACGGGGTTGTTGGCTAACAGCGCGGTGCTTTGGGTTCTTCTGCGTGGGAAGAACGCCTTCACAGCCTCACAGGTGGGTGCAGCCCAACTCATCATGCTGGAGGCAGGGCCGTGTCGTCCCACTAGTGGGGTGCCTGTGAGTCCTGTTGCAGTTAAACAGAGGGAAATGTCACACATCAGACCACAAGTTCACTCTACTGAAACATCAAATCACATGTGAATCCTTGCCTCTAAGGTCCTGGGGCTCAACCTTGCTGCAATGAATCTCATCTACTTGGCCATAACGCCTATCAGTTTGATCAAGGTGACGCCAGTCAATGGGTCAGGTATTTTATTTATTCTTTTACCTTTCATTTTTTTTAATCAGGTTGTAATACTCACTCACCCACCAAACTTGAAGAAATCATATTAATAGTAAGTAATAATATAGGTGTATTTCATCCTTTTTTTTAAAAGTGTTTTAACAGTAACTTCACGAAATAGTTAAATACTGTGGGGCTTCCAAAGACATTTCGTTTAAACGCTTTGGCTCATTTTCAATAGACATTAAAGCACATCACAGCTAGACAGCACAGACAGCTAGAGAGAGATAGAAATACAATTACAAAGAGGGAGATAGGGTTAGATGTGAAAGAAAAAAGGACAAGTGAAATATGTTCCTGTATCATCCTGCATAACATCAGTGGTCTTGGTTGAATAAAGGAGTGGAAAAGTGAAACGCTGAGCGGTGCCAGCACAAAAGCCAACAGTAACAGTCACCGCCTGTTTTTCAGATCATTCACAATCCAGCGATGAAATATGTAAACTGTGCCATGCAAGGGATGTCGGTTCCATGCTCAACCTGATTGGCTCTCCACTGCTGCTGACCTGCATGTGTGTTGAGCGCTACTTGGCCGTGGTTAAACCTGTGCTGTACCTGAATTCAAGGAAATGGGAGTACCGAATGGCCGTGTCCTGTGGAGTGTGGTGCATCACCAGCATTTTCTGTGTCGCCATGGGTAAATAAAATATTGGACACTCCGCACCGTGCCACCATGTTCCAGTTAGACACACTGTACTGGAAATGGGACGAGGTCTCGTCACCCAGATTCCAGATTTTTGATGCCTCGCTTGTGTTTTTCTTGATCCCTTGCAGCCCTGCACACCAATACAGCAGCTATTATGGTAGCCATCTGCCTGGCCGAGTGCCTCCTCTTTCAAGTCATGCTCACTTGTCTGGGCGGTCTGATCAGGTTTCTTTGGCAGAAAAGCCCCGTCCACGCCAGCTTCAGTAAGCGAACGCGCAACGAGTCACCGCAGAAGAGACGGGTGGTGGTCAACGTGCTGGCCGTGGTGGTGCCCTCCGTCATCTCTTACTTCCCGGTTTTGTTGATGGCCCCGCTTGTGGTGTGCCTGTACAACGGGGTGGAGTTGCACAGCTTCAAAATCTGTTCTGTTGTGCAGCTGTCTCAGTTGTTCCCCAGTTTTTCCGTGCTCATCGGCCCATTTTTCTACCTCTCCAAGGCACGGCAGACATGCTGCTCCAAAAAGCAGAAAAAACACTCGCGAAAGAAAGGCACCAATGTGTGCAACCAGTAATATGTACACTACCAGTCAAAAGTTTGGACTATGAATTTAATGTCTTTTAGTTTATTCTCATGACTATTGACATTGCAGTTTCTAACTGAAGGCATCAAAACTTTGTATGCACACACATTGAATTATGCAGGAAACAATAAAAGTGTAAAATAACTCAAACACGTTTTATATTTAGATTCTTAAAAATAGTTTAAATAATTAGAGTTATTTAACGTGTTTTTCTTTGCTGCATAAATACATGCTTCACTCTCAGGCATTGCCTGCTGCTGAAAGTTTTACTTTTATTATTATTATCATAATTATTATTGTTGTTGTTGTTGTTGTTGTTGGAAAATGTATTACTGTATCTACGGTTTTAATGCATGGCGTCCAATTAAATTTCCCCTTATCGGCCTTAATAAAGTAGAAATCAATCGATGATTGAAGGTGAGCTTTTCATTCCGAGCTCCAGAAAGGAAAACACTCTTGCGTGTTAGCCTTCATCAACTAAATGTTGTGTTTTTCACCCACACCTAAGTCTGACACAAAATGAAAACAACGACACCCTGTCAGTGACTCCGTGTGGCTAAACAAATAGGCTAACAGCATTTAGCTGAAATATATTAGACTGTTAGCTAAGTTAGCTCTTATTATCGTTGCTGTTGCCAATATTGTTAAAAGTAGCACTAGCATTATCATCATTCATCGGGTCTTTGTTTCTCCCGTCTTTATTTATATTTACTTTAAAAAAAAAAAAAGTTTCCTTTTGTTTTAATTCAAGACAACAAACAGCACAACACACTGACCGACCAAACCAGCTTCCCGCACATCAAATCGCCATTTCGTTACTCGACATATTCAACAGCAAGACATCAAGCTTGGAGAGGAGAGGGATTGAGAACACAGACATACCCGACTGATGTTCCTTAAAGTCACTCTCACGCTGCTGTTCTTCTTTTTTTCATGGTCTGACGGAGATTTGCCCTTCTTGTTCTGGTTTGACGTTCAGGAACAATCAAGGGGGGCGTAACTCCGGTAAGGTGTGGCGGCTACGTATTGGTTATTGTACTACCTAAATGTATATCTTCGAATATATACACATATGTTTAAAGATATACATACAGTGGCTTGCAAAAGTATTCATACCCTTTCTTTCCACATTTTGTCACGTTACGACCACAAACATTAATTAATTTTATTGGATTTTTTTGTGAAAGACCAACACAATGTGGCATACAATTGTGAAGTTGAAAGAAAATTATACATGATTTTATTTATTTTTTTACAAATAAAAAACTGAAAAGTGTGGTGTGCAAAGGTATTCAGCCCCTTTTCTCTGAGCGCATCCAGTTGCCTTCAGAAGTTGGCTGATGAATGCTGAATGATCTAATGTTGACCTAATGACTAAATACAGTCTACCTGTGTGTAATTTAATCTCAGGACAAATACAGCTGTTCTGTGATGGCCTCAGTGGTTTCTTAAGAGAATGTTGGGGAGCAAACAGCATCATGAAGTCCAAGGAACACACCAGACAGGTCAGGGATAAAGTTGTGGAGAAATTTAAAGCAGGCTTAGGCTATAAAAAGATTTCTCAAGCTTTGAACATCTCACGGAGCACTGTTCAGTCCATCATCTGGAAATGGACAGAGTGTGGCACAACTGAAAACCTACCAAGAGACGGTCGTCCACCTAAACTTACAGACCGAACAAGGAGAGCACTGATCAGAGATGCAGCCAAGAGGTCCATGGTGATTCTGGATGAACTGCAGAGATCCACAGCTCAAGTGGGGGAATCTGTCCATAGGACAACTATTAGTCGTGCACTGCACAAATCTGCCTTTATGGAAGAGTGGCAAGAAGAAAGCCATTGTTAAAAGAAAACCATAAGAAGTCCTGTTTGCAGTTTGCCAGAAGCCATGTGAGGGACACAGCAAACATGTGGAGGAAGGTGCTCTGGTCAGATGAGACCAAAATTGAACTTTTTGGCCTAAATGCAAAACGCTATGTGTGCAGGGAAACTAACACTGCACATCACTCTGAACACACCATCCCCACTGTCAAACATGGTGGTGGCAGCATCATGCTCTGGGGGTGCTTCTCCTCAGCAGGGACAGGGAAGATGGTCAGAGTTGATGGGAAGATGGATGGAGCCAAATTCAGGGCAATCTTGGAAGAAAACCTGATGGAGTCTGCAAAAGACTTGAGACTGGGGCGGAGATTCACCTTCCAGCAGGACAACAACCCTAAACATCAAGCCAGGGCTACAATGGAATGGTTTAAAACAAAACATATTCATGTGTTAGAATGGCCCAGTCAAAGTCCAGACCTAAATCCAATCGAGAATCTGTGGCAAGATCTCAAAACTGCCGTTCACAAACGCTCTCCATCCAATCTGACTGAGCTTGAGCTGTTTTGCAAAGAAGAGTGGGCAAAAATTTCAGTCTCTAGATGCATAAAGCTGGTAGAGACGTACCCCGAAAGACTTGCAGCTGTAATTGCAGCAAAAGGTGCTTCCACACAGTATTAACTTAGGGGGCTGAATACTTTTGCACACCACACTTTTCAGTTTTTTATTTGTAAAAAAAAAAAAATTTAAATCATGTATAATTTTCTTTCCACTTCACAATTGTATGTCAGTTTGTGTTGGTCTTTCACATAAAATTCCAATAAAATATATTCATGTTTGTGGTCGTAACGTGGCAAAATGTGCAAAAGTTCAAGTGTATTTGTACCTAATCCAAATAGAGGCAGATGTTATATTTAAAATATGTATGATCTATTATGACCGAGAGAGAAAAGAAAGAACCATTTTCTTGGTGGTTACTGTCCACCTTTGTGTTGGTAAAACAAATACTCTCACCTTTGAGAAAAACATGGACATAAAAAGCAAATGTTTGTGCCTTACCGCGCTTTATCTGTTTGAGTTCATATTTGATGAGTTTGTCTTTCAAAAGGTCTTGACTCTGAGTCAGGATGCATCGGCTGTGACATGAACATGTACTGGCAAGTGTTTTAACTTTATACATATAAATAAAGATCCTTGTGATTCATCGCAGCAGTTTTTCATCACCGGAATATTCCAAAACTGGGCTCGTGTTAAGATGTGTTTCAAGTGTTCTGGGAACTTACCTTTGTGTGCATTTAAGGCCTAAACACCACAGACAAGTTATTAGAAATTAAAATAAAAGCACCTAAAGGTTAAAGGGCTTCGGTTTAGAGAAAAAAAAATGTTCAGAACACAAGCTGCTGGTAAAAAAAATTAATTTATTAGTATTCAGTTTTCATGTTACAGCAGAAACATCAATTTGCACAGACAACTATTAGACTTTTTTTTTTGTCATTGGATTGCAAAGCAAATTAAGTACAGTTCAGCCTTCCGTCCCAAAATGGCACTAACGGCGACAGAAAACATTGTCCAGTACCTACAGTCTCGCCTTTGAAAGCTACACAGAGAGCACATCATTCGCAACTGAATCCTGAATCTGTACGACTGATAACGGCACAAGGCAACACAATCACGTTTGACTTTCAAGACAGAAGGATCCAGTGACAAAACCAGAGTTTTCACGTCAGTTCAAGGTTTTAAAAAAAAAATAAAAAAAATAAAAAAAATCAAACTTCACAAAACATTCATCTTGGTTTAAAAAAAAATATACAAGTATGAGTGGACAGTACGTTTCTTTACAGGTTGAAAATTCTGATGGGGGGTGGGTTTATTCTTTATTCATTCATTCACCCTTCCAGCTGGCTTCTTACACGATGAAGGGCTTTACAGGGCCTCTCTGCTCAAACTAGACTTTGACGTGGGAAATTCTATTTCCCGTACGGCTCGGCCGCAATGAAAAGTGCTGCAACTGAGAAGAAGGCGGATAAAGTCTTAGATTTGCCCCTAATTAATACTCCAAAAACATTCCTGGTGACACTTTAAAAAAAACAACACACAAATACTTTCCCCCAAAAATGCACGCAGAGCGCAGTAACCGTCAGAGATGTTAACGGCAGTGTGTAGGCAAACTGAGGGGGTCAAACTCAGTTCTTTAAGGCTACATTCATGTTGAAAAACCAATGTCAAGAACTTCCTCTCTGCTCGCTGTGATTCTCTAACCGGATAGTTTCTGGCCTCCGACCTGATGATCGGGCTGAAGCTTAGCGGAGGTGGAGTAGCATTGTTTGTGTCAGCCAGCCATGAATCCAACATGTGGATTAGGCCAAAGTGGATGGTGGAAATACACGCACAAACGCACGAGACACGCAACAGACTGTTAAATGAGTGGTTGCACTTTCAAACGTGAGCGCACAAGAAGGTTGTTTTTTTTCTCCAAGTCAGCCTCCAAGAAGACGAAGGTAGATACGTTTCACGAACAACATAAATAACGAGCACGACTCCATAATCTGTTTTGGGACCAAAACTGTAAACAGGAGATAATATTCAAGTGTTTCTTGCTTTCACAAACAGTCCCTAAGTAAAGCTTTTTTTTTTTCTTGTTTCTTTTTTCCCCATGTAATCTATTTCTTCTTGGAGGTTTGTAGAAGAAGAGGTAGACCAACTGCACAGTCTGTCTTTTACAGGATATACTCGCCAGGCATCGCACAGGCCCGGTTTTCCTCAGGTCACAGTTGATTTTGTGCTGCCAGCGGGCGCAGGTCAAACTGTATCATAGAACATGGCTGGAGGAGGGGGGAGGAGGCCTACAATCTAATGGAGCGACAAAGCGCTGTGTGGTAAAACGTAAAGCGATGTGAGATAAAAAAAAATAAAAAAATAAAAACATTTCTAAAAGTCAGGGGCCTGACAGCGCACGCTAGGAATGACGAGAGGCGATGGTTTGGCAGAGCTTTCACATTTGTGTCGCTCTTTCTTTCATTTCTTTCAGGTTTATGGGGCTCCAAACTACCTCTTTTTATCCCAAGAAAACAACGATGACCGTAAAAATTGGTTCTGAGCAGCATGTTCTGGCAGTCGTCGATATGCGTCCGCCACAGTCGTCTCGATTTTCTTGTATTGGGATTTGATTTTATTTTCTGTCAGCCATCACACGCCGCCCGCCTGATGTCTGGTGACCTGTTTGACTGGCCCGGCCGCCTTCGTCCTGAATATATGCCAGGGCAAATGCACCGAGTTCACTGGTTCCCATGCTGAGGATATAAATGCCGTGTAACCAGTATCAGCAGAGCATAGCGTTCAAAGCGTTCACGTCTATCTCTTTAGGTAAAAATAGCTTACATATCAAATTGATTAAGTTAAATACACTTTTTTAAGCTCTTCCTGGAGGAGTGTAACCAGAAGCAGAAGCATTTGTGACACCTCCAAATTTGCATGTTCAAACAGTTCTAGGGGGAAGTTGGACTTGCATGGGGGAAAGGGTGAACATTCTTTAGAAAAAACATTTTCAAGTCTCTTTCAGTGCAAACTGGACCCACCATCAGATAAGAAAATAGGCAGCAGGAGGACTTTTCCACGAATTTGGAGTTCACCGGGTACCAAAACTGCAAGCGAGACTTTGGCGTCAGCGGTGACGTGGTACAAGTCGGATATGTCCTCGAGGCCTCGGTCACACACCGGGTTGGCACGTTGCAGCCATGGACATTCTGACCTTCAGCACCTGTGAGGAGCCTGAAGTGTCCCTGAGGAAAACACCACATCTCCACAGGCTGCAACTCTTCCCCCGTCGGACACCAGCCGGAGAGACAAACGAGCTAATTGCTGGCATTGAGATTCCAATCGACTCGCTCGGCGGTGCAAGTCAGCCAAGTTCTGTTGTGCAAAGGGGCTAGCTCGGTCGGTCACAGAATTGACAACTCGAAAACTAGGCGAATGGGAACTTGAAAAAAACTAACAAACCAGAAAAAAACACGGCACTGGGGTGTTTTAAGTCAGTGTGCCCTTCAGAAGTCAGTGTGCCAGTCTAATTCCTCGATGTCGTCCGACGCACCCATGTTCACGTCCGTCTCCAGCATGCTCATGATGACCGCGATGGCCGCCTCGTCGCTGCTGAAGCTGCTCAGCCCGGGAACGACCACACTGTCCAAGTCCAGCTCGGATGGCACGTCTAGCAAAGACAGAGTTACACTTTAAAAACACACGTCACCTGTTGGTCGCTGTAGGTACTGGAGCCTGTCCCAGCTGTCCTGGGGCCAGGGCAGGGTAACACCCCCGGAGACAACAAAATGTTCCCAACAACTCACAAATGCAGACAATTTGGAACTGCCAATGGTCCCAACGTGCATGGAGAAAGCTGAAAACATGCATCAAGAACCCCGACTTGCCTTACTTTGTTTTCTGCCAAAACTGTCAAAGCTTGAAAGCTTCCTTAGCTAGAAAAACTTTTTTTCTTTTTTAAATGTATTGAAACTTACAATCTGTCCTTAAAATGATTTGGTTGCTAAAATAGCCCTATTTACATCAGTCACATCTTCAGATATGCAAAAAAAAAAAAAAAAACTGTACAATTGCATTATAATTTCACAATGAATAACGAGTGTGCCCTTTGCGAGCTTAGCCGCTGTTGAGCCTAAATGAGACTTGAGGTCATTCTTTTCCCAAAGTTACCTTTGTTTTCAGAGGCGCTCAGCGCCGGGCCGCTCGGTCCAGCAGCAGTTCCCGAGTCGGACTGGGACTTGGATGAGCAGCCTGGCATCTCCTCCCTGCTGGACATCTGGAACAAGTCGTGTAAAAAAAATTAAATTGACATAGGTTTACTTGAAGCGTCTGCACGTACAAGTTTCGGGACATTGTTGATTGCCCTCTCATCACCATTACACTCTACTGCAGTTGCGTGTGGCAAACAGCGCAGATCTTTGCCACTGCTATTCATCTGCGAAATATGGGCTGTTTTTTCTACCTAAATGCGCTGTTCAAGTAATTTAAATGCGTGTCAACTGCGCTGCGCGGCGGGCAGCTCTCGCGTCTTCTTTCTTCTAGGTTTGCTGCCATCTAGCGGCCGCAAAAAAGAAACGCAACCCTTTTCTTGCCTTCAGTGAATCCAGCGTTCTCAGCGCTGGATCAATTTAAGACGTGCAGTTCTGCTAAAACCGGAATCTCCGGCGCGCGACACTCACACTCGTGCTGGTGTGCGAAGAAACAACTGGGCCTTTGTCCTGGGCCATGATGAATGGACTGGAAGGTCCACTGGATGCGGAACTGCGATGAAAAATAGGCGGAAACGATAAGGGAAGAAACATCTTAATCGTGTGTTTCAGAATATTCTGTGATGAAGTCGTCTCTTGCGAGTCTTGTGTGTACGTGTTTTTTTGATAGGCGGCCCGCTAAATATGTCCCAGCTGTACTCATCGCATCATCAGCGCCACCGTAATACACATACACAAAACACTTGGAAACACACCTGTTACAGTCGATGAGTTCATTGGCTATTTGGGTCCCTATGCTACCTGCATAGATCATTGTGCCAACACCAGAACAGAGGCCCGGTATCACAGGTAATTGCTTTGTGTCGTCTGTGAAAGCAAGGACAGAGCACAACATGAAGTAAACCTAGTTTCAAAAGTATCACAGCCATATGACTGTATAGAGGAGGACGGGGAAAAGTGTTTTCTGGACATGCCATGCGTTTGTGATACATAACAACACACATACATTGTTCCCTCCAGGTCAGAACTGGATATTCCAGCAAGTTAATACCCCTGGCTACACATCCAGGGCAAATACAGAGATACTTAAATTTATATATTTACATATATATTTTTTGCCAACAATAAAACAGAAAAAAATAATAATAATGTGCATTTGCTTGTGTCCTTCTGATGCAGCCAAACCTTTTGAAACAAAAAGAAAATATTTTTCTGAAAATTTAAGGTTGGCTTAAAACATTTTTACCCCATCACTATTTTATGATTCACTGGTTTTCTCACCCGGAAGTGGTTTCAAGCTGCTTGCCTCCTCAAAGCTGGTCTGACCAGGCCTCCTGCAGGCAAAAAAAATTCCAGAAATGCCAACACATGTTTAAAACTGCACTGTTACTGATAAATTCCACTGAAGTAGCTGTGAAAGAAATAAACACAGAGCGCGGACCACCCGTGTCTCACACCTGTGTTGCTGGGATTTGACGACTTAATACTCACTTGACGACTTTGTTTAAAGACACTATGAACTCGACTTCTTTGGTCCAAGGGTTCCTGAAGCTAAACCACTGGCTTTTGAGGGAAATGTAGGGGCCGTATTTAGTTTTGAACCTGTAGCACGAGGTATCGATCTTGTCTTGGCTTCGAAGGGCTGCCAAAGGAAATTAATCGGACATGGGTGTCATCACAGTGTGAAATCCTCCCATTGGGCTTGGATTTTTTTCTTTTTTTTGTGCATACAGATATAAATTTATGACTTGAAATGCCGACTGCGGCTGCTCTGCTCCATCACCTTGCCTGTGTTTCTCTGAGAGGTGCCGCAGGTCGGCCTGGTGAAAGTACTCGTAGCAAGACGTCCCGAGAATCTCCTGCGGTAAATAGCCAATAACCGGCATGGCCCTGAGGAGACAGCAAAGCAAAACAGCCGTTGAGTTTAATCAAGCTGTTGGTGGTCGTTTTTTTCACAACTCCATCTTTACTTACTGTCTTTAGTTGAAAAGACTGAGAAGTGGGAATGGGAATAGGGGGAAATTGGAGGGGGGGGGGGTGGCTCTCTCCTTGTCACACTGTTCAAATCATACTTTGTCAAAGGTTGATAAAAAATGTTTCACTATACTTGTCGAATGAAATCACTTCCCAAAACATGAAGGAAGTTTCGTGTGACGCCATCAAGATGCACAGCTCCTTCTGAGAAACAACGGCAAAGAGAGAGGATTATCTACACCTGAATTTGGCTTTGGGTCTAGCCCACGTCCAACACACAACGTGCCTCTTCTTTCTCAGCGGAACCGTGCTATCAGAGCCAGAAGACGGGAGACAGAACGGGAGGGAAACCCAGAGGGGTGCGACCGAGAAGAAAAACTCACCTCTGGTCGACGAAGGTGAACCTGCCGTCGATGGCGCAGCGCGTGACGAACTCGGGGGGCATGACGTTGGGGTCTTTGGAGGGCTTGTAGGCGCTGTGGGGCAGCGGCCGGCACACCGTCACCAGGCAGGACAGGTCGGTGGTCTCCGTCTCCGTATCGCTGTCCGCGTTCTCCAGCAGGCTGCTCGGCCAGCTGTGCATGTAGCCGGTGCAGTGGAGGGTGCAGTATTTGGACGCGTCTGCGGGCCGGCAGGGGAGCGAGTGGAACACGAAAACACGAAATGAGTTTTAAAGAAGAAATGTCGACACTCTCTGAAATATATCCGGATGTGGAAGACAAATATGATAAATGGCATGGCTCTTCCTGTCACCTTGGTCACATTTTTTTCCTTTGCCCTGAACTGAGTGGTTTTTGGACCGACTACCATTATGTTACACTGTTCATGGAGTAAATCTGCAAGCCTGCCCATTGATTGCCATATTTTGGGAGTCCCGATGCCTCACTTCCACTAAATTCTATACAAAAGCATGTTATAACTTATACTTCCTTACTAGCAAGACTTTCTTTATAGTTGCATTGGCAGTCGGCTAAATCTGCTAAAGCTCCTTCCATCTTCCTGTGGATTAAAGACAAAATTAAGTACACATTGAGGGGATGTACTGACAAGTTTTTTTCAGTAATGGCAATCCTTCATTTCTTCTTTTACAAAATTAGAGGTATTGCACAATTTATTGTGTGCTTGTTGTTGTACTTTAATGTATATGTAACCAATATTACGTGTTGGTTATGCGGAGCCGTGAGGGTAATTTGTTAATTTCATTATACTTTAATTTGGTATTTTTTCTGTTTTAGTTACACTCTATTTAGAGTAATTTTCTATTTGAAGTTTTTGTGTGTAAATATGTATATGCTGTACTGTATATATGTTGTGTAGGTATACTGTATATATGTGTATATTTTTACAAAAAAATTAGACTCGTTATTCAGCGACTGCAAGTATTTTATTTTCTCTTTCAATAAAAAAGTTGGGGAAAAAAATGTCACAACCATCCCTCACTAAAACCTAACACTCAAAAGGTGAACTAATGTGTGTGTGTTTTTTTACATGATTCTCTGGCAGTAAAAGGGAAATAAAGACGCAGATTTTATTATAATGTTCGCCACCACTGGTTGAATTTTGCCTTATGCCTTTCCTGAAAGCAGCAAAGATCACCAACTCAGTACTCCTGTGGTGCGTGAATAAATACCAGGAGGTCAATCTCCAAAAAAAACAAAACAAAGTAGATAGTGTCTGTGGTGAAACGAGGTCATCATGTCAAGTAAACTGAAGCTGTATGTTGATATTGGTCCTGGTGTTAAAAAAAACGGTCGGCATGGTTTTAGTTAAACCAATACGTGATTAATATCCCAATACATTCAATTAAATGTGTTGGAGCATGTGAAAACATTGAACCGGGAATCATAGCGTCTCGGTTCCTACTCTGCAGTTCCAAGGGTCGGCCAATAGATGGCGACACGCTTCCCTTTTTTCCTGCTGTCGCCATCGGGTTTACAGTAAGAGGTGTTTGGACTGTCTTGTTTCGTTGCGGTTACACAAGGCTGTGAGGTTGACCTACTTCCTGCATGACAACATTTTTCAGAAGGGTTTTAACAGGGGTTTCGGGAGAGTAGATTAAAAAAAAATCGAAGTCTTTCCATCAGGAAATCGCAGAAAGATACCGAAATGCAAATGTTAACCAATTTTGAGGGGGTTTTTTGCAAGGCACATATGTTGCTCCCACAACTTACTTGACGTTGACTAGATACTTTATAAAAGTTGAGCAATAAAAGAGAAATAAATCATATACTGAGTAACTGAGATTAAAGAGATTATATTACAGACAAGTATTTTATTTTAGCATTTCCTTTTTGTCTGTGATTGGGGTCACACTGAGATTAGGTCAAGCATGAGGTTAACAAGACGTTTGGGTAGAAGAAGAGTTTTGGTAAAGATGTGCAAAGAAATAAAATTCAATAAAATCTACTCAAGTCCAGGGAAGGGGCTTCAACAAACATGGCAATTTCTTTTTCTTTTTTTCCCCACTGGCCTTCGTAAGGAGACAGGAAATGTATTTTCCGTTGAGCTCGCCCCTCCTCCCCTTCTCCCCCTCAGGTTACCTGGACACCGAGCGTCATTTGAATCTCTTAACAATCTACTCCCCCTCGTCATGTGCGTGGGCCGCAGAGCCCCGCAGGTGCACGACGGGGCCTGGAACGCAATCGCGGACGTGCAAAAGTCAGAGCGCTCCGAGCGCTGGCGCTGGCTCCCTCGGCTCCAACATGTCGAGTGCTCGCTGGGTAAACGGAAATAAAAACGATCGAAAATAGAAAGGCTGTGTGGGAGCTGCAGATCTGATCTGAGCTGCTCACTGTTTCTCACTGTGTTTCACTGTGCGGCAAAGGTTTTTTGGTTTTGGATTTTTTTTTTCTTCCAGCTCTGATAAACACAGATGCTGGGTTTTTGGTTTTTTTGGGGGTCAAAATGGATTTCAATGGGTAAACTACACAAACCACTTACTGTTTGGTTCAGCTAGCCATTGTGACACTGTGAAGCCTCCCATCTAACAGCTGAGGGGTACAAATATCTCCTTATTTTTGGATATGAATGACGCAACTCAGGATCCATCGTCCCGTCTGGTAGAGAGCCCATTGAAAACATTTGGGAAGGAAAGGCCCACTGAGGAATCGCGAGGCTCTCATTGATTGGTCAGCTTAACCGTTCCTATGAGACGGGGGGCTCAAGGCTTCCTGCTGCTGCAGAAGGTAAAATCCCACCTTCTGTATCTAATGAGGGCAGCTTGCTGAAGGTACTTCTGAAATTTGTGGTGAAAAAAAAGCAACGTCCGACTGAAAAACACTCAAGCTTGAGCGCTTTCAGACGTCAAACATCTGCAAACCATGTAGCATCTGCAGAAACACTTGTACCCAGTAACTATTATTAGGTTCTGCCACTGAGATGATTGAGCTGAAACAAATCTAGAGACTCTTGGGGAGCAAAGAAAAGTGTTTTCTGCCAGTCTGGTCCCACCTTTCTTTTTTGAATATTTGGGAAGCAGGCGTTGGTCTTCGAGCGTCCCGGCGACCGGACTGTGCTTCATCCGGCAGAAGAAGGCTCTCCGGGCTCCGCTGTTCAAGAGATGAGGCCTGGGGGCGCTATCTGACTGCGACGGAGCTGCGCGCGCACAACAAAAAAAAAACACACTGTTTATTCCTCATTGCCAACCGACCCTCTCTCGTCCCCCCATGAAGAAGCAAACGGCTCACCGGCAGTGTCGGCGCAGTAGCGAGGGTACAGCTCCGACGTCACCAGTTGCTCCTTCACCTTGTTGATGTCTTTTTGGTGGATGAAATCGAACAGGCTCTGCCCAGTGAGATCCAACTGTGAACCCCAGTCACACACACACAAACACACGTGTTTACTTACATTCCAAAGAAACACCACCGTTTCCACGTGACAACGATCTGTTGCTGCTTATCCACTCGCAGCATTTTTCATCAGGCTTGAACCCGTCAATTGTCACACGCTGCACTGGGCAGGAATTCTATTTTGGAGGCATTCATTCGCATGACAGCATGTTTTACAGCCCTCCGTACTGTACGCCCGTCTGCAGCCTAAATATAGAAAGCAACGAGCGAACACACAGCAGTCAGGGTCTGGCGGTAACCCCCCCCCTCAGATACCACCCGCAGCCACGCACGCAAAACGGAATCAAATTTCCCCGACATGCCCTTGATCTCAGTTTGCCTTTCGCCGCCCCAACTTCAAGCTGAAAAAAAAATTGTGATCAAGGACAACGGGGCAGGCATGGTTTTCATTCCAGCTGCCAGGCGGTTTTTGGAAAAGTAGTTTTCGATTTGATGTCCGTTTGGACACTTCTGAAGACTTTTGGCCGGCACGGCCGTGTGAGTTTCTGTTTATTTGTGTGCCGGAGGGGTTCAGTGGGGTCACGCTGGCCACTACTGCGCACCTTTTAACCCCGCTTGGGTTTCACGTAGTGCGTTTTCAGCCAATAAATGTTTGCACCGAGCCTTCGGTTAAAAAAACGAAACGAATAGCCGCAATGAAAACTGCACAGCAATCCAAAAAAAAGTCAGAAAGTGTCCAGTAGCAGGAGCGTGAGGAAATGTAAACTTCAACGTACGGTGTTTCCCATGGCGGTTTTCCCAGTCGTAAATGTTGCTTTTGTGTGCGTCTAAATATTTAAACAAATTGGACTTGGATACTTTGTTTTTATTTTTCAGTGCTGCCACACACCACCATCAAGGAACATTCAGCAAGTCATCTCCTAAGGGTGACCAATGGGTCGGCGAAATTGCTGCTTGGATTAATTAGATTAAATTGATTTAATTTGATTAATTAGAATGCCCTGGTTGTCATTTGTACCTTAACACAAATGTTGTTGTCCCTCTGAGAGCTATGTGCAATTAGACAGGGCAAAAAGGCTTTCACTAGAGAACTGCAGCAAGTAAATGGGTTTGGTTTTTTTGAGTTGGTTTTTCCAATCTAAGCAATCAGTTCTGCATTCATCGCAGCAGCAGACAGGATGCCCTGGACCAGAGAGTACAGAATAATCCCAGTGTCAGTGATTATGAATGAATTCTAATTGACATAAAAGTGACTGAAAATCAAGCAGGTTTATTAAATTGAGGCAAACTCCCAAACAGTGGGTTTTAGATGGAAGAAAATAAAATTGAAATTTCACTCATAACTGAAAAATGTATCGAGTTTGTGAATGTTGAAACCATTTTGTTCAAAGCGTCTTGTTTTATCACAATTGCTCCCATTCATGTACACGACAGTATTGCTTTCTACACTGTAGATACCCACTGAAGACATTACATATGTCAGCAAGATAAATTTAACTGTGTCGCAAAGAAAAAAAAATACTAATGTTGTGTTTTATATAAGGGTGTCAAGGTTAATGCGTTATTAACGCGTTAACTCAACGCCGCTTTATCGCAGACAATTTTTTTATCGCACGATTAACGCACACGGTGCTTTTTGAACCTTTGGCCGCTCCGTAGATTGTGGAAACAGGAAATGAATTGACTCACAGCACACAGTCACACGCTTGCAGCCGGCTTGTAAACACAACAAAAAAAAGAAAAAGACACTGAGTGTGGATGAGCACTAGGAAGGACTAACATGGATAAGGCGTCAATTGTAAATGGAAAGTTCCACTTCAAAACCCTGCCAGATTGGCAGTCTTGAGAGGACAAAAGTGATATGCATTTACTGTAACGAGCGCTTCCATTCGGCGCCCATGTTAATCAATGTAGTAGTTCACACCAGACGCAAACAGGCGCGCGGCTCCCCTCGCGGATCGCGCCATGCATTTAACGTCAGTTCACTGGACGTGGAAGCGAAGCGCCGAGCGCTTCCATTCGGCGCCCACATTAATCAATGTGGTGGTTCACACTAGACGCGAACAGGTGCGTGGCTCGCGCCATGCAGTTGTCGTTTCGTATTCTGCTCTATTTTGTGCGCGAGCCGCAAGCGATCCTTGTCTATAGTACAGGAAGTCGCTCAAAAAAAACCAATTCGGTGAATTTTCAAAATAAACTAATTTCAAAAATAAAAACCGAATGACAAATTCGATCATATTTGTATGTTATATTTGTCAGTACATTGTATCAGAGTGCGAGAGAGATTAAACAAATACACACACACAGAGGAAGACTTGATCAAAATATGTCTGTTTGATCCTAGAGATGCCGGTCAGTGATCATTATGAAAGAGGTCCTGAGATGGACACCTGAGTGCGTGTTTCTATTTACACACACACACACACACACACACCTACGCCCGTTTGCGTGTGGTGTGAACCACTACATTGATATAACATGGGCGCCGAACTGAAGCGCTCGGCGTAAGGTTCATCCTTTTGTGTTAATGGCTGCTGAAAAAAGGGGATGAATAGTTCAAGTTCGAATTGAAAAGTAAAATATACAAATTTTGGTAGTACTAGTAATCATTACTATGTAATGTTACAGTTATTCCCATCTGTTATCTTTGTTGAGCTTGAGTTTATAATTTTTTTTTTTTACCCTATGCTTTTGTTTTGTTAGTAGTACTTGTCATTGCTCCAACACGAATAAACATGCTGCATTTGCAGAAAGCAAGTATTTGCCTACTCCCATGTTGATATGATTATTAAAAAAAATGGAAAAATATCAGTTTCCGGTAGATTTAGAGCAGATAAAAAATATGCGATTAATTTGCGATTAATCGTGAGTTAACTATGGAAAACCATGCGATTAATCTGATTAATTTTTTTAATCGACTGACAGCTCTAGTTTTATATGAAGGGTGGCTACTTTGAATTGAGTTATTTTGCACCTTTTTTTGTTGACTACATAATTCCAGATGGGATCATTCATAGTTGTGAAGCCTTCAGGGAGAGTCGACAATGTAAATAGTCATGAAAATGGAAGCATTAAATGAGAAGTTGTGTTCAAACATTTGACTGCTAGTGTGTACATCAATCTATCTCCCCTCTACCAGTCAGCCTCGGTATTGCATTGAACATTTTTAACATCTGCCCCCCAGTTTGTGCATTTTTTTCTTTGATGGTAACCAAAGCAAAAAAAACACAACAATGAGAAATTAGCACAAGTTAAAAGTAATTTCTCGCAGCGGGCTGTGCCGACCACTAGACGGTTACGCACCTGACTGAAGTTGAGGACCTTGGAGATGGACTCGGAGATGAAGAGGATTTTGCCGCGGTCGCAGCTGATGACCAACAGGAAACCGTCGGCGGCCTGGCGGAACCAGTCGACAGACGCATTAGTAACGAAACAGGGAAGCCGCCGGGAGTGGAGGTGGGTGGGAGGGAAGGGGAGGGGGCCCGTGCACGGCCAGCGCTCACCTTGAGCAGGAGTTGCCGGAGTTCGTCGTACGGCAGGATGGAAGACTTGTAGGTGGCGTCCGTTAAGACGCCGGCAGGCCCTGGTGGGTTCGAGAGAAGTCAGACGTTTCCCAGAGGCGAACACCAAGTTATTAATAATAATGAGAATAATAATGAATTTTATTTAGTCTGCGCTTTACTTAAAACAAATGATCTCGCAGCGCTTACAGAGCAGAAAAACCTAAGAGTAGTGCAACATTTTAAAAAAGCGCTGAATGAATGGCCGCAATACACTACCAGTCAAAAGTTTGGACACACTCTCTCCATCACTATAAAAATGTATATCTTTTCTTTCATTCTCATGGCTATTGACATTACAATTTCTCAAAGAATGCATCAAAACTACCTATGGGCACAATAAAAGTGTAAAATCACTCAAACATGTTTTAGATTTAAATTCTTCAAACTAGCCACCTTTCATAAAAATCACATTTAGGCTTATTAACGTGTTTTTCTATGCATAATGACAAATATCTTGCTTATATATTTGATGTCTTCAGTATCTATCTGCAGTGGAGAAAGTTGTAAAGATTAAAAAAAAAAAAAAAATGCATGAGAAGGTGTGTCCAAACTTTTGACTGGTAGCAAAGAGAGTTAGCAAAATCAAAGAGGAAACAAATAAGAAGAGCTATAAAGGCACAGCTGCAACTAGAATTTAAGGCCCGTTCTGAACAATAAGTGGAGACAGGATACAAACTACACAGTCTGACTAAAAGCTGAAGAGGTGGGTTTTCAGTCCTTTCTTGGAGGCGTCCACCGTCTGTGGCCCCCACAGACTGATCACGTCATGACTCACCACTGAGCGTCTTGAGGTACTGCACGGCCTTGCGGAGCACAGTGAGCTTGTTCATCTTTCGGCCATGGCAGGAGGGGATCATGGCGGAGAGCTCGTCGATGAGGTTGTTCATTTTGTCCCTCCGCCGCTTCTCGATCTGGCTGTGAGGCTCCCTGCGGACATTTGACGTTGCACAAGAAAAAGAATGATGATAATTTGCGTCCATTTGTCCCGGCCTTTTGACTAAAAGCTGAAGAGGTGGGTTTTCAGTCCTTGTGTGTGTGTGTGTGTGTGTGTGTGTACACATATATATATATATATATATATATATATACATATATATACATATATATATATATATATACATATATATACATATATATATATATATATACATATATATATATATATATATATATATATATATATATATATATATATATATATATATGTATATATATATATACATACACATACATATATATATATACACACACATACACACACACACACACACACATATATATATATATAGATATATATACACACATATATAGATAGATAGATAGATATACACACATACATACATATATATATATACATACACACACACACATGTATACACAATCCAAGTAGCCCTCTGCAGCCAAAAACAAAACACACGCAACAAACCGTTTAGCGTTTTTGGAAAAACAGAAAAAAGTTGTGGAATCTCAGAAGGTGCTGCAAAACCTGGCAGCGTGCGCTCTAGAGATGTAGACGTGCCCTTTGTGATGTCACAAATACCGGTTTTTCGGGTGTAGGTTTTGTTTTTGGTGCACACTTAAAAAAAAACAACCCTCAGTTGGTGTTGTAGTTCAATAATGGAAGAAAAATGGAACAACCTGGAGCATTTGAGCCTCACTTGCTGGTCGTCTTCTTCGAATCTGAAATTGAAATAAAACCAAGAGGATTTCATGGAAAATCTCTGACCACTAGAGCATCAAAGGTTGAAATGGAGGCAAAGACTTGCGGTAACCTGATGAGGTCGTCGTCATCCAACTCAATGTCGGGGCCTTCCCTGAAAGATCGAAGGCTGATTTAATATTTAACATCCAGCCGCGGTGAACTCATCGCCCCCCCGCACCACCAAACCACGGCGCTCCACTTACTGTGTGGAGGTTTCCGACCTCTTCCGCTCCCTGTTTCCTTTCCGTTTCCTGGGCAGCTCGACAGCCATCAGCGAGGTGCCCGGCTGGCTCAGCTCCTCCCCCTCCTCCTCCTCCTCCTCCACCTCTGCCACCGCCACCGTGGCTTCTGGCACGAGAAGAAGAACAAAACCACATTATCCCATTGACGTCTGTGTACATGTTTGATTTTCTAAAATTATATTTGACACATTGTACCAATTTCGCAGATTCTACATTTTTATCAGATTTGTGTGTGTGTGTGTGTGTGTGTGTGTGTGTGTGTGTGTGTGTGTATTGGGGGGGTGGCGTCAGCAGGAAAATTCAGGGGAAGTTTTTTTACACTAATCCAAAAGGGTTTTTCCCCACTTTCCCAACAACTTTCAAAACAAAACTTTCAATCCATTGGTTTTCACAATGAAACACGTGCGTCTCTCACATTCTTCACACTGGCGGCCTTCGGGGTAAACGCTTGAGTCCAACGCGCTCTTCCCTCCGCTGGTTTCCTTTGTCGTGCGGTTCAATGCCGCCATTTAGCGCCATTGCTCGCGCTGCACAAAAGGAAAGGAGGCACACGCAGGTATTTCCTCAGCGTGGGCTACATGGAGTTATTTCTCCTCGACAAAAGCTCCTGGTATAGCCGAGCTGCTCCGAGGTGACTCCCGGGGTCAGTCCCCCCCCCCCCCTCCCTCCTCCTATGTGTCGCTCTCACATCACGACATTTACGAACATGTCTGACTTCCTGCCTTCCGCCCGCCCGCACCTTTTTCCTGGTGAAAGATGAAAGCGATGCTTTTGTAAGCCTGCCCGGCATGACCCCCCCTCCCACACACACACACACACACACACACACACACACACACACACACACACACACACACACACACACACACACACACACACACACACACACACACAGCCCCTCGTCGCTATCAGGAAAAGCTCTATCAAAAACCTCAAATCACCCATTGTTTTCAACTTGATGACTTATTAATCAAGATGACTCATGAATGTGAACAGGGCCGCAGTCTTTTTTTTCTTTCAAGATAGCATTCTGGACTCAACGACTAATAATGTGCTAATGGTTTAGAAAACCTTGCTAATCCCTGCCTCTGCACAATCTTGTGGTAAATAGATTGATTCTCTAAATATCAATCTATTAATCTCTCACTCAAGAATGTTCCTCTGACCGTAGGCCCTTTGCCCCTTTAAAAGCCGGCACATGACTGCCAAAAACTCGTCGGAGAATTCCACTCTTGTATCACAGCTATTTAGTCTCATGCCAAACCACCACCCCTGCCTCCCTCCCTCCCTCCCTCCGCTCCTCCCCCCTCCCTCCGCTCCTCCCCTCCCTCGGCTCCGTCCCCAGTCTGTCTGCAGTCATCCGTCTCCCGGGGTTGAAAACTCTCTGCACTGACCGAGACCTGCCATGGAGAGGTGCCATAGCGCCAGCCGCGCTCTGATTTCTTTTTTGTCGGTTTCACCAGGCACGTGAGAGCAAATGGGGTTCGGGCTATCGTCTTACCTAACCCTTGTATAATGCCGTAAAACTGACCTACTTCCGTCCCTCGCACGCTTTTGAATTGCGACGGCCCTTTTTTTTTTCTTCAGGGAGGGGACAAGAAAAGTAAAACTTTTTTTTTTAACAGAAAAAAAAAGTGTTGATAAAATAAACAAAACGTGACTGCTGACGGGGAGTGACCTATATTTCTCCGACCACGAGCAGAAAGTGAGAACAATTTATTTTATAATTAACCCAGATGTTATGCCAGTGTTATAATCAAATCTGGCGGAAACAAGTTTTCGGTTTGATCGATTGTTCGCTCGACAAGTTGCAACAGTCGTGATAATTTTGTTGTATAAAAGTTTATCAAGCACTACATTTATTCAAGAAAAATACCTTGTATACCAAGTATGCTTCATGTGATTTTATTTTACCACTTGTTTGTTTTATTTTTTGAAATAGTGAACTTTAACGCAAACAGTTTTTTAAATGACCTCTGTAAAAAGTCACGTAAGAAATAACGAACTTACTAACTTATGTGAGTAGACCTTCCAAAAACAGATCCTCACAAAACGCCAGTGAATTTACAAAATAGTCATATAGAAAAACAAGCAAAGGAAAACAACACATGGGAGGATCAAAACTGTGAAACTATTATTCTGAAAACAAGCGCATTTGTTTTGTCTTTTCAGCGATTTCAGCTCCGATTTGAAAGACTTACAGTATGTCTTGGCTTTAAAAGGGCATTTCAATTAGGATAATTAGCACTGCCATTAGCTCAGCTGTTGCTATAGTGATGGACATCATTTGTTTACCCAAAGCACAATTTATATTTCGCCTAATCATTGGTGGTGGAAATTTTCCCACATTTGAAACAATTTTCTGCCATCCCTCCAGAGTTTTAGTGGGTCATCACTGACGCAAAAGTGGAATGTGGGTGTGCACAACGGCCGGTTTCCCCCCCCTCCTCCTCTCTAACGTCACAGTTTTTCCATGCACGTTATAAGCCGGAATATTTTTTTTCCTTCTCTTTTTTTTCCCCTCTTTTTTTTGACACTCGGGAGGCAAGCGTGATCCTGCCGTCAGCTGACTCTGCCTCGAAACATGTCGTCGAGGAAGCCGCCGTGTCAGTTGGCCACGCTGCGTCTCACGCGGCACGTGCTCACGTTCTGAGTCACGGCCGAGCCAAAAGAGGCGAGCCACGCTCGTGACGCAGGTGGCCGGCGAGAGGCCTCACCCACAGGGCTGCAAGGTGTCGCCGCCCCGGCACCTGTGCTGGAGCAACAAAACTGTGATCCATCCCCCTGGCAGTCTGCGTTTATTTTAGGGCAGATTTCATCCCACTTGGATACCTTCAAGGTGTCGGCTCAGGACGGAGCAGATGACCCGATTTCGATTTATAGGCACGGGGAGTCAGAATGAGTCCAGCAGGAGACAGTAAACAGAAACGCATACACTATAAATGATCAGACCTACCTTGACTGTTGTGTGCCTTTCGAGATACACACGCAGCAGCAGGACGGCGCTACGTGTAATATGACTTGTACAAATATATAATTTAAAAAAAGCATCGATGCTGCTGTCCATCTAGCTGTTTAAAAAAGAAAAGCAAAGATAAGAAAAAGCAAGGTCACTGCTGGGACGCCTCCGCTGACAAAGAGCTCAGCTCACAGGAAACACACACACACACACACACACACACACACACACACACACACACACACACACACACACACACACACACACACACACACACACACACACACACACACACACACACAGGATGTTGAAGGTAGGCAAAGACTGTCTAAACAGCATAAATTACTGGGACCAGTCTGCGCTCAATGGCCGGCGCAAATACCTGATGACGAGCGAGGATTAGGTGGTTAAATGCCTACAGAAAATGTAGGGTGAGGTAATAAATCTCGAGCAAACAAAAACATACAACAAATGGACCGAGCCGCCTTCATAAATTCCCATTTGGAAACTCTGACAATGGCATGAGCACGAGATCGGAATTAGTAGCATTGTAGCATGGGTTTTAAACAATTCCAGAGAACAACTACAAAAACTATAAATATTGAGACTAAAGAAAGTGAATGTCAAAGGCTAAATTTTGTAATTTATCCTTTGAATTCATGCCATCAACAAATATTTACAGGTATCATACCATCAGAATTTGAACCAAATTAGCTGTTGATTTGGCCACTTTGTTCCTAATCGTTGTGCTGTTAAAGTCCCATAGGCTACAATTTATATTACATTACACGTTGGAGACGGTGACCTCCAGCCCCCTCCGAACCCCCGCCGCTGCATTGACCAGCGATTTATTAAAGCAATACCTTGTCGTCACCATCCGGGCGGAAAAAACAACACAGTTGGCAGGCATGCCGAAGAATTCCATTACCATGCAGTGACTTGCACGTCTCCATTTTCAATCAGTTTCTACTTTCTCGATTCAAAAAGCCATTTTTCCATTTAATTTTATTTTTTCGAAAGAACAGGCCAAGCCTTTATTCCGCAACCTTCAGACAGTAGCTTGCAAGGGCGCGTGTTGTTTGGAGCCACACAACAGGGCTTCAAGGCCACAACGGCTTCAAGATCAATCAGCAGTGCGTGCATACTGCCCTTTCCATTAGCGCCACATGCGCGGGCTGCTAATGTGTACCTGTGGGTGGAAGCGGCTACTTGTTTACTCTGTTGTCACGGCAGCCTCGTGTTTGCCTCCGTCTAAATGTAACTCATACATCAGCAAACGCTGCGACGTCGGCTTGTACAATAAAACAATTCAATTTGTTTTATTAATTTGCCTTGAAAATCCAGTTACTGAAACTACATGTGGCACATGTAGCAGCAGCCAAGGCAGACAGTTTTTTAGGTTGGAGAAAAATCTGCAATAATACAAAGCATCAGCAGGTACGGTCGTCACATCAGCACCATGAGTCCGTTGTCATTACTACCAAACGCTGAAAAAGTAAGACTTTAAAACAATGGGCGACAGTGCTTCTGGATCTTGGCTACATATAACAAGGGCATAAACGTTTGGGTGTACTGAACCCAATTTAAGGTCAGTGCATTGTTGCTTTATAATCTTGATGACTTGATCCGATCCATTCATTATGCTAGAGTTCATGTATACACTTGCCATAAAGCAAAAACAGTCAACGTTCTTTTGGATGGCTGCAGAGGCGACAGGCGAGCATTAAATTCTATTGTAACCGCACAGTATGTTCCAGCTTATTTCTGGCGGGACTGACGTACAGTTCCTTACGACTCCTCGCCAAATCACGGGCGATTCTGCTTAGAACTCCAAAGTGGTCCTTTTCACAAGAGGAACCGCAAACGGCGTTCACATAAAAATATACGGACTGCAAAATTTATGAGTGGAGACGGAATGTACCGCTTACTTCCACATGCCGTTGATTGCCTTTCATTTAGCAGCTTTGTTCCTGTCACTCGCACAAGAGTCTGTGTAAGCACGTTCATATACAATTTAGTTTCCAGCTCCAATAGTCTGCTATGCTTTGCTAACACATATAACGCAGCTTTTGAAGCAACAACGCACCCAGAAAAACAGTTTGAATTAACATGACACTGTTTAAACAAGTAGATAAGCATGTGACCAATGATAAAAAAAAAAACCAGGGGACACAAGGAAGAGAAAATATTTCTAGTAATAGGACTACAACACCTCCAAAAGTGCAAAGACGAAAATCCTACTAATCAGGATGAAAGATCAAGATACGGACTCTCTCTCTCTCTCTTAAGATATATGTATATATATACATACATATAGATAAAAATAAAAAACAATTGTTTGAAACAAAGAAATTAGTAAAGATGTAGCAGCTTAAAATAGAATGGTGGGGTATAAAACGCATGTGTAAGAGCAACGAGTACATAAAGAACTGAACAATTTCCTAAGCTTATGAAACACGACTGCGATAATTCTGTTTAATTTACCAAACGTTATTGCAGACGGCAATGGAAGCAGGAAGCAGAGGAAACTGCTTCACTGAAGAATGACAAGGCTACTAGTCATTTATACTGTAACATGCAAAGAATTTAAGTCTCATGCAAATATACCAAAAAGTATTATACTTATTTAATTAGTAGGGTTTTTTTTTTCAGTTAGATTTGTTGAATAAAATATATTTTCCAACAGACTTTTACTTAAGCTACAAAAAAAAAGTACAATAGTGGTTTAGTGAAATAGCCTTATTGCAGTTTTTCTTGGTGTTTGCATTAGGCTTGGCATATATATATAAAATAAAAAAGGGATTTCCTTTTTTTTCATTATAATAGGCGATTTAATTTTGTATTTAGTTTTTTTTATCATTATTATTATTATTATTTAGCTTTGTTGGATTGTGTGTAAAGAGCGTGTAAAAGAAACAATACATTACATATATATATATATATATATATATATATATATATATATATATATATATACATACATATACATACATATATATATATATATATATATATATATATATATATATATATATATATATATATATATATATATATATATATATATATATATATTACTTATTTTTATTTTTTTCTTCTTCGTCTTCACGATATTAAAAAAAAAAAAAATCCACATTGGAGTCAAAAAGTCTTTCGGAAACGCGGTATAGCCGCCGTGGCAGCGGTTAAGATTTTCAGCCGCCTTAACATTGCAAGTTTACGTTCATGCAGCGGGTGGTGATGGGGTGCTTCGGGGAGCTCAGCCGGCCGACATTACTGTAGTGCCTCCCTCTGCTGCACGGTCGGGGCAGCGCTGCTCCACTGATCTACTGACCCACTTTGGTAGGAAGCTCGAACGGGAGAGAATACGCGGACGAACCTGGCGGAGTCACGTGACATGCGAGGTCCTACCGACCAGACTTTAATGGACGTATGTTGGTTAATGAGGTGGGAAATACGTTTAAAAAGATAATAATTACGAAAACCCAAATGCTAAAGTTGAAATACGTTATTTTAAAAAATATATAAAAATCCTAATTGTGGGGGAAGTCATCACGTGGCTCGGCGAGGTTGCCGGTTTGCTCCCTCCTCCTCCCGAAGCGGAACAAAGCAGCCCTGGAGACAAGCGCGTCAGACGGGAACACTGATTACCCGGCTTCCCCAGAGTGTGACCGACCGACCGGCGACTACTCACTGCAGCCGGTCGGTCGCACTCTGGAGGAAGGACCCGGCTGGTAGCTGTCCATTAAAACGACCTTGCAGTTGGTAATGAACCCCAATTTTGGTGACTTGGTTTGCGGCATAGTCGCTGCCGAAAGAAAAAAAGCAAGCAGCCGGCTATTGTTGCCGGCCAATAGCATCATCTCAAAGTTTGCTACAAAGTAGCATAAAACAAAAACAAAAAAATGTTTGCAAAGCGCCTCATCTCGAAAGACGAGAATTTGTCGTAGGAAGCGACCGAATGACTTTTGAAATACTTTCCAGAAATGTGTACAACTTTAAATAACGGAAATGTATTCCTTCAGCTTGAGACCCACGGCACACACAGAGCAGACACCGCAAAAGAAAGAAAACTAGTTCCCGAACCCCATGCACCCACCTGCTGCCGGGTCCGCGGTGCCTTGAGAGCCGAAGACCGACATGCCGACAGACAGGGGCCGGTGTGCTGGACGAAAGCTACGGTGCTCCGCCGCTGCGCATGTGAGCTACCAGCTGTAGTAGTAGTAGTAGTAGTGCTGCGGAGACGAGGAGAGGTTAACTTCATTTTTCCCTCCCTCCTCCATGTCTTTTTTTTTTTTTTTTTTTTTTTTTTTTCAAACAGAGGGAGGGGGTTCTTTGGAAACGTGAGGGACGATTGTGACGCCCTCTATCTAGGAAACGAGAAGGATGGAGGAAAACACCCTTGTCTCCTCCTTTATCCGGCTTGTCTCCCCCCCCCCCTTCTTCATTCATGCCTGACTGTCAGATAAAGTCAATGCTCTAACTGAAGCATTGAGTTTTTTTGTTACAATATATATACACACACACACACACACACATCATTTATTTATTTACTATGTGTAGGATTATTTGTTCTCAACGCATATGGTAACGTGTTTTAAAAATTAAGAAGTTCAAAATTATAGAATTACAGTGTCTACATATTCACATCGTTTCTCTAACATAAAAAAAAAAAATCCTCCGAAAGTATTTGCTGAGGACACCTCAAAAATACGCAAATTTGAATTCTCATTGCACTTACTGCACAGGAACAAAATGTTCCGTTTTGCTAATTTACGCGCCCACCCCCCTTTCCCACATAATGATGTAAAACCGTGTCCCGATCACATCGTTAATTGTTTAGAAATTGAACTGTTTAACTGAACACACGCCAACGATATCATGGTAACACTGATCAAATCATTCAGAATGTGCATCGGAAACCATGCTACATGCTCCGAGCTTCGACGCGAAGCAGTGGGATTGATATCGTTGGTGTCGTGCAGGTTTTGGTGACCTGAAAAAATGCTGTGCGCGCGTCACAGCTCTGACTCATGAATGAGCTGACTTCACACTGCTTCCTCACAAACAGTCTCGGCTAGTGGCGAGAGGTCTCACTCTGTCCTGTGTGGTGCCCGCAAAGTTTTTTCGAGCCCACTCCTGTCAGGCGTCACAACGGCAATAACGACAGTAATGCAAAGTGCAAACCATATACCTTGGGATCATTTTCTGTCAAACATTTTGTTACATCAACTCCCACTGTAAACCAATCAATTTCCTTTAATCTGTAAAGAAAACAAAGACACTGCGGCAACCAACCTTTGAGCTAAAGAGATGTATGAGGATGCAACAGAAGTGGTGGTTTTGTCATAAATGTGTGGCCATAACAGCATGAGTTGAACTTGGCAAATTCGCAATCACGTAACTTAATTCTACATCTTATTTTACTAATAGGTAGTTTTATCTCATAGTCATCTCCATGGGTTAAAACTCCAGTTTTTCATCAGGTGGACCATCTCAAACCGATGGGTTTTATTTCATAAATGAATGTGGCAAATCGTCTGCACTTGGGAAAGGGAGGCAAATCTTAAATATACACAGATCACATTCGAGCAGACTTGGTCACAATCCAGCCACTGCATAATGGAGAGTTTGAGAGTATAGCGATGCATTCAATTGTTAATCTTTTAGAGTGAAGCATCCAAGCTAATCTCCTCACAATTTGTATCAGCTTATACTTCATGGTCGTCTTCGAAGGGCCAGAGCAGCTCAACGCAGCCCCACCATATCTCACCCCACCTTGAGCCAGAAAGGAAGCTGATTGTTTAGAATCCACTACGAATAGATCAAAACGGTAAAGAATAATTGAAAATGCTGTTTATGGAAAATTGACCCCAAAAAAATGGAAGCAATGTAGTTCTAACTAATTTGAAATTCAAACCACCTTTTCATCCGTGTGGTTTCAGTTTCAAGCGTTAAACTTGCTCAGGGAGTGAGCCATCGAAGCGGCGTCGACGAGCTTCGGCCTCACCTACATAGTGTAATTTGAGAACTTTGCACGAGACTTTACGTAAGAAGAAGACTGCACGTGCCAGTGAGAAACGTGTTGACCTATATATTATATAACTCGCCGCTCACGTGCCGGCGGTCGTCTCGTTAACCCAATTTAAAGGCTGTCTGCGGAGAAAGTGTCGTTCCAGGCAAACCCGGAAACGTATCGAGTCGATACCGTTCATTTTTCCATTCTCATAAAAAAAAAAGTTTGAAGAAGCGCTCACGTTTCCAGCAAATGGCGACGATAATATGAAAGCCAGATCAGACAATGGTCATTGAATTGAGACGCAAAAGAGAAAATATATGTTACAACAGCCTGTTGCCAGGTGTTTTGTTAACCTAGTTTTGATTATTTTATATCATGCTTTTCTTTCTATATATTTCAATGTCTTTAAGTGTGTGGGTTCGGCTTTTCTTAACTTTATTGGCAAAATTGTGATCTTCTTGTGTTAATTGTATTTTTCGCCCTTAGGAAATTATATGAAAAAGAAAATGTCAGGTCTGTTTGAGAGAGGGGACCCATTGAGTATCCTGTTTTTGACCTCTTTCAGTCTGTCAACTCCACCCGAGGTAGGAATCAGTGTTGAGTCCACCTATTTTTTTTTTTATTTTTTTTCTAATAAATGAAATGAAAACACCGCATTTGTGCCGTTTCAGACTCTTTGTATTCACCCCCTACAGTTAAAGGGAAGAGATTTCAAAAGTCACAAATGGATCACTAATTTTAAAGTACGGGTCAACTTTTAAGTTGAGGAAAAATAATTTTATATAACGTCAAATAAGAACGATGTTATTCTTTCTGAGCCCATTCCGCCTGGAAATAGGTCAGTTTAATGCTGCCAAAACAGGCACATGCAAATAACCGTCTCTAAATAATTCTTCCAACAGGTCCATTAGTTATGACTTTAAACTGTGTCATGTAAGACTTTTTTTCTCCGCTGCCATATCTAAAGTAACAAGCATGTCATGCAATTATAATTCTTTACAATCGTGTTAAAGTGACTTAAGCGCTTTAAAATTTGATCAAATTGTTGTCCTTATGATAACCCCTATTTCACACCAGAAGCGTCTGCAGAGCGAGCGTCCGCGTCGACGCAGTAAAACGCGGCAATTAAAGTCAATGAGTAGGCTCGCACCAGGCGCAGAGCGGCGCGTTTCAGAAGCGTCCCAGAAGCAGTAAAACGTGACTCGCTGGAAAAGAACGCCGCCGTTTATCTTTGCCGCCTGCCGCGTTCCCCCTGCGTCAATCGCACCAGGTAGGATCGCTCAGACAGGAAGTCAATGGTATAAAACACGGTGGATCCGGTTGATTTTCATCATAATATGCAATGTGCTGGATATTGTATTTATATGTGCTATATTTTACTGAGAGACATCAACGTGATGCCTCGGCTTCAACGCTGTTCAGGTCGGCCGTCAAACAAAAACAGATTCCACTTTGAATCTCGAACTATGATGAACAAAATGCATCTCTACTTTAAATAATTGCATTTTGTATGACGCAGTGAACAGTTCGGTTTATTATTGTTTTTTTCTTTCTTTTTTTACACACATCGATACTTCGAGACACTGTTGGGACGGACAAAATAGTTTTGTTTCACGGTTTTCTTTAAATACACGCGAAACTACCTGGGTTGTTGCGCGATCTTGCAACGTGAACCGGTCGAGCCGCTGCGCGAGACGCTCTGCTCGTAAAACGCGTTCTGTGTATGGGTGAGCATCAGGCGTATAATCTGGTTGTTGTGGGGGGGGTTCACAGTAACCTGATTTCTTAATGGAAACCAGAAACCCAGTTTCCTTTTAATCGGAGTGGGGTGAGGAATTAGGAGGAAGCCGGTCAACACATGGGCTTTCGCCAGAGAGAAGATTTGCTTTAATGCCCAATGAAAGCACGAATCCAAACGTGCGACAGTGTCTGTTGCCTCCAGTGATTAAAAAAAGCAAAGTCAAACTGTACAGGGGTAAAAAAAAAAAAAAAAAAAAAAAAACCGCTCAATAACGCTAACATCTGTTTACCGACTGCAGCTCAGGTTATTGCATATTGTAAACCTAAAGTTGTATTGTAAAAGTTTAGAGATGACATTTAACTGTCTGTGGCTACTATATTGACTATTTAAATCTCTGAGCCAAGGATAAAATGACACGGTGCATTTATGAAGGAGGTTGGTTGTTAGCTGTCAACTGCCCTTGTCCTCAGACTTACACTAAAACGTCATAATAATTCATAGTTTCCCAAAAGAACAACAACGGTAGAAGGGAACTATTCAGAAGAAACGTCAGCTGTAAATGCATTAATGTGCATCGAGCGCTCCCTCTAGCGGTCCCTATGAGTCCTCGCCGAAGAATTGTGCTGCTGCGAGAGATGCGCGGGGCGATTTTCATTACAACCTGTTTTTTTTCTCCACTTATTTCCGTTTGTTACTGCAAATTTCAGCATTTATTCAAACGATTCAACATTTGCTCATTATAGTTTAATATAGATTGCATGTACTTTTGAAATCCACGTTGAATTAAACAAATACAAATAAACTGCAGTAATTGTTTCCTGGTCGTAAATGGGCAATGAGAGAAAAGGTGCGAGTTTGTTTTTTGTTTTTTTCAGCATTTGCACTGACTACTTAACATTTTGTTTGCAAGAGGCAGCGGCCATTATCACAGATTATCTGGTTCCTTGTATATTCAAGTACTCAAGTGAGATACCCAAAACCCCTCAAATGCCACACAATATAGATCACTTTCAATACAACCATAAGAAAACACAGCAAGATCCTTCGTGGCTGGAAAACATCTTGCGCAGTAGCTTTTAAATACATAACAGGACACTAATGGCGCTAAATAAGGAATGTTTGTCCAAAAAATATAGACGACTCTCACAATTTCTTTTACAGTGGAATTACAATGTACTATTACCATCCAATTATAGTAATATACTGCAGAAGATTATGACATTCCTTTGGAGGCTTCAACAATGTGAGTTTGTGGGAGTTCCCGCTGCTTTGAACTGAAAAAAAAGACAATTTGAGACATTGAGTGTTTAATTTTTATTATTTAATTAACATAAAAACTCATCGACTTGAGTGAATATATTACTGAGCATTTCCTCCTTCGCTCGACAGACACTTTCCTTTGAGCTTCTACAACAATATGTACACAGCGATATCTAACAGTGTAGCCCTGCTCAGTAGGGGGTGGGGGGGATGAGATGTGTGTATGTGTGTGTGTGTGTGTGTGTGTGTGTGTTGCGGGAAGGGGGATGCGGTTTAAACCTTTTACAAGCAAATACCAACTTTCACAAGTGGGCGTACAAATGAGATATAGTGAGCCGAGCGGCAGAGCGGCGAGGCTCGGGGGGCCTGGACAGAGACGGTTTGAACCGGATTCTGCACGTTGTTCGCAGACCTTTGATCCACTCCTAAATCTTTTTACGATTTACCGGATGGCAGTCACTCTCCCAGAAGAATAAATACACCCTGTCACATAGGGAAGTGACCCGTCGTTCAAATGCAAGTTATGAAATGCAATGACAATGACCTGACACACGAGGACTCGTCCACGGTGGACGTCAGGCTCACACAGTGCACAAACATGGTGAAACGTTTCAAAAAGCCCAACTTCAGATAAACCTGAAAATCTTCCAGCGCTATCAGACCTGCGCAGAGTGTTTATCCAGTGTTTACAGTCTACTCGAAGAGTCCGACTAGTGCGATGACTCCTCCGTAGCGACGCCTTACCCAAAGGAAAAGAAAATGCACCCACTCGCCCTCTGAGGCTCCTGGCAGATTATCTCAAATCGGTTTGGCTGTGAGAACGGCAGACTGGGCCGTTTCATGCGGTGCCAGCGTGTTCCCAGCGATTAGTCTCAGCCGGGACCTGGCAACGGTAGCCACAAACCCAACTTCCCATTGTGAATTCCTTTTTTCTCTCCAACTTTGACAAGTATTTGGTTGAGAGGAGAGGGAGCTGGGTTTTCATTTGAGCAGAAACGCACGCAGTCTCTCTGACATGACGCAGCCCACTTCTATTATTTGAGTGAAGGTCACATATTCTACTCACGTTCGAATCTTTGTTCCAAATTCCAGACTTTAACTTCCTATTCATTTCTATGGCATATTTCGCCCTCTGCTCATGGCCCCTTTCAGAGCCACTTGTTTTTTTCAAATCTTCCTGCTACAGTTGATGCTTTTTCGGACCTTCCATATGTTTGGGAGGACACATAAATAAACCAGGGTGGCTGACACCAAGTCAGAATAGGTAGCAGCATCCTTTGTGACATCACAGAGGGCTGATTGCCAGGTCATTGTGCATTATTTTGTTGAGTGGGGTGAGCCAGACTAGTCAAGGACGGGTGTTTCTCATCTCTGAGGAAGAGGCTACAGACACACGAAGCAAGACAACATGAGCTTTGTGTCACACGGGTCCGACAAATGAAAGGGCAACAGTACATTTTGACATTAGGGTCTCACTGAGGGCGACTCAGTCTTTCTTCAAACTAGGGCTCTAAACTGTAGAGAAAACATGGCCTTACTCATTAGGGTGACATATATAATAGAATATTCAAAACAGAAACGTTGCTTTACACACAGATGGCAAGTCAGAAGGCTGTTTGAAAGACAATTGCATTTATATACTATTAAACTATTACTATTAAATCTGTCTTTCTGGGAAAACTCTTGGCCAATTGCAGCTGAACGTGACGCAGCTGCACGTGAGACAGAAGAGCAGAGCCTGGCACAGGCACAGCGTCAGAACTGACCAAAGTGCAACAGCCTAATTTTTTAAAAGTAGCACCGCGACAGGTGAAGGATGACGCGCCTCTGATTGCCTCCGGCTGACGTCAGCGCCGCAAGATTATTTTATGACCTGCAGGGCGGCGATCTGACCTGGGAACAAACGTGCGGTGCCACGGGGCAGCCTGGCACAACCGTTTTAGTTCCGTCTTTGCAGGACAAACAACAGACACCTTACGCTTCGCTCGACGTTTGCTTTACGAGGGGAACTTTTATTGCCCCGACTAATTCTCCTCTGCTTTGTTTCATCGCCAGGGTTTTATCGTGTCGCTTCTCGCAATATATTTTATAACTCCGGGGACACAAAAGTGACGCCTTCACCTGACTGGCTCACTGGCCTGTGTCGCTTCCTCACTCGCTATTTTCTGACCTAGCTCTAACAACAATGCCAAATGGACCTTATTCATCAGAGACTAAAAGGCACTTTGCATGTTTTGCTCGTTTGTGTTCAAGGTGATGCTGACAGTAGTTGCACCGTGTGTTCCTACCATAGGGGTTCAAAGGTTGCAGTGTGTTTCTCCATCCTGTGTCCCATTTCACGCTATGGTTTTCTTCGTCGTGAGCAGCAGAAATAAATAATGAGACTCGTGCTGGACCAAGTGTATGAGTCGGCGTGCTAGCAGGCTACTGCCAGGCTTTACTGAGCTTAACTTCCAGCGGTGCTCCCGCGCTTAAACCTAACTTTAATCATGCCGACTTGTCGATCCGAAACAGCAAATCAAAGATTTATTTCAGCCGGCTAGCTCAGGCCTGCGAGAATGTTGAACGCTTTACTAATTGAAACAGATGTAACGTGAAAAACTGTTCAAAATGACCACAAGCTTTTCCTCGGGTCCAAAGTGAGTGGACTTTGGATCCCTCATGAACCCTTTTTTGACAAGTAGACGAGCCTCGTTGATGATCCTTAAGGAGGCTCCATGAAACCCTGCTCTCCCGCCCGCAGCGTTCTCAACCACTATCACAGGTAAATATCAACGGGACGCTTTCTGACTTTTTTTTGCAAGTTAAAAATCGCCACGAATGGACTTAACGATTAAATGTAAAGCAGGAAGTGAGGCGGAACTCTGGCAGCTTCCTTAGTTACTCAGTTTTACTGCAGTAAGTGGGGTGTTAGCTAATATGGCGTAATATTGTGTTGAAACTATCGCTGAGAAGTTTATGATTTGCGCCGCATCCCTGCTCCTTCATTTCGCCTCGAGGCAGGAATTTAAAAAAAACAAAAAAAACAAAAAAAGGAAGAAATCCCCCACAGAGGCGATCTGCTGCTGAGCATGCACGAGTGACATTTAGTGTCCTAGTAAGTGAGTGACCTGGCCTGAGAGCTATGGCTAAAGACAGCACGTGGATACGATATAAACGACTCGAGGTAATGCGGCAACGCTCCTGCGTTTCTTCCGAGCTTGTGGCGGTTCTCGCGGCGGCTGAGCGGACCTAAATAACTTGTGATGAGGGTTAAATTTATACTGAGAAGCTGGCGGCGTCTCCTTCAGCACCAGCGGGCCCCGCAAGCGGGCCCGAACCCTGTGTCCGTAAATGTCTGTGTTTGGTTCCCCACTGCAACACGGGCGGGTCCCCCGTCAGGCCTTCCCTGCCTTCATGTACGTGGGGATGGTGCCTCGCTGAGTCAGACCCTCAAAGCGCTTGTACGTGTAGTTGAGGAACACCCAGTCCTTGGATTTAAAGTCCGGCTCCGTTGCACTGGCTGGTGATGGAACAGGGGGAGGAGAAAAAAAACAAAAACAGGGAGTTATTTCAATCGCCACTTGCGGGGGGGGAGGCTGCACAGCATGTAAACAAGTGTCACTTTCAAAGAGTGGCGGGCCGTGCATTTCACGCTTTGGCCATCAGTGTCGTCCTTTTTAGTCCAGCCTAAATTAAAAAGTCTTATAATGTCCTCCATATGGCACTCCTGTTCAAGAATCCATACAGAATCACACTGATACCTTCACACAGGTGACCTAGTCGAGCAAAACCTAGTTTCCAGAGCGTTTAAATCATAATTAAGACAAATCACTAAGGCCACTGATACTGTCAAAACATTAGATTGCTCAAAAAGTTTTACTAAGTTCACCAAAACTGCACTCTCAGAGCTTAAACACAAACTGGTCCAATAAACTGCACATTGTCGACGATTCGTATGAGACCAATGAAACGATAAAGAAACAAAACTCATGAACTTTAAAGTTATTAAATAATTTAACATGTTAGCGCAGCTGCTGCTCCAATGCGCCACCTTATTTGCTTTTCAAATTACAGATGATTCGGCAATTAAATATTTATATTCTCTTTCAACGTCGAGGGTTCGCCGTGGTGGCAACCGGATCTCCAAGCTGAGTTCAGTCTGTAAGGTTCTCAGGGCTTCTTATCCAATCACAGGACGCAAGCTAGCTGGCCTCAGCATCGCAGACTCGAGATCTGATTGACCATTAACTGAATGACTTAATTGTGTTTAAAGAGCGTAATACTGTGTTTAGCACGTTTAGCACCTATCAGCCTGTTTTTGCTGGTGCTGTTTTAGAGGAAGAAAAGTGCTTGACACAGAGTGGCTGTGAACCTTGACAAGCAAACAGTGTTGAGATGAAGGCCATTGGCTGATTGGCTGATCTCAACTGACTGAGGTCCATTCACTCACAGCCTGCTATGTTCATGTACTTCATGGTACCTGGAAACACAAGCTAGCGGAAATATGATTGGATAAAAACTCTGACGGCCTGCCTCTGCTTTCAAATTTCAAATTCAATCTCAATCATACTGCGTTAACAGCTCATGTTTCATCTCCAATTTCCCCCCGCGTTGTGATTCAAGGCTAACTTGAGCAGAAAGTTCAGAGAAAAAAAGCCAACCTGGCTGCAGGATGTCTGACTCTGGGAAGTCATCGAAGTTGGAGGTGTCGTCGATGCTCTTGATCTCGATGGAGATGGCCGCAGGTCGCTCTCTGTGAGGGAAGGGGGAGGGAGAGATGAGGATGGCCGGCGGGTTAGCTGACAGCAAAGGAAACTTTAAACCCTCCCTCCATCTCCTGACATGCAGCTTTCTAAACGCATTCTAAATTTTGCATCCGTCTGTAAAGGCCCCGTCTGAATTGGATGTCGGACATTTTAAATTTAACCATTCCCCTCGGCCATGTTGACAACATCCAACAGGCGGCGTTCTTTAAACGGACTGACTTTTCTTTTTAAGGGATACAATAAGCAGGAAGTACGAGAATTTGTTGCGAGAGAGAAGAGCGAGAAGCAGCCGCTAACGTCACTGACACCGTTGCGTTTACTCGATTCGAAAGCAAGTGAAAGACATTACAAACGTCGCACATCGAAAAGGCGCAAGTGTCTAATGAAAAGAAAACTAGTAGCAACACGGAGGTGGTAAAGACTGTCGCTGCTGATGCAGCTCAGGTAACATTAAATGCACATTGACAACCTTTACAAGCACGTCGACATCTCGCACAAAGCGGGAAAACGGTGTTCTGCCTGCTTTGGGTTTTCAGGGATCCCAGGCAAATTACGCACAGGCAGCTAATTGCATACATGCAGCGGTTCCAGGCAGCATTAATAGCAACAGTGTGAAATGTTGCTTTTAAATCATGACGCTGTTTCCTACACTGTTTAAAAGTTCTACTAAGGAGGTCCAGTGTGTGATTTTTATATTGGTAAAAGCTTAACATACTGTCCATAAATACATTAATAGAAGCCTATAGAAGAGTTAGGATAGTTCTTATCTATATACACTACCTATACACTACTATAAACTACGTATGAACAAACATGGAATTATGCTGGACACAATAAAAGTGTAAAATAACTCGAAATCTTTTTATACTTGAATTCTTCAAAAGAGCCACCTTTCAAAAAGACCATATTTAGAGTTATCTAACATGTTTTTCTTTGCGGCATAATTACATCCATCTTGCTCATATATTTGATGTCTTCCGTATCTATCTGCTGTGTAGAAAGTTATAAAGATGAAAAGAAAATTGCATGAGAAGATGTGTCCAAGCTTTTGACCGGTAGTGTGTAGATATATCGATATATGAATATCCATACATCAAAGCTCTTGCTGCCAGTTAGCTGCCATCTTTCACTGCCATATACCACTCGATGTTGCCGTTTCTTCTCAAAATCTCACACTACTACACACTTTACCTTGAAGGCTGCTTTATGTTCAGCACCAGGTAGCTGCTGCTAACGCAGTGAGAAGGACAGAAACATTTTTCTTTTTTGTCGCGTGCGAGAGGGGATTTCCGTACCTGATGTGCTCCCAGTCCACCGACTCGAAGAACTGATGACTCTTGATCTCCTCCACACTCGCGGCTCCGACCCTGTTCTCGGCATCGGTGCAGTACCTGCAGGACAGCAGCAGTAGACCTTAGAACTCCGGATCGTGCCTTTCAAATGGCTGCTCTGCCTTTTTCATGTACCTCTGTATCAAATCTTTGGCCCTCTCCGAAATGGGGACTTCAGGCGGGAAGACGAGGGTCTCCTTCCAGTTCATCACCTTCCTGTAGGTCTCCTGCGGCGTCTCGGAGCAGAAGGGGGGGTAACCTGAACAGAGTTGGACAAGTGAAGTGGTTTTTGCTTTGTTTGAACACAGAGTGCACACCCAGATGATCTCTTTCCCTGTTGTGCGTCTTACCGATGAGCATTTCATACATGATGACACCCAGGGACCACCAGTCGCACAGCTTGTTGTATCCGGTCTGCATGAAGACCTCGGGGGCGATGTAGTCGGGGGTCCCCACGGTGGAATAAGCCTGGGGGTCACAGACAGACAGACAGTCAGAGGGAAAGATGCTTCCTCGAAACCAGCCAGGTTTAATTGAAATGGTTTTAGAATCCATTCAAGTAGTCGTTTGTTTTCTTAGTGGGATTTTATCCTTGTTTTACTGAGCGCTCTTGCTTTTCACACTCTATCAACACATTTATTAAGGCAAGCTTTCTGATGTAATAAAATGCCGAAGACCAACCAGCTGCCTCCGGTTCTTCTTCCAGGTCTCCGCTTTCCTCTTGGAGTTCATGTTCTGAAAGGCTGCCAAAAAACAAAACAAAAAACAAACCAGGAAGTTGAGGAGAAGAGAACGCGTGCAAGACTTTCATAGCTGCAGCCTGTAGCAATGTTTCCCCGCTTCCAACTCACAGAAGTCACTGGGCGGGTTGTGCGTCAGGTTCCTGTAGAACTCGGTGCGGTGAGCCTTCTTCAGGCCGGTGCACAGGCCGAAATCCGACAGCTTCACGTGGCCCTGCGAGCGGGAGACAAAGCCTTTTAGCGGAATCGAGGAGGCAGATGAACCTGCAGCCTGCAGGTTGCCTCTCGCTCACCCTGGAGTCCAGCAGCAGGTTGTCTGGCTTGATGTCTCTGTGGATGAAGCCCAGCTGGTGGATGGAGTCGATGGCCAGGACCGTCTCGGCGATGTAGAACTGCGTGGCCTCCTCGGACAGCGTGTCCTTCTTCATCAGCAGGGTCATCATGTCGCCTGGCAGCGAAACATGGACAGTCAGGGAAGGTTGCAGACGCCGACTCATTGCTCATTCTTCTGGGGTTTGATCATTCTGTGTAAAAGCCGTGCGCAGGAGCAATTTTCGCTTCTCTCGTGTTTAAAAAAAATTTTTTTTTACTTTCCCATCGGACTGTGAAAACATATTTGGTGCTCAAAACATTCAATTTGATTCCATCAAAAGCTTTTTCCGATTGCAAACCTCCGGGCAGGAACTCCATGATGAGGTAGAGGTTCCTCTTGTCCTGGAAGCTGTAGAACATCTTGACCACCCAGGCGCCGTCGGCCTCCACCAGGATGTCCCGCTCAGCCCGGATGTGGGCAACCTGCGGGGAGACGGAGAGCGATATGACGTTAAGCGCCAGCGCACTGCTTTCGAAAGCATCTGTAATTAACTTGGGGGTAAATCATATGACCTGCTCCTTCTCCAGCATGTCGGCTTTTCGCAGAATCTTCATGGCGTAAATGTGGCCCGTGTCCTTCTTCTGCACCAAGCGGACCTGGAAGAGGCGAGAATGTGTCGACGGGGGCTCATCGGATTGGCTCATCCAAGCGGAAAAGCTCCTCTGGAGCGTCACCCTACCTCGCCGAAAGCCCCCCGCCCGATGACCTTGAGGGACTCAAAGTCGTCCAGGCCGAGCCGCGTCCGCTTCAGGCGCAGGAACTCGGTCTCCTTGCGGGCGTGCTGCGAGCGGCGCATGACTTTCTGCAAGGCGCAGGAGCGCAGAAACTTTTAATTTTTTTCCCAGAGTGACACTCTGAGGTGCACAAGAGGCGGGAAGACAAATCACGCCGTACCTCCTCGTCGGGCAGACCCTCCTCGTCCATGGCCTTCTCCAGCTTTTTTTGCCTGTGGACACGCAAAAGTGTTCAAGTTTCCATTTTTTTTTCCAACAAGTGTGAAAACATGACGTGCGAAACAGGAGCTGTTGAGAAGCGTCGGAGCGGAAACGTTCCAGGAAGGGCTCATGTGACCCATCAGAAGCTGGAAACTAATCTCCTGTCAGTTTATGCAGCGACGTGAACAGAGGCAGTGTGAGAGCACAACAGGCGGATTGGGAGACGTTCTTTTGTTCTTTTGTTGGGCTCCCACCTGAGAATAAAGCATTGTTTCCACTCTGGCAGCGCAGAGTGATGCTCGGTGGCTTTTTGGGGTCGGTGGGTATTTATTTACCTCATCTCTCGCTCCTCGTGCTGGGTGAGCAGGGTGCTGTAGAAGTTCTCCAGCGTCAGCTTGGCCACGGTCACCCTCTCGCGGGTGTGGTTGCTCATGGGAAGGGCGGCCGCCGTCCCTCCCGTCATGGCCACGCTATCCTGGGACACGGAGACACGGAGACAGTAGAGTGACTTGTTCTGCCGGATTGGAAAAAGTTCTGTTGCGAAGATTTTTCCACCTATGTCTGTTCTACATTTGAGAGGATGGTGAGACTGAGTAATGCAAGAGACAAGAGGTGAATACATATATATATGTATATATGTATATGCACATACATATACACTACCAGTCCAGAGTTTGGACACACCCTATGACTTTAATGTCTTTTCTTTCATTCTTGTGACTATTGGCATTTCTCACTGAAGGCATCAAAACTACGTATGAACACACATGGAATTATGTAGGAAACAATAAAAGTGTAAACTAACTCAAACACGTTTTATATTAACATTCTCCAAAATAGCCACCTTTGATTAAAAGCATATTTAGAGTTATTTAACATGGTTTTCTTTGCAGCATTATTACATATACCTTGCTAGCTGTAGCTCGGGAGGTTGAGCGGGTTGTCCAAAGAGCGAAAGGTTGGCGGTTCAAATCCCACCCCATCACAGTCTGTTGTTGTGTCCCTGGGCAAGACGCTTAACCCTAAATTGCCCCCAATGGGTCTGCCAGCACTTTGCATGGCAGCAGCCACCCATTGGTGTGTGAGTGAATGGGTGAATGAGAGGCCATTGTAAAGCGCTTTGGGCTACCGTGAAGGTGCAGGAAAGCGCTATATAAGTGCAATCCATTTACCATTTGATGTCTTCAGTATCTGTGTGCAGTATAGAAAGTTGTAATGGTAAAAAACATTGCGTGTCCAAACTTTTGACAGGTAGTGTTTACATAATCTATGATGAGTGCCTATTTATTCTTTAAACCTATTTACCTTTCACAACACGGATTTGGCATTATTTCAAAAATGGTCAAAAACTGTAGATTACATTTGAATATTAAGTACAACCCGCAGGTGCACCTTGTTAGAGGACAGCCTGAACCGGTGAAGACTAACAAAAGCTGATTTTCGCACATTTACTCACGTGAGAAACAAAAAATGTACATTCAAAAATGTTTTCTGTGGCACCACCGCTGAGATGAATGACCCCTATCACAGTGAGCCATTAGGGGGCGAACTACATGTTTTATTTTGACTTTCGGGAGTGGCTGTGTTGACTGTCGGTCAGTTGGAAAGAATTCCTGCGTGAGGTCGATGACATCGTGTCCCTTCCATGCCCAAGCTAAAATGTCTCGACTGTCGAAAACATCGCTGAAATCTACGAACACTCAGGCGTCTAGCGAGCTCGGAGAACTGCTCTCTCCTCACACTTTGTTGAATAAATCGATGCAGAGAGACGAGATCAAGGTGTGTGGGATTAGCTAACATTGAAAAAAAAAATCCCGCTGGCTTCAACTTTAGCCCTCGCAGCAGTTCCCTTAAGAAGTACCTACGAGGCCGAAGCCATCGGCGCTGCCTTGTTTTTCCCCCTTTCCTTTTTCTTTTTTTTTTTTTGAGGACACGTTGATAAGCATCAGTGAGCTACGTTCTAGTCTGACCGGTCTTCTATCCTGGAATCGTCGGACGTGAAAGCAGGGGCTCCGACACTGGTTACACCAGTCAAACTAAATCACTTGGAACGTTTGGAAGGTTTGAACCCTTCTGCCAAATGCCAAACAGTCGAGGAACCGAGCGGCGCTGATACAAGAGACTTGTGGTGAAGGTGAAGGCCAGTGAGTTCACGCTTGAATCACGCACGTCTCAAAGATATCAGCAGAACGTCAATCGGCAGACGAATTTACTGCACGGAGGGCGTAAAAGCACCCTTCCTGCAGGTTGCAGGCCTCTTTGGACCATTTCGTCCCGCAATAAGAGACAGCAAGCCAAAAAAAGGTTTGGCACTCTCTCTTTTTTAGAATAGATATACATAGAAAAAGCGACTTGGCAACACGCCGTGTCACCAGGGGCCAGAGGAAGACGATGGATGTGGACACCGTCACCGCATTTCAGTCATCAAAGGGGTATGAATGGACTTGATTAGCTCACTGATAGATAAAAACCAGGCCTGCAGACCAGAGATAGGGCCATTGTTTCGTCCAGTCACCCAGCCTTTTTCCCGTCTGCGCCCCCCGCCATTCCCCCAACAATGCCAAAACAGAAGAACTGAGTCAGAGGCTAAAATCATCTCAGGCCCTGTTTGCACTTGGTCACTTGTAACTGTTTTGGGGGATCGTATCACAAGTACGCATCTCAGAGTCCGGCCGAATAATCCTCATTAACAAGATACCATCCAAGTGAAAATAAGCCACAAATCAAAACTATTCGGGGGGACATAAAACATCTGTGTCCGTGATTTAGCATGGACGGGAAACGCCACTGATGACCACCAATCAAATGAGAATTTTAAACACAAAGTGTTCTAATTGCAGCGGCAGCGTGGTCACGTAGTCCATGCGGCCCTGGCACGAGGCGCTCAGGAGGCCGGCGACGGTGGAGAAGCGCCATCAATCTATTTCCTGTAGGCACCAAAGCAGCTTGACACAAGCAATATTGAACTATTCAGGGCCTTTACTTGAAAGCACTCAAAAGAAAATGTTAACTTAGTCCCTGTTAAACAAACCAGAACACATATTAGTTGTAAAGAGCTCCATCGACCATTAACTGAATGACTTAATTGTGTTTAAAGAGCGTAATACTGTGTTTAGCACGTTTAGCACCTATCAGCCTGTTTTTGCTGGTGCTGTTTTAGAGGAAGAAAAGTGCTTGACACAGAGTGGCTGTGAACCTTGACAAGCAAACAGTGTGGAGATGAAGGCCATCTTCAGAGTTGAGGGTGATTCCTCACCGTTGTCCAGCGTTTAAAACCTGTTTAACTGGTCCCTTTTTCTTTAATACCCTGCGCAAAGAGCATTTGATACAAGCTTCAACTGCGTCGCAGTCATAATTTCCCTCATCCTTTCCCTTTCTTCCATCCCACACTTCCCAGGCCTAACGGTTTCCTTGAAAGAGGCGAAGCTCAGCAATAAAAGTTAACGAGCAGTGAGAACATTAATGAGTCATAGGCAGGGATGTTGTTTCTTTTTTTTTTCCTTGCCTGTTTCTCCACCAAGGTGGAAAATGAGGCATCAGTGGAACCGTTAACGGTGTTCGCTCACAGCAGAAGCCAGACGGGCCTTTAACTCGGCCGGTCTGGAGGGATTCCGTTTGACTCCAAGTCAAACCATGTCCACCCTGTAGGTTAGCAAACGACCACTGGGGCAAAATGTCAGAAACTCGCTCAATGATTCAGGTGCTTTCTTCATCGTCGGTTTGGAACCTTTCAAAAGGTTCAAAACCTCATGTCGCGCGACTGGCCAAGATATCAAAATCTCCCAGAATTATTCAAAATAGAGGTCATCCTCAGGGTCAACGAACCTGGCTTGTGAGCACATTCGCCATATAACAGAGAAGTGTGAACCCTGTTGCTGCATTTATAATTTGGCCTGGTCGCTGTCTGCTTGACTAAAGATACCGTTTCCTATTTTCCCAGTTTAAAGACACTTGAAAAAACTGAAGTGCAAGGGCGTTACTTTTTGCTTTTCTCAGTTTTGTGTTAAACCTCAATGGCAATCGCACGCACGCACACACTCACACACACGCTCGCTCGCTCACTCACTCCACCCTCCTAAGTACTGTAAGTGAGTGCACAGGAAGCCCCTTCCGTCCTGAATGAAAGGGCTCAGTCATGAGAGTGGAATGGTAGCGTGCACTCACACACATACTCACTAAAATAACAGCTGGTTTGTGCCGAAAGGTCGGTACAAAGTATAATGACAAATATATGGTGCCGCATAGAGGGGGAAACAACAATTAAACATTCTCATTCCCATCTGCAGTGAATGATTTCTGTGCAGAATGCATTTTTCTCTCTGACGTGCATCAAAAATGAGTCACATTTAAATTAAATTTCATTGAAAAAGAATCTTTGTTGGTCGAGCAAATATCAAACTGAACAGTTTGTTATTAAAGTGATGCTATTTTTAAATGTAAAATATACTGTCAAGTCACCTAACGGGCAACTGCCTGCGGCATTTACGTGGTGAGTCAATATGTAAACCAGCCAAACTCATCTTCAGGGAAACTTTTGTGTCACCCAGTCAAACATTCTCCTTTGAAGGAACTCGCTGCTACTGCCGCGGTGCACCTGACGACCAATAACACTGGGCAGTGACGTTTATTCTAGGGGGGGGATAATAGCAATAATAACAATAATGACAACAACGGCGTATTTGAACAATAGCTGGTGAAATTCTATTGTCGCTGTATTGCGTTAGCTAGCTATTTGCCCGCTAGGCAACGTAATTCCGTTTGCTGGCTGACCGTGACAGACAAATGCGATTTCGACAGCGACAACAATATAAATAGAAATAAAGAGAATTCAGTCGGGTAACATTTTTTCCACCTACCTCCGCGTCCTGCTCCAGAGTCGAATGCTGGCTTGCCGCCACAACGCGGCTCAGCTGAAGAGAAATATGGTGTTTTTATTGTATGTTTCCCTGCCTAATATTTAGGCAAGTGGAGGCTAGACGCTCCAGTTGTATTGGCCAGCCTTGGAAGGAACTTGTCAGCCTGCAACAGTAAACATCGCCAAGAATCAAAGCCGCATCACAGCAAAAGAAAAAAGAGGAAAAAGCAGAGAAGCCCCTCCGCCGCTAACTGCAGCAGCTGAGCTGAAATAAGCCGAGACTATATTTCACGTCTCCATCAGCGTAGCCTGACCTTCCGCCGTCTTTATCGCTAATAAAATATGAAATAAGCAGCGGTGCTTCCTGGGACCGTCGGGATCATCGGACGCTTCAGCCACGCAACGACGTACATTTTTGATTGACGTCTGACGCGAACCAATCATCGACGAGGAAGGAGAGCACTGCTTTTCTCTAGCCAATTGCATGAGGGTTTCGCGTTGGAGTAACACGCACAGCAGCCAATGGAAATATCTTTCACCGCCCATCGAGGCTTGCGTTCCAAGAGCAGGTTCATTTGGCTTACAAGCCTTTGAATCAGTGAATAGAGTATGCTGCAGCTTGAGGACTTTGTTATGTAATTGCAATGGTTATACTGGACGTAGACGCCTAGTATAAAGAACAAACGTTGCCATATCAATTATTTGAACTGTATTATCAAATTAAATTGTGAAATAATTGGCTCATTCACAGTTCACAGAAACAGCGCCTGCCAATATATCAGATAAAGGTCAACATAAGGACACGTATCAAAACTTGAAATAATATGTTCTTTAAATGCTTGACTTGCTCTGGGCTGGAAAATAGATCTGTAAATGATTCAAGGTGAAACACAATTACAAAGCAATATTAGCATCAAAATACAGCCCAGTGTAAACATACTTCTTCGAGGGGACTAATGCCGTGTGTAATAATGCAGTGACAGCATGGGACATATGTTGCAAAGAAAAATGAATGAGACATACATACATATTTGTTTGACTGAATGCTTCAGACAGACAAGCCAGAGCTAAGTTATTAAACTATCTATGGGATATGGGCATTTCTACGAGAACCCATTCTAAGCCCATACTCCACCGCAGCAAGGTCATTTAGAAGTTTATGCACTCTTGCATTTTCTCATGTCTTTGTTTCATCAGTTCTACATGAACAGATGTACTTTGCAGTAAGAGAATGTCCTGATTGTTGGACAAAAGATGCTGACACTAACACCACAACCGCACGCTTTTGTTTACCAAAACACAGCAGAGAGGAGCTTGGGGTGCAAGGTGAAGAATCCCTGCCATACATGTCCTTATTTGGACGGGTGGACCATTTCTTCTGTTGGAACTGTGATGTCAACGTACACTTGGGTGGGTGCAAGCCTGCAACACATTTGGGTGTGGTGGCAAACAGACAAGGTTGTTTTTGTGTGTCTCACCTCAGTGGGCCACACTGAGCTGTGACACAAGAACTATATTTAGCTTTTGGTTATCAACCCTCTGGATGGTAGCCTATGATTCACAGAGTTGAAATGGAAACAGAGAGAAACCCTTTTAGAAGAAAACAAAAATGTTGGTATTGTTTTTTTTAAATATATAAACAAGTATGATTTTTAAATTTTTTTAATTTTTAAATTTTTTTTAATGTAAATAATAGATTTAGGGGCTTTTTAGATTGAAAAGAAAGCACTTTAACATAAACTTAAATTACCTTGCCCAGTAAATCACCTTGTGACGCTGTTGTAATTTGAGATTATATTAAATTCAGACAATAAACAAAATTCCCTTAATGTTAAGAAAAACAAAAACAGCTGGCCAAGTCCTTCTCAGCTTTTCAATGCTGCTTTCTTCGACTTTTACATCATTGCTAATTATCTTAGTTTTCCACTTAAAAACATCATTAGGTCATCGGAGGTTCTCCCCTGTTTTACCCTTCTGCAAACCATTGCCATCCAAACACTGCTATTTTTATCTTGCTGACAAAATCCCCCCTCGATGTCACACAACAGCCTCAAACTCCATTCAACTTCCTTTAATTATTTTCAAAATGTCTTGGCAGTTGTAAGCAAGTCAGCCATACCAGCATATCCTATACTTCAGGTTGATAAGGTGATGTCCCAACATCACCTTTTCTCAATAATTATTGATTACCATGTTGACAAACACGGATAACATTTTAGGTCAAAAGCCATGAGTCACTTTTCAACTTAAAAGTTTCTTATCCCCCCCAAAAAACATTGATGCCTTAACAGGCCTGTAAAACTGGCTCATTGGAAAATTAACTCCCCGGAAAAGTATATCCTTTTACTCCTTGACAACTACCTTTTACTGCAAAAATATGCACAGTCTGAGTCACATAACAGCGTTCTGGTCCAGGCATCTCTCCCTGGTTAGTGACAACAGACCCACCGAGATTATTCGGAGACTGCCTTGTTGTTCTTTTGTAGTTTTACCAAAGGACTAGTTTAAGTTTGAAGATAAAAGCAAGTACTTTGCAAGAGGCTGTGGTCACAGGGTTCAATATGTGATGGCAAATTAAAAAAGATAATCTGAAATTAGGTATTAAAAAAAGACTTTAAATGTACTTGCATAAAAGATCCATTAATAATAATATTTTGGAGATACCATTTTGTGCTAAGCCTCTTTTTATTATTGAACCCATAAAAAAAGGAAGACAGATAAATAACATTTTTGGCAATGTTGGTAGAATTTTTATCTTGGGAGGTAGGAGTTTAGGAAAATTACGCATTTGAGTCCGATGTGCAACAACAACACAAGTTTTCTAGATGAAACATTATATTTCCTAAAGTTTTACAGCACTCAATTTATTTGGAACTATTTACAAGAATGCATGAAAACGATTCACCTCACTTAACATCATCCATTAAAAAGAGACAGAGAGAAATTATATCGTATTAAAATAGGCCATGATTCATTAGATATGGAGTCACGGTTCTGCAGAGAGGACTTGTCTGCCGGTCTGAAGAGTGTTGTGCCTTATCTTCAGTTAACATGATACAAAAGTAGAATTGTATTCATAAATACCTTGGGAAATAAAAAAAACAAAACAAAACAAAACAAAACAGTATCACAATATAACATGTATAATAATACACAGCAGAGATTTTTCCATTTCTGGAGCGCAGTTGTTCGAACCATAGGAAACTGGTGTGCCAGGAGAAGATTCCTTGGCCAGCAGAGAATGTCTGTTCTCGGAATCAGCAACAAAATGATGTTTCACCGACTGCATGGCGCGTTTCCTTTAACACGCACGCACACACAGCATCCGAGCTTCTGAAGGTTGGATGAGTGACAGCAAGAGAGTGGAAGTGAACATCAGGATTCTGACGCTGAAGGCTGGCTGGGTGCTCCGTTGCGGGTGCGGAGCTGCGACTGGGCGATGTCGGCCAAGGCGCTCTGGATCTTCTCCAGCAGCATATCTCCGCGGAAAACCACCTCCTCCAGACGGGCCGCGGCCTCGTGGTTCTCCTCCTCCAGCTGCCGCAGGCTGGCCGCCTGACAACAGATTTGTTTATGAGCAAAGATGGCCACAGGTTCGGTTTGTGGAAGAAATGAGGCAGTTCCTATTCTTAAAACGCTTCAGGACACACAGATACAAACCACACGTTATGTGAGCAAATAGTGAAACCTTTGTATTCCCCTTTTTGCTTCATGGAGATAATATTAGTGTTTTTTTCCTGTAATGCTCTTCAGTTGCAGTAATAAATCCACACAGGTTTTTTAGCTGTCTATTTAATAGTGACAGCCGGTTTCTGCTGCGATATCTTAGAATGCACCTTTAAATTAGAAATGCCAAATCAACTGCGTGTTGCAGGTATCCTATATCATCGATGTCATTGTAAAACTTGACACTTTTTGACTCACTGACTGACACAACTGTCACCTCGTTACCAAAAATACAGGCTGTCCCGCAAAATCTGACATCATTTCGCAGGCCAATAATTTGCCACAGGCGGTGCACATATTGAACACTTCTGAAATCGGTCCAATAAGAAACTTATGATGTTCAACACCTAAACTGTTCAATTTCATTTAGTTAGACTTAGTAGTTTTCAAGATAATTGCTTTTAAAATTATGTCATATTTTTTGGGACACCCTGTGTATATGCTTACGATGCCGTCTTTATTAGTAGTCAATTGTTCTTTGGCTCCCCCTTCTGACCACAAGCTAGAACCACTACCCGAGATTTATCGAAAACTTTCTCCGGTGAGCAGCGAAATGTCTGAATTTGGCAGACGGAGGTGCTCACCTGCAGAGCGGCTGTGGACTCCTCACTGGGCAGAGAGTCGATCAGTACGTCCACATCTTTGGCTGTTCTGGCAATTAGAGCTGCAAACAGCTGAGCGTATTCTGGAAGGAGATTATGATAAACAGACATGTTAACCAACCAGTTTTTGATTTAGATGAACAATTGCAAGCAGTGCATTTACTGGACGCATCAATGTGAGTGTCGGTTCTTCAAATTCTTATTTTTTTCTTTTTTTTCATTTGACCTTTGTTTGACATTTAAAGTATAAAAAATGCAACTATTCCTGATGATTCAATGTGTACCTTTTCGACCGCAATTTTATCCTACAAACTATACATGCGTGTTTAGAGCTAATGCAAACCAATATTACCTTCGGTTGGGTTTGCTGGCTGATCTTTGTTGATTGCCGTCTGGATGTTGCTGAAGGAGGCAGGAGGCGCACACTGTTGCAGGACGCCGATTGCATTGCAAAACTGATCCGCAAGCTAGAAACAAAACACATACATGTCACGCTCAACGTTTTTTCTTATAGTTCATAACGACACTGCCTGTTGTTTTAACGCGTTCAATGGTGCTAAATCTAAAATGTGATAGATATCAACGACTAATCACAATGACATCTCTTGCTGCATAATACAGGGCGGTGTATGACGTTGGAGGCCCCGTTTTGATAGCTGTACAATAGGTAATAGAGTTTTAAAGTTCCATAAACCTCGGCAACACAAATGTATAACTTTTTATAAAACCTTACCGCGCAAAAAGTAATTCTATTTTGTAAGTTTTATTTGAAATATTTACGATTTTTTCCTCACCGAATTTACAGCATCTTGGAGTTGCGTTAGCCTGTCCGCCATGTTTTCGCTGTATGCCAAGTTGTCGCGAGATTATCGTGATACCACACAATCTCGCGTGAGTTTGCGGTATCGAGTAGGCTCTGACTGTAGTTGTCATCTCGTTCGTGAGTTGTTTCTGCGGTCTGAATTACTTCAAATTTTACTTAACAGGAAAGCCGCGTTTAGATTACCGCTTGAATACACAATTTATACTTTTGTGTGTTCCTAAAGGAAAACATCGTCCTTCAGTGCGTCCACTTTTGGTCCTCGATGGAATGAATTAGCTCGTCGTAGCTAATGTTCGCTACAAAACGTCAACAGGAAGTCGCCGACTAGCTTGCAATGTCTTGCACATTGAGTTCTCCAGGTACCGCTCTGAAATTCCCTTTCCTTGATTTATGCCGTTTTTGTTTTGTAAGACTGCTGTTAATTCATTTTCGTTCACGTTGACAAGATCGTTTGTCAGATATGTATTTATGGCAGTAGCGAAGAGATCAAGCCATGACAGCTCCTAACTTGGCAGTGACTTATGTTACGCTGACAGCACATACAGCAAAATCGTGCTGAAAACTGTGTATTGTATTAACGACAACAGCTGATATCTTGCCTGAAACCTTTAAACTAAACGGATATAACTGATAATACCAACGTTATGTAAGCTGGAGAGAATTAGCTAACGCAGCGCCTGTCATCTTAAGGATAACAAGGAGAAGATAGCGTGTGGTTGTCATAAAGGGAAACACTCCGAGTTTGAGTCGTTGTCGGTGCTCTGTTGAAGTCTGATAATAAATTTTATTTTTGCAACGTTACCATTTACTGTAGGGACTCTAATCTATAAATTCCTGTTAGGCATTATGATTCAGCAAGTGGCTCCGATTACTTTCAAGACAAAGTTCATTGACGCTTCACCAAGAAACGCTTTGCATGTCCATGTTTCAATTAAAAGACAGAGAAATCCACTCTTCTATCAAAATGAAAATATTTTTTTCTTATTATAAAAGTATATGCTTGCTTATTGAATAAATATTGTAATTATATGTTCACAGGCATGAACTGCACCTTAGAAAAGGTTCTCACAGATGCCAAATCATTAGTAGAAAGGCTCCGCAACCATGACAACGCTGCAGAGATGTTGATTGAACAGACAACGTCACTAAACAAGCGCGTGGAGGCCATGAAACAGGTATGTTTTCTAGTTTTGGTGCCATCTGAACGTGAACTTCTTCCTTCTTCATCACCCTCAGTGTAATATTCAGCTGTCTTTTTTCCATGGCAGTATCAGGAAGAGATTGACTCACTGAACCAGGTTGCACGACATCGTCCCCGTTCTAGTCTGGTCCTGGGAATCCAACAGGAAAACCGTCAGATCAGAGAACTTCAGCAAGAAAACAAAGGTTGGGGTGCTTAGTTTGCCAGTGGGACAACTAATGGTTGATTACTCCTGTCTCTCACACCTGTTCACATGAAGAAAAGTGTGATTACAGATGATTAAATGGTGACACAAAGCTTATGTGTGCACGTATTTATAATTTGCATTTTTGTTTTCTGCTGTTGCCCCCCCCCCTACACACAAATAAACCCTGTTTGTGTTCTCCTTGCAGAGCTACGGACATCGTTGGAAGAACATCAGTCGGCATTAGAGCTCATCATGACCAAATACAGAGAGCAGGTGTTCAGGCTCCTCATGGCTAGCAAGAGGGACGACCCTACAATCGTGAGTCAGCTGAAGGAGCAGCACACCACGGTCAGTGATGCATTAATTTTTGTTGTTTGTTTGCTTGTTCTTATTTTTCTAATTGCAAACCTTAAAAAAATGTTTTAACATATTTCACATCTAACCTTTACACTTTGATATTTTTGTTTCATTTTTTTTAATATAGGAAATGCAAGCGCATATCGACAAGATCAACGAGATGGCAACTGTGATGAGAAAAGCAATCGAGGTGGATGAGGGGCGAATATGTGAAGATGAGGAGAAGATTAAACAGCTAGAGGTAAAATACATGAATTATTTTATTAAAATGAAAATCCTTTTTCACATGTGGTCCCAACAATCTCAAAGTTTGCTTGTGTCAGAGTCAGTTTGATGAAACTGAATTAAAAGTTTCAAAATTTAAAAAAAGAGTGTGACACTGTCAACATTGTGACTAGATAGATCTTATCTGCAAAACCAAAACCAATTTATCACCTCCAGTTTAGTCAAGTTCATCAACTTACATGAAGAGACTCTGACATAACACCTTCATACTAAGAATTCTGTCCTTTTGCATATGAGGAAGATTTTTTCAACATATTACTCACTTGTCGCTGTTCTGTTTCCGACTTTACAGGCGTTTCAAATTTGCAGTTATGCAAAGTATAATAATTTACATGCTGTCAGAAATGAATTGCATGCATATTGCGAAATCTAAAAAAGCTGTGACGAGACAGAATGTGCATCCACAAGCATGATTAATTGATTTTAAAGCATAATGGAAAATGTTTTATAGCCCCTGCAAACATTGTTAATGTTGCATCAAATATATAATATGTAACCATTGATGCCTTATCTGAATTTTTCTATATTTGTCTGTTTCTGTGCCTTAGCTGGAAAACAACGGGCTCCGCGAGCTGTTGGGAATAAGCCGCGAGGCTTTCATGATTCTAAAGAAAGAAGATGCTTCAGAAAGCACATCGCTGTCACCGTTGTTAACCAGCACTGACATCAGTTTACGCAAGAGTTAAGAGTTTGCATTGTGATGACTGTATGAAGTGTGTTCAGTCTGTTGCAAATTCACTGTCACGCCACAGATTTCTTTCCCCCCAGTGATCATCCCCTTTCTCCCAGAACATTAACGGCTGCTGTGGTGCTCAGGACAGTGTCCCTATCTGCTGATTCAGACACAAACCACGTGCACATACATCTCTGTTATTCTGCTAATTTTCCATGACGTGTATGTGGTGCCCACCCTGTGCAGATTTTAATGTGTGAACGGGTTCAAGAATGGCTTGAGTTGAAATAAATCTATAAATATTCAAAACTGTCTTTGTTGTTTTTAAATGACATTTTAACACATACTTAACAAGCCAATACAACAAAAACAACATATACAGGTAATTACCAGAAAATTAGAATATCCCGAAAAGGTTGTTGTATTTCTGCAATTCAACTTAAAAGTCGAATTTTACGTATTATATAAACAAATAATATGCAAATCAATATATTTGAAGTTTTTATTTCTTTGGATTTTGCTGATCAGTTCTTGCAGCTTAAAAAACCCCCTCAAATTTTATAATGATTTTCTGAGTTTGTGGGTTTGTGGTTTTAATAAGCTGAAAATCTTAATCGACAAAGTTACAACAAGGAACTGCTTGAGAGTTGTCAATTTGCGTGTAATGGCTCATTAAAATTTGTTGGTTTCATCTTTTATGTTAAATTGCCAAAATAAAACAACTTTTACTTGATATTCTAATTTTTTGGGTAGTACCTGTATGTTCTTGTGTCGGATAGAGAGAATAAATCTCTCACTGTAAATTTTCATCTCCTATAGTTTGAAAATAGTATTTTATATGTTTTATCTGTAAATATATTAAAACATTTCAACTTATTGTGTGCACATACACAAGCATAAATTACGAATATTACTGGATGCGTTTATTAAAACAAAAACAAAACAACAACCACATTTCAAACAATAGAATTCCCATGGCAAAGAATCACATTTAGTGATTCTTTGCGAGTATCGAGTTACAAGTTACTGGAAATAAATGACAAAATAGAAGGGAAATGGTTTAGACCCAGGGGTGGGCAAACGTTTTGACTGGTGGGGCCACACACTGTGATCGAGGGGCTGGAGCAGGAGCAGATGGATGGAGTGCTTTGGTGACCCACCTCATAGGAGGCAAAATATATCATGGGGTATGTAGAAATTGTGCTTTTACGTCAATTGAAAATAAACATGAGCCTTGAAACAAAATATGTGTATTTGAAGCCCCACGGTATTTAGCTCTTGAAGGAAATGACTCTTAAAACACTGGATGAAATACTGCTATTTTATGACTTACTTATTAATATAATTTCTTCCAGTTTGGAGGGCAAAAACCCCCCAAAAACTTAAAAGCTTAACGGGATGAATATGGACCCCGGGCCGTAGTTTGTCCATGCCTGGGTTAGACCCTCGAAGCATAGGATAAACCAAAAATAAGGAAAGACTCGGGCACATAATCACCAAACGTGTGACCCACAGACAGCGGGAGGAGCTACCGCGGGACAACCAGGGGGCGTGATTCTTGCAGTAGCGAGACGCGGAGCGGAGTCCCGCCGCCAGCCCGCCGAGCCCCAGTTGAGTCAGTGCGGTGAAGAATGTCGCCTCTGTCAGGTAGACACAGGGGGTTGCGAGCCCGCAGGTGGTTCTAAGCCGGATAAAAAATTGTTTCCCGGTCCGAAAAGGTGAACCGGCAGTGAAGATGGCTCGCTGGACGCGGTGGCCGCGCTCACCGCCGCTTCTTCTTCTTCTGGTGCTGCTGGTGGTCCAGCTGCGCGAAGTTCAAACGCAAGTGGAGAGTGAGTAAAACCCGTACGCAGTACTCTTGTTTCCTTTCCACCGTAGTGCCGGCGTTTCACTTCCTAGTTTATTCAGCGACACGGTTAAGCCTAAGCTTGCTTTGTAACTTCTCTGTCCCTGCAAGGTACACGGTAACACGGTGACGGCATTGCTAGCATTCGCGCCAGCATTAGCCTAAATACAGTGCAGATATATGTAAATACTCCATCGGGTTAATGCTATCACACGCAGTGACAATTAGGAGAGGTGAGCACATCATACCGTCTCTTGATATTCACATTTCTGCGATATTTCTGGAGAAGTCATACATAATTATTTGTGTATTATCATTAATTCTTTCCTCCTGACATGACAGAATGATTGTGGGTTTTTTGTGCCAAGACCTCGTACTGATGACGTAAGAAGCAGACTTGACTCGGCTCTGGTCCAGTCTGACCTGCAAATGTCAAACAGCAGCTGTAAGGCTCGAGTTATCATCAGGGAGAGCATCTGAACGAGTCACACTGTCAATATCAGTTTCAAGATCAAGATGGTTCCTTTGCATTCACCCATTGTTGATGACACACAGAGGTGGGAGAGTTCATATGAGGACATTATAGTATTTTTTTTTTGTTTGTTGGTTGTTTTTTTTTACCAAGCACATTTCAAAAGGCAGCGGCAGTGAAAATAGCCTTCAACTTCTCGTGGTCAAAGATTCGAATGAGCCAAAAGTCAAATTAATAACGTGTGACAGATGGATCATCCTCTGGTAATTAGTGAAGATCTGAAGACCATGTTTTCCTTCACTGAGACGCGGTAAAATGATGTGCATGGGTTCAAGCGCTGCAGTCACACCATCCATCATATGTTGATGTTTACTTTATTTGATGTGGACATCAGTCGCAGTGGACAGACCAGATGCTTTGCTTTAGTGTTTTAGGCATGCATGCAAATTTTCAACACCAATCCATATGTGGCTTTTCAATAACAATAACGACATAAAACAAAAACGACAACAAAAAAAAAATAGAAGATGAGTCATAAAAGCAGCATTGATTGCGTTGCATCGTCCTCATATTCTTTCTCTTTGAACAAAGTCCAAGAAAGCACCCTGGGAATGTTGTACTTGCCCTTTAAAAGGACAGCTGTTGTGATGCTTAAAGCTTCCCGAGTTCCGGATCATTTTACAAAAATTATGTAGACTATAATGCTTAAAAGGTTAACATGACATTGAAAAGGCCGGTAATACCGAAAAGCACTGGGAGCATTATGAAACTTCCAGCGACACTTTCAGTTTAACGGAGGGAAACTTCGTCCGACTGATGCATTTTCAACCTGCGGCCTTTATCAGGTTCGTCCACAAGCAGATAAACACAACAACAGATAAAGAAGCGAGTTGCGAAAGAGAGTCGTTGAAGGTGCCTTCACACACCAGGCCTGTTTGGAACAGCAATCGTTGCAAAGCCAGTCGAACCGAATCCACCTGACTGACGGTGAAAATGACCACGAATACCAGTGGTGTCAAACTCAAATACACAGTGGGGCCAAAATTTTAAACTTGGACAAAGTCACAGGCCAACATTGATATTTATTCAAAAATCTTCCTCCAGATATAACTGAACCTTTTTATATGGACCAAGATAAGTTTTGCTTTAAAACTTGTATATAGAGCAAGCAACGCTTAATACTATACAATGAGTAACTTCATATTGCACACATGCAAAATCCAATTTCAAATAAAAAAAACACACAGAAATAAATAAAATGTAAATGAAATTGTATGCGTCTTTTTCATTTCCAGTCTTCTGATCTAAGTTTCAACAGTAACCTTTTTCCAAGGGCTGATAATCCATTGAAAAATAAAATAACCATAATAAACCCATTCGCTAATCATATCTTTCAATGAACGTGCAACCATTCAAGCCCATGTAGCAAGAAAAAGGGCATCAATCAATTACTTATAGTCTGTTAAAGTAAAAAGTCTGCTAGAATAGCAGCAGAGCATTCTGGGATTTGCAGTATTAGCTGTACATGTACTGTGTAATACCGGCAGGCCAGCTCTAGTATGCATTAACTATTGCCTCCCGGGCCAAATATAATTACACTCCAGTCCAAATTTGGCCCGCGGGCCAGAGTTTGACGCCTATGACAAGTGTGGTTTCGCTGAGGCTCGCGCTCCGGATGGCCGACCTGAAGCCTTGACCTGGTCCTGCTGAGCGAAGCCCGAGCTGGAAAGTCACGTGTTCTTGCGCAACTCAATATTGAGAATCGAAGGAGCAGCTCGGATCGACAGCTCTCGTTCAGTCGACCAACAGGCGTTACTTTTGGACTCTCATTGAGTAGGCAGTGAGTCACATGCCACGGGAAGCTCTGGACTGGAATTGAAGAACGTATAAGAAAGTAGGATAGTAGTATAGTAAAAAAAAAAAAAAAAGAGGATAGAATAGAATGAAGAAGCACCAAAGGGAAACTGTCTTGCTGCAAGGAGGCGATTGCCTCACGCGTTTACTCAACAACACTCATCCACTCCCCTCTTTATGTGCTGCTGAGGTGGTTCTAGTTCACCCACGCTACTGCGGAGGACTCTCACAGTGCAGCTGTATTCATGCTCACGAAGCTCGCCAGCCGATCTCCCATCAGTCACAATGATTGTCTTGCTAACCTTCAAGTGTGAAATAATGTCAGGTGTGCCTTGAAAAATTATCCCATTTCATTGAATTGATCTAAATGAAATAATGTCAGGAGTTGCATGTTCTCCCTGTGTCTGCGTGGGTTCTCTCCGGGTTCTCCGGCTTCCTCCCACACTCCAAAAACATGCATGTGAGGTCAATTGAACATTCTAAATTGTCCGTAGGTGTGCATGTGAGTGTGAATGGTTGTTTGTCTCCATGTGGCCCTGTGATGAACTGGCGACTTGTCCAGGGTGTCACCCTGCCTTCGCCCTAAGACAGCTGGGAGAGGCTCCAGCAGACCCCCGTGACCCCGAATAGGAATAAGCGGGTATAGAAGATGAATGAATGAAAGAATGTCATTCCATTGTCGAGTGACTGCTTTAATACAGTGGTTCTCAACTGGTGGAGTCTCAGCAACCACATTTTGTTCCTTTTCATTAAGTTGCAACCCAAATCTATTCCCCTCCACTCAAACTGATTCTACAAGAATAAAAACGCTAGCCCACTTTCTGTCATCCTTGGTCAATAAATTATTGAAATTATTGAATTGAATTGTGCGTCCCGCAAAATCAATGCCAAACATATTCTCTATGAATATATATATATTTTTTTTAAAAACTGCCCACGAAGCTGCGACACAATCAAAACAGCTCTGCGACCCAAGAGTGGGTTGCGACCCACCAGTTGAGAAACGCTGCCTACTTGTCTCCCTCAATTCCAGCTTTATGTGCATCTAAACAGGCCCACGATTCACACTTGAGTATCAATAAATAAAGAAACTATATTGTTATTATTAGGCTAAAAAGTCATTTTTTAATTATCTTTGGTTGGTGGTGTGCCATGAGATCATTTTCAACGTGCCGAGGCTCAAAAAAAGGAAAAACGCCGTCTTAGCCAACGTTAACAGCACAGCAGCGGAACAGCTCTGCTCAACCCGTGCCGTCAGATCAAACAGCTCACCGCGCTGATCCTTTTATTCACTGATGTCAAAGCATAATTCATCATGAAAATATGCACCAAAAAAAAAGAATTTTTGCACCCAGCTGCCGCAAACAAACGAAAAGACACCGCAATTACACAGCAAGTCCTCGTTGATCTCCACGCTGTGACGCAAAAGTGTCCTGCGAAGGGAGAGCGAGCAAAATGCTCAGAATCGATTTTCAGCTCTCGGCGAGCTGAGTGCTGACGCGACGGCCCTGTTGTTGAAGAAAACAATCACGAGAGAAATATCAATCCGGAGGAGTTTGGATTTTCCTTTGGAAATTGATTTCCAAACTGTTGGTCCAGTAATCCGTCTCAAACGTGAAACGTTTTGTTGAAAAACAACACAAAATAGTTGACAGCGGGGCTTTTGTCCTGTTTTTTCACTGCCTCCGTCCACTTCAGCAATTGATAAATAATAATTATATATTGATTAATAAACAACCCAACTCTCCTACTCTCTCTGGCAGACCAGCTGGTTTTGCTGCCGGGCGTCTTCCAGGACGTGAGGATCTCCCAGAACGAGACGGTGCAGGCCGTGGCCTCCCGCATCCCCGGCGACGTCGCCTTCGTCACCCTGCAGTTCCACACGCAGTACCACAACGCCACGCTCTCCTACAACAGGGTGAGTTACATCATTGCAGGTGGTGACTCATTGCAGAAAAAAAGCAAATAATTGAGAGGGTTTGGTCATTGGCATGTTAGTGTTCATGCCTAACATGCAAAACTAGGGGTCACCAACCTTTTTGAACCCGAGAGCTACTTCATGGGTCCTGAGTCATAGGAAGGGCAAACAGTTTACTATTCTCTCCTGAAATAACAAGCTTTCTCAGTCATACATGTTATTATTAATGATACTGGTCTATGCGAAGACACTGATCCCGTTCATGAGTTCTCACTAATTATCAACAAGGACTTAACAACGTTGGATAAAATTGAAGATTTAAACTTGGAAAATATGCTAGAATATGCAAGGTGCAAAACAGACCAGCATGTAAGAGAGAGATTTGGAATTAAATGGAAATAGAAGTTCAGATGGGTGTTTTTACTGTGGTACAGTAACAGGAAAAGGGTGGAACTTGAAACTTGGTTTTATTGTCCAGCCATTCATCCATCCATCCATCAATCCGTCCGTCCATCCATCCGTCCGTCCGTCCATCCATCCATCCACCCACCCATCCATCCACCCATCCATCCGTCCGTCCATCCATCCGTCCGTCCGTCCATCCGTCCATCCATCCATCTGTCCATCCACCCACCCATCCATCCATCCATCCATCCATCTGTCCATCCATCCATCCGTCCATCCACCCACCCATCCATCCATCCATCTGTCCATCCGTCCGTCCATCCATCCATCCGTCCATCCGTCCACTCATCCGTCCACTCATCCATCCATCCATCCATCCATCCATCCATCCATTCACCCACCCGTCCATCCATCCATCTGTCCATCCATCCATCCACCCACCCACCCACCCACCCATCCATCTGTCCATCCGTCCGTCCATCCATCCACCCATCTGTCCGTCCATCCGTCCGTCCATCCGTCCATCCGTCCATCCATCCATCCGTCCACTCATCCATCCATCCATCCATCCATCCATCCACCCACCCATCCATCCATCCATCCATCCACCCATCCATCCATTTTCATAATTTCTTCCTGAGTGTTGCGGAGTTCTGCGGAGCCTCTCCCAGCTGTCATAGGGTGAAGGCAGGGTGACACCCTGGACAAGTCACCAGTTCATCACATTGAGACAAACAACCATTCACACTCACATACACGCTTACAGACAATTCCAGTTTCCAATTGACTTCACATGCATGTTTTTGTACCTCACAGTCCAAAAAGATCAAAGCATTTGCTTGGACTTTAAAGACACAATTGAATTGTTGCGCTTCTCTCATGGGTCCACATTCCCATTTTTCATGGTGCTGATGTCATCACGCCGCGTCGCTCCAAAAGTCACCCCGGAACATTTCCAATAAAGTAGAGGAGATACTATGGGCTTTTCTTGAAGCCATCTGAGGCGTCCTCGGCGCGGAAACAGAAAGCGCGCAATTAAAGGAGCAGCCAGTCCTCCCCCTGCGCAGTGAGTGAGTGAATGAATGGCTCTTACTTTTGACCCACTGAGTGGCGACAGCAGTCAGCTGATGCACGGCCCACGAGGTCGCCAGCGGAAGGTGGGGGTGGCGTGCAAAAAAAAACCCTCCTGGCCGGCGCAGATCCTATGGGTCTCAGAGAGAGAGAGACGGATTCATGGCCAGAGAGGCTAATTTAGTTTGAGCTTTGTTTTTGCTCGCATGAAAAAATGAGGAAAAGGAAAAAGACACGCAAGGGCAGCGAATGTTTCCACCGGGGGGCCGGCGGCCAAAACAAAGTGACCCCGAGGTCACACATGACAGTATTTTCCATCCCAAAAACTCCAGGGCCAGGGAGGTGCGGTTCAGTGAGGCGCCAGGGCCCTTTGTGACGGCTTATTTCTAGAACAGATTTGTTTTAGCATGCACTTTTTTCTGAAAAGTGATTTTTGCATAAACAGTCGTGGAAAAAAGTTTTTGGACACTCTGCCCCCCTTAAAATTGGACTCAATCCCAATCATCATGATTATCATGAAATGTTTGCCGGAGATTTTTTGTGTGTGCATTTTTTGTATTTTGTATTGTATTGTCTGTATTTTGTTGTTTGTTGTCCAGAAGACAAAACGAGGAAACTGAATCCTCGTAATTCTTGTGCTCTGGCTCCGTCGCAAGGGGCGTCACTCGACTGAAACATCCACTTCTGGGCTGGATGGAACGGTGCAAGTGCAGCATGCGGGTCAATGTTGTCAATGACGACTGCACTGAAGCAAGCTGCACTTGGAGACTTGGGACTGATTCTCTCAGTGCAGTACTATACGTCAGAAAATGCACATGTGAGGTGTCCAAAAACCTTTTTCCTCCAACGCTGCGATTGATTGATATCTTGTAAAACAGGAAGTGCCAAGAACTAAAAAGGGAAACCAGTCACTTTAACCCAGGCATGGGCAAAGGTTTCTACTGGTGGGGCCGCAATGGGTTCCAAAGATTTGACTGCAGCAGCAGAGCAGCAGATGGATGGAGTGTTTTGATGACCCACCTCATAGGAGAAACCAATATGTCATGCGATATGTAGAAAACATGAGCTTTAATGTAAATTGAAAATTAACAAAAGCAACCAAAAGCAACAAAATCAGTGTCTGTGAAGCCCCACGGTGTTCAGCTCTTTATTGAAACAACTTTTAAAACAGTGAAAAAGTGGATGAAATACTGCTGTTTTAGGACTTACTTCCTATTAATATCATTTCTTCAAGTTGGGCGGGCCGGATTGAAAAGCTTCATAAGGCCCCCGGGCTGTACTACACTTTTTTTTTAACCCCGTGACCTTTCACCCCCAGTCATCAACCGAGTCTTCTTTTTTTTCCGTCGTATCGATCTGCAAACACCAGAAATGTCAGACTGTCTTTGTTCCACGAGAGAGGTCTAGGACCGGTAGAATCGGGTCGCACAGTGCACAGTGAGAACATGGGTCCGAGCAGGCGGGGGGGATTTCCTGACGTGGCGAACCGGTCGCCCACATCGAGAAGCAGGAGGGTTGCTTTCGTTTTACGAGGAAACCGAGTGGAAACTGCCCTGCGGTACGCTTCGACCGGAGGCGCATCATCACCACCGTGGTGGTGGTGGTGGTGGTGGTGGGGTTCAGACAGCAGCAGGTTTCCTCCAAGTCATTCCAACCTGCTCAGCGTCTCTGAGAGAGGATCTCACGGTCAGAATGAAGCACGTGACCAAACTGCCGAACCCTCGTCCTCATCAGATGCAAAGAAATGGAGCGACCTCGACGACGACGCTTTGGTCCGACTCTACTGCCTGCGCGCGCGCTTTTCACCTTCAAAACGAAGAACCGATCCGACACCACCCCCACCACCCCACCCCCCCGGCCCCGTGAGCCTTCCCTTCTCGTGAGCTCGCTCAGACGTCTCAATGCTCCGGCCGCCGTGACCCTCGGCGAGACAAAGACGCCGTTGTTGTGCCTCCAGGGGACGGAGGGGTGGGGGGGGGAGGGTAGCTGGCTCCGTCCGTTTGTCCAGCTGCGTGACATGCCCCCCCCCCCAACCCACCCACCCACACACACACTTATTTTTCATGGCATTTGTTTTCAGCAAGACAACCAATGAAAGGAGAACCTCATGACGTCAATCAGCAGCGGCGAAGCGCCAAGGATATAACGATATATTCTTGTTTTCCCCCTCACGAGTCCCTGCCTCTGCCTCGTCTTTTCCTCTTGCCTGTCAATCCATCCGTTTTTTGGCGGGGGGGGGGGGGAAGAGGAGTCTTGAGGGGTTCTAGCTGGAGGCCGCAGACGGCGAGCCGCACCCGTCTCCTCCTCCCTTCTGGGCCTTTGGTTCCCTTTGACTGACCCCCCCCGCCCCCCGACTCCCCGCGTCTTTCCATCCATCCATCCAGATTATTCACCGTCTCCCCCAGCCGAACGTCCCCTATCACCTCTCTACATACATTGATATGAACGTATATCTGTACATGCGTACATATTCTTGAACAGCCTTTGCGTCTCTGTTTAAAAACGACCTCTTTATGCCAGTGTCAGGTGTTAGGCAATCGTTAGTATGTGAATAAATTCCATCATAAAAGAAATCCGTTATCAGTAGGGCCGCAACGATTAGTCGATTACATTACGCTTATATGTTAATTAGTCATCATCCCATGATGCAAGTACATAATAGGTTTTTTTGGCAAATCATGTAACAAGCTAGCTTAGCGAATGATAGTTCACTTAGCTAAATTCGTACTTTATTGTAACACTCTTTCTCTTATCACTTATCAGCTGTGTAATTTAAGGCACATTAATTCGATATTTAAGTTGTAAGAAATCTGTTTAAGGTATGGAACTGTGATAAACATTGCAGATAACCTTTGAATCGTGAATTAATATACCAATGGTATTTTACGTTAAAAAATATAACAACTACTGTATGTCACAGCAAGTTAGGTTTAACATAAGTCCAAAATAGGTGGAAGATAATTGTGACTAATCGAAAAAACAGTCGATAGATCGATTGATAGTCGACAACAAAATAATCATTAGTTGCAGCCCTGCTTATCGTTATTTGTCTCTCTCTCTCCCTCTCTCTCTCTCTCTCTCTCTCTCTCTCTCTCTCTCTCTCTCTCTGGACGTCACCCGTTTGATTCTTCAGCATCCCCATGACCTCTGCTGTGTTTCTGTTTTTCTTTGCTTGCTTTTCCAGACTCTGTCCACGGGGAACTTCCTGACGGCGGCCGACGCGGGGCTCCTGTCGGCCCTCCAGCGGAACCAGGTGCCTCCGCCCTTGTTCCTGTCGTCCCCGGACAGGGCCGCCGTGTCGGCCACCGGGGTCGTCCTCCCGTACTCCAGCACCGGTAGGGCGTCACGTCACCTCCTCGTGCTCCCTCCCTCGCCGTTAGGTTTCCTCTCCCGACTCGGCCTCGCAGAAATAGAAAGTAGAGAGCGAAGGAAAAATTATCCAATTTCACTGAGTTGGTCTCATTCCATTCCATTGTGGAGTGACTGTGCTTGAAAAGGAATGCAAGTTGCAAGGAATGCAGGCTGAGCGAGCATGAATAATTGGCTTGAGACTATATTGCCATCATTATGGTAAAAAGTCTCATTTTATAATATTTATGGTTGTTGGTGTGCCAACCTTTGCACAGAACTGCTTCACAAAAGGTGCTCTGTCCATCACTGTCGCAGACTATTTGCACTGGTTTGGACGGCGGTTTGAATTTTTATATCCACCCTTGGTTTGCACCTGTCGCCACAACAGTACGAAAAGTGGGTCACTCGGCCCAGGGGCCCGTCGCTAATGATTAAGCCGGAGTGAAGGCGAGGCGTTGTTGGAGCGCACACTCTCAGCTGCCCGGCCTGCTTCCCGAGGGCCTCGCCACGTAACAACACCGAGACGCTCTCGTGTCTTTTTCAGACCCGGTGCCCGGAGCCTGCAACCGGGGCTCCAACCTGGACATCGACCCCAACCTCTACGTGCAGTACAACCTCTACGAGACCACCGTCACATTCGCGCCGGCCAACCTGGGCTACGACAGGTAGCGCCGTTTTCTGCGCTTTCTCTCCTCCCACACATGCACGCATCCTCGGCTTGGCCTCGGCTTTCACTTCCGCTATCGAAACAAAGCCCTGGTTTTGAGCTCAGCCAGGGGTCAAACAAGGAAAAGAAACAAAAGAAGCAACAGGGAAGGACTTGTTCCCGCACTCGCTCTCCCCTCTGGTGCCAATGTTATATATATACTCGCGACGGCCAAGATTTTTAAATCTTTTTTGTTGCCGAATCCTGTTTATCAGAAGGAAGAAAGGAACCTTTGTGCCAGCTGCTCTCCAGCTCATCACCTCAGTTGCTCCCCAGGGAACTGGCTGGCTGTTTCATTGCAGGAAAAAGAGAAGACCAGCGCGCACTCTTTTTAAGCGCCACTAGAATGAATCTCGGTGAATTGAATATTGAATGCACAAACAAATATGCGAGAACGCAGGGTTTTTTTTTGTCGCCGTCGAGCGCATGTTGTGCAGAGGTGTGGATCACACCTCGGTAACACTCCATCCGCTGCAGGAGATGGTGCGAGCTCGGCTCGCCGCGATAAGCCACAGACGCACGTTCACAGCAACAATCAAGACAATCTCTGCGCGCTAGTGCTAGTTTATAGCGCGACTTCTGGAAATGCACACTGATTTCTTTTTTTTGGGGGGGGGGGGTATTGGGACCTGACCATCAGACCAGTCAAACCAGTCATTCAGATTTCCCTCTTGCCTTCCAGAGGGGCGACGCCGCCACCGTGCAACGCCTCGGCGGAGGGCGGCGCTCGCTGGCGGCTGCAGTACGACGTCTACCAGCACTTCCTGCCCGAGAACGACCTGTCGGAGCAAAGCCTGTTCGCTGGCATCCACGCTGTGGCCGACGTCCCGGGCGCCGTCAAGAACAGCAAATGGGTCGATTATTTCTTCGTTCTAACAATGCTTCTTGGAAATAAATCTTCACAGACACTGAGCTCTGCTGCTCACCCCACAAATCCAAGTTCCTTACAAGTGTGGCACCATTTATAAGGGGAATAAGCAGGCTTTCCAACGATACACACACACACACATACATATATGTATATATATTTGTATATATATATTATATATGTACACACACATAGTCTTGAACAGCTTTTGTGTCTCTGTTTAAAAACTGGATGAACGACTTATTGCGAGTGTGAGGTGTTGAGTGACCGTTGGTATATGAATAAATTACAAAATAAAAGAACTACGTTGTGGTTATTCCTCCCTCTCTCTCCCCCTCCCTCCCTCGCAGGTCATGACGCTGTTCTCCTGGGACGCGAGCGAGGTCGTGTTCAACTCGCTCCCCGGCCAGGGCGTCATCTTCTCGGTGGTCGTCCGGGACCCCCTGCTGAACACCTCCGCCTCCTACGTGCCCGTCCACACCTACGCCTGCAGCTTCGACTCCGCCGTGGATGGCTGCTACACCCTGGGTGAGGGAAACCAGTCTGACCCAACCCCCCCCCCATCTCAAACCTTCCCCCTTTGTTTTCTCCAACTGTCCGGGTGAACCGAATCCCGGGACGAATGGAAGCTGCGTATCAGAGTCTCGTCTTGTGATGAACTGTTGCAGGCTGCATCCAAGCAGCTTTTCCAGTCATGGGATCCTTTCCTCTCAGTCACTGAACACATGTTTGAAGACTTCCTTCAACCACAAGACTGACTTGATTTTTTTAAATCCCTCTTTGCGCTCCGACCGGACGTCCAGGCAGGGCTTCCACCAAGGTTCTGTTCACCATGGCGGGTCTGGCCGGCCTGTTTGTCTGCTTCTTTGGCCACCGCTACTTCAAGTGGGGTGAGTTGCTCCACCCTTCATGAGTCTTGTTCATGAGTCAGTTAGACTCTTCCAGTCTAACTGACTCATGTGTCAAACCCCATGCAATTGAATTCCCACATATACATATACAGTATATATACAGTACATAAATGTACATATACATACATACATATATATATATATATATATAGTATATATATGTATATATATGTATAAAAGAGTTAATGCGCAAGTTAATGAAATACACGTATATTATACATATAAATATAACATTTACTGTATATTTGTATGTATAATACTAAGATGATTGATCTAATAATATTAGTCTCACTAAATAGATGATGGCCTAGTCAGTGAAACGTCACATGTACAGTCATACATCTCCTAATTACAGCCCCCTTTGGGGTCAGTAAAGTAAAACTAGTGGGGGTCAGAGGTCGTGTTTGCAAGCCATGAGTCGCCCACGTGAACACGGCCTCCGCTCCCGCAGTTCCCACATTAATTACCCCGTGCAGCCTGACAGATTAAAACTGGAGTCTTTCCCACCGAGACGACCTCTGACCCCTCCTCCTCCCACCCTCCCCTCCCGCAGAGCTCTTCTGCATGGGCTTCACCTTCTCGGCCTTCTTCTTCTTCGTGCTCATCACCAGGACGGCTCACCTGGACTACAACAGTGGGTTCTTAGTCTTTGCTATTTCCCCGCCGCCGTGCAGCAGGACTCGTGCCTCACGCACTCCCTCGCTTCTCTTCTTCTCCTCCCCGCAGTCAACCTGGCAGTGTCGGTGGTGATCGGCGTGCTGGGCGGCGTCACCCTGGTTACCAGCTGGTGGCGCTTCGGCTCGGTCATGGCCTGCGTGGTGGTGGTGGGGCTGGTGCTGGGCTTCATGGTGGCCTCCACCGTCCTCTTCACTCCGCTGGGTAGGTGGGAGGAAACTCGCCGGCCTGTCCGCCCGCGTCTAAACACACACACACACACACACACACTCACGCACAACGTCCCCTTTTTGTGTGTTTCTCGTGATCCGCCCTCAGGTGACCTCAGCGTGTTGAGGCACTCGGACCTGCTCTTCTGGGTGACCTTCTGCTCCATTATGGCGACGGTGCCGCTCTTCTTCGTGCGATGGCCCAGAGAGGTACCTTCTCCCACAGCCTCAGAACCACAGAACCTCAGAACCTGACGCTCATTGGAGTTTATTTATTTTAAAGCTCAGCAACAAGAAAAATTGCTCCAGCACAAAAAAAATCCTGAGTTAGCATCAACCGGTGGCCAATAAATCAAATGACTTGAACTTTTACATCTTTATTTGGAACGTACAGGCAAACTGCACAGTACAGCAGAATTAAAGGTGATACAGATTACAGTCCTTCCATTTTTCTGTTGAAGTCCTGGTATCCTGCACTCCTAGGAAAACAGCAGACTCCCTCTTTAAGCGTGTACCAGTTGGATGTCTTCAATACCACTTTGTAATAACATTTTGATACAACTTAAACTGAATGAGTCAAACAGTTCCCAAGGGCAGTGAACAAAGCGATAAGAACCTGAGGGTCACCCGCTGTCACTACCGCAATAGAAACAGAAAACATAATAAGCATACAGAAATGATTTCTTTTTCTATTTTTATTTTATAACGTACTTTAATCTCTCTTCATACTGTAGTTTAGAACACTGCATGCCTTTAATTACACCCTGGTCAAGCTGCTGTAAACCTTAATTTCTCCTGGAGATTAATAAATTATCCATCCATCCATCCATCCATCCATCCATCCATCCATCCATCCGTCCATCCGTCCATCCAAATTGAACCTTTTTGCAAACTCTTATTGGCCCGGTGTTCATGTCATTGTGAAGCAAAACATTTGAGTGGTTAAAAATGCAATTAATTAATTAATTAATGCACATCAGGTTTGTCTCACTCAAGTGGAAGATAAACAACAAACAAACAAACAACTCAGAATTTCCACAAGCCCTCTTCCTGCTTCTGGCCACTAACAGAATCGTTCACCCGTTGATCAAACCTCCATCGTCTTTCGCCATCGATAGCGCAACCACAGCTTCGTCAGCGGTCTTATGTGTGCGTGTGTGTGTGTGTGTGTGTGTGTGTGTGTGTGTGTGTGCGCGCGCGTCTGCGTCAACAGGGAAACATTGTGACGTGCGGCGTCCTGGGCGCCTACGCTGCCGTCCTGGCCGTCAACGCCTACGTGCACACCAGCCTCTCCTACATCACGCTCAACGTGCTCAAGCGGCTGCTCAACGACGACTACAGCGCCGCCTTCACCGACGTGCCCCTCCAGGCCATCGGTGAGTGTTGTCCCTCCCCGGTCGTTTTTCCCGCGACGTTGGCCCTCACCTCCGTCTCTCCTCGTCCTCCTCCTCTGTCCTCCAGACTTCGGCATGCTCACGGCGTGGGTGGTGCTGGGCGTGGGCGGCGCCGTCCTGCAGCTGTACCGCGAGCGCTCGCGGCCCTTCTTCCCGCCCAGCCCGTACCTCATGTGGCAGCAGGAGCGCGAGCGGCGCCGCACCAACGTGCTGGACCCGAGCCACCACTTCCCCTCGCTGCCCAGCCGCCTGCTGGCCGGGGCGCGGAGGATGGCCTGGCGGAAGGAGCTGTCCGGGGAGCACACGCCCTTGCTCCTGTAGCACCCCCACCACACACATCCCATCCCATAATCGTCTCATTGACGCAGACAGACGGACGTTGTTCGTCCTCGACTGCCGCATCACGGAGGGCTGATTCGCCGCTGCTCGAGACCGATGAGGGGAAACTAGACTCTTATTTTCTCATCAAGGAGAGAAAGAAAGGACACCCATAGGTGGTTGCATCGCTGGAGCTTCAGACGGATCTTTTTATGAACACTTGCACTCAACCCGAGCCGGTGAACGTCTCCCGATTTGCTAAAATGTAGCAACCTCTCGTCGCCTTCGCACTGAAATTTCAACAGGGTTTTTTTTCTTTTTAATCTGTGGAGAGTCGTATCTATGCAGAAGAATGTAAACTAGGGATGTTATCGATCGACTATCGATTAATTGTCAATTAAGAACTTCATCAATTAAATTAAATTAGTCACAATTAATTGAACTTTTTTTTACACTAGTAGTTAATATCATTATAACAGTGTAGTCGAAGGAAAGAGCAAATCACCTGTAGATACTGTGATGGGCATAATATACCGAGAACAAGTTACTTTGAAACAACTTTTTATTAAAAAAAGTTTAAATGTGACCCATTACAGGTCAACTTAAAGTCAGAGGATCCGTGTTGAGGGTCTTTTCACTGTTCTCTAATATTAAAATGGGTCACATTGGACCGTCAACATTGTTTAAGGGTTACATTTTTCACATTTTTCATTGTGAAATTTAGGTTCTCTGGAAGAATTGCCACCTATCAATTAATCGATCAAATAACGATTAATTGATTTGCATCCTTAGTGTAAACCCCCCCAAAAAAATCGTGTGTAGTTTTTCCAACTCTGAGGTTTTTATTCAGCCGACTGCCGCAGCGTCTTCCAAGGGGTCGCCGAAAAGCACTGTGCCACTTTTTCAACTTTGACCCCATCAGAACGATTTGTGATTAAAAACAAAAGAAAGAAAGGAAAAAAAAAAGTCATGTTGCGTTCACGTGTCGTGGCATCAGCTGACCTGCCTGCATTCCATAACCAGACCCAACTCTTTCTTCCTGTTTTGTAATTTGCACGCTGGATTTGGACGCTTTCTGCCGCACAACTCCTGAGAGTTCACCTGTGAGCTTTGCAGAAAGGAAGGAAGAAAGAGGAGAAGAAGTAAAGAAAGGACTCCCACAGAGAGCAGCGACTTCTCTCAGGACTTTGCACTGATGAACCAATGAGGCCTTCACCTCCAACGTCTGAGAAGGAGAACTCTAAAACGCCATGAGGTCTTTGAATGTGTTTTGCTCTCATTGGGTCAGTTCGAACTGACGGTTAATAACGACTAATTTCCTTATTGCTTGTTTTTGCAAATGTGGCAGAACCTTGCCAATTAAGCAGTAAACGGAACAGAGCCCTGATTTGTGCCAACTGCAGCGAGCCAAAACATCTGCCGGGAGGAACATTTCAACTTTTCACACCAAACAAATGACTCATGACCTCGAACGCCTCACAATAAACTTGTACATGCACATATTTCTTTTTTCTACACTGTGGCAACTGCCCACAAAAAGCTTTCAGATGCCTTTAAAGTCTTTACTGTCACAAATACAGAGCAGACCTTGTTTGCTCAGTGTGAATGTGCGTCTCATGAGATTACAAAATAAAAATTGTGTTTTTTTGTTTTGTGGCCACAATTTTTTTTGTCCCGTACTAAAATCTCACAGTGCCTCATACTGACTGCCATGAACAGGATCACGGTTAACCATTAGACAGTGGAAGAACAATAATGAGCTTTTAATTGTTAGGATTATCTCATCATGTGCCCGCTACATTTGTGGCACAGCTTTTGGTTTGTTTAGAAATATTTTATGTTCCTACCTGTGTTTGTCACATCACACATGAGGAAAATCAAAGCAACGGAGCCAGGTACAACTAGGAAAGCTAATTCCTTCAGGCTTGTGTTTTTCTGAGCTGAACTGCGGAAATTAGACTCTATTGGCAGAAACCGTTATTGTGCCGCCACCTTGTGGCACCGCAGCGTCTGTTGCCGTTAACTGAGAAAAAAAAACGCAGTTCTTTACAATACAGGTGACTTTTTTTTTTCTTCAAATCAATATCCTTCAACCAGGATGCATCAGAACTATGTTATCAAAATGAATAGAATGAATCGCACCGTGGGAAAATGTGCATATTTACAGATACAGTATAGTGCAAAGAGAAGGAAAATAATATCAATTAAAAAGAAATAAAGAAATAAAATAAAACAGTAAGAAAGCAAGAAAGGGAAAACAAGATATTTACATCTTACAGTTGGATTATCTACATAATACTGATATATAAGTGTTTTATTGCACCTTAATGAAATGTAAGTCGTTGAGAAGGTGATTTTATTGAGTGCAGGAATTACTTGTTTGATGTGTACGCGAAGTATTTATTTATTTACTTATTTTACATATTTGCTTTTACTCATGGAGATTGTTTAAAATGTCAAATTGTTTTTTTTCCATCCACGACACGAACGCTGACCGCAGTACAGTTGCAGTGTCTAACCGAGACCACAAGATGGCGGCAAAGCAGCGATTTTGGCCCAACCGGCCCAATTTCAGCAGTTCAGGTCGGAGCAACGTGGCAGAACGATCAATATAAAACCAAACGTATTATTTAATTTTACTGTCACATTACCGTACCACAAAAACCGAACGCCGGTTTAGTTCAGGCCCGCGTAATACAGGTGTCCAGGATGTATCAGAACTAGGTTATTGTCAAATGAGAAAATTGAAGTTTGTTTTATGTGCACTCTCAGTAAAATGACTACCTTAAAAGTAAGGGAGGATAAAAACAATTATCGCTACGCCACATCACAGCATTCCTAATCATCACAACTTCATTGCAGTTTGGATTTTAAGTGTGATTTAGAATTAATATGTAATATTTAATGTTGTAGTTGTGCAGTTGTAGTAAGAAAGCAAATGGCAAATCATTTTAATCCCTGTTAGTGACCTTTTGTAATTGTAAGTTACATAAAGTATCAGTGATAAAGTTAAGTATGATATAATTACCAGTTTTGCCAGAGTAATCCCGTTACATTACTCTGTTACTAAAAAAAGTAGTTTACTTAAAGTAGTGGATTACTTAGTAATAGATTACTCACCAACACTAGTTCTATATATACATATATATATACATATATATATATATATACATATACATATACATATATATATATATATACATATACATATACATATATATATATATATATATATATATATATATAAATTTAGATAGTTTTGTGTTATTTTGCACAAAACGACTAACTACTCTGTCTTCTTTCAGTTATGTCTACTCACTGTCACACCTTACTGTGAATAATAGTATTTCTTTTTGGAGATAATTCGAGACGGAATCGGTACTTTCCAACATTTTGAATGGCAACAGATACAAAACATGACAGATGAATGGTGACTTTTAAAAACAATTGTCCATTTATTGATCAAGTAGACAAAGGTAGCCGAGACGGACAGACACAATCAAAGGGATCAACGTTCAAATCCTGACAAACAGTTTCTATAAAGTGCCAACAAGAAGAGAGAAAAAAAAAATCCTCACTGATATATTTATATGCACACACACACACGCACATACACACAAAAACCACATAGAAAACTAGACTTTTAACCGACTCAAATATTAGAATCCATTATTTAAAAAAAAAAAAAAACAAGCCCAGACCCAGAAGGTTCTGCTCTAAAACGATTCAGGCCAGTAGGAGGCCTTTGAGTGTTTCTGTTGAAGAGGAAAGAGGCGTTTTTTGATCAGTAGTTCATCTGGAACTTTGGCTTTTCTCAGAGAGGTCCAAAGTCAAGAGTGCTCGGTGAGTGTGCAATTTTGTTTGTTAGAAAAGAAAAACAAAAAAACATTTAAAAAAAAAAAAAAATCACCACTACCCCCCCACCCGATGACCAAATACATTCTAATGCCCGCTCGGAAGCAAGTCTTCCTATGAAGGCACTCAAGTGGAGGGTCCGTCCCCTCAACCCCCCTCACTGGATATTATTCAGACACAGCACCAGTGGATCAAATCTGACCATGGGTGTGAATGTGTGGAGAAAAAGTCGCTCCTTTCTGTCCAGTTTGCTCACTGCATTGTGACTTTGGTAACTGACACTCCCCCACCGCCGGTTCCCCCCACCCCCCCCACCAGCCTGCTGGCTTCCGATGCCGTCGTTCCTTTCACCCCTTTATGTCCTCTGCTTCCTCCTGCTGTTCATTTCAAAATAAGGCTCCACTCCTTTGCCTTTGCACTGAGGCCCCCTCTTGCTGTTCTCTGGCTCGCCCTTGACCGCTCCGACGTTGGGGGTGGCTCTCTGAGGGGCGGGGGCCGGCCCGGGGCCGGGTTGGGCTTTTGAGCCCGCCTGACCGGGGGTCCGGCCCGCCCTCGGCGTTCTGGGGTTGGAAAGGCCGGCGCCAGTGCTGGTACCGCCGGCCAGGACCTGAGGGGCAGCGGCCACTTTGCTGGGCGGCGGCCCCTTGGCTCTGGCCGTGCCCTCCTTCCCTCTGGTCAGCACCGGGGAGGCGGTCCGCGAGGTTGGGGTGGGGGCCCTGGTCTGAGGGGCGGAGGAGGAAGCGGCGGCCCTCAGCGCCGGAGTCGCTGCCGCCTTGGCAGCCGCCCTCACTCGCCGGGCCGCTTCCAGGCGGAGGCGGGACGCCGGGGAGCCTGGGCGGCGCTGGGCGAGGCGGGAGCGCTGGGTGGCGCCTGCGGGGGGCCGGCCCTCTTTGGGCACAGTGAGGGGGCGAGGTATGAGGGTGGGGGTGGGGCTGGTGGTGGGGCTGGAGGGCTTGGGGAACTTGGAGGACGGTTCAGGGCAGACGGGGCTCCGGGGCTGGGGGGCGGGGCCGCTGGGCGACGGCCGCACCTTCAGTTTGGAGCCCGGGTTCGGAGTGGAGGAGGACGGGGTGAGGGCCCTGCGGTGGAGCTGCGCGCAAGGGCCCGCCGGGCTGGGGGGCTGCTTGGAGGGGCCTCCGACCGGGGTGGAGGGCAGGGAGGAGGAGCCTTTGGCGGAGGTGGGCAGGGGCAGCTGGGTGGGCTTCCTGGGGGAGGAGGGCGCCCCCTGCAGGACCTTCTTGGCCGCCGCCAGGGCAGCGCCCGGGCACTTCCTTGGCAGGGTGGGGGTGCAGGCCGGGGAGGGGGCGTAGGAGCGGCATGCGGGCCCCGCCGCCGGGACGGCCGGCGGTTTGCAGGCGGAGTTGGAGGACGAAGACGACGACGAGGTGGAGGAGGAGGAAGAAGAAGAGGAGGAGATGAGGTCGTTGACGGCGGCCAGGGGGTCCATGTCGGGGGGAGGGGGCGCGGTGGAGGCACCACCATGGTGGTGGTGGTGGCCCCCCAGGCCGGGGGGGCCTTTCTGAAAGGCCAGGATCTTCTGCTCCAGGGTGGTGAACTGCAGCACCCGCAGCGGGTCGTACTTGGTCAGGAAGCCGCGCAGGGTGTCCCAGCCGCCGCCGACGCGCACCATCACGTGTTTGCCGTGAAGCATCTGTGAAGCAGAAGGTCACTTTTCATTTCTGTTTTTTCGGTCACTTTTCATTTCTTTTTCTTTTTTTCTATTTAAATAAATGTGGCTTTAGATAGATGCCCAGATTCTTTAAAGGTTAAGTTTGTAGTATTTGGAGATTTTGGAGACACAGCGACATCAAGTGGTTACATTTTGGATTGCAGCATCTTTCACTCTCCTGAGCTTGCCAATGAACTACAGTGGCCAGTGCACCCACCCTGGATACCTCATCCACCTTCTTCTGCTTTGTTGGTTTATTTGCGGACGCCAGCTTTTACCCTAATTGCGAAACGCACTGTCAGGCAGCTGGATTGTCCTCACCAGGCTTCCTTAGAAATATGGTGGTGCAAGATGGCAACTAACTGGGAGCAAGACCCTTGATTTATTTATATTCTTATATACACACACAAGAGAACCTTTCCAAATGACTTGTATTGTACTGGCATTATACACATTCATTTAAGTATTGATGGGCAGTACATTAAGCTTTTACCAAGATAAAAATCAGAAATCAACTGGACCTTTAAACAAAAGCGGCGACGCATTCCAAGAAGCTCCCAAAATAGCCGCAGCTGCAGATCCAAACAGGGAGGCGTGTCCGCCCCGAGGGCGTGCACGGCGCGCACGGCGTTGTAATTATGATGTAACGGTCTAACGTGATCCGCCGCGATTGGCTAACGAGCTTACGTGCGTTTCACCGTGGCTGGCGAGAGGGATCTAGTGACGGCTTCTCTTGGCAAGGTTCTCACACACACACACACAAACACACACACACACCTAATTGGATGTAAACAGTGTGTGTGCTTGTATCAAGTGCTGCGCGTGAAATCTATTTATTTCTACGCAGAGTTGTAAAGGAGCGGCTCGTTTCCAGTCAAAGGTCATGGCTTGCAGTTTACGCAGAAAGGACTGTAAAAGCAATCTGGACTCACACGATTCTTCAAATCTACAAATATCATTTCTGGTTCATCACAGAAAACAAAAACAGTCTGATGAGGACTTCCTGTAAGATTGGGGTTAAGCAAGAAGCTATAAGTCATGTTACCTGCCCTGTTACCACTTCTGCCTTTGACGTGTCTATTTGGGAATCTTTGTTGTCAAAGTGGGATGTATTCTTGCATTGCATTGTATTATTATGAGTTCACATTCCTTAAAGCGTCTGTTATTTATTGTCTGTAATTGCTGTGAGGAGCTCAGGCAGAACAACCTGAGAATATTGAAAAGGTGAAACAAGGAAGTAGCTGCTTGCTGAATACGAGACTGATTTTCAAATGGTTTCTACCCACAGATCAGTGGGACTTGAATTCACATTGATTTTTCATTGCCTTGATCAGGGCATCAAAAGCACTTCCTGCTCAACTCTGAAGCAACGCTTGCCCTCCGACAGGGGAACGGCCCTGTCTGCGAGGTCAAAGGTCGGCGTAAGCACCGGAGCAGTCGAGCTGCGGATCATCTCGGCCTACTTCCCTCCTGGCTGCCCCCCCTCCCCCTCCCCCTGCTGCCGCTCCGATTGCTTCGCGAGCGTCTCGGAATCTTTTCCGCTCGGCTGAGTCTTACGACGACTCTTCGTTTTTTGGATTTGCGCTTCCTCCTCGCAGTGCGAGACTATCACAGCGACCATTGTGTTGAGGCCAGGGCTGCGTCTGAATAGAATCTGCTGACTGCCTGAATCCCGACTTTAAGTGGGCCAGCGCTAGTCTGCTGTTGCACTGTGCGTGTGTGTTTACCACTCTCACCCGAATAAAGAGCGTCTTGTCCCCCAGTCTGTAGCGTCCCTCGGACAGGTACTCAATGGACACCCTGTTGGAGCAGTTGCAGGGAGGCTCGTCGGTGCCGTGGTCCTGCCAAACCAAGACACACAAAACTGTGAGTAGGCACATTTATCTCATCATCTTAAACAACAGCGTGATGCAGCCACACATTGCAACACCAAAGCCATCATGATGTACAACTGCACTCAAACACTTGGATTTCATATAAAACAATTATTTCTGTCACTAATATGTACATGACTTGTAAAATAATCCAACTGTCAATATAATGTATTTTTTTTATTTGTATATTTGTATTTTATATCTTTGTCTTTTTTTATTTGTATGATTTTTGTTCTTTTGCACTGTATTGTTGCTGTAATTATACAATTTTCCCCAATGTGGGAATAATAAAGGATTCTATTCTATTCTAAAGGTAATATGATGGGCGCTGAATCGCGCACGTTGGCGGTGATGAAAGGCCCTGAAGACAGAGACCTAAAAAACTGTTTCCTGACACGAGAGAATTCAGCAGCGGCCACTTTTCCATCCCAACACATTTCCTGCTTCGATGAGTTTGGTTTATTTATTTTATTAAAATTATTTTTAGCCCAGCTGTCTCTTCTAGTGATAAACTCCCTCCTCTTGGGAGGAAATAAACTGGGCGCCGCCGACGGCGTGAGAATCTCGACGGGATCTCTGAGTTCAGACAAATTATACACTCAAGTTTTTTCTGCCCGTCATAATACATTTTCAACGAAAAAAATCAGACGCGTTACTTTCGAAAACTGTTAACACGATGGGAAAGATGGATATATACGACAGAGCAAAGAAGAAGACGAACAAACAAGTTATTCGACAATGGAGAATAAAAGGAGCCATGCAGAATCAACATGGCGGAACCAACAGGTCCAACCCACTTGGTCCTGCGTTCATCGCAGCCGTATTGGCAGAGTTTGACATACTCTGAGTTGTGCGTTTGTGCGTATGTGTGCGCCTCTGGCCATATGACGGCATCTATCTGCCTGAGTCACACGGCCCAGTCACATGGTCGCTCCCCCCCGCCCCCCACCACCGACCCCGTGGGGCGCCGGTGAAGCGGCAAGAGTTGCAGCTCAACAACTGGGTCGCACGTGGACCACCTGCGTGACGTCGGTGTTGGCCAGGAATGCGCGAGTTACGTTATTCTTCAGGATGCCATCATCATCATCATCATCATTATTATTGTGGCAGAAAACGCGAGAACGCAGGGAAACTGAAATATTCAGAAGGTTTATTAATATAGTTTCAAGCTTGGCGGGCCGGATTGAAAAGCTTAACAGGCCGCATATGGCCCCCGGGCCACAGTTTGCCCGTGCCTGGTGTAGGACGTAGGGGGTTACGGAGGTAGGAGCACTCACCCCGGCCTGGTAGAGGCCTCCGTGCTGGCAGCACACGCTGAAGGTCTTGACGGCCGGCGGCGGCTCCTCCGTCAGCAGCAGCGTCTCCTCCAGCTCGATCTCCTTCTCCAGTTTGACCAGCACGGGCGGCTCCACACCGTACCTGGCAAACACAATTCAAAATGGAACGGTGCGCCTTTCGCACTGGAGGTGAGGCGAGGTGAGGCGAGGTGAGGCGAACGTACTTGGAGACGATGCGGCCGATCTCCAGCAGGCAGAGGCAGACCTGCCGTGGCTCCTTGTGCAGCACTGGGACAGAGAGGCAACAACACTTATTTCACGCGTGTTGGGAAGCGGCGGCGTTTCTATTTTTGGTGCGTGGGGGAGGGGAAAACGTGACATCGTGAGTTCAAAATGAGTCGTTCTCCCCCTCTCCCTGAGGGGGCCGCCCTGATTCATGCAGGCGGAACTTTTGAAGGCACTCTGGGACACGATTTAAAAAAACGCGCATGCGTCCCAAAGGAGAAGCGGATAAAAGTCTTTCCGGGCTTCTCCCTCTCTAAAACTGCCCCAATCCGTTTTTTTAGAGAGCCGTCCGCACACTGCGGAGAAGACGCCCCATGATAAGTACTCAGGGTGATTGGCCTCCACCAGCAGATCCTATTAAACCATTAAAACCAAAGGCTTAAACGATAGAGACCCCTGGGAGAATTACAGGGCTTACGAGTCGGGCCGTTCTTTTTTTTTTTGTGTGTGCAGTCGTTTTTGACATCGTGAGCGAGTGACCAGTTGGTTCATGCACAGGATCTGCGTTTTAAAAGCAACTTTGCATCAAAATGGGTTTACACACGTAAATATATACACATATACATTCGTACATATATGCACATATACACACACATATACTCACACATACATATCTGGATGGAAAACAGGTTTCAGTTCCTGGATAACGACCGGGTTCTACAAACCGACACAACCGCAAAGGGCATCCAAAGCAAAGGCACCGATAGGAGGAATGAATGGAGCCGGTCCTTACCGAGGCCTTCGGACTCGAACAGGTAGGTCTCCTCCACGCCGATGTGGCGGCACCAGGCCAGGAAGTTGGCGGTGTTGTCGCGGGCGAAGAAGGAACCTGGCGAGGCGTGGCGCTTGCACGCCACCTTCCTCGTGGTAAACAGCTGAAGGGAGGAAAGAAATCTCAGTGTAAAGGGGCAATATGGGATGGAAAATAAAATATGACAAGGTGAAATCTCACCCTGGGCCGGTCACTGATCGCGCGGCCCGACTCACCTTGCACAGCGCTGACGGGCAGCTCTGGGCAACCTTGGTCTGCAGCACGCCGATGAGCTCGCAGAGCTTCACGCCGTTGTTCAGCTCCTCCATGAAAAACTCGGCTCGCACCTCCTCACCTGGAGACAGCAGACGTGGAGAAGGCGACCCAATGACCAAAAGTGCTGCAAAAAGGCGAACACGGCTCTACTCTTGTCGCTCTGGGCTGCTCTTCAGACCAGTGCTTCTCAACTGGTTGAGTCTCGGGACCCACACTTTTTTCCTCGTCATGAAGCCGCGACCCCAAATTTACTCAAAAAAAAAAAAAAGAAAAATGGTGCAACAACACAGAATGCCTTCATCTAGTTATAATAATCATATGGATTCATTCAATTGTGTGTGACATTGTGTGTCGACAATGTTAACGCAGCGATTGAAGCTCAGTTTCGAGCCGTTCAGGTGGAAGCTCGTAGCGACGGCTCAGAGGAGTCCTCTATAAACTCCCACGGCCTCCTCATGTAAATCACAGACACCCAGGAGGCTCCGAACAAAGGCTGCGCACGCTGGATTTACACGGAGAACGCCGAGCACAATGGCTCAAACACTTTGTGAAGAAACATTCCCAGCCTCCTGGGAGGGGGGGGGGGTTCTCTGGAACTTCATTGGCTGTACGCCACCTGTTTCTGCAGCCTCAGGGAGGTTTGCATATCAGATAGGGTCGCATATCAGATAGGGTCAAACTGTTGAGAGGAAGAAGAAAAAAGTCGAAAAAAAAAAATATAGATTTCAGGACGGTTGCGGCCTGCCCACATTCCACAGGACAAAACCCAAACTGTCAGTCTCCTCATGAAACAAAATAAAAACAAGAAAAGAGCTTCACAATGGAGTCAGTTTCCAGTCGGCTTCGGGTTCCGCCCTGCTCCTTTGTTCTTTTTCGATGGGTGTGGGTACAATAATGGGAACGGTGAGGATTTGGTTGCACTCGTGTTCTTCTTCTGCGGGTTCGCAGTGCTGTACTGAAAGCCAATTACATGCGAGAACCTGGGTCAATGTGTGCTTCAGGGGGCGAACTGTGAGCAAGCCATGATTTACACAGGCAGGCATGGTCATGTCGAACCTGCTCGCGCTTCCCAGTACGGACTGCAACTAATAACTATTTTTGTTGTCGGCTAATCTATTGATTATTGTTTCAATTGGTCACAATAATCTTCTTTGTTTTTCAGCACCTTTGTTGGACTTCTGTTTAACTTAACTTGCTTAAATCTTCACACCTGTGTAATACTGTACTCTGACAGAATGTTTAAAAAAAAAATATGTATATATATATATATATATACATATATATATATATATATATATATATATATTAAAATAATGTCACATAAAACATTTATCTAGAACATAGTTATATTTTTCAACGTAAAATACCAGCTATATTAATTAACAATTTAAAGATTATACGCAATGTTTATCACAGTTTAATCCCTTAAATTGATATTTAAGTTGTAAGAAATCTAAGAATTAATATGCCCTAAATCACACAGTTGATAAGTGATGATAAGTGAAAACGTGTTAGAATTCAGTATAAACACTAAGGGGGCTGTACTTAACTAATTACTGCTGTAAAGTATGCATTTACTTAAGCGAACTAGCGTTCGCTAAGCTAGCTTGCTCCATGATTTTCCGACTGATAAACGTACGAAAAATCGTACTATGTACTTGCGTCATAGGCTGAGGGTTAATTAACAAATAAGCATGTAATGTAAAAAGTATCAACGAAATATCTATCCTCTACGTTAATTGTGAACTAGGTGCGTGATGATACAGCGACTGCGGGGTGTCGGTGACCAACGTGTTGGAGCATCGCCGTAGCGCTGCGTGAGCTTCACAGAGTTCGCACCCAACGTGTTTCGCTGCTTTGTTTTCTATGAAATATTCCCAAACTTTAGAAACTTTGGGTCCGAGTTTTCGTGCCTCGTCTATTCTGCCATAATGCGCGCATTCTTCTTCTTCGTTTCCTTGCTGGATGTAAACGACGAGCAACACTGCCACCTTCAGCACTCGTAGCTGCACTGCAGCTACATGCGAGCACGTAGTGGCCGGAGTGTGATCTTATCATTCAGCGATTTACAATAACAACGCGACGCCTTGACGCTTACATTTTTGCATTAACAAATGTTCGTTGCCAGTGCAGTCAATTATGTCGACTGATCGTTGCGGCCCTATTTCCCAGTAAATCGTAACAAAGCTCGGGGGGGAGGGGACCCCGCGACCGCTCGCTCACCCAGCATGCCGGAGAGCCAGATGGCCAGGTCCTCCTGCATGGGCACCAGCGTGGCCTCGTGCCTCACCGCCAGCCACTGGTCGTACTGGAAGACGTCGGCCAGGCCGGGGCCGTGCCGCTGCGCCAGGGGGCTGCGGGGGCTCCGGGGGCTGAGGAGCGGGGCGTCGAACCTCTCGCCGAGCCATACCTGGACACCGGGGGGGAGAGGAGGGCATTTCAAATGTCATTTTATACTGCTGCTATATACATTCAAAAATGACAACATATTTAAAATCGCAAGATGAAAAATATTTTATTATACACCTGGAGAAGTTTAGGTCAACACTGAACTCTGATTCATTGAAACAAAATGTTGTTATTGATATCTGTATCCAACCTTGTTAAGTCATTGTGAGATGATTATCGTGAGAAATCATTAACGTGATGAGCATCATTAATAATGATACAGGCAAACTGAGAAAACCTATTATTTCAGAAGAGTTCAGCAAACTGGTGGCCCGTGGTATGACTCAGTACCCATGAAGTAGCTCTCAGGTTCCAAAATGGTTGGTGACCCTTTGGTAAAGTAAATGCATTACAAGAAAGAAGGGGGAGCAGAAAAGGCTGACATTATCACCTGGCATTTACTCACAGCAGGGGAAACCAGCAGAAAGAGCAGATTAGTGAGTCTGCCCACTTATTGAGACATCTGCCTAATCTGATCTGAGCGCTTCCTTCAGTAAGTCGCGCTTTTTGAGGCGACTCCGAGGCGGAGAGACGTTTTAGGGGAAATTAGGCGATGATTAGCTTTCTTCTGTTTCGAGTTACACAAACCGAATTGTGTACAGCAGCCCGTTGAGCCCAATTAAGGCCGTCTAGGACGTCCCGAGTCAAATGCTGTCAAATGCTCTATGCGACCGAAGTCTGTTTTTGGAAGTGTTGCTAAGCGGGTTACGCTAACCTGTTCTCATGTTTCCCATTTGGCTGAGAAAAATCAGGGTCTTTTCGAACCTCCCTCTGGGAAGAGATGGAAGATTTGATTTGATTCGATCTGAAATATATCTGATCAACTGGAGCTCGAAGCGGCTCTCTCTCCTTTAAGTGCCGGACCCTGCAGTTGTGCGACGCAGCTTTGCACCGCGTCATCGAACTCTGGCGTGGGCATCCATGCAGAGAGGTAGAGACGTGTCAGGGACGATGTCGGAACTGGCTGCAAGCTCCAGTGGAGCGGGGCTTGCAGCCAGTTCCGACAAGGCCGCCACCACTGCCGCTGCTCCGCAATTTGGTGGTTTAGTCGGCGATACAAACCCGGATTCATTTCCATTCTAAAGGAGACAAAAACCCAGCAAGTTTGCGTTTTGTGTCCCGTTTTTTTAGCATTTCACCTACGAAAATGGCAAAAAGGAGTCTGACTGAATGTGTGTGTGTGTGTTCACACTGCCGAGCTGGGTGCCTGGAGCTGCCGATGTCCCAACGTATTCGTCGCTCCCGTCGGTCCCTTCCCTCCCATCTCATCCCCCCTTTCTCTCTCTCTTTCCCTCGGATGAGAAAGAAAGAGGGAAAGAAAGAAAGGAAGAGAGGAAAACTAATCCTCCGGTGACCTTGGCCGCTCTCTGTTTCACAGCCGCCGCCCACGTCCGTGGTTTTTGATGTTTTTCAATTAAAAGAGATTTTAAGCAGAAGTTGGAAAGTCCTCTCCTCCCCTCCCAGAAAAAAATAAATAAACAAATATGGAAATCAGCAGCAGATGTGCACTTTGTGACACCTCGTCCAGACGTTACATAACTCGCTTTCTGGGCGGCGGCGACTCGTCCACTTTGCCGACATCTGTTGAAGACGAAGCCCTTAATCCCCCATCGCACAACCAGGAGAGTTGTACATAACACCCGCCGGCTACAGTGGGAGGAGTTGGCTTAGTGCCCCGAAAAACAAGGAGCACGCATATAGTCACCGTAGATCATAGGTGTCAAACTCTGGCCCGCAGGCCAAAATTGGCCCGCAGAGTCTACTACAAATCCCAGAATGTTGTGCTGGTATTTTGGCACATCAATCAGGACAGGGCGTTTGTTAAAGAATGTTATGACTTATTTGGTTTATTGTTGTCAATTTTACATTTATTATTGGAAAAAGGTAACTGTTGAAATTTAAAGCAGAACGTTGCAAATAAAAAAAGGCATGCGATTTTTATTTACTTGGATGAGTTATTTATTAATTTATTTGAAATTGGATTTTGCATGTGTGAAATATGAAGTTATTTATTGAAGAGTATCAAGCTCTGTTTGTTCCACATTAAGGTTGAAACTTGTTTGGGTCCATATAAAAAGGTTCACGGTTACATCAGGAGGAACAGTTCTTCAGTGAATGTCAATGTTGGCCTCTGAACTTTGTCCAAGTTTGAAATTTTGGCCCACTGTGTATTTAATTTGACAGCCCTGCTGTAGATCGTCGGATAATTAGCCCTCTGTTTACAGCCTCCCGCATAAGAAACGCTTGGTTTTGGCGTCGTTGCTATTGTGGGAGAGGTATCGCACCTCTCACCCTCCCTTGTGACATCACAAATCTGCTGAACGGACCGCCGTGTCGCGCCTGAAAACCGTCCTCTGTCGCTCAGGGATGCGCGAGGCCTCGGATGGACGGCGACTCTGTGTGTGTTTTTCTTCCCAGGCCAATCCGCGGCCTCTCGTGACTCACCGCTAAACCGGCGTAATGAATTTTGTGGTGGAATGCGTTCGTCAGGTGAAGCCTCGAGCTTTTGGAAACCCAATCAACACGCTCCATTTGGGAATGTTTTTTTCGTTCCCGACCCGAAGTTCGGGCGGCCTCTGACCTTAGAAAGGCGAGTGTCAAAACGCCCCAATGTCAAAACCAAGGTCAAAGGTTGCCTCACTTCAAAAGGGACGCGCCGACCCGTGCGCGTGCATGCATGCACGCACACTGGCGCACGTTACGTAACGGCGGTTGAGGAGGGCAGGGCCGCCTGTGGCGTCCAGCAGGTTCTCAACAGCATATGAGCATTTCTAGACGAAGCGGCTAATTAGAAAAATGCAGACCCGGATTACGCTGAACCTTTAAAGTTACATTAAAAAAAAAAACATACTCCTGTTGGGAGGAGACGTCTGAACGCACACTAATCCTCCTCAGACTAGATCAGGCATGGGCAAACCTTTTGACTGGTGGGCCACAAAGGGTTGTAAAATTTGAGTGAGCCTCCTCATAGGAGAAAAAATATAACATGGGATGTATAGAAAACATGTGCTTTAATGTCTATTGAAAATGAACCAAAGCAAAGTTGCAACAAAATATGCCTTTGAAGCCGCACGATGTTTAGCTCTTTATTGAAATGACTCTGAGAACACTGAAAAAGAATGGATGAAATAAAGCTATTTTACGACTTACTGACGATTAATATCATTTCTTCAAGTTCGGTGAGCCGGATTAAAAAGCTTAATGGGCCTTAATGGCCTCCTGGCTGTAGTTTGCCCATACCTGGACTACATGACCACCTGACTACGTCCAAGACCAAGCAGCTTCAGTGATTCTATTATTCTGTCCATGCTTTTTCTAATTTGGACGTCCTGTTATATATTATATATATATATTCCTGAGAAGCTCGCGGCTCGTTTTGTTTGTTAGCTGCAGACAATTCAGGGATCTCCGTCTTAATCCTCGCTATTTATAGCCGGGCCGGCTGATCTCGTCGAAACAATAATCAATACTGGGAAGCTGGAGCAAAATAAAACAGATTAGCGTTCCTTCAGCTAGTGTACGTGACATTCCGTTTTTTCAAAAGCAAGAGCGCTCGTTTGCATGCGTCCAATTACATAAGATGTTCATGACCGATCTGTTTACTGCATTACAGAAGTGACGTCATCAAGATGTTCTACTATGATTCCATCTGTGAAAGAACAAGTCGGAAAATTAGCGAGAAATTACCTCTAGCACTACTCATTAACATTTGTTTTTGTCTCATTTAAGATCATTTTAATCATAATTTCAAATTCAATTCATTATTCCAGTCTTGGGGTATCGGCATCTTTACATTTGCTCAAACGTGGATTTTTTTTGTTGTTGTTGGAGTTCAGTTCCCATGGACCACGTTGACCTCTGACCTTTCAGGGTTGAAAACTAAACTAAGAGCTGTTTGGCCTGGCCACGCTGAACTAACAAGGTCATGCAGCTCCTTTCAAATATGAAACGGAGCCACTTGTGTTTGTAACTCTGGGAGACGAGGGGAAACGCAGAGGAATTTCACAATCCGGCTCTTTGATGGGTAATAAATCCTCCAAACGGCGATAATCGTAGAACACTTCCGGGGCCTCTGTTCAGGTTATTCCTCTGTCTGAGCTGAGCTCCCTGCCGAGTAACATATAGGAACTAATTTTAGTGTGAACAACGCAGGTTCGAGTCTTAGCCCCTGCCTAATCCCCCTGAACAACCCTGCTCATTTGTGCTTTTGCACTCTTGTTATTTCTTTCTGTTTTGACGCAGCCCCACAGAACAAATCCAGGACTATCCGCTGAAATATTCTAAGCCCGTAAAACAATGTTAAGCCACTAAAAATTATTTTCGACCCCCAAACACGGCACCAATTTCGAGCCGTCGCAATGGTTTTCTGAGAACAGTTTGGTCAGTTCAGAAAATCATCATCAATCATCAATCAATTCTACCCTGCTCGTCCTCTACCCCCTGCGTCTATACATTTAAGCGTATGCCACTTATACGTCGATGGATGCTTCCATTTCCTGCCCGGTTGAACCCAACAGTCAGAGTGCAACCGGTTATCAAGTGATGACCTCGCTCTATTTTGGCAGGAGAGAACCGAGGTGAGCTCTAGAAGCGGCACACAGACTCACAGTCTCTGTTGAGGATCAATATCTTCACAGGCTGCCTCTGGGGGAGGGGATGCTATTGATGATGCTACACAAGCTAGGACAATCGGGGTTTGTTTTTTTTTTTTACAAACTCATCTGATTAGGATCAATATCATTATCGCTTTTTTAGATATTTGCCCTTGCAACAGCCCAAAAATGAAGAAATTTTATTTGCTCTACCATTTCATAGACAATGACTCATATTTGCACTGAAGAAGCGGGAGCCAGCCGCTTCTTATTCAACTTAAAAACAAATAAATAATAGTCCTAATCTGATAAAAGCACTATCAAAATGACTGTCCAAATATTTTGTTGTTTGTTGCTGTATGTGGAGTGGTAGACAGGTATTCTTTACTGAGTGACGACGTTCTACTTTTACTCCCTGCATTCGTCCACAAACATCTGTACTTTCTACTTCTTACATTGGAAAACCTGCTCGTTACTTTTATGTTTAATAGGATTTAAAATATACAAATGATGTTGTAATTCACTTTATCATTCATCATTGCAGTTGTTCCTAAGGGATATAAAGTTATTTCAACTATGCTATTCTGTTGTTTAATGTAAAAGTGGATCTAATCTAATCTTATTTTGTAGTACGTCGGCTTTGGGGTCACCACTCAGTATGTTTTGAGTAAAGAGAAAAACACAAATGTAGAAAATAATGTTATTGATATTAAAAGTGTAAACGTGGATGTAACAATCAATCAGTACTTTTAGTAGTATGACTCAAGTACAGAATGTGAATACTTTTGCCACTGGGATTCATACGTTCAAAGACGCGTTGCAGGTTGTGTCGTGTGGCCTCAAATCAGGAGAGAAAATATTTCGAAAGGTTGAATTATCCTTCAGGCGGAGTGTTGTCAGAAATCTCATTTGAAAAATCTAACTGAGGGCCTGCGCATGTGGAGAAATGAGTTCGTTGGAAGCTTAAGAATCCAGTTAGGATGCCAGCAGTGTTGGGGAATTTCTTTTTACCACCCTCTTAAAACACGCCGACATCTGTGCAAGAGGTTTTCCTACCACATGTTAGAGCGCAGAGCTGGGACGCATATTTTGCGTAGCCACAAATCCAGGGAGACGGGGAGTGGGGGGGGGGTGGGGTGGTGTTGCGCGCTCCATCCGCACCCCTGCAAAAAATGCGAGGAGCAACTCCTCGGGGGTGTTGAAGCCGTGGAACGTCTGACACGCGTTAGAAAAACAACGAGGCGGCGTGCCGGAGCGCAGGTGTGCTCGCCGCAGCTGCCGGAGCGGCAGTCAGTCGTCTGAGGCCGCTCTTTAAAATGGGAATAACTCCGGCTGCGGCCCGGGGAAACTTCTTCCACCCCGACTCAAAAGTGGCGACGCAGATCGCCCTGATGAGTCACCGCTCCGCTCGGGCACAGTGGAAGAACGCCGCCAGCTGAGCGAGGGAGCCTTTGCTTTGGAAAAGGGTGACGTCGGCCGCCAGTAATGCAGGCAAACAAACATCAAAACAGACGAAACTATGGGGAAAACAACTCCACTACGAACCCAAAGGCTCTGAGGTGTGAGAGTTACGCATTGACAAACACGGCCAAGGAGAAAATGAAGCCCGTCTGGCACACCTGCACCTTGCAGAATTAACAGAAAATGCTAATTAACACAGCGGAAATTACGAACAAATGCACTTTTGATTCTCAGATTTGACTTTCTGTCAAACCCGTCTCGGCTCATTGTGCATTCGTCAGCATCACAAGACTTTCGCTGGCCATCAAGGACGGCGAGTAAACGAAACCACGGGAGAGGTTGAAATTGACGAGCTCACCTGGATTCCAGTCTGGACGGCCATGACTGCAGATCACAGACGAGTCACTTCTTCATTCTGAGGGATGAGAAGAAATGAAAAGTGTTAGGCGGAGGCGACGACTGGATGTTGTTCACATGGGTGAAGACTGCAGCGACCTCCAGCAGGAAGTCAATTTAGGACAATTTAAGACAATCTTGAATTGGTATAAAAAAATGTAAAAAAGTGCTCAAGTCTTTCAGAAATGACAGGATTGTAAACTTATTGAATATTATTGCCCGTGCTGAGCGGATGCAAACATCATTCGCAACATGCGGCCCTGCAGAGATTTCCCATCATGAATGAGGCATTCATCCACTCAGGGGTAACATTAAGTCATATGTAATCTGCCTGAAGCCTGAACTGGTGGCTAAACCTCATTTCTACTGGAGCTTGAGACATAAAGTTTACATGAATCCTTATTTGCCAAGTCAGTTTTAAATCAATCCTTGACATCTACAGTGCGTACTATAGAAACGAGGGATACCAGTATCGCGTATCAGTAGCAGGGTCGAGTACTCGAAATGTACTCGTGAAACACGTGCCGATACCACGACACAGATACCAGCTGTATACGTTTGCGTATGAAAATGTTGTTAAATTTGTGTTTGTACTGCAGTAAACGTTGCGGCAGTCACCTCATGTTCAAGGAAGACGTGCCGGGGAAAGTTGTTCAAATAACAGAACATCTGTGGAAAAACTAAAAGAAAATCAAAGTCATTCTATCATGTCCAATGGCCTTATGAAGTACTCAATATTGTAGTATGAGTACTGAAATACAAGTATTTGCACTGTACACATGCTGTTAAAAAAAAAAAAGCGGTACGGGTGCATCCCCAATAGAAACAGACAACGGTCTTCCCACTTCCTGTCACCAGTCCCCCGGGTTTTGGATTTAACAATATTAATACTACGAGCCGGTGCCGAGGACGCAGTGAACAGCCCCTCCGGCGCTGGTTTGAATAGCTGCATCAGACTTTCTCACGAGGAAGCCATCGGGCACTCTGGCCTTTTCCCCACACAGGATGTGAAGGATTATCCCCACGCTCGACTGTCCCAGAGGGCGTGTGTTTGACAAAGACACGGCGTGGGTGGGTGGGTGGGGGGGGGAAGGGGGGGTTCCTAACAACACTGATAATTTGGTGGACACAGCTGAGGCAATAGTCCCTTGCCACAACACACACACACACACACACACACACACACACACACACACACACACACACACACACACACACACACACACACACACACACACACACACACACACACACTTTCAGAAACGTTGCCTTAGGAGCGATGTCATCGCCAGCACAGCGACGGCTCTGATGGAAGCTTCAGAAACACCCTTTGTCACCGGAGTCCGGTTGCCCTGCGTGCGCAGTCATTGGACACCTAAAGCGGAGGTCGAGGCAGGAGACCAGCGAGTGGGACGGGACAGGACGGGACGGAGGAGAGGATGACAGCGCAAAGAGCACCTACCTCAGAACCCAAACGGAGTGGTGCCGGGTCAGGTTAAAGAAAAAAAAGAGAGGGAAGACTCAGAAGCGCATCTCCGTTGGATCCCCGAGTGCTGAGCTCACCGCCGCGCAGCCTGAGCAGCTCTGGCTGTGAGGCAGCGGGGACGGGAGAGGGGTGAGAGAGCGTGACAGGGAGGGGAGGATGGATGGGAGTGGGAGGAGTGGTAGGAGGAGGAGGAGGTGCAAAAGGAGAGCCCTGACTAATGAAGTGGCTACGCTTCGCTAAGCCCCCCCCCAACCCCTCACCCTCCCCGACAATCCCGTCACAACGGGACCCTCATCTCACAAAGCTTCTATTGTTGCGCTAGCTCGCCGCTCTCCACACACACACACCAGCAACCGGGAACTTCCCCAACCGACCGGGATGCAATGAAATGGAATGAGTGGAGGGACGGGGGAGGGGGGGCTCTTGGTTACCTCTTGGTGCCCTCTCCGTATCCCCCTGCACCCCCGCGAGAGAAATTTAGCATTCTGTTCAATGTTTTTCGTGGCAAAGCGAGTCGAGCCAGGGCCCCGTCGCTCCTCCGGGGACGGCCCGGCCCACGTGCACGAGAGTTCCGACCGCTTCGGCCCCGGGAGACAAACAAACACGTGACGTCATGACAAGCGACTCGCGAGGATGCGCAGCTGTGGAACGGACCGTTTTGAGACTACGCTGTAGTCAACAGAAGAGACTGTTGAAGGTTACGTCATGTTCAGGCGGAGGGTTCGCTGATCAATGTTGTGGGGATTCAAGGAAGCTACACATCACTGAACAAATCAGATTGAGACGCTAGAAATAAAAGTCAATTTACGACCAAATGAGTTGATTTAAATTTCTAGCTTCTCGATATGATTTGATGATTTTTTTTTTCCCTCAAAGAACTCTTCTGATTCTTCTGAGCGGCAAAAACAGACAAGAAGCGACAACACGCAACGCACACTTTGCGTGATGCTGCTCCAGCTGCTAAACTTTTTATGAACCGCGTATAAAACTGACGAGGGCATTTTTTTAAAAGCGTAAAAAGAAAGACACACAGAGATATCATTGATCTCAAAGAGTCGGCAGCGTCTTTTCAAAGTTCATTCGGGACAGAATAACCAGAAGCGGCGAAGGAACGAAGACATTTGGCTTTGTCGGATAAGAGGGGCAGATGATTCCGCTTCTTCTCGGCACGCAGGCGTTCGTGACCAACAACCCGCACATTCACAAGAGCGAGAAACAATAAACAATTCAAAGAGGACGAAAGGGCAAATCTTTGGACGCCGAGCTCCAGTTGTTTACATCTGGGGCCTCGGCGAAGGCGGCTCTGCGACGGAGGGCCGGGAGGCACCCACGCACGGTCAAAATGTCAGGGTGCAAGGGGGGTGGGGGAGACGGACCGGGGCCAGAGGGGCCCGGGCAAAGACAATAACACGCTTCACGGCGCCGGTGGAAAGTGTTTCCACGCGGCATTCTCAGGCGGTCAACGCAACGCGACAAAGCCGGCGCTCTTCCTCCATGTTCCATTTCCTCAGTCACCCACTGCTTCTGGTGCCCTTTGGTCCATCAGGGACTTTCTGTTCTCGGCCGGGCCAAATATGCAGCTGAGCCTCTTTACGGAGAACGTGTCGTTAGTTCTTTGCCTGAGCGCTCCGACGGAACAAGGTGGAATTTAGTTATTCCTTCACTTCTAAATCAGTTCCCACAACTTCATTCCTCAAGGTGCTTTATCAGAATTCCCCGTCTCAACCGCAGTCCCTCTTACTAGTGTTGCCGCCGAGACCACAACATCCGAGACAGAGATGTTATCAAGACTGGAGAGTATCGAGATCGAGACCAGGACATCTGGCGTTCCAGACCGAGACGAGAACAAGACCGCATGCATCAAAGAAAAATCACAACAAAACAAATGACTGCTGCTTTTTTTTTTTTGTTACATTCAAGATGCAGAATCTCGAGTCCACCCAGTCCGAGACGAGATCACGGCCCCTACACAGCGGTCTCGAGACCAAGACCAATCTCGAGCACTACAACACAACCTCACGACGGTCCTTTTTAGTTCCAAAGTCATTGTGGGATGACTGCATAAATGAGTCAGCCCACTTTGGCTGACCCTTGTCAGGTTTGGCTTGACCAACCCGTATTTCTTCTTCTCGAGTGAAATACAAGCCTTGTTGGAGGTGTGTGTGTGTGTGTGTGTGTGTGTGTGTGGGGGACAGGGGGGGGGTCCTCCACTTGGGAAAATGGGACAAAACAACAGTTGTGGGATACATAAGCTTTAGTGTTAAAAAGAAATAAAGAGACTGGGCTTTTCCAGTGGGAAGACTGAAGAGTGCTAAGTGTCGACCGCACACTGATGCGTTTTCTAAAAGGCATCTTCAACCCTGCATTTTCATTAACTCAAACCTGAAGCATGCAGAGACACATTAACGCTGCTATGAATTATTTATCTGGATTGTCTCATTGACAGAAGTGTTTCCCATTGTTATGCACTCAATGGAATCCACTTCCTGCCAAGAAAAAAAGGTGCTGAGCGAGTAAGAAGAATTGCCCCTGAGAAAGAGAAGCCTGAAGAAGAATGGAAAGAAAGAAGAGCGATACTGAGCCCCATCTCCACGTCGTTGACACCAAACATAGATAGCTGTGTATTTCTTATTTCGAGGGTGGTGGTGGTGGTGGTGGTGGGAGGGGTGTGTGAGACATCTGTCCGCACGTCCCGCGTGGGTCACCTCTCCCTCTCGCCGCAGATAGTAATCATTTAAGAGGATCAGCGCTATTCCAGACAGCAGGGCCCGTCCACCTCGGCGACGGCACTGACGGCAACAACACACACACACACGCAGCACGTGGCGCACACATGCAGCCTGCGGCGTTTCCGCCAACTGCACGCGAGCACCCGTGCAGAAGTGCAAAAAAAAAAAAAAAAAAAGGGGGGAAAGAAAGAACCGGGAAGGCATTACGTAATGCGTTAAAAGGAGCATATCGGGCTACGATGTCCTTTTGATTTTCCGGTACACGGCGCCGTGCGTCTCTCGCAGGAATAGATAAAACGGACCGAGTGTACATAGGCGAAGAATTGGAAAAAAAAACAACAACAAATAATAATAATAATAAAAAAAAAAGGGAGGTCATCCACGTGCAGCACCTCCGGGACTTTTCGGAGCCGTTGTTCGTCATCTTCTGCAGAACTAACCGAAATAGTTTGCTCAATTGATCGCCTGGGAGTTGCCACATTACTCACTGGGGTGTTTCTTGATTTGTGCAGGTGAACGCGACCAACTCAACTTTTGGCACTTCATTCGATGACTGAAGCGGACAAGAACGGATGACTGACCTCGTTCAGCGAGCGTGTGTCCTCGCTGGCTCGAATGTAAAGCGGCTGGAAGCTGGCGGCCTCTCAGAACCAGCGACCCTCCCACCAACCCGACCCTCACCCGTCCCGCAGTCCAAAGCAGTTCTGCTGGACCCGACCCCACCCTCAGAGAATACCAACTCCTCCTCTATTAGACTCCTTCCTGCTGAGGCCCTTTTGTGTCTGGACTTAATTACCCTCTGGGAGCAGCTTTTCATTTAGATCCCGGCCTGCTCCTTTTCACTGCAGATGGGGCCTGGCTGCCTGGGGGAACTCATTCTGCCGAGGAGAATGAAAGAGTAAATAGCTGTCAACGGTCCGCAGTCGGCGCGACATTATCCCGAATAAAACCCTCTCAAGTAATTCAGGCCCCTGGGTCTGCACAGGCTTGCTGATCATGTTTCTCCCCGTTTTGTTGATTTGTGTTTTGTTTTCTTTACATGGTTGCAACACAACATCCCCGGTCAAGCGGGATTAAAAACAACTCTTGGCCCGTTTTCCTCTCGCCCTTGTTTTAGTGGTCTTTCCTGAGAGGTGAGACTGGTGGGACCAAAGTCCATCTTAAAGGCTTGAATGGGTTGGAGTCACCTGCCAATCCCATTTTGATTAGTTGACGCTAATCCTCGGCTCACCACACACACGCCAACTGCTCATCGCGGGGATCCGCAAACACGGCGGTGCTGCTCGAATCGGGATCAGGCTTCCGGACCGGCTTTCAAAGGCTCGCTACAGCAGAGGAGCCTGTTCGTTGATTCCGAGGTAGAAAAAAAAGAAGAAGCTTTCTTCCTATGTTTTATTACTTTTTTTAAAAAAAGAAAAAAAAAAAGTCAACCATGACGGTTAGAGGCAGTTGCTCTCGTCACGGAGCGGTGACTAACACACAGGCACGGCATCCTTTAAACTGGAGCAGCCGTGGCCCAGTGCCAACTCGGGAGTCATTCCTGCTGAACTCACGCACGCACCCACGTGCACACACACACATACACACACACACACACGGCAACTGACAGCAATGACATCACTGTTTCAGTTGCAGTCCAGGCATCCGACCAGTGAGGTGTTTGAAACGGCCGTGCAGGAGAAACCCAACGTGCCTAACGCTTGATTTCCCACCTTTGCTGTTATTTTACAAAAAAAAGCAACTGACAGCCTGCCAGTAGCAGAAGTGGCCATGATTTTTTTTTTTAATTAAAGGTCGCAATTAACAATGCAACACCTCCATTCAGGTGCTAATTAATGTTATTATGAGGCTTTTTTTCAGTTAGAAATAGAAACATTACAAAGCTTCCTGTCAACCTCAGTAGAAGAATTAAAAAAAAAAGACAAATTAGAGTCTGTCACTCTTTGGAGGCACTCAATGCACAACCTCGCTGTTGACATGTAACCAGCTTCATTGGTCAGTTTGGATAAGCCTCTGTGGCCCCAAACAGGCCACGTCTCTCGACTCTTTACTGAAGGTCGGGTCAAGAAGATAAGAGGTCACAAGCTCAGCCTAATTAGCCACATTTGTTTGTCGCATAATAATCCCCATCAGTCCAGGAGGAGGAGGAGGAGCAAGTCTTAAAAAAAATTCAGAGGAACCTTTCACCTTAATCAGCCTGACTTTTCTGACGGGACCGGCGAAACCTGAGCTCCCTTTGGTCTACGGCGATTAACAAGGAGTGCTTTGATTGTGAAGGCGTGTCAGCTACGGAGTGCACGCGTCCGCTAACAGAGTAACGACCCTCCCCCCCACATACATACATACATACATCCCACCCCCAACGCACACTCAAAAACCACCAGTCCAGTAAGCCGTACCCCGAATAAATGAGGGCTAATCCAAGATTTCATGATCGTCTCCATTGTGTCCACACACGCAGCAGTGGGGCCCATATGCGCCCACGTGCATTTTTAACTCATTAAGCCTCCTTTGTCTCATCTAGTGTGTGTGTGTGTGTGCGTCACCCTTAACTTCTTGTGGGAGCCTTAGCGGGCCTGAAGCGCAGGGCCTGATGCCAAATATCAGGCAGATGGTCATTATGAGGGATGGATGGAATTTGGGTTGGGACTCATAACACGCGCCCTTATTCATAGAGAGCCGCGATGGGACAGCGTCGTCCCACACAGGACTGCCATGGCAAGCGGACGAGGGCATTCCAGGGGCACCTTGGGGTTTGACACAGAGAGGGAGGCTTGGCACTGAGGCAAGTCACACCCTCTTGAAAGGAGCTGGTCTCTTTCTGCGAGCCTCAACGTCTTCTTATCCAAAAAGACGAAATAAAAAAATCACTGTGAGCGCTGTGCAAAGTCTGAATCACGCAAAAAGAAAGAAAGAAAAAGACACGAAAACAGACAAGGATAGCACCGCCTATGTCAAAACGACAAGGTTCATTCGCAGTAAAGAACGTCAAGCTGATGCCAGTACCTCGTGTTCAGAAATAGAAGAAAACATCGGTCGGCAAACACGACTCTTTCACAAACGGAGGCATCCAGAATGTTTAGGTTTGATTTGCACGGCCGAGTCACAAGAAAGCAGCAGAGCAACACACACACACACACACACACACACACACACACACACACACACACACACACACACACAGAAGCACCTGCTGAGCCTTTGCTTCATCCTCCTTCCTCTAACAGGAAACCAGGAATGTCACAGCAAAGGGGTTCTTCGCGTTAATATACCCCACTGTCACTGTGCATTACTAGATAAACGAGTCAAGCAGCGTGCCCACTGCTGCTACACAAATAAAGAAAGAATTGCATTTCCTCCTCGGCATGCTGAGCCGGGCTTCCTAATGCATTTTCTTCAGCCACCACCACCACCAGTATCATCATGCAAAACGTCTGCGTCCCAAATTAGATGTGCACCAGTGAACTAGTCATCCTCTTACCTATTTATTCCCACCTGCCGATCCCCTGTGCGTAGTCGATATTGGAACCGCCACCCAACACTAACACGCAAATACCTGATGTCAATGCCAATTAATCGGATGCCGTTATGCAACATTTAAAGCTGCCAGGTGCGACAAGGGAGCGAGGTGTAAGCAGCTTTAAATTGCAACCTCATCATTCAGTCGAAAGCGACGCGGGCGAGTAAAAAGAGAAAGTGCCCTTCAGAAGTTTATTTCTTAAAAACTTCTAAACGGCACTTGAACTGCAAGAAAGACTATTGTCACATAGATTTTACGAGAAACACACAAAATAAAGTAAACCAAGCTTGTCATTCTTCGAATTTTACGAATTTCCATTTACTTCTAACTTTCAGCAAGCTTGTGACGACGCGCCTAAATGTGAAATATACACAGGAAAACACAAAACAGTACATAAACGGTCCAAAATTACACATATTTGCAGTATATTCGCGAGCAGCCTCCACGAGGCTGCCTCATGGATTTGGGGGAAGAACGGGGAGAAAACTTGGACACGAACGGGAAAACTTGGGCAAAGGCTCCCCGAGAAGCCCTCCACGACCGGGTTGAAATGCCGAGACTCACCAGCAACGCTTGAGCACCGCTGAGGGGTGAAGAAGTAAAGCCCAGGACAGTTTGCGTTGACTTCTCCCGGCGTTTTCCTGGTGGGAAATCTCGAGGCTGTAAACTTCTTGTTGTCGGACTCTCATGTTCGCCGCTGCTCCGTGTTTGTGGGCAGCGGTGTTCGAACAGGCCAATCAGAGCGCGCCAAGCCCAGGGGGCGGTACCTCAGCTTCACCTGAGTGTCGTGTTACTATAAAAATCAAACAAATACCACGTTATGAAGTCCAAATCAAGACCAAAAATCAAATAAAGAGTCCAGTTTTTGTCATGGTGTGATTTCCTTTCTTCCATCTTCTATCTAAACAGCTCAAAACACAGTGACATCTTTATTTTCGATGAATGTATTTTATTTTACCATAGAAACAGTAATACATTTTTCACAATAGGTTGTCAACGACATTTATTGAATGTTTTATGCATAAATTATCATTAAAGGGAAAAAGAAACTGTGTTAACCCTTTTCAATAAAAACTAAAGGCATCATGAAAAAGCTTAGTAGCTGGACAACTTCACAAGAAAGTGTATTTCTTTCTCTCTATACATTGTGAGTGACTTGAGACATCTGCCTTATCGAGATGTAATGATAGCAGTGTTACTATATAAACACAAATGCGACACTGACCTATTTCACATTTAACAATGAGCAGGATGTGCCCCCCTTGCATGCAGATCTCTTTTCAGCGGCCATTCAGAGCTGCCAGGTCTCGTGAGGGGGAAGCAGGACAGGTTTGTGTTGAGCCTCACCCTATTGTGGAGTGAATGACCATGGTATTTTTTTTTTGTCATGAATACTTCAGGATACAGCCAGTCCTCCAGCTGCCAAGCCTGCCTCCTTGCCAGCTGACCCTTTTCAGATCTGTGAAACCAGATATTTTCCTACTCACAGCAGCAAACACATTATATTCATGAAAAAAGCTTTTGCTTTGACATCTCTCCACAAGGATCAGTTTAAACTTATTGTGCTACTTGACGGGTTGAATATTTTTGGTTCAATGAACGACAGGTTTGCTTCTACAAACAAGGGTCCAACAGCCACAACCCCAGGGACCTGGCATGCTGCTAATGAGTAACAATGCCAAGAAACATGGTCCTGCTACTGAGAATAACAAGTCATCACTGAAAAACAAGTCAACAGGCTGCCACTAGCATGTATATTCTAGATGAAGAACTATCATTAATATTTTCTATTTTTTTTTATTTGGAGATTTAGTTGTTTACCTTAGGGGAAGAATAATCACCAGTTGCCACAACCTGCTCATCGCCATGCTCCAACTGTCTGTTTTACATCTCTACTCCTCACCTTGTGTGCGAACTACAAAATGCATTCAAATTTCACAAAGTTGAAACACTTGTGAATCTCTTAAAATGATGCATGCATGCTGATACTTCACGGTGGGTCATGGACATAGTGGGAAAATAATTACATGTTCACCTCGAAATGTCTCCTGCCATAAATTGTACACAAGTGCCACCTAGCGGGAAAAATACGTCATTGCAGCTAGATTTACAAGTAAACGGTTCATTCTTCATCACTCCTGTGATACGGTTTTTGTTAAAAACAAATGGCAGAGCAATTTTTGCAGACTAAGTGAATGAACTTGTGGTGTTTTCACTGTCTTCTTCTTCTTATCTTTAAATTGTATTTTAGGAGTGGGCTTTGTGGCAGCTTAAATGTCTCCAAAAGAAACGAGGATCTTTGGTGTTGACATGATATATTTCAGATGCAAAATTTTAAAAAGCCCAACTATAAATTAGAGGTGACTCTTTGTTAAATAAATCAATATTTTACTTCTCCTAAATTGAATTGTTACATCTGTACTCCAGGCAGGAATTTAAACCAATCGTTTTGGGTTAAAACATGCCATCACTGTGGCAATTCAAGCTAAGTAACACTGTGATCACACTTGAAGATTAAATGAAGGGAACTGAACAATTTTTTGGTGACTTGAAGAAGTTTCGCCTCTCATCCGAATGGCTTCATCTTTCTAAGCAACCAGATGGGAGGCAAATAGTATATGCTGTCCCCAAGTTCCCAAAAACCAATCCAGTCACCTTAGCTAAACCTCCAAAACTACAATGGCTTGGATGACTGAGAACCTTCACAGACACTATGATTGGACCATACATAATTATGTCTTGAATCACTTCAGTAACTTTAGTAATTAATGTGTCACAGTCTTTAATTTTTAAACTTTACCACATAGCTAATAAATTACTGTTTGGGTCAATGTGACAAGCAAGAAAAAAAACCCTCAATCATTAATGAAGCCAACTCAGTAGAATCAGAATCAGAAATACTTTATTTATCCCGAGGGAAATTCTTTTAGTAACAGGGCGCCAGTCAACTGAGTAATGTACATAAAACATAGAAGCATGCAATAACTAAAATAAAAAAAAATAAAAACAATAGAATATTAAATAACCGGCTATTTTTACTTAGTGCAAAGCTGACCGTATGAAAACATTGGCATAGTGCCAAGTGCAAATTTAACAGTTTGGGGGGGAACTAAAGAGCATATAACTATAAAACACTGTAAAACTCTTAAGTGTGAAATAATGTGCTGTTTGGAAAATAAATACTCTATGAAAAAATTGACGAGTGAACAGCAGCATTGGGATGAAAAATATAATAATTGGACTGATAATATACTGTATATTCTTTGTTCACAGATTGTTTGCAGGACTGGCAAAGCATATAAAAAATGTTTTGACAGTTAGATTGTTTGGCCTGACTACTACTACTGTGTTGTTGTTGTTTTAATTCAATGTATTTAATTATCCACAACCTGACACTTTTAATTTGGTATCATAGTTGGGAGAAAGTGTGTTGTTTCAGGGGTTCAACAAGGGTGAAAAGTGGATATTTGTGTGGAAACAAATAATACCTGTGGCTTAAGTTCTTTGGTTTATTATTCATATTGACCCTAAAATATCTTCACATGCTCAGTAACATAATTTGGAAATATAATCTCCTTTCTCTTGTTTTTATTTTTATTTTCACGGTCTATATTTGTCTATATCGTCTATATATATTTATTATTTCAAACTGATATTTGAATCGTGCCGCCATTTAAAAAAAAAAAGAGCACAGCTTTCAGCTGCAGCGTGATCATTCACTACCACCCACAGCGCCCCCACCCTATTCTCCCAGGATGCAACTTGTGCCAACAATGACCGTGCCTGGTTTAAAATCGCTCAACTGATCCTCCCCTCAAGTACAATATGTTCCCAAGGTAAATGAGCTGTGCCCGTTTCCATCATTTGGCCGTGATGCCTGGCCTCCAGAAGATGGAGCCATTTTCCACTGAATGACTCGACATGACTTCGGAGACGAGGACCTGCTGCGTGGAGTGCTGCAGGGAGCGGGGAGGTATAAGGACGTTACAAGCAGTTTAGTGTCCCACTGGGATCTTTTGTCTGGGTGCTTGGAGGCAGCTTGAGTTTACTGGCCCCATTTGCGCCATATGTCGGCCAAGGCCTGGCTGTCACATCGGATGAGGACCTCAGTATGATGGCATAACTGACCATGCAGCTCTCCACTGCACATTATCAGTCATAACTGATCCTTGTATCTGATTTTTTTTTTTTTTTTTTTTTTTAATGCAGTGTTAGCTGCAGAAGAGAGAGAAAAAAAAATAGATTCACGCAATTCCCTCATTTCTGTTTTCATGATATTACTGTCAGCAAAGTTTATAACTGTCAGGTTTTTCGTGCAATCATAATTGTACTATTAAATGCTTCTGGAAAATATATCCGTAACATGTCTTATGATTACTTACTTGCAAGGAAGTCAAGTTGATTAACATTTTTGTTAAAAATAAAATAAAATAAATTCTTAGACCACCTATTACAAATCGCATTCATCTGAAAAGGTATTTCTACAGTTAAACCAAACCCTGTTACACCTCAATGGCTTTGTCAGGACATCAATGAAACCATTGCCTTGTCAAAGGGGTCCTGAGACCCTTGACATAGCATCTCAAACTAAGAAATGGATGCAATCATTAATTTGAGCTCTCGAGCGAGTTGTCTGTTAGGATGGTGAATGAATGAATTTTCAAAAGACCAGTGTCGAGAGAAATAATAAAAAAAACACAAACAACAACAATAAAGGGCGGGGAATGGAGGTTCTATACCAGTTGTCACCAGGCGGGAAATGTATCAACTCTTCTAGAATACATGCCTATCTATAGACGGCATATAATTTTAGTAAGGCTAGTTACTTGATTGTATATAGATATAGTGTATTGGAATGCCTTGTGCACTGTGACCAACAATGCATGGCCCTGCTCGATGATACATAAAACACAAACGATAAACGGCTCGTAAAACGGATAGCATCGTTTAGGACTGACCGCCTAAATTTTTTTTACAGACTTAATAAAAAAAAAAAAAAAAAAAAAAAAAAAAAAAAAAAATCGATCGTCGTCATTCAAACCTAGTAATCAAGCGATACCACTAGATACATATCCAGTGAGGTTACTTAGCTTAGAAATATAATTTCAAGTACACAAAGCAGATGTATAGACAAACATTGGCTTTAACACACTTGAGTTAAACTGTTGGACTCCAAACGACATGTACGAGTGTAATTGCAAGGGTGAAAGCTAATTTCATCAAAGATGACTGGATGTACGGATAGAAGCTAACTAGCCTGATAGCTAAGGAACCTGCCTTTAAAGTTTATCCGAGCCACTTATGTGAATTTTGTTTTAGCCATCGAAGTCCCTGGAGCGCTTCAGATAAATGTTCAAAAAGGGCAAAATATTACGCTGTAGCACCGTGTTTGCTCTGAGTGCCATGTCGGTAAGCAAAAGCATTTCGAGGGTTGTCTGGTGAAAAACATTCACTGCACTGGAACTGCACAGACATGCTAAAGGGAGAAACGGCTGCACTATCCAACCTCAAACGTCGTATATTTTACAACTACAACGTCCCTCACATTTACACCTTTACACTGTCGACACGAAACGATAGAACCTGTTCTTCGATTTAGGTGCGTAAGCAGTTGGGTCAAAGTAAATGCAAAGTACACCGGGGAGATTTGTCGCAATTTGGGGACTAAGCTAAGGACGAGTGAGCTAACACGCTAGCGCACGACCGACTCGTTAGCCCAGAATTCGGTTAACGAGTGGGGAGCCCGAACAGCCGTGAGGTGAACTCGGGTGTGTCCCAGTTTGTTTACAAAGAACGGCGCCGTGGAAAAAAAGAATAAACGCCAAGGATGTGCGTTTTTTGCCATGTAGTGTCAATTCTTCAAAATGGGGTCTGCTAACGTTCGTCTCCGCCATTTTGTGACAGGTTTTTCATTGAGCAAAGGGGTACGTGTAATGGTTGAATGTAACCCCATCAAGAAGATATCCGTTTGGCAGTTACAGGAACAAGGGATCACGAGTAATTTTTCAACCACCCTGTGAGATAAAAGTTGTTTGGAAGCGTCAGCAAGGGACAGGGGGCACCTGTTTACAACTCTCCAACATTACACTGCAGAGACAAACATACATTTAAAAAATAAATATCGTTGTACAGTAATTAGGCGGAGCACACGGGAATCAGTTTTGAGTGTCAAAATTCTGACGTTATAATCATTTTATGGCTATTTAGATAATTTGTTGCCGTTGCTTATATCCCCACCAACCCAATTATAATAAAAGTTAAGCATCCCCTGTCATATATAACGTTTATAATGACACGTAATACCAAACTTTATTCAGCCTGTATTATATTAAAACACACATACTCAAGTAATTAATATCAAGTTAATATAGAATGTATTTTTTTTTTTTCAAATACACTATTAGACTATTAAGAAATACACTGGCCTGGGGGTTTTGTAAATAAATTATTACCAGTATTACAACATTTTCTTTAATGTTTCAGGACATTTCTTTGAGAAATAATGGTACTTTCCTCTGCCTACATTTGGTATAGAATGGTACATAATATATAGAATCTACATTCTATAGTCTATAGAATGATACCATGATTAACTGCAGTTTTTGATCTTATGTGGATGTACAGTATTTTGTAATGCTACTTGTCGGTGTATTTTCAGAGTGATTGTAGTTTCTTCTTCTCCTTTTGAAAAATGTGTCACTATGCCGAATTATAGCATAGGTTAATTTTGAAACGTTTTTAACAGATAAAAAGTTATTTTACGAAAAAGTGTGAGTTTGCCCTCCTTTGCACGCATGGTTGGTAGAACAGGGAAGCTATGTTAATTAGTGTTATCCCCTCCCCCACGGGACATTTCCAAGTACCTCCTGACCCGTTTTCCAAACAGAGAGGAGTTGTCAGACGGTCCCTAAAAAAGAAAACATACCCTATTGTTCCTGCACCCGCTCTGCTCTGGACGTCGCAGTGCCGGCTGTTGCCACAGAGGGCGCTGCGTTCATGGCAGGCCGGGCTCCGCGGCCTTCACATCTTTTTGTCTGAGAACTGGATCCCTCTGCCGCTCTACAGTGTGTGCGATAGCCTCGGAGCTGCGTCCGTAACACACTGTCAAACCACTCCAAACGAATACAACCGCGACCAAAAGCATTAATTCTACACATCCCGCCATGGCGTTTCTAATCTGTCGGTAAATCGGTCGTATTTCTGACTGATCGTCGGAACTTAGTTCGGGTTGAATCGGGCTTGCTTTCTGTGTGCATCAGTCTTTATTAGCGAGCTGCCGCTCTTCTTGCTATCAGCTATTTCTTTAACTTTTTAAACACTCAGCTTCGCGAATGACTGAGCGCCGGCGGAGTATGGGATCCTTGGTGTCTTAGGAAGCGACTGAAGTGGGGTTTAACCGTTTTTGCATGCAAAAACAATGGCAAATTCGACGGGTAAAAATCTACTAGATCAGCGGAGGAAAGGACAGGCTTTCCTGGACGAGCTGCGGCAATTTCACCAAAGCAGAGGGTGAGATTTGGGCGTCTTTTTCACTAAGAAATTTAACTTTAAATATCCATTGCATGTTACTGTAAGTTAGCCAGAAGTGTGATTTTAACATATGTGCATTTATTCCCCGTGTTCTCCCGACAGATCGGCGTTTAAGAAGATTCCTTTCGTGGGTGGGAAAGAGCTGGATCTTAATGCTCTCTACATCAGAGTCGTCTCTTTAGGTGGATTTGCTAAGGTGAGTGGGAACTAAAAGTGGTTTTTCTCCAACACTCCGCCGTCCGTGGACTCCTCATTGGACCGCTCCACAACTCCGCGCGGGTTACCCGGGACAAGTGTAACCCCTCCAGAAAAATCCATAGCGGATCCGTGTTGGCCTTGTGCTAGTTTGCCATGTATCTCTATGCAATGTGGTGGCTTGTGTTGTTGTGTGGTTTGAATCGGGAGAGTCCGACCGCTCCGAAGTCAGAGTGCAGTCGGAGCGACTCAAAATTAGCGGGCACGTTTAACATCGATTATCGGCACGGAGCCCGGCCTCGAGGAGCACGGCGCGGGACCCGGCGCTTCGCCCGGGCTTTCGCCGGCGGCTTTCTCGCAGGGGGAAGCTGCCTTTTTCTTTTCCTCGCCATAGCCATCTTTCTTCGGCTTCATGGCTGTTCACGGAGTGTAGGCCTCACAGGCCCATGTAGTGTATACGGCAAACGGTAGTAAAGCCGACTCCAAAATCAAACGGCTCCGCGGCGAGCTTAAACCGTGTGTGTCCGCCGATGGAGGGACGCCGTTGGTAGTTTGGCCAAGTACATTTCGACGCAAAGATCGAAATGTCAAGTTAGCTTGTTAGCTGTGGTGCTAACTAGCCCCCATACACCATCGTTACTATCCTAAAGGGATCAGATCCGTTTGTATTTACTGTTTTGACTAATGTCAATATTATCATACAACAAACACCATTCGCTGATGAAAAAGCCGCTAAACAAAAATGTCCCCACAAACCAGTTAAGCCCAGAGTTCGAACACATTTGCAACACTTTTTTAGAAAAGTTATTGATTGGCGAGTGTGACACTGGCTCAACGAGGGAACTTGTGGTGGAGCAGATGTTGCGGTGTAACCGCTCTTTTTTGTTGTTGCCTGCGTTTTTATCTCCTAACCAACTGTCCCCCCTTCTCTCCCTCTCAGGTCTCTGACAGAAACCAATGGATTGAACTCGGGGAGGAATTTAACTTTCCAAGGAGTTGTTCGAACGCTGCATTCGCTTTAAAACAGTACTACCTTCGGTAAGTAGGACTGGCCATGCCGCTTCTCTTCTTCCCAGGTAGCATGTGGGATGTGTTTACAACCGTTGCGATGTAGTCAGCGAGATCTCGCCTCTCTCCTTCCTTCTACACCAAAGTAGCGCGAGTTGTTTCCCCAAAGTTTTTATTTCAGATTTAATAGACATGGAATTCTGCTTTTGATTGTGTGCTCCATGCAATCCAATTATTTGGGTGTTTTAGATTTATAGAAGAAAGCTGCACAAGGTCCACTAGTAACGCCCCAGAACTCATGTTATCCCCTTTCTGTCAAAGGTTTTGCTTTTGATACAGCAGCAGTGGTGGAAGGTGCTGTGACATGTGCAGTGCTCAGCCATAACACAGTCAGCTGCCAGTGATGGTAGTTGGATGTAAATGCAGCACTTCACAACAGCTGGCGTTTGTGGTTTGGCCATTGCTGTATTCCTCTTTGTGGCTTTTCTCTTTCCCCCGCTACTCCATGTATGGATTGTCCAGTTGCCTGGGCTTCTCTGTAGGCGATTACACATTTTTGTTGGAAATAAATGTCTGAATGCTCTCATGGATTTGTCCTGGGCAACTCCAGGTTATTTTAGTTCGGGACTGCAGGACGCAGCTTCTTACGTGTCTATCAAAACAAATATGACCACGCATTCTGCTGGAAGTTAGTTGAGCGCAGCGCACATGGTTTGAAGTTTGAAAATGTTCACAAGTAGTCAAAGGTTCTGCGTAAACCAACGCCTCAGGCATTTTATGGTTCTTGTAACTGTGATGCACTTATCAAAGTCTGCTGTGGCAATCAAACCCTGTTAAACATTTTGTGAGGTTTCACTTATCACTTTTCTGCATCAAAATGTTAAATCGCATTTCATGTAGAATGGAAGTTCATGAGATTGGTGCTTGGTAAGACAGAGGAGTTATGACTGAATTGTTTCCACCACAAATTCTTGTTTGTTTTTAAGAAACCTATCGGATCCATGCGACTGAGAACAGCTATGTTACTATAATGGCATGCTGACAGTCACCATCGTGATGATGCAACAGCTAGCGGAGCTGCTCGTCAGAGTTTGTTATTAAAGTAGATGTCAGAGGCAGCAGACAGCGAGGGCTGTCTCACCTCAACCAGGGCTTACAGAGAGTTACCGCTTCTTGCTGACCGAGTCCCAACAGGGAAATGGCCCGTTTCCTCTCTGGTTTCTCTGCAAAAGTCGGCAATATTGTATTTTGCACCCATTCGGGCATGCCACTTGTCAAAGGCAGTGATGGGTGGAAGTGCGCTTCATGGAATTGGTGCAGACTCCTTTTACTCGCTAATATCAGGTGTTAACCTTGATTATTCTGATGTGGATTTGAACTGTAAGACCACTCGCTGTTTTTTTCCAACGCAAGACGGGTCTGTCCAGTGAATGAATAGGATGATCATGATGTGGCACACACTCCCTCTCTCTGGTCAGCACTTCCCACTCAGAAAGTAATAAGCACCGGCAAAGTTCAGCGCCAGCTTCACCGGCTGTCTATTTGATACCAGAATGTCACCCGGCAATAAGTGAGCAACGCTTGCCAGAAACATTGCTGCCGGTGCAGTTTCAACCTGTTGAAGGGCAACTTCGACATCAGACCTATCAGTAGCGCTGAATTTAAATACAACTCCGGGGGGAAAGAGGGCTTTGCACTGCGGATCCAAAGTATTGTCGTCGCTACATGTTGGGCACTCAAAGTTCAGCAATGAATTTCAACATCATTTTGTTTAATTTTTGCCTGCGTGCACTGCCAAAGTTGAAGGGGGAAAAAAAGCAATAATATGAGCTGTTCACTTCCGAGAGTTTTAAAATGCCTTATGATGTTCATCCAGTGGAGTCATTATAACATCATAAAATGTTTCTGCACTGCAGAAAAATATTGGCTAGAAGCTTGCAAAGGATATGGCTGTATGCTCAATTTTAATTATTAGTCTCCTTTCTGTATTTTCAACATAGGAAACACATTTATAATCCACAACTAATCTCTCTGTTTCTGTTGATAGTCGGGAGTTAGAATTATATCTGCCTGAGTTTTTTGCTCCTGTAATGTCAGATTTTTTTAAAACTGTGACTAGTGGTTGGCACAAAGCTTTGTGCCTTTTGTGGGTCAAGAGACACCGGATTGTCTGGTTGTGGTGGCACGACACTAGCAGTTAATTAGTCACACTTCGGGTCTGAGCTGCCCCCTCCTGTCAACTACAGGAGTTTGTTTGACTGAGGCCTGACTGAGCGATTATCTGCCCAGCTGACCCTCAAGTGAAGGGTTACAAGCACAATCACTGTTTCAGATTGGAATGGAGACAACGTTTCACAACTGTCTAAGAATTGGAATGTTTTTCCCGAATGAAAGAGCCATGGAATATTGAGGCCGAAGAGACTGCAGTTAGATGTTGCATGCTTGTGTTGGATCAAAATAAATTCCCAGACAGTATGAACTGGAATTTGGCCATCTCAGCTTGATTGATGGTGTAAAATGTGAAAAGATATCTGAATTAAACCAGCGTCTACATTTACCATGCAACCTGCTATTATTTTTTTAGTCGATCACAAGTCACACACTGCCAGTGGAAGTTCGGACAACCTTTTGCTTCCTTAACTTACTCTGTGTCAGAGATTCACGACGGTGCTGGAAACATTCCTCATTATGGCCTTACATGGAAATGGCAGCACAATACAGATGGTGCCAATTTGTTGCTGCACAACCATGATGCAAATTTCCTTCCACCGCTTTTCAAGGGCGCTCAGTTTGATTGTGTGCAGGTGACTGTGGAAAACATTTGACTACTGTGTGCACCCGGCGTCTCGTCCTGTTACAGAAATCCATTTGAGATGATTCAAGCTTTGTTCCATGGTGTGTTGTCATCCTACTGGAAGAAGCTATTGGTAGGTAGGCACACTATGGTGATAAAGATATGGACGTGGTCAGTAACTGGTACTGAGGGGCTCCAAAGTGTTGGAAGAAATGGTTCCCACACCCTAACACCACCGGCAGCAAGCTGGACCGTGTTATAAGCCTGGATGATCCGTGCTCGCTTGATGTTTCTGCTGAATTATTATCCTACCGCCTGATTGTGGTTGCAGTTCTCCCAGTTTTGCTGTGTCTCAGTTGCCCTCCTGCTTCAAAGTTCCATCAGTGGCATCAACAAGACACCTAGGCAATAGAGAACCTGATAGCACATATGGATTTTTTTGGCCTTGGCCATGATGAGCAAGCGGGGCCTCATTCATGTACGCTTCCTCATTCCTTTATCGAGAAAATCTCAGTATATCAGCAGCATGCTCTCCAAGTCTCTTCAGTCACGCTTCCCTCCCTGTTCTGATAATCTGCTTGAACGTCAGCAGGTCATTTTGAACATGTCCACATGTCTAAGTGTGTTCAGTTGCTGCAATGTGATTGGCTTATTATTAAAAACTGCAGCTATTATGCACCAGATGAGTTACCTCATGAAAATATAAAAGGTGATCTGTTACAATGAACCATTGCTACTGAAACGTTGTGAAACCTCTGGTTCCGGGCCATTATTTCTGTTATTGTAATAGGTGGTTCATATTTTACTTCTTAAAAATTCTCACTGCCGCCAAACAGGCATTAACCACTATCCGCTTAGTCTGCACACATGGCAATTTCAGAGGGAGTGAAATGTGTTTTGAAATAAAGCTACTGCTGTTGCTGCAACATCGGACTCCTTTTCCAAATTGTAACACGCTCAGGTTGTTGTCAAGTCAGGTGACAGCCAGACAGCCCGGTTGAACCTCCGCTGCATTCCCTCAGAGGGAAGAGGCAAAGCTCAAGGGGCATTTGCATCACGGAGCAACTCTCTCACTTCTCACTCATCCTTAATCTGCTTTTCATCCGAAGATTGATTGACAGTCACGTTTGTGGAGAGAAGTCTTTTTCTTATCATTATTTTTTGGCTCGTTTAGCACTTGAACAAAGATTCTGCTCGCTCAACAATCGTCGGTTGAGTTTTTGGACAACTGAACCTCAGCACGTTTGCTTTGTTGAAAATCAGGCTGCCAGTCTGCGTGGTTTATTCCTCTGCACTGCATCAGATTAGGGCAAATACATAAAAGAATACAAGACGTACAGCAGAGCATGTGCGATGCAGAGGCATTTTATTCACTTCACTCACCAGAGTGGACACTGTTAAAATTATTATTGCATTTAAATAATAATGGTGCACTGCGTCAGTTTATCCATCTTCCTCTTTTTGTACTTGGAAAAATTGCATGGTGACTGTCGCCTCATTTGTCAGTCTACACACTTGGTGTGGTGCTGTGTTGAGTGAGAGTAACAGTGAACAGGGGACGCTCTTCTTCTTGTTCCCTTTCAGCTTCTCACACCTGGTTATGAAATTATTCCGGCTACCGTCGATCCCGTCCTGCTTTACATGAATGCTGATGGTCTCCCGCTGGTCTGAAACATCTGGACCAAGCGGCCTTTGATCTGGCTCGCGTTTGCGCCGTTTGTATTCCCCCGCCTCATCTGAGTGTCTGCTGCTGCTGCTGCTGCTGCTGCTGCTGCTGCTGCTGCACAGACGCTCCCGCGGCGACTAGCTGGGCACGAAAGCGAGGCTCTGTGGGGACAGAGTTTGTCTGCACGCCTCAATAATAGACCTGTAACAAAACAAGAGTGGTCCGAACCTACTTGCTATCATAGATAACATCTGAAGGCTCTTGAGACTTTTGTGTTTTTCTGGCCTGTCTGTAATTTGAACTACCCGCCTGGCAGCATTGGCCTCCCCTGATAGCCTAATCTCCTTCTCTCAGTCTCCTCACTAACAAGCGGAAAGGACAGAGTCTGCAGCGCACTTGACGGTAGACTTCGACTCTGACAATGCCCTCGAATTAGATTGACGTTCCAGTTCAAATTATTTACTGTGCTTGGCCACATTGGCATGGAAATAGTTTTGCTTCCGTCATTATGTTTAGATGTGTGGCTTCCAGTTCCTTCTCAGTAATGTAGAGCAGTGAAGCATAGTGGAAATGTTATAGTTGGTCCTGGTGTTCTCACAGGAGAATAGAGATTTTAAGAAAGACACTTGATGTTACTTCAGATTTTTTTTTCTCACAAGATAAGGAAAAACATTTCTCTATTCACAGGTAATGCGTTCTCCAATTCACATTCTTTGTAGAGACAAGCTGTAAGTCCTTGGGTTATATAGTGGGATGCTTCAGGACAGTTTGGGTTGAGATTTAATGCCATTTTCCAACTTGATAACACTGTTGAAGCTCAGCTTGTTTGCCGCTGTGGATTAATGTTTTCAGGGTAGTTTACGAGTTAGGAGAAAAAGTACCTTACAGTTGCAGTGTTCAGATTTGATAGATGGCAGACTATTGTACACACCTGTGTGTAGGCAACTGACAATTGAGGAACTGACAAGGGGATTGTTGTATTTAAAAAAAAAAAGAAAAAAAGTTTGTCAAAAAAGGGGCACACTTGCTTAAATATTTAAACCAATATGATGAATGTAACTCGTTGAGCCATGATGCTGAGTCATTTTGGGTTTTCACTACAAAGTAATGGAGTGCTATCCAGTTTCATTCAGAGTCTCCTGGGAATGTGTATTGCTCTAAGTCTGCATGTCTGCAGTCACCAAGCGGTCATTCCAGTTCAGATAGCCCACGCTGATAAGGCTGCATTCACACCAAATTCAACCCCCGAGCAACAAAACCCTACATGGCTGTGTGGCAGTTGTCTTTGTTAACGTACTGAGACCCAAGTTGTGCCGCTAGTCCACTGGCTATTAACAAACGGCCGCAGCCAGGAAGTTGGCAGAGCTGCGCTCTCGACTTGCACCGAGTCAGAACCGTTTAATGTGCAAATCATGGCTCAGAGTTGACTTTTGCATCCAAGTGTGTTTTCGGCTCACACATCTCTCTCTCTCCCCCCCCCCCCCCCCTTGTCTGAAATGTTGTGCCCTCTGCTGATTTGCATCAGCAGCTGTCTCGTGGCTAGCCCCAATAAACCCTTCGGTAAAGATTCCCTTGCACGGGCTGACTGTTTGCAAGTCTCCTCCAGTCCACATCCACCAGGGGGCGTTTGACTCCTGCACGCACGCACGCACACAGACAGACACCCACTTAAGGGCAATCTGGGCAAGCTGCGAGTCACAGAAGCCAGGAGCGTCTCCATCGGTGTGACCCACATGTCTGCAAATAACACAATGCTAATGTCAGCGGCGAGGTGTTCGTTCCTTCGCGCAACCTTGTCAAATTCCCTTTCCGCCTCGCTTGTGTCATGTTGTGCCGCCCCCCCCCCCCTTTTTCTTTTGGCGGGGGTGTCATGTGCCACTAATGTGGGAGGGTACTGACCACCCTCCCCGCTCCTCGTGAGCGGCGTGAAAAAAGGGGGAAGTGCAGCCACAAGCGGCTGCATTCAGCCTCGCGCGTCCACTTCTCAGTTTTTTTTTTGTTTGTTTTTTTTACCCGCCTTTCCCTGGCTCGCGGCTAGACAGCGACTGATGACGCTGCATTCGGAGGGCCGGGCCCTATCTCTAGCGCCCCCCTCCCTCCGCCGCCTCCCATTCCACCTACTCTACTCACGCTACAAATGAAGGCGGAGTGTATTTATAGTCCGGCGTGTCGCCCGGCAGCCAGCGGACGGGGGATTACCTTGGCCATGATGAACAAGCGGGGCCTCATTCAGAAGCAGGCACTCGCTCACCCGGTGACTCACAGCCCTCGCGAGCAGGGTTCACCGCGCTGCCGCGGAGGTATTTTGCCGCGTGCGCTCTTTTGTTTTCAACCGTCAGATTTTTTTTTTTTTTTAACCACATCCCTTCGAGGTGTTTGTTGCGCCGTTAGGATTGAAAAAAAAGTATACAGGCTCGGTAATCGCTTTGAATGCGAGGCTGGTTTCGTAGAAGGTGGAGGACCTGTTCGCTTGGCAGAGGTTTGGATTCAGCGTCGAGTTTATTTCAATGAGAAGCGGCGTTGCGACGTATTAGTGTCAGTGTGGGAAAGTGTCATCCGCTCCGCGAGAAGAGGCTAATCTCCAGAGATTTGCGGCTATAAACATGTTTTAACCCTGGATTTCCAGCAGATTATTCTATGTGATCCCGTTTTTCATTTTGTGGAGAAGTACGCTATTTATTTATTTATTTATTTATTTATGTGGTGGGGGGTGTATTTGCAACCTTTTACTCACTTCCTTGCTGCTGCCTTGGGCTGGAGTGGTGTGTTGTAAAATGTTGTGCAGTGGGATAGCGTGCTTGACGTTTCTTCCAAGTTTTTGAAAGTCTCCTCCAGGTTTTGATGGTTTCATGCTCTTTGCTTCTCCGTCATTATTGCTGTCTGCTCAAGCTGCCCACAGACGGGACACTCAACACTGTTTGCTCTGTCAGCTTTATATCTAAAGTTTATCAGCTGTGATTTTGGTGTATTGATGTGTTTTTTTTTGTGTTTTTATTATTATTATTCTTGTATTATTATATTTCATTTTATTATCAATATTCTAATTTATCTTTTGTTATTTCATTTTTTTTTTATTTTTTTTTATTTTTTAAAGATTGTGGTTTACTTGACTGTAGCCATACACTTATGCAAAAAGGAAAGTAGCGGCTACACGGGAACAATCATCTGAATTCAGCCTTTGTGGAGCTTTATCTTAAAATAAATCTGCACGTTGAGCAACATTGTGATTACAACCAATGAGTTGTGCCTGTTCAGTCGTTTTTTTTGTTTTTTTTTAAATATCCTATTATATGATTTTCAGTTTGGTCATAGTATCCTAACTAATTATTAGACTTTTTGCCAATAGGCTTGCTCTCGTTTTCCAATCACTCACCAGCTGCTGTCCCCTGGGAGGAAATGGAGAGTTTTTGTGCTTTCTAGTGACCCAGTTCCACATTTTAGATATAGTTATCTGCAAAGGCTCATCACATTTCCGAACATACAACATAGTGTATGTAACAAGTGTGTAGTCAGGAGAGGTGCATTTGCTGGCTGTGCGACTGCGTCTGACTGCTTCTGTAATTACTTTGCTACATGAATCTCTGCCTTTTAATAGAAAAGAAATGAAAAATTGGAATGGTTGTCAGTTCAGACGTGCACTCTGAAGCCAAGCTAAGCTCATTGTGTACTCAACAGAAAGGGAAGTGCTTTTTCTTCTTTCAGAATAAACCAGGTTTCCTCCAGTAAACGAGTGTCCTAAACCAGTGAGGTGACTCGTACTCCTCCACTCATCCGAAAACCTGCTCGCACGGCAGACGATGAGAACCTCACTCGCTCAAGCCTCGGAAAGAAGTTGCGCGCGTGCCGACGGGCACTCTCTGCACTTAGCACGCCGGAGCTCACCGCACTTTTTCCCCCCTCTCTCTCCTGCAGATACCTGGAGAAGTATGAGAAAGTGCACCACTTTGGCGAGGATGACGAAGAGTCGCAGCCGGGGAATCCCAAAGCCTCTCATCCTGTCGGCGCAATCCCCAACTCCTACAACTACCAGCAGCACATTGTATCAGGTACTGGCTCCGCTGTCTTTCGGAATCACTCTGCAGCGCTTCCAGCCTCGTTTAAGTTTTCCTTTCATGCATTTGGTTGAAGCAGAACAATTAGACACCGAAACAAACATTGCCGACTCCTGAATGTGCGGGAGCAGAAAGAAGGAGAGCGTCGCTCTCTGATCAATGCGCACATGTTGACGAGTGTTTCAACCACCAACCTCACAGGAAAGATTTTCTCACGACTTAGCCGTGTCATGCAGTGTTTAATAGTTGCACCATTCAACATTGCAACATTGAGGTTAGGAGGCATCGTTTGGTTGAGTTTAGAAGGATTTGCTTTTAAGGAAATGGTCTGTTGGTTTAATCAAAAGCCTTCTCCCCTCTGTTGAGTGTTTTCTTGTTGCAGAAAGGAAAAACAGCAGCGAGGAAGCAGATCTGTTCGCCTCAGAGTATCGGGCCAAACTTTTTTCTGTAAACCCCCGTCATTAATGTTTTACTCGTCAGCTTCATCCCTGGAAATATGTCAGCGGCGGCAACAGCTGCAGCAGCAGCAGACAAGCAATAGCCTTCTCAGGCTATTTGTTGCCTGGATGAAGGTCTGCACGACTCGCCGATTGATTGATTGAAAAGCAGCGCAGACGGGATTCCGTCCGACTTGAAGTGTCTGTGACCTACTCGTGAAAGAGGCCGGTTTGAGTTCATCAGCGCTGTGTGATGAGAACCTTCTATCGCATCGACGCAAGTTGTCTCTTGCTGTTAAGCAAAACTGGCTGGAAATCTCTCCTTTGCTGCAAACTTTGCAGACGAGCCTCATTTGTCTCCGCGATTTGAAGAGTTTGTGCATCGCGTTTGATTATTCACTGACTCACTCGGTTCTGCCTTCACCTCGCCGAACCCATCTCCGCCTGAACTGGAGCTTTTAAAGGCGTGAACGCGCTCTAATTGCCTGTAGCCTTTCCTTGCCCACACAGACACTGTTGCTTTGGCGAAAAATCTTTGAAACCGAAGCAAAAAGAAACTACAGTGACTCAATGTCGGAAAAGAAAAACTTTTTCAGTGTGCTTCATGCCTTTACGTGTCGCCCCGCCCGTGCGTGCTCGGTAGTAAACGCGAGCCGGCAAAAGCTGCCGTCTGTTGCGAGCGACTGTCCTGGCAAGGGAGAAGCACTTGTTGGTTTTCTCTTCACCTCAGCTTCCCTGGCTCTCTTCCCAGCCAGACCTCAGCCCGCGCAGCTAATCGACTCCAAAAAAAAAATATTGGAGTGGAAGGGAAATGGCACAGATTCCGACGATGAACTCTGTCCGCGGGGCCTTGCAAGGTTTTCACGTTCGCCGCTCTGATGTGTCAGACGTTTATTTTTAAGGGGGGGGGGGGGCTTTCCTCATGAGTTTGCTTTGCAGTCTCGCCGCATAGAAAGCCGGTCATTTCACGCCTGCGGTCTGCGCTGCTGGTGCGGTGCAACCCACCCCGGAGTTCCCACAGTCGTGGAAAACCTGGAAAAGTCAAAGATTTTGTGAAATCACTGAAAGTTTTTGAAAAGTCATGAAATTTGACTGTGTTGTTGCTCTCAGCTAACATAGGCTGTGTCTCCAACAATGCTACAGCTACACTGCCAGTCAACAGTTTGGACACACCCTGTTAATTTAATGTCTTTTCTTTCATTCTCATGATTATTGGCGTTGCAGTTTCTCACTGAAGGCATCAAAACTACGTATGAAGACACATGGAATTATGTAGGGAAAATAGCCTTAAAAAGCACATTTAGAGCTATTGAATGTTTTTCTTTGCTGCATAAGTAAATACAGTACATCTTGCTCATATATTTGATGTCTTCAGTGTCTATCTGCAGTGTAGAAAGTTGTAAGGTGTGTCCAAACCTATGACTGGTAGTGTATGTGAACAGAATAAGCCCAGCTGACTCCACCTGTGTAGTTTAGTCTTATTTGATCGCCTAAAGATTTCACCTTTAGTCACCTTTATGTTTGAAGGGATTTTTTAACCATGATGTAATTAGTGAAGGTTCACCTGTCTTTTAATTCAGGAAATCCTGTATTTCAATCTTGTGGTAGGGTCATGGAAAAGTCATGGGAAAGTTTAGAAATGTTGTCGGTGAAAGCGAGCGGGAACCCTGCGGCCTGAAGTTCAGCACAGACATTCATTGTTGTGTCTCAGTCGGAGGAGCGATCAGGGCTGAAGCTGACATGATTTCTTATTTACGCACTGATGTAGCCACTTATGATAAAACACAGCCGGCTGCACCGTCTGCTGTGGAGGGGAAATCCACATCCCGCCACTTCTCCCCACTCCTCGCACGGCAACGTTTTGCCATTGTCGCGACGGCTGATCGCCGCACGGCCGTTAAACTGTTGTCGCGTAATAAACAACCTCGTTTATTGTCGCGTTACTCGGCCGCAGTGACCTCGCCGTCCTGGGGTCTTTCGGCGCCGCTGCCACTGCCGCCGCGGCGCTGTGCGATCCCCGAGGTCCATAAACACAGCTGGCAGCGACGCAGGAAATCCCGGCTTCTAATCCAAGGAGAAGATCGGCATCTCCTGGACATTCCTCGCATTGCATCACGCTGTGGAAGAGGCGGCCCTCGTCTCCTCGCAGCGCACTCTTAAGACGTCGCATGTACAGACTTTGCATTGGAGGTGCAGTTTTTGCGCGCTGCGATAATTTGCATGCGCTCGTCTCCCGTGGAAACAGAGCCCGATTGGTTTCACCAGTCACTCTTGACGAGGATGCTCATTAAATACAAACATGTCATCGCGGAGCAAAGAAAAAAATGCATGTTTAAGTTGCATGGATGTGGTCGACATTAAACTCCGCACCTAAACTGATGAGCTCTAAGCAGTCACTGACGGGGCAAAACGCAGCCCGTTATTTACAGCGAACTACACCAGCTGCTCTCTTGCCCCCCGATGCAAGACTAAGAAATGCTGCTCCCCACCTTTTTTTCCCTCCCTTTGTGGTTGTAAGCGATTATTTTCCCCCTCTTACTTTTGCTGTTGGTTTAGTCGCCCTCTCGCTCCCCCGAACTCACAGTGCTGCAGCCGGGGAGCTGCACACTTCACTGAAATCAGCTCTTTCTTTGTACCCAAGAGCCGACAGCCAGCTAAAGAAGACATTGCAAACCTCCAGTGTAAAAAACAAAACAAAAGCACAGTGTTCCAACAAGTACTGCCGCCACCTGATTATTTGCATCCTGATATGCATATATCTAATATACGTATAAGTTTATATAATTCAGCTGTCATGTTTTCTTCTTTTTTCCATGATGGAGGTCAAGACCATTTTGCAGAAAATATATTGTTTGTTTGCACTGGAACTTGTCCCTAGAATCCGGATTACATTAAAGGATTACATTAAAACCAACATTAAAGGTCCGTATCACTGATGCCGTGGTTTGCAACCTTCCTTCACCGCTGATAGCTTCTGAAATCAGCCCCTCCGAGAAGTTCACTGAAACCCCCTCCAGCTTCGTGCCGCCTCCGCCAGACAGCTTCCAAAACACCAGGAAGTTCCGACCAAGCAGCAGGTTCAGCAGGAAGACAGAGCCTGGCTGTGTTGTGAGGGGAGGCCGCATGTAAACAGGTGGCTAAATGTTGTCGGTGGAGATTCTGTATTGTGTTGGGGATGTGAGAACGGGTGAAATCCGAGACCTTTAACGAGCGATGGCAGGCTGCGGCTCAGGCTTTGAATGTAAATCCAGCCGCCGCGCAGGGTTGTCAGCAGGGCTGCAACCGTGGGATCTCCCACCCCCCACCCCCCCCTGCCCTTTTTGGGTTGCCAGGCTCGATGATGGCTCGTTATTCTGCTCTCGGTCTCCCGAGGTCGACTCATCCTGTCTTTGGTTGCGGGGTTTTGATGTATTCCGCTCGTAAAAACCCGCCGCTGTAGTAAAATGTCACACACATCAGTCCGTCGCTGCGTCGCTGCAGGTGTCCGGAGGACGGGCCAGGTCCGGAACGCCGCTCTCAACACCCTCACGGCAACTTGGATGAATGATGTTTGCCTGCGCAAAGCCCCATTTTTTTCTGCCGCGAAAGTCAAATTCGACGGCTGTGGTTTCTGGGGGAGAAAAAAAAAAAAATCCTGCACAAAATTGAAACATCTTCTGCGGAAGGGGAAGCGACACCTCGGCACTGATTGATGCATGTGGGAAAATCAAACCTGCAGACTGTGGCGGTCCGCATCAGCTGTCCTTTCAGGCCCGCCGTCTTCTCTCAGAGTTCCAACAAAGTTATTGAGCGATTTGGTGTTGATGAGATTTGCCTTGTCAGCTTCATTTAGGGTTTGACTGTTTTGTACGAGCGTCTTGATGTCCCATTTCCTCAAAGTCTCTTCAGGAAGAACAAATCCGGGTGGAATTTCTTGCCGCACGACGATCAACGCGGGACTTTACTTGAATTTTGCAGCGAGCTGCTTTTACGAGCCGGAACTCTCCTCGGGCCTGCAGGGCTTGTTCAGCACTTCCACTCCTCCTCTCTTCCGCAGCGACCCCACTTTATTTCCCTCCCTCCCTTTATTTCCCTCCCTCTCTTTATTTCCCTCCCTCTCTTTATTTCCCGCCCTCTCTTTATTTCTCCTGCTTATGTTTTTTTTTGTCTTGTGTCCGTGGTAATTGCCGTGTCACCGTGTTTACCGGCGCTCCAGCACTTTGAAATAATTCTGTTGGAACTGTTCAAATGTCAAAATGTTTCGTTTTGAGAGGAGCCCACTGCTTTATCCATGATGAAACAGATTTTTCGGGAAACTCACCCCTGTATAATGAGACTGCGGAAAGACCGAAATTCCTACTCTGACCTGCAGAATTCAGTCTCGACTTCGGGTCTGTTGGAGATCAAAGTGTGAACACGGCAGTCAGTAAACTTCAAGCGGCTTCTTGATTTGAACGCGCTCAGAAATTGATGCACTCCGGGCGCTTTTAACATTATTCAAGTCGTTGTGAGCATTAGCGGCTCGCTGTCGCTAACTGTGCCAAGTCGGACTCTGTTTTCTTTGAATTTCAGCAAATGCGTTGAAATGAGGTGCAAACTTGAGCGAAAACGTGTGACCTGTGTGGAGAAGTGTTGGTGCAGAAAGAAATGGATGTGGTCGCAGTCGCCTGTTAGCAACTTCCACTTTGGAACATTTTTTAAAATTTCATCATCTCGAGAATTAATTAATTGTTGTTTTTTTTGACTGACAAAACAAGTAATTTTTCCCAAACTTTCCAGACTCATGCTTGGAACTGTCTTTGTCGTCCCCTCCCCCAGACTATCTTCGCCAAAGCTACGGGCTGTCGACGGACTTCGCGCCGCCATGCGACTACAACAAACTGGTGCTGTCCCTCCTCTCGGGCCTCCCCAACGAAGTGGACTTCGCCGTCAACGTTTGCACTCTGCTTTCCAACGAGAGCAAGCACGCCATGCAGCTGGACAAGGACCCCAAACTGGTGACGCTGCTGCTGGCCCACACTGGCGTCTTCGACGACTGTGAGTTCTCACAAAGACACTCGGCCGTTGTGCGACTATCTGGCGTGAAAGGAAATAAGAAGCCCCTTCTAAAGTCTAAACTTTATTTGATACTTAAATGAATCAAAAATCAGTTGTATTTCTCCACTGATGTACCCTCACAATACTTTTAATCCTACATGTCTGAATGCCAAGTGGTGTTTCTCTCATCTCGTGGAGGTTAAGTAGAAATAAAAATCCAGCCTCCATAGCGTTTGATTGTCTTTGTAGTCCTAAATATGATTTAACAAAGAAGAATTAATAAAACATGTAAATGGAAAAAACAGTGTCGCTGAACCGAAACTGATGCTTTGCCCCAACCCCCTTGTCCTCCTGCAGCGCTAGGCAGCTTCTCCGGGGTGTTTGGGGTGGACTGGAAGGAGAAAACCTCGCGGGATTTCATTAGGGTAAAGTTTTTTATTCTTCTTATTGTTAATTTGCCTGATCTTCATCGTGTTTTTTGCTCCCTGTCCCAAAGACGTTGCACTTTCTCTCAATTGGAAGCATTTAAATATTAGGTAGACACCAAGGAGTATCAAGAAAGAGTTTTTTTTTTTTTTTATAGAGCCGATTTAAAAAAACTTAAATAAGCTTTAAAAATAAGCTTTCTCTTTCACTTAAAAATCTTTTTGGCCTTGTTGCATGGCTCTTTGTACATTAAGCAGATTGAAAATACTCAACAAGTATTGAAATAGAAATCTGACCAATGAAGCCTCTTGCAAGATGATTTCTTCTTAGAGACGCAGTTCGTTGAGACGTAATTTAAGACCAACACACGGTTGGCCTGCAATCTGTCTCCAGCTGTATTTATCAGAAAGCTCTGCTCTCTGTCCTAATAACGTAGAGCCTTGGAGGGATTCCCAAATCATCATAGTCGAGTACGCAGACCTTGATTACACTTAATGCCACTGATCTCACAATGCCCACTATTGCAGCAGAATCTTGGCGGGATGTTTGCGGCAACGCTAGATTGTGGTGTCGTGAACAGCTTGCAATGTATCGCTAACGGTTGCCGTTCTTCCGCAGTTCTGGAAGGAGGTGGTGGAGGACACGGAAGTCAGGGAGCTGATCTGGGACAAGAACAGCACAGCACAAGGTAAGACACGCTTCGTCTAAAACACACACACACACACACACAAAAAAACAACAATCACAAGTGATACAAGCATCGACTCCATGGGTGTATTATTATCGGACCGCCAATATGATGGCCCACCAGTCTTCCCCAGTGGCCACTTGAGGTACTGCAGCAAAAAAAAAAAATCCCATGGGCCCAAAAAGCATTTTCCCCATAGACCTCAATACAAAAATAAACACCTTTAAAACGGCTGACAGGACGACTGTGACCTGAATCGCGATTATAGATTTTTTCGCTATTGGTCTTTAAATCGTTTAAAAAAAAAAAAAAAGGGAAAGAAGATAAAGGCCTGAAAATGACCAGAAAAGAGTTTACTCCCGGCGTGACGTCCCAACGTCATACGTGCTGCTGTGTCTCAGCTCAGTCTGACTGGCTGCGTCCTGACACGTCTGTAAGTGGCGTTCTCCAGGATCGCTCCGATTGGCCAAAGAGATCATGTTAGCATAATTCCAAAGTGCAATCGCGAGCTTGTTTGTGCAGACTTAGCTTTAATTTCACACCTGTGATACCTTTAAAAACCGAGCTCCAGCTGTGCACACACACACACACACACACACACACTGGTCACGCCCCTCCCTCACCACGGCGCTGGTGTTGTCCTTTGCAGACGGTACGTTGCGCGAGGAGCGCCTGCACAGCCTCTTCCACCCTCCGCGGAATCCCGGGATCAAAGACATGGAGGCCCAGCGGGTGCTGCAGATTGCCGTCATCCTGCGGAACCTCTCCTTCGAGGAGGCCAACGTCAAGCTGCTGGCGGCCAACCGAACGTGCCTGCGCTTCCTTCTGCTCTGTGCCCACTGTAACCTCATCTCACTCCGGCAGCTCGGACTCGACACGTTGGGCAACGTGGCCGCGGAGGTCGGTGCACCCGTCACGTTATCGAGCTATTACTCATCTATTACTCACCCCCCAACACACACACACACACACACACACCCTTCCCCATCCCTCAGTTTTAATTTGACGTCATGCATTTGAGGTTAATAGAAGTGCCAGATGGGTGCGATCAGAGAAGCTTAACAGCGACACTTTATAACACCAAAAAGAAAAATCACATTTTCAATTGAGAATGAGGAAGACTTTGATTTTTTTTTATTACTAAGTCAACATACATTTAATTGAGCTGTAATTATTATTTTTTTTTTATTATGTTTTTATTGGATTTTCCCAAATTTTTTTTTTTAACAACAAACATACATTTAAGGTACAACAACTATCAAGACAGAGCCAAAATATGAACAATTTCCACCCCAAACAAAGAGGTGATGCAAATTAAAGCAGTGGGAAAAAAGTTTTTGGACACCGTTAAAATTTTACCCAATCCAAATTAGTGTCATGAAACATTCTCCAGAGATTGTTTTGTGTATGTTTCAAAATATCTGGCTGTATCAGAGACACACAGACAAATGGACATCATTTGGTTGCTCAATATTCTTACAGTTGTTGCACTCTGGGTGTTGCAAGGGAAGTCATCCTGCTGAAACATCCAGTCCTGAGCTGGACAGAGCAGTGCACGTGCAGCATGTGGGTCAATGTTGGCAATGGCACTGAAATAAACTGCACTTGGAGACTCAACCGGTTCTTCGCACAACGTAGTGCGAGTAGCATCGTAGATATGAAGCCATTCATGGGAGCAGACACGAGCCACTGCGTCCCCTGACACCACAGTAGTAGGACGGAATTTGCACAAATTCATTCATTGACGGCAGCCAAACAGCATCGGCTTAGTTGGACTGTCGAATAATCCAAAAAATAATTTGCTCCCACTCAAAAACACACATCTGCCCAGTGATTCACTTGGAGGCAGACTGGGCGGTGAGTCCAACACAGTCAGACCAGCCCCTCCTTTGGTATTATTTTAAGAATTTAGCGCCATGTCTGCCAAGCAGTCTAGTTTTTCTAAATAATTTTTTTGCACGTCAACTGCAGAGGCTGAGAAACTCCTCCCCCTTCATCTCTCAGCCATAAAATAGTCACACCGACTGACTGACTGTTGGCAGTTGCTGTTTGAGGCTGAGTTCAGATTCGTCTTATCGTCACATTTGTTGCTCTGAAATCCATATAAATGAGCCAGCGTGCTCTATTTATTTTATTTTTATTTTTTTTATAAACCGTATGTGCAGATTGGTCCCTGATAAAATCAGTTAAGCCTTTGATGCCACTAATTGGAATGTGGGGCTCAGGACACATTACACGTTCTTGCAGATATGTGGCAGCGCTCTCTTGTTATCTCTGCATCTCTGTGATTAAAATAAATAGCACCGGAAATTCTGGATTGATTTCTTTCTCTCTCCCTCTCTCTCTCTCTCTCTCTCTCTCTCTCTCTCTCTCTCTCTCTCTCTCTCTCTCTCTCTCTCGTTCGTTTTTCAAGAGGTTACTGGCTGATGAGAAGGCATATGATTAAATAATAAGTCTTTTTTTTAATGTATATTTCTGCTCTTTTTAGCTCCAGCTGGATCCGGTGGACTTTCGGATGACTCATCTAATCTTTCACACAATCACCAAATGCTTGATGTCCAGGGACAGATTTCTCAAAATGAGAGGTGAGGCCGCCGCACTGCGCCTCGTCTTTGAACGCGCCTGTGTTCTCAGCTATACGTTCAGCTGGCTCACGCTTGTGCCCCGCCCCCGTGTCCCCCCTCGCTAGCGATGGAAATCCTGGGCAACCTCAGCAAGGTGGAGGACAACGGCGTGCTGATCTGCGAGTACGTGGACCAGGACTCGTACAGGGAGGTCACGCTGCTGCTCACCCTGCCCGACCTCATGCTCCTCATGGCCTCGCTGGAGGTGCTGTACCTCTTGGCTCAGCTCGGAGAGATCCCCTGCAGCAAGATCGCCACCGTGGACCACAGCATAGGTTGGGGTCCTCTCCTGTCTTTCACCCGGTTCGACTCAGTGAAATCATGTTGACTTTGATATATCTCATCGTTTCTCCTCCTCCACCTTCTCAGACCTCCTTGTGCGACTCGTCTCTGTCGACCTTCACACGTTTGGGCCCGACGCGCTGACGGCAGTGCGGCTAATAGAGCACCAGGCCAACGCCGAGCAGGCGGCCGAGGTTCGGCCGCAGCTGGTGGAGCAAGTGCCCGCAGCCACGCAGGGGGCGGCGGTGGCCGGTGAGTTTCCTCCTTCCAACGTTTCAGAGTGAAAAAAAATAAAATAAATGAAATTTAAGGGCAAGGATTGCTGTGCTGCGCTTTGAGTTGATCAGATTTATTTTATTTTTTTGCAAAACCAAGGAGCAAAGCCGTTAACAAAGTAAAAAAGTTCAGTTTAAAAAAGTGAGCTGGTTGCCTATAAAAAAAAATAAATTAATTGGCAGTGATCATTTTTCTGCAAACAAATACTGTATTCAATGTTATTTTCAGTGCCTTGCAAACCGCTCCATTTGTTTTTCCGATTTCAGTTCATTTTACCAGTGCTTGCGGCCTTTCGTTTTTTTTTTCTTTTTCCCTGTTTCCAGTGTCTCTTGTAATTCAGAAGCATATATGGGGAAAAAAAAGATATTTCTAATCTCATTGCCGCATAACGCTACACTTTAGACATCTGCGCGTGCCTGCGGCTCCTTTGCCGCCCAGTGCGAGTGGTTTGCTGCGCGTCGTCAGCCTGTGTCACAACTGGAGGTAAAGACAAAGGGATATGAAATGCGGGCCTGCTGAAGGAGCCTTTTGAAGTAACAAGTGACACCTGGTGGGAAAAGTGAATTCTGTGATTTTGGGTGGCACTCCTTTGGCTACTGAAGTCGTCAGTTTGCTGACATCTAGTGGACGGACGGGGCATCAGCAGAGTCCTTGAGTGGACTATTTTGTGGCTTTAACGGTTGTGACTGTTCTCTTCCCCCCCATCAGCACCAAGGGTCTCGGCTCAGTCCAATCAACCGCCAGCCGGTATTGTTGAACTCGACGGAGAGAAGTTTACACTGCAGTGGTGAGATTATTTCTCCGACGGATTTAAATAAAAAAAAAAAACAAGGAGAAAGACACCCGTCACGTCCGAGCATCTCGCAGCCGTTGATAATCATGTTGTTTCTCTCAACAGGCTAAAGGCACACTTCGAGACGTACCCCGATGGCTCCGTGTCTCGATCTGAGATGTACTCGGAGTATCTGTCCACATGCAACAAAATGGGACGGGGCAACATCTTGAACTCCACCGGCTTCCTCAAGTGTCTGCGGTGAGTCTCGCTCTCCCGTCAGGCTTCTGATGGATGGCTGTCCTCTGGCCTGGCGTGTGCAGAGCAGTCCGTGCACTTTTTTTCTTTTCCCCCCCTATCCAGAGCAGCTTTGAACGAAGCGAGATAAAGAATAAGAAGTGGAACAAAGTTAATGTTGTAATCTTTTGAATCAAAATGCGTTTATTCCTTTATGTAGCATATATCTGTCCAGCCCTCTCCAACTTGATCAGTTTCACTGGCGGCGTGCTGTGTTTTGGCAGCACAATGTGCCTCAGCAGTACCTAAAAACATCAGAGGTGTGTGTGCGTAAACAGGACGGTTCAGCTCCGGTTGACTGGACGTTTTCCTGTCGGTTGAGTTTTGAAGCTCGTAGCCTCGACTTTAACCCCGAACACAGCTGAATCGCTGAAATATTTCTTTCTTTCTTTTTTTTTTTTGTGTCTTTGGGTGTATTTGTAATGTTTTTTTTTTTTTTACAAAAAAAACAGTGGTCATAAGCAGTCGGACACGGTGGCAAATCGGCTAATAGCCAGAGACACAGACACGTAGCGTCAGGGTTTTTGCCAAAGTCTCGCCAAAGAGGCATTTTAAGTGGCGTCGGTGACCTTGAGTTAGAGCACACTGTGCCACTCTGGGTTCAAACTAAGTTTGGAGAAACACAAGGGGAAGCATTCAGATTTTTCCATATCGTGAGGACGGAGGAAGAAAAAAAGTTTTGCACTGGGTGTTAGAAAAGGTTAAAGTGATGTCAGTTCTAGAGATATTTACCTAAAGTGTCGTTCTTTTGGTAAAACTAGTCTTGCAACTTAGAAAACTAGCTACTGGACTTCTTAGTCTTCTTCTAATAAACCCCCCCCTGCCCCCCCCTCTCCTCCACCTGCACGCCCCTACAGGACTGTGTTTCCCAACCACACAATGAGGCGACCCGAGGAGGCCAAGTCCAACGGTCAACTGCAGATTTTTCTGGTGGGTTTAAGGCGAAGGGCGATTCCCCTGCCCATCCAGCTGTACTACCAGCAGCCTCACCAGCAGCAGCAGCAGCAGCAGCAGCAGCAGCAGCAGACTCCTGCAGCAGCTGCGGCTCTTCCTCCCCCAACAGCCAGGCACGAAGCTCCCGGAGACCCTCAAGCGCCGCCTCCAGGTAAGCTAAGAGCTGTTGAGTTGAGGATGTGAAGGGTGAGACAAAAAACAGTGTGCAGGTTCAGTGACGGAGCAGCGGAACCTAAACGGCAGTTATTTTGAAAATACCTTTCGCTATTGTCGTTACAACTTGAATCATCTTTTTAGGGTGCCATTCTTGAATTTATAATTCAAGATTTTTTTATTATGATATTTTATTTTATTTGTCATGATTCAAGCATAACACACTTTTGGAGTCTCTCAGCTCTCATGCGGAAAGTAAAAATAGAATAAAAAAGATTGAATATTAAACACCTCCATATCGCCAAAAATAAAATTAAATAATTACAGTTATGTAGTAATGTTGTAATAAAGCACTATTTTTAATTCACAAAATCCCGAAAAAGACCAATAAGTTGAAGCACTTTTCCTGCTCACCCAGTAACGCTCAAAGTTCAGTTGCTTGTCATAAATGCCACTGATTCATTGCAAATAAGTTGACCTTAATATTGTCACGTCTTATAAGAAAGCTTCCAATTTGTTGCCGCAAGCTTTGCTCTTTTTGAATCAAATCCCAACGCCTGCCGTCGCTTGTTTTTAGCACATTTTTCTGCACATGAAAAGAACAAAAAACAGTTCTTGCAAACACACGAATCCGAGAGTTGCGGACGCTAAGTTTCTGTGCGTTTGGTGTCCATTCAACCAGGCTTGCCGCTGGGGCACCACAGTCCTGGAGCCCAGTTCGTCAGGCTGAACACCAGCGGCGCCAACCCCTCTGTGGCCACCGCCACCACCACGGAGCTTCCCCACGCAAACCAGCAGCAGACTGTTCCCCGCCAGCCTCCTCCGCTTTCCCCGGCCAACCCTCCACAAATTCGACCCGGCCCGACGGTCCAGATCGCCACCTCGGCGGCTCCTCAGAACCACAGTCCCCAGGGTGCCGCTCCTCTTCCTCCTCCCGCGACCACCCAGCAGCAGCAGCAGCAGCAGCAGCAGCACTCGGTCACGCTGTTCCAGCAGGTGCCGCAGGGCCACATCCTCACCGCCAGGGTGCACGGCGTGTGCCCGCCCCTCGCCCAGCACTCGCCCCCTCCGCCCCCCCACGCCGAGCCCCAGGCCAACGCCGCGCCCGCCGCCCCCCAGGGGCCGCAGCGCCTCGCCTTCCAGAACATCGCCCCCAAGCCGGCGCCGGGCCAGCAGGGGGCGCCGGCCGTCACGATAGCCGCCACTGTCGCCGCCGCTCCCAGCCAGCAGCAGCAGAGCGTGGTCATCGTGGGTGCCGGGCCTCAGCAGAACCCCGCCTACGCCCCGGCCATCCACCAGATCGTGCTGGCCAACACCTCTGCCATCCAGATCGCCGGGCAGCCCGCCGCCACTTCCAGCCCCTCCCACAACGCCCAGGTCCCGTCCGGTCAGACGGTCGGCCAGGCGCTGTCCATCAAACGCCATCAGCAGCAGCAGCAGCAGCAGCTCCAGATCATCTCCCAGACTCCTCCCCCCTCACAGCCTACCTCCGCCGAGTCCAGCTTGATCAAACAGCTGCTGCTTCCCAAGCGAGGGCCCTCCACGCCGGGGGGGAAGCTCATCCTGCCGGCGCCGCAGATGCCCCTCCCCAATAGTGCGGCAATGGCGGCGGCGCCTCCCCAGCAGCAGATCATCTACCAGACGAGCTACGCCGCCCCCAACGCCACGGCGGCGCCGCCGCCGCCCCAGCAGCTCAACGTCCAGCTGGTTCCCGGTCCGCTTGGCCAGCTGATATCCACGAGCGGCGCCGGGGCGGCGGCCACGGCGACCATCATCCAGGGACCCACCACCTTCACCGTGGTCCCCAACGCCGGCTTCGCCACGTCCGTGGCCTCGCCCCCTTTCCCCTCCGTGACCCCGCCGCCGCCGGCGCTGCGGGGGGACAAGATCATCTGCCAGAAGGAGGAGGAGGCCAAGGACGCCACGGGGCTGCACGTCCACGAGCGGCGGATCGAGGTGATGGAGAACTCCTCGCTGGCGGCGGCGAGCCCCTCCAACGGCACGGCCAGCAACGGCGATGTGGTGGCGGCGCGCGGCGGCGGCACCGCCAAGCTGCTCAACGGCCGCAAGTGCGCCGCGGAGTCCAATCTACCTCCGTACCACTCAGGGAACAGCCAGCAGGGGGCGCTCAACGGGCCGGCCAATGGGAAGCCGGACTCCACCGCCGCTGCCTCCCAGCCAGAGGGCGCCGCCGCCGCCGCCGCCGACCCCAAACGGACTCTGGTCAACGGCGTGTGCGACTCGGAGCGCGGCGACAGAAACATTCCAAATCACATCGCTTCCAAACAGCACCTGGGCAATGGCGAGGTGGCCCCTCCCCCTCCTACACTTCCGCCTCCCCCTCCGCCCCCCCAGCAGGACACTGCCAAAGCCCAGCAGGGCGAGCGGCTGCCCAACGGACCCCTGGCGGCGGCGGCGGCGGCGGGCGGCAAGCCCCCCTCGGAACTGACCAACGGACCTCTGGCGGCGCCCGTCCTGAGGCAGCAGCTGCTCCCCAACTCCACCCTCCCCTCCACCGTCTCTCTTACCTCCCAGAGTGCTGCCAACGCCAACGGCTTGACGTCCGAGCCGCGCGGCCTCAAGAGGCCGGCAGAGAACGAGGACCGCAGCACGGCGGCGGCGCCCTCGGGGATCCCCAACAAAGTGGGCGTGCGTATCATCACCATCAGCGACCCCAACAACGCCGGCAGCAGCGCCACCATGGTGGCGGTGCCGGCGGGAACGGACCCAAGCACAGTAGCCAAAGTAGCAATAGAGAACGCCGCCCAGCAGAGGAACTGCTCTCCCGCGCAGGCGGTCGTCTCCACGGTGAGTGAGCTTCTCGCACGCGCCGCAGTCTGCTGGCGAGACGCGTCGCAGATACTTGCAAGAGGGTGTTGTGTGTTCCTCCAACGGCGCGAATTCAAGCTGTTGTCGCTTTTTTTTTTTTGTTTGGTTTCCCAGTTAGAAGGTCCAGTGTGTAATAATTGGAGATTTTGAAGAAGAAACAGCGACATCAACTGGTTACATTTTAGATTGCAGCATGTTTCATTCTCTCTTTCTCGTCCTCCCGAGTTTTCCAGTGAACTACGGTGGCCTGTGCACCCAAATCTGGATACGTCATCCACCTTCCTCTTTGTGTGTTTATTTTAGGAAGCGAGCGTTCACCCCAACAATGAAATGCGCTGTCAGGCAGCTGGATTGTCCACACAGGGCTTCCTTAGAAACATGGCGGGCCAAGATGGCAGCTAACTGGGAGCAAGACCCTTGGTCTATGTGTGTTCTTATACATAAATAAAAATCTTTCTATGGGTAGGAAAAGCAAATTATTTATATTTTACTGCAGGTAAACACTTTTATTAATGTATTTATGAGCAGAACATTAAGCTTTTACTAATATATAAATAACCAATGAAGCCAAATATTACATTCTGGACCTTTAAACATTTGAAACTGTATCTGAAGTCTTTGCCTCGGAGCGTTTTTGCCATAAAACGAGCTCGGGGACGCTGATGTTGGGCGAGTCGCTCGCATCGCTCACAAAAGCGTCGGGAGGTTAAGAAGGTGAGGCCAGTTAAGACCATGTGGCCCTCGCTGATACCCACCTCCCACAGTAATGCAGCTGAGAGAACAACTCGCGCCGCCAGACCGGCCGCGGGTTACTTCTCAGCCGACAAACGCTCAACTAGCCCGCGAGCAACTCGTCCGTTGTGGTGCTGCACATGTACTGTGTTTTCTATGCTGTTTGTACTTTCACTGTGTTTATCCACGAGCCATGGGCGGTTGAAACCAGCGTTTTTCAACCGTTTTTGAGCCACGCCACATTTTTTACTTTGGAAAAATTTGGTGGCACACCACCAACTAAAAATATTATAAAATTAGACTTTTTAGCCAAATAATGACAATATATCCTCTTTATTTATTTGTACTTCTGCAGTGTGCAACCTGGGCCTGTTTAGATGCACACAAAGCTGATGTCCTGGGAGGAAAATGGCCTGACATTCCCTTTAAAGCACAGTCCCTCAATGGAATTTCATTCTTTTTTTCAGACCAATTACGTGAAATAAATAATTTTTCGCACAAAGGTTGAAAAACACCGGTCTAAACCATCGAATGAAGTGACTTTGTATTGATTACCGTAGTTCAGTCGGGTTGTTCTTGTTGTGCAGAAAGTGGTGCGACCTTCATTCTGGCGCCGACCTTGTTTCTTTGACTGAATAACTTTTCCTCACAATTCAGATTAAATGATGCATTTAGTTGTTCGCCGTCATCGCAGCAATTTTCCCTCCGTGAGACACGAGAAGCGTCTGTCGAAATAATCCCATCAAATCAGGAGACCGCCAATGAGCCACACTGGCATCGAGAAGTCGTCACTCGTTTGACCTGTTGACCTCTCCCGCAGCCAATCGTCACGCCATCCCCGCCGCCCGCCCCCCAGCCCAACCACGGCTCTCCCCTCCCCTCGACGCAACCGAGCCCCGCGGTGCCGCTGGAGCAGATCAGGAAAGCGGGGCAGAACTTCAAGTGTCTGTGGCAGTCCTGCAAACGGTACGCACTGTCTGGGGAGAGGGAGGGCAGTCGATGCCTGTAGATAATCCAACTGTTCATTACGTTTTTCTTCTTACTCTACAAACATTTTATTTTAGATCTATTTTGTTATTTCTTTTTAATTATTATAATTTTTCCTTCTCTTTGCACTCCTTTTTATTTTATAAACCTCCCCAATGTGGGATCCATAAAGCCGTTCTATTTTATTCCAATCCACGCCCCACTCGCCCGAGCCACCGCCGCTGGACCTCCACTCACATCTGGTGGTTTCCTCCCCCGCAGGTGGTTTGAGACGCCGTCCCAGGTCTTCTACCACGCGGCGACGCTGCACGGCGGGAAGGACGTGTACAGCGGCCAGTGCCTGTGGGAGGGGTGCGAGCCGTTTCCCAGACAGAGACTATCCTTCATCACGCATCTACAGGCAAGACCCCCCACCCCACCAGTCCTGATGGTCCTGACGGCGGCCTGTGGGAGAACCGGAAGTTCTCGTCCTTTATAACCAAGTGTCACCGCACGGGTGTTAGAAATTTTTGTCTTTTTCTATTCTAGGATAAGCACTGTTCTCGAGAGGCTTTACTGGCTGGACTCAAACTAGAGGAGCAGCAGGCACAAAGTCCCAATCAGTCGTCATCACAGTGAGTGCACCCGTTTTCACGTGCGATTAACGTGTCGAACCGAAGCTTAAAGTGGCGTCGTCCAAACCTTTCCAAACCGGTCAGGCTCCTTCCGACAAACAACCTCTTGGAACACATTTGGAAGGCAAAAAACTTGGCAGCTATTTGATCAAACCCACTGTATTACAGTACATGCAAGCAGACTGATCCAAATTCCTATTGCATTCTCAGCCATGTGGCCACAGCTCAAGGCCCCCTATTGGTCGGAGGAAAGACATGAGTGAATGTGGAATTTAGTTCTAGCTGCTGCGCAGGAGTAAATACCCGCAGCTTTGTACAGTGGTGGAAAATCTTTTTTGGACACCTCATGCCTTTGTGATGTACTGAGTCGCAGCAAGAGTCGGTCTTTGAGTCTTCAAGTGCAGTGAAGTTTAGTTTGACCAACACCGACCCACATGCTGCACGTGCACAGTCCTGTCCAACTCAGATCTGGATGTTTCAGCAAGGTGACGTCATTTCCAACATACATACAGAGGACAAGAACTAAAAGAATTGATTTTTTTTTTTTACTTTTAAAATACACAAATACTGGCAAATATTTAATGACAATAATTGGGATTGAATAAATTCTAACACATTTTACAGACTATTTTATATTTCAGTTGACGTGACAATTAAATATCCTCCCCTCCGGTGGCGTCTCACAAATGACATTGATGTGCCGATTTATTTATTTATTCATTTTTATTTCTTCAAAGGACTCCACCGGCGGCAGGCAGTAGTACTCCAGCACAGCGAGCACCAAAAGCAATTGTGAATCATCCGAGTGCAGCTCTCATGGCCCTTCGCAGAGGCTCTCGAAACCTGGTCTTCAGGGACTTCACAGTGAGTAGACCAGGATGCGTGTCGCCAACACCTTTCTCAGGAGAGGCGTGCGCTTTATCCAGCCCCGGTGCCGCTGCACCGACGCTCGGGTCGGGGAGCCGTTGCTGGAATTGCGCGAAAGGAATTGTGACATTTTTGCCGTTTTTCCATCTTTTAGAATCTGCCCTGCTTTTATCTGTTGACACGAAAAAAGGGTGAACAATGCAAAAGACATTTCCTAATGCTTAAGGGAGTAAAAATTGAAAAGAGACATAATGGAAATCAACTACTGATGAGAACGTCAAACTGCAGGATTATTGCATCATCCACTGGTTTTTGATTTGGTTTGCCAAAGTCCTCTCAGATCCAGGTTCACACCACATATTGGTTTATTGTCATGGACGCATAATTGCTAATGGGTGGAACTGGAAGGACACGGTTGAATAAAGTTTTTTTTGGTTTTTTTTCCCACTGGGAAAGGCAGTTTTCGTTACGGTTTTCTCTTAGCAGTCCAAGTCAGCATTAACCCCAGATTATCCAGCCAAATAAGAAAATGTCACTTGAGCCCAAATCCAAAAGAGTTTGAGTAGCAAGTAAGTGAAATGACATCTTTGATTTTGTCGGTTTCAAGTTGCTTTTGGTTGTTGTCCATCATCATCATCATCATCATTACTACGGCTGTCAACATTAACGCGTTAATTGCGATTACTTAAATACAATCCATAACGTGTAAAATGTCTTTAATCGCATTTCAAGCGTAAGCCTTTTTGTCCCATTTACTAACCCGTAGTCGGCCAATGTGGCTGGTTTCTGCGCAGAAATACTTTAAATTATGGGCTTAAAACTGCCTTGAAATGCAAAATAACAGCATTTTACACATGCAATTCAAACCGCGATTAATCACAGTTAAATATGAAGATTCTTCGATTAATCGCGATTAAAAAAATGAATAATCGTTTGACAGCCATATCCACCCACATGCATCTTACAACTCTTCTCCTTTCTTCTTTTCTAGGATGAGAAGGAGGGACCAGTAACCAAACACATACGACTTACTGCTGCCTTAACGTTAAAGAACATCGCCAAGCACTCGGAGGGCGGTCGCATGTAAGTGTCGAGCGTCCGGGCCGCCGCGAGCCGTCGAGCGCACCTGGTCGCCACATATTAAAAATCTGAGGAGTAAAAGTTTCTTTTTCTCACTCCCCCCCACCTCCCCCCTGGCAGGTTGGTGAAGAGGCACGAGACGCACCTGTCTGTGCTGGCACTAAGCAACATGGAGGTCTCCACCACGCTCGCCAAATGCCTTTACGAACTCACGCGCGCTCTCCAGGCTTGACGGCCGACCACTTCGCCTCCCCCCCACAACAAACCTCGTGGACGTCCTCTCCCACAGCCCCCCCCCTCAACCGGGCCCTCCCCAAGCCACTTGTTGAGACGTAGCGGGTCTGCAGGCGGAGGGAGGAGGAGGAGGAGGAGGAGGAGGAGGAAGAGGGGGGGAGAGAACGAGAACCGAGATCCCCTCCCTGCCTCCGTCACGACTGGTGCGATCAAAACTCCCGCTTTTCTTCTTCTCCTCCTCCTCCTCCTCCTCTCCCATCCCCTCCCCCACTCCTGCCCTAATGGCCGAGCCATGTTCAAGCCCTCCTCCCACCTCCCCATCCAAACCCCACACGCACGCACACGCACACACACGCACACACACGCACACACACACACACGCACACACACACACACACACACACACACACACCAAAAAAACTGCCATGGGGTCTTCCACCAGCTGCCCACCAGGGGGAGCTTTTTAAGACTGCTTCCCTGAGGGACCCAACCAACGAAACCCCGAACAGGAGCACATCTCGTTTGAGTCCCTCCCCCTGCCCCCCCTTCCCTCCCCTCCCCTCTCCCCCCCTCAATCAAGTCTATTCTCCTCCTTCTCCTCTTCATCCTCCTCATGAGCGGAAGTGCGCGTCGGAACAAGCGGCCGTCGACTGAAGAGCTCGGGTTTGGCGGCGGAGAAGGGGCAGAGCCACGATGCGTCGTCCCACAGGATTGGGCGGAGGAGAACTCGGCTGGTTACTGGCGCAGAGATTTTTTTTTTGTTTGTTTTGTTTGTTTTTTTGTTTTCCTTTAGAAACTTGGTAGCTTGGTTTTCTTACTTGAGTCAATATATTTTCACTTATTTATTATTGAAATGAATACCATTACAATTAATGAAAAAAAAATCCTGTAAATATGTTGTGAATATATATAAAGAAGATCTTTCATGCCGATGCAGCCACTGGAGAACTTGCTCTGTGGAGTAATAAAAGCATTACTTCCTAGGATTGAATAAAGTAGTATGTTTTTTTTTTTTTGTTCCTGTTTTTTTTGTTTTTGTTATCTTTTTGTTTTTCTTTTTTATGATCCCTGGTCCACTTGTATCTAATGTGATTCTATACTCAGCAGTGGATGAATGTACTTAAAAACCTGTAAATAATTCTGCAAAGGTACTGATGCTGTAAAGCTTAGGGGAGGGGGAAAAAAACAGTTTTTTGTGGAACTGTGACATTTTTTGTATTATAATACCTTGTAGAACTCATTTTGCTGGCTGAAAGAGTATGGAATAATATATCAAGTCATTTTGTAGAAGAAAAAAAAATATTGAAGGTATTCTCTTCCCTTCCTTATACCCTGCCCCCCACGACCTCCCCTCAGTGCGCACACACGCAACGCACACACAACACAGATTACATATATCCACTGTAAGCGTTTTGTCATTGTACGGGCACAGTGCGCGTACCAAAATTTTTTTGTATTTGTAAATTGGTTTAAATACATGGAGTTTTTATACAGGTTTTCTCCTGTGTTCTTTGCTTTACGTGCAGGTATGATATTTTCTTCACTACGTTTTTTCTATCTTAATATAGTGTGGAGTTTTATTGTACTATTTTTTCATTCTTAATACCATGCCACATTCCGGCTCACGTCCTCAGACTGTCCTCTCTACCGTGTGTTGTGTAACATTTATGACTGCCTGTCGTATTAGCATCTGACCGGGGCAAACCCAACCATCCTCATTTCTGCGGTGTCAGTAGGATGTGTGACTATACATAGACCTAACAGTCTGTTAGAGATTGGCTTTATTTACTTTGGTGACTGTTTATAGTTTTTAAATAAAACACTGAACATTTTGCTTTGGTTTTTACGCTTGTTTCATTATTTTGACCTTTCTGCATCATGGAATTTCTTTCAACTGAAAAAAAGTACATCTATATATTTTAGAGGTGTGAAGTGTTTTATGGTACAATATTGTTGCCGAGCAATTTTAAGAGCACTTAAAAAACAAAAAACTAATAATTAATGCTGCCAGAACGTTGATGCGATTTCCAACTATGACCACTAGATGTCAGTAAGGTAAACGGTTGATCAAAGTGTGGCGTTCCTGTCCTTTTTAGTAACACATACAACACTTTTAAACATACTTACGGACAATACATACAAGTTTTTATTTCCTATGTCTGCTGGAGCCTCTCCCAGCTGTCTTAGGGCGAAGGCAGGGTGACACCCCGGACAAGTCGCCAGTTCATCGCAGGGCCACACAGAGACAACCAACTATTCAAACATTTTAAAAACTTCAACTTATTTGCGCTACTTTGCAGTTAAGCCATGGATACACATAACAGATAAAGATATATTCAAGTTCAGCTCAAGAAAGTTCTTTCCTCTGTACTTTAATGAGGAAATGGTTCGAGTGAAGTTTTTGCGTTACAGGTTTTTTGTACTTGTTGCTATCAAAGCTTTTCATGAATCTCTCCAATGCAGATGGTTTAGAAATATGAAGAAGGGGCTGCTGACCACACAGTACTTAGCCTCTATCACGATTTTGAAACAAATCTCATCCAAAAAGTAGAACTCTCTTTATTCCGTACAGTGTGGCGGTTCCACTAGGGGGCGCCAGCACCACCAACAATCATCCCGACCACAAGACATGTGGCTGAGACTTTGTGAAAGCTACACTCCGTTTTTTAGGCAAAAACAAATCCCGGTTCCGGCGATTCATTGTCATCTTGTTGAAGGAGTTCAGGCGCTTGGAACAGTTTAGAAAGTGCAAACAAGTCGCATTTAAAAGGTGAGTAATAACACTTACTAGTTAGCCAACTGTTAGCGAGCTAAAAGCGACGTAAGCAGGTGTTGTTGTGAAGAGCAGCGGGTTAGCTCTTGGCTAAAACGGCTGACTGTTTGCTAGCCAGATAGCTGGCTAACTTGTGACCTTCAGTGCAACAGTCTTGGCTGATATCACAGACAATTTAGCCGTGCGTGTTGCTGTGCTACCAACAAACGGCTAGCCGTGGAAAAAGGCTAGCCGTAGCTGCCTGTGAGTTGCGCTACACTGGTACTGTTGTCGAGTCGGTGCTAATTTCGTGCGCCGCAGCCAGGCCGTGCCCGTTCAAAACCACAGCAAAGCGTTGTCGATAAGCGTCATGATTGCTTGTCAGCTGCTGTTTTTTTCAAATACTTCGACTATTCTCATTTCGTATGTTTGCAAAAGCGTTTCATCCGTAAATGAGGTCAACGCTTGGGTGAGCAACAAAAACATCACGTTTGTCGGGACACACTGTTAGTAATAACAGTTTTGAGTGGACCTGCCTCGCTGCCAAGTCTTTTCAAGACACCCGCCTCCATTCATTCGCAGTCCGGATGTATTTTATGCACAGATTTAACGTCTGCAAAGTAGGATGTTAATAATGAAATCTCTCAATGGAGGCTGGTTCTGGGTCAGTTTTCAGACGTCCCGGTCTCTCGCACTGTAACTCGTTGGTGAGAAGGGGGTCGACTTGCGTAGACTGATTCTGAAGCCCGTTTGCTGAAGAAAATAAGCGCGGTTTAAATAGTCTTGTGATTGAAACATTAGTTATTTAGTTTGGTTTGTTTGTTTGTTTGTTTGTTTGTTTGTTTGTTTGTTTGTTTGTTTATTCATTCATTCATTCATCCATCCTACTGTTTTCCACTATGGCCAAACAGTACGACTCAGTGCAGACTTTTTGGGCAATTCCGCCAACAATATTCTACCTTGTGGATCGTGAGTTATTTTAAGGCTGAAAAGCGAATATTTGAAACACTTACAGACAATACACAGCCCAATTGTCAAACGTTTAAATGAAGGGTTTCTACTTGTAAACCATATCCATAAACGACTTTGTGACTGAATTTTATTTCAATAAAAGACTTGGGGTTCAATATTTTTCATATAGTTTGCAGGTCAAAAGCCGCACAGGCTAATTTTAGCAGCTCACATTGGACTCACTGAGGACGACTCAGGTGGCACCAAATCAAACCTGATTGAAATGCCCCCCTCCATCCCCAGCAATAAAGTTTAAGGTTTTCCAGCTGCCCATTTGTAGGCTGGTCATTAGTGCCTGGTAGTTAGTAATTCCTCCTAATGTCTCCTTCCACGTTGACGCACTCTGTCTCTTCTGTAGCAGCGGCGATCAGGACAGCCGGGGGCGGACATGACTGGAGCAGGAAGTGGTGAGATTTCATGCTGCAAAAGTTAAAAAAAAAAAAAGAAGAAAAGATTGATTGATTGATTGATTATGTGTCTGTTTGCTCAGGAGGCCAGGGCCCGCCTGATGGGACGGACGCCGAGGACACGGAGAGGTGTCCAATCTGTCTGGGGGTCCTCTCCGGAGGCGAGCTCGCCATGCCCGACAGCTGCTGCCACGTCTTCTGCCTCAGCTGCCTCCTCACATGGGCAGAGGTGAAGCTCCGCGCTGATTGCAGCATGCCTCCATCTGTGATTGAAAACAAAACCATTTTAGTAGGGATGCACGATATTTGTCGGCCGATTTGGGGGGGAAATTACGTCATTTTTATCGGTCCGATTTGCACATTTATCCGATTAAAAAAAAGATCCGATAAATTAACGAAACGTGAATTAATAAAGCAGGAAACGTTTGCAGGCTGAGTAGCGACAAAACAGGATGCACTTTTCTTTATTTATTTGATAACAATTTTTCTAGTTGAGGTTGACGTATGTAAATGCGTATCATTTTATATTTGAAAAATACTTGACTTACCTCCACAAATACCTTAACAGATAAGCCATGGTTCTGTTCAGCAATTCAAGAGTAGCACTTTTTTGTTGAAATTGAGTTTTTTGCTCTGTCATATTTCTTTGATGACATGAAAGAAATATCATGAACTATTTGACTATTTGTTTGCTGTTATAGATGGGCAAGAGCAACTAAAATATCACTTTTCCATCGCTGCATCCTGCACAAACTGCAGATTATATGGAGGTTGTATTAAATATAAAAATGTCGGTTATGGTATCGGTATCGGCCGTGAGAAGCAGGAAGTTATCGGTTGAAGTTTTTCATATCGTGCATCACTAATTTCTAGGGCTTCACAAGAAAGTTTAAGGTGTTCGTAGGTCTGTAAAAAAAATGCATTCTTAAATATCCTCTCGTATGACTTGGCCACCAGTTGCAGACGGCTCCCTCCTGCCCGGTGGACAGAAGGCCTTTCACTAATGTTTACAGATGGGACGGGAACCGCAGCTGTGTGCTGGTCAGTCTGGTCAGTTTTTTCTTTCCTAATCCAATGCTGTAAAACTCTCGGCAAACAACATACTCTGCCACTTCACATGCCCACCCACCCATCCACTTTCAAATAGTTTGGCCCCTACCAGTTCTAGAATCCTTTGTACCATTTATTTGAAAATACCCCAGTAGGTGTGTCAAAGCTGGCAGCGAAGGTGCATGATGCTAGAAAATGACATTAAATTGTCAGGTTTTCATAATTTTTTTCCTTCAGTGTGACAGTAGCACTGCATCAGTACTCTTGTGCCTTTTTTCTTCTTGTAGGACTGCAGTAATGTGTATATATATATATGTATGTATGTATGTATGTATATGTATATATATATATATATATATATATATATATATATATATATATATATATATATATATATATATATATATATATATATATATGCATGCTAGAGCTGTCAGTCGATTAAAAAAAATTAATCCAATTAATCGCATGGTTTTCCATAGTTAACTCACGATTAATCGCAAATTAATCATATTTTTTTTTATCTGCTCTAAATCTACCGTAAACTGATATTTTTCCATTTTTTTAATAATCATATCAACATGGGAGTAGGCAAATACTTGCTTTATGCAAATGCAGCATGTTTATTGGTGTTGGAGCAATGACAAGTACTACTAACAAAACAAAAGATGCACAGGGTAAAAAAAATGTTGTGTGTGTAAATAGAAACACGCGCTCAGGTGTCCATCTCAAGACCTCTTTCATAATGATCACTGACCGGCATCTCTGGGATCAAACAGACGTATTTTGATCAAGTCTTCCTCTGTGTGTGTGTGTGTATTTGTTTAATCTCTCTCGCTCTCTGATACAATGTACTGACAAATATAACATACAAATATGATCGAATTTGTCATTTGGTTTTTATTTTGAAATTTGTTTATTTTGAAAATTCACCGAATTTTCTCGTTTTTTTTGAGTGACTTCCTGTACTATTGACGAGGATCGCTCGTGGCTCGCTCACATAAATGGGCAGACACCGAAACGACAACTGCATGGCGCGAGCCGCGCGCCTGTTCGCGTCTAGTGTGAACCACCACATTGATTAACGTGGGCTCTGAATGGAAGCGCTCGGCGCTTCCATTTACAATTGACGCCTTATCCATGTTAGTCCTTCCTAGTGCTCTTCTACGCTCAGTGTCTTTTTCTTTTTTTTGTTGTGTTTACAAGCCGGCTGCAAGCGTGTGACTGTGTGCTGTGAGTCAATTCATTTCCCGTTTCCACAATCTACGGAGCGGCCAAAGGTTCAAAAAGCACCGTGTGCGTTAATCGCGCAATAAAAAAAATTGTCGGCGATAAAGCGGCGTTGAGTTAACGCGTTAATAACGCGTTAACTTTGACACCTTTAATATATACATATATATATGTATATATATTTATTTTTTAAAATTGTGATACAAAGGTTCCCGTGAGGAAAGGTGCGACCCAACCTGAGACTGAGAGTTGCTGCTGTAGGAACCCGAAACAAAACCTAAAGTAAGTTGGATCTTTTTATACACAAGAATGCATTGAGCCCAGTTTGTAACATTTAAATCAGTTGATTTAAAATCAACTGATTATATATTAATATTAATTTATATTTACACAAAGTGAAGGTTCCCTTATAAGGAGGCAGCTATGTTGCATGAGCCCTCATCTGCAGTACCCAGAACGTAGATCTTCCCTGGGGTTCCGGGATTTTTAACCTTGAGAAAACAGCTGGCGTGAGATTGAGGTGAACATCGGCAATAGGTGACAAATATTGTTTGCCCTGCCATTCGATGTTCTGAAATCCTGCACGCTGTGCCCTTTTAACTTTGCCACTTTGCCAGAGTCCTCACTGGTGTAACGCAAGACTCTCATGGTTCCATTTGCTTTCCAGAAGTAAACGTGCACAAAGATCCAGACGGACGAAGGAGGAGAGGATGACAGATGTCAAATCTCAAGGGCTCATTAGGAAATGTACGTAAAAAAAACAAAAAAACAACTGTTTTTCGCAAGTGCTTGCTCGAGCTTTTTATGTGGTGTTGTTCAACTTTATTTATTGGGCTTTGTTGGTCATTTTCAGGCAGCGATGACGATCGCTCATCACTGAGCAGGAAAAAGGTGTGTGTGTTTTTTTGGGGGTTTTTTTGTTACCTTTTTCGTCATTGACCCAATTGTTTGTTTGATCGGGTCGATTCTCATCTGTGCTTGATGTGTTGTTCCCAGGTGAGAGGAGCTGAGTGCTGCACACAGTCGCCCTCTGTCTCGTTAGCCACCACCACAGAGCAGTAAGTTGCGCTTCATTGTTTTTCTTTTTCTTCACATGTAAAGATAAAAAAACCATGCTTTTGTTAAAATAACCCAAAATGCTCTTTGCTGTGGTGGCCTACCACACCTCAATGTAAAAAGTAGATCTCTATGATCTGCACAATGTGAGGAGATGACCAGAGCAGCGTTGGCAAGAGTTCACTTAAACCGATTTATCAAAAGCTTCGTCATCTGTAGTTAATTATTGAGTCACTGAGGTTCCTCTCTTCAGTTGTTCCTTTATGATCCTCGTCCTTTATCTTCAAGTCGGATTTGTGGATTTGCTGCCGTGTCCTTGTCAGTCTGTGCTGTAACTTTGGCACTTTCCAATGCTGCTGCAGTGCAGAGCTGGTGGTGCAGGCGGAGGAGGACATACCACTGGAGACCGCAATCAAACAGTGGCGGCCGCAGGCGCGCAACTGTCCGTGGCTCTTCCCTCCTTGTCCCATCCCTGCCGGCGGGCCCGTGAGGTAATCGCATCTCTTCTGCGTAATGCCGTACTGTTGTCGACGCTGCTCTCAAACGCACGTCGACACAAACCAGAACATTTTACTCTGCCGCACCGCCCTGAAGATGCGCTGGGAAGTTTTTCGTTCCTTGTGAATTTCATTTCATTTGTCAATTCTGCAAATGTCTGATTGACTTCTTCTTTTAAAGGACATCTTTTTTTCCCACCTTTAAAACCAATTTAAGGCAAATGACGGCCGTGCACTGACGCGATTGTCATTGGTTCTGCAGGCACAGCTTCAGCTCTCCCGTCAGGAACGGCAGCCCGTTCTTGTTTGGAGAGTCCCCATCTCCCTTGACCTCCAGGCTACAGTGTGAACCTGCGCATTTCGGTGAGTCCTATGTGTTACTAGTGGAAACCCCTTGGCAATACCCTACAATTAACCCGAACCTTGACACTGCAGTTAGCCCGTCAGAATTAAGGTGAAGTCCAGACTTCAATCTCTTTGGCAAATATTGGGAAACTGGATTCTAGGGTTGGGGATTTTTTGAAGTCTTTTGATACAATGCCACCTTTGTTACCTTGGATCCGACACCGTTCCCACAATGTTTTGAAACCAATCTGTACAGCAACAAAAATATTGAACATTGCCATCACAACACAAAGCTCTTGTTTTCCATTTTGCTGGTGAATCAAATCAGGATCTCCTCCAAGTCTAGTTTGTTGTGTATTCACCTGAATGCAGCGGAGCCACATTTTAGACTTCTTTGGTATGATGCCAATTTTCACTTTACTGTAAACAAAAGTCTGCGAGTGTCTTTTGTTAATGCTTTTATATTGTGAAAGCCAGTCGCCTGCGACTTAAGATATTGACATACGCGTGCCAAACGATTATTTGCTCGCAGACGCTAACATTTAACTTTCCTGGCCATTGGGATTTAGTACTGAAAGATGGTACATTATTGGATAGGATCGGAGCATTTCCGAACGGTGCTATAAACTTGTCAAAGTTCAATACACAGCCCCACTGGAGTCAAGTAAAGAATAATAGACTTACATTGCTATAAACTGTATTGGGTTAGAATTCAAAGTGGTCCCAAAGACAACTGCTAATGCAAAGTTTCAAGCTGTTACACTGAACCTACATGACCACAGAGTGAAAACAACTCGCTATAACTTTGATTCATGTCACTGTGTACTGATTAAACCAGGCGTGGGTGAACTGCGGCCTGTTAAGCTTTTTAATCTGGCCCGCTGAACCTAATGAAATTATATTAATAGTATTTAAGTAATAGCATAGCCAAAACACTCCCTCCATCTGCTCCCCCCCCCCCCATCAAATTTTAGAACCCATTGTTGCCCACCAGTCCAAAGGTTTGCCCACCCCTGGATTCACCTTCCACACACCTCATCCACCACAGCCACACCATCATTCTCAGCAAACTGATCCCACTTTGCTTCCCGTTTTTCCCTCAAGGTGTCCAATGCGCAGTCACGTGCCCCAAAGGAGGAGAGAAGAGGGGTGGCCGAGGCTCGGCGTCCAAACCCTCCACCAAAGAGGCGGACGCCCCTCCGGCCAGGCGATCTGGGCGCCGCGGTAAAAACCAGGAGGAGGCGGCGGCCGCGTCCGACCCGTCGCCTCCGCCGCAGCAGCCGGCGTCGTCGGACTCCGACTCGTCCACCGGCCCGCCCGCCAAGCCGGGACGCGTCTCGCAAGCTCCAGCCAAGAGGAAGGGCAAGCAGGTGACGAATCGGAAGGCCAGCGGGAAACGGAAAGCGGCGGGGAGGAAGAAGCAGTCGCCGGAATTTGTCAGCAGCCCGAGCGAGGGCGAGGGCGAGGAGGAGGAGGACAGTGAGGGAAACACCGAGAAGGAGGAAGTGGAGGAGGTGAGAGAGAAGGAGGAGGAGGAGGAGGAGGACTTGAGCAGCACGGAGATGCCGCAGTCCGATGCCAAAGAGAGCGCTGAGGAAGACCAGGACAGCTTCGGCTCGGACGCTGATGAAGAGGCCCCCGAGGCTTTGAGGGACGACGACGAGGGAGGAGACGATGACGAGACTCAGGGACGATCTGTTGAACAGAAGCCAGACGCGGAGGACCCGCCGTCTCCTCTGGAGCAGGAGGAGGAGGAGGAGGAGGAGGAGGAAGAGGAGCAGCAGCTCTCTGGAGACGAGTCTGCTGATGAGCGAATGGGTGAACGCGAAGGATCGGTGAGCCCGGGTCCCTTCGGAGAGCAGGAGGAGGAGGAGGAGGAGGAGGAGGAGGCAGGAGAGGGGGTGGAGAAGATGGAGGAGGAGAAGGAGCAGCAGCAGCGCTCACCCTCGGCGTCGCCCTCTGACAACGAGCTGGCAGAGAAGTCCCCGCGCTGCGATGAGCCGGACGACGCCATGGACGTGTGCAGCGAGTCGGAAGGCTCGAACCACGAGGCTTCGTCCCCGCAGGCCGAGGCCAAAGCCTCCCAGGACGCTGGCCAAGAGTCGCCCAGGCCCTCGGCGGCCCATAGCCCCGGCAAGGCCCCCGCCGAGGGCGAGTCCGAGTCCAAGGACGACACTGAGGCCGTGGCCATGGACTGCAGCTCTCCCCTCAGCCAGCAGGGCGGTGCTCCCGCACAGGAGAGCCCCACCCGGGAGGAATCCTCCGCCGTCGCCGCCGCCAAGGACGAGGACGACGAGGCACAGCAGAAAGAGCGGGAGAGGAGCCCGGAGCAGCGCAACGGCCGGCAGAGACGCTCGCGCTTCCACTCGCCCACCTCCACCTGGTCGCCCAAGAGGGAGTCCAGGCGAGACGAGTCCAGGCGAGACGAGCCCAGGCGAGACGAATCCAAGCGCGAGGCGTCCCGGCGCTCCAGGTCCCTGGACGGCTCCCCGCCCCCGTCGCAGAGCCGCTCCTTGCGGGCGCGCAGCAGAGACCGCGAGCGGGACCGGGACGGCAGGCGGGAGCACAGCCGCGAGAGGAGGCGGCGCCGGTCCAGGTCGCGCTCCCGCTCTAGGTCACGTTCCAGGTCACGGTCGCGCTCCAGGTCCAGGTCGCGCTCCAGGACCAGGTCGCACTCCAGGACCAGGTCGCACTCCAGGACCAGGTCCCACAGGAGAGGACCCAGCCCCGACCGCCAGCCCTCCCGAGAGGCGTCCCCCCAGAGGAGAGACCGGAGGGGAGGGGCAGGGGCAGGGGGAGGCTGGCGGGCCGGGGCCGACGGCGGCCGGAGGAGCCAGGGAAGCGCTGGACGCTTCGAGAACGGCGACGGCGGCTCCCCCGAACGCCAGGGCTGGTCGGAGAACCCCGACTGGGTCACGGAGAAGAGCCGCGGCGGCGGAGACGCCGACGGCCGGGGTCGGGACCTTGGCCGGCGCGACGAGCGCAGGGCTGACGGGCGGGGCCGCGGCCGAGGGGGTGGCGCCGGTGGCTCGGAGCGTGGCCGGGGGGGCCGCGGAGGCCGGGGTCTCTACGGCCAGCAGGAGGACTCGGCGGACGGCGGCCGCTGGCAGCCCAGGAACAACTACTCAGGTTCCAGCATCGCCTCAGGGAACGACTCGTACAGCCGCTTCAACGAGAATCGCGGCGGCCGGCGGAAAGAGGCGGAGCCGGACTCCATGGTGGACCGCTCGGGCTGGTCCTCGGCCTCCAGCTGGGCCGTGAGGAGGACGCTGCCCGCCGACGTCCAGGATTACTACTCCAAGAGGGAGCGCGGCGGGCCCGGCGGCTGGAACCGGCAGGAGGAGGAGCAGCCGGCGCCGGCGACAGGTAAACATTCTTGACACATGTAGGAACTTGGAAAAGCTCTTTTCTTCCATCCTTTCCTTGCATTCAACCTGCATAATAATAATAATAATAATAATAATAATAATAATAATAATAATAATAATAGTAAAGCACTTTTTCCGATAATAACAATAATTTTTATTTATAAAGCACTCTTACAGGTGCTCAGAGTCGCTTTACAGGTAAAATAACAATAAAAACAATGCGAGAGATTAAAAATTAAAAAACGATTAAAAAATAGATAATAATAAAATCTGTTAAAATCCGTTAAAAACAGACAGGGTTGAGAGGGCAGATATGGGCTGGGAGGTGTGGTGGGTAGGAGGGTTCAGGTAGGGTAGGCAATTCTGAAGAGGTGGGTTTTGAGGGCAGTCTTGAAGTTGTTGAGCTCCATACAGTTGTGGATGTGTTTGGGGAGGGAGTTCCAGAGGGTGGGGGCGGAGACACTGAAGGCCCGGTCCCCCAGGGTTTGGTGCTTGGTTATGGCAAGGGGTGACAGAAGGTTAGCATCAGCTGAGCGAAGGGGACGGTTTGGGGTGTGACGGACGATGAGGTCGGACAAGTAGGGAGGGGCCAGGTTGTGGGGTGACTTGAAGGTGAGGAGGAGGATCTTGAATTGGATACGTTGGACAACAGGAAGCCAATGGAGTTGGTGGAGGACGGGGGTGATGTGGTCGTAGGGGCGGGAACCGGTGAGAAGTCTGGAGTTTTGGATGTATTGAAGTTTGTTGAGGGTGGAGGATGGGAGGCCGTAAAAAAGGCTGTTGCAGTAGTCCAGTCGGGTGGTGATGAGGGCGCGTGTGAGGGTTTCAGCAGCAGAGGGAGTGAGGAAGGGACGGAGTCTGGCCATGTTTTTCAGGTGAAAGAAGGCGGAGCGGGCAAGTTTGGAGATCTGGTGGTCGAAGGTGAGGTTGCGGTCGAGGTGGATTCCGAGGTTGCGGACGAGTGATGATGGGGTTATATGGGATTTGTCGATGTTGATGGTGATGTCAGAAGTGGATTTAGTGAAGGATTTGGGACCGATGATTATGAGATCTGATTTATCACTGATGAGTTTGAGAAAGTTGTGATGCATCCAGGTTTTTATTGCGTTGAGGCAGGAGGTGACGGTGGTCATGGTGGTGGAGGAGATGGAGTGGGTGGCGATGAATACTTGAATGTATACATTCAAGTATAATGTGTTTTTTTACCTCAGATGTTACTTTGGAATACACTGTCCAAATACTATCTCCAGTAAGACTGATAAACACGCAAGAGAATATACATACATGCATACGTACATCTGTACATATGTGTATATATATGTGTGTGTGTGTGTATATATATATGTATATATACACACTGTGTGTATTTGATGCTCCCGTCGTAGCCACAGCCAGTCAGAATGCTTTCGCTCCTCTGATTGGCTGTTCTGTGTCATGCGGTTGCTTGCGGAGGTGCTGCTCCATTAGAGGGTGCGTAATTTGTGTTTGCCCCCTCGGCAGACCCGTCGAAAAGTGAGGCCCCACCCCAGGCGGCCCCAGGCGGCACCGCAGCAGCGGCGTTGAGCGCGGCCCCCCAGCAGCTGGGCGTCCCGCAGCACCACTACCCCATGCAGGGCCCGCGGGGGCCCCTGCCGGTCAGCTTGCAGCCCGCCGCCCCGTACGCCATGCCCCCCCAGGTCCCCGTGCACCTCCACTCGGCCGCGCCGCTGCTCCAGGTGCCCGCCGTCGGAGCCCAGGGCCTCCCCCCGCCTCCCCCGCCACCGCCCCCCATGCAGGGCGGCCAGACAGTGGCAGCGCAGCCCGACGGCTACATGACGCAGGTAAGGCACACATCTCAACTGTGTGTGTGTGTGTGTGTGTGTGTGTGTGTGTGTGTGTGTGTGTGTGTGTGTGTGTGTGTGTGTGTTGGGAGGGACAAAGCTTGAGAAGCAGCGCGGGAGATTCACACATGGCAAAGCGCTGAATCGAAGAGGCAATAAAGAGTAAAAGCTTGTCGGCCACCCGGTGGCCAGTATTTCACAGCTAAATAGTATATGAGCTAAATAAGTTAGCAAACTTGCTAACTGGCAAACAAAGCAAGGCAGCAGTCGAATCAAATCATTTGACGCAACGAACCAAATCTGTCATTTGAAGCGCCGCTACAGAGGCGTTCACAAAGAGGATCAGGACGCTAGCAGCCAACTGCCAAAAACTCTGCTCAACTACAGCATGCACTCGACAAAGCAAAGAAATGTAGCAAAGACTGCGCAAAAAATTGAAATGACAGAGGCGATCGCTCCTGTTTTTTTTTCTTGTTTTTTTAAAGTTATTATTTGAGAACTTGGTATGTATGTAAACGGTCTAAAACAATGGGAAGGTGGTGCTTTGACACTGTGTGCGAGCCTTTTGAACTTCCCCTTCTAAAAACACATCCCCTCATCCTCCCTCAACCCCAGAATACTGTGGTGGCCTACGGAAAACCCGGCCTTCTCCCGACGCCAACCAAAGCTGGCATGGGGCAGCTGGCTCCCAGTCAGGTCCTGCCATCCTCCACCACTCAGCCCGGCCATCACAACAGGGCTCAGGCCGACAGCTCCAAAAAAGAAAAGGTATCCTTCTTCTTCTTCTTCTTCTTCTTCTTCTTCTTCTTCTTCTTCTTCTTCTTCTTCTTCTATCTGTGTGAGCGTCTGTTGTCCGTGTTTGGTTTTTTCGATAGTTTTTATCCGATGCCAGGAGGTTTTTAACAAACACTCTTTTATCTTTGGTTTTAACTACAGTCGCCAGAACAAGAGGAAAGGCCAGGTTTTAAACTTTGTTTTAAGCCAGGCTAAGTTGGGGGTGTGGTTGAGCCGTAAGAGAAAGGTAGTTGATGGGGCAGAGGTCGACCCCTCTGTCATCTTTAAAAAAAAACTCATCCAGTCCAGGCTGCGCATTGATTTTATGTTTTACAGGAGGGCAGGGGACTTGGAGCTTTTCTGTGACATGTGGACTTTTAACAGTGCATTGTGTGCAGTGACAGAGGGGGAACTATTTTTTAGCGACGTGCTTGCGTAAAAAAACAACAAGAAAATTATTTATTTATTTATTTATTTATTTAGTTTGATTGATTGAATGGAAATAAGAGCGGCAAATAAATGTTATTTTTCAAAAATCTTCTTCTTCTTCTTCTTCTTCTTCTTCTTCTTCTTCTTCTTCTTCTTCTCCTTCTTCTCCTTCTTCTTCTTCGTCTTCTTCAAGGTATGTGATTTTTTTTTGGTTCTGCTTCCATTTTTAGAAACAGCAGATTCAAGAGAAAGCTGTAAATGAAGTGAAGACAGCCATAAAGCCCTTTTACCAAAGGAAGGAAATCACAAAGGAGGAGTACAAAGAGATTGTCCGCAAAGCAGTAGAAAAGGTAAAAGCTTCTTGTTCTCGGGATGCCGCGATTATACCTTTGTAATTGTTGGCTTCAAATTCGCTCAGTTGTAGTGGTGGGAAAAAAAGTATTTCCATTTTCTGTAAATAAGACAGTTCAACGCAACTCAAAGCAGCAATTTATTTGTGCTGTTTTCTTTGCAGTGTGTCTGAACATCGCTGTTTTTTTATTTATTTTTTCAGGTTTGTCACAGTAAGAGTGGCGAGGTGAACTCCAGCAAAGTGGCCAACCTGGTGAAGGCCTACGTGGACAAATACAAGCATGCCCGCAAAAAATGAGACGCCCAATGCCCCTCGCAGATCAAACTCAGCTGCTCAAAGTGCAATTTCCTCTCGCTGGAATGAGGCTCCCGGACGGAGAGACCGAGTCTTTTTTTGATATCTCTACCTTTTATTGAATGAAGATGTTTTTTTTTTCTATAGAATTTCATATTTTGCTAGAAAAAAAAGAAAAAGAAATACCCAATCAGAAATTGTAATGCAAGAGCCCTTTATTTTGCGTAGGTCATGTGACTTTTGGGAGCGAACTGTTGGGAAGGCGAGCGGCGTTCCGACTCTCGGGTCCAGCGAGTCGTGAACGAACGCTGAAATGAACGAAAGCCTCCCCCCCCCCCCGAATGCCGGCTGGTACGACCAAACTGTGCCACATGACGAGCTGATTGCATAGCTTATGAATTATGTCAATGTTTTTTTTAATAAGAAAAATATATATATCTTATATAAAATTTCAGATAAAAGCCTAGTTTAAAATCAGTGCATTGCCTTTATTAGTGTTTGTAGCCCAATGATGGGCTTGAATATGGTGAGTTTGATTGTAATTAGGTCCCTGAGGAGTCGAGGAGACGCTAGGCGGTAATGGCTAATCAGCGATGCGTATGTAACGTTAGCGGGGAAGGATCTCCCGGAACGGAATGGAACGGAACGGGTGGGCGGAGATCATGTGAAACGGCGCACCCTCCCCCCCGAGTGTGTCACAAATGTAAATGGCCGAACTGGAACGTTGCTAAGTGACCCAGAAAGTAGTCAAATAAATTTGCTGCTTCCTGACCTGCTTTGTGTGTTTGTTTTGGGGGCAGAGTGCTTTCAAGATGAGTGACAGAAAATTTAGTTGTTGCCCCCCCACCCCCTCTCGTCGAACACGTTCGAAGTTTTCCGCTCTCTTCATCATCCACTCTGTCTGGAGACTGACAGCAGAGGTGTTTAAAACCCTTTGCTTGTGCACCACAGTAAATCAGTCAAACCTGGAGAGGTAATTAAAGAAAAAAGTTAAATACAAAGAAACTGAGTTGAAACTGCTAAAGGGCTCACGGGAGAGATTTTCAGAGAATTTGTGTCTGTAGTTAGTCTTAACATTTGTTTTTCTTTTCCTATTTTTGCAACCGGAAGAAATAAGGGCACGCCAGAAATGAGGCAATATGACGAATAAATACATCTTTGCGGTTGGCGCGGTATTGAGACTGCGATCTCACCCGCAGCCTGTATAATCAGCCTCCATTGGATGATGATGGAGACACGAAGGGAGGCCTGATGTAAACATGTTGGCTGGGCATTTTCGAACCGAAAGGACGTTTATCCCCGCAACAAGTAACAAACCTGAATGTTTTTCAAAAGGAAACAAAAATAATCAAAGATTATTGCAAACATCAATAAAAAAAAAAAATTCCAAAGTTTATAACTGCTGATTAACAGATCATGTGCTTAAAACTGTTATAAAGATCAATTACAAGCTTCCCCTGTGTAACATTTACAAGGATCTATTGTGAGAAAATGAAATGGAATATAAGTATGTCTGTATTTAGTTGTATAAAAAAACCCTGAAAAATAAAAAAAAGAACTAATGTGTATTTGTTTGTCTAAGTTAAGTGTTTACTGTAGATCAGATGTAATTGTAAGTGGAAGAAATGATATAACAATATATAATAATATGCAACTATTTAGCAACAGTAGCCCAGAGTGCGGATCTACTCAGGTTTTGTGATTTTTTTTTTTTTTTATATCTATATTATTCTGGTCATACTGCTATGAGAAAGTTGTCACACCAAGTTTGGTTAAAACATTTCTTATAAAATACAAAATGACCCACCAAAATGAATTAGATGTTTGGACAGACAGTTTGAAGGCCAGCGTTATTACCGGAGTGACCTTTCCCAGATGGAAAGTATATTGCGTATGTATGCAGTTGTGCTTTTTTACCTCTAGCTGCTCCCTGAATCCTGCACACTGGGCCTTCAAATCACTGTGTTGATGCAGCTGACCATATCTTTTGACAGGCTTGCACTGCTGAGATAAGGGCCTATGAAATAAAGCAGATCTGCGTTGGCTAAAAGAAATGGTCAAATTAACTGGTCACCCGCGTTCGTTAACCGCTAGGGGGCAGCAAAGCTGCGATATGAACAGTCAGCACTGCTGTCAGGCCGGATGGAGCTCCACACCGGGACTCAGCCGCATCTGGTACAAATCCACTTCTCATCCTAAAGTTACTTGATAGAAAGCTCCTTAAATTGTGCACATCTGATTTTCCTGCGGTAAGATATAGAAGAGAATTTGATGAGAGATCATATCTTTTGTAGATGGGCACTGATACTAGTTTGTAGTCATCAAAACCGGCAAGAAAGTCAAAACACACAAAGACCCCAAACGCAGCTGTCAGTTTTTCCACACCGTTTTTGGTTTTAATCTGACATAATTTACAGGATGTACATAGTGTTTCATTGAAACAAGAGTGTAACACTGGTCGGGCAGAGCCCTCTTTTGCTCCTGAGGTCAAGAGATGGCCGACAAAACACTCTCCAACCAAGATGTGCGTAACATTTAGCTGATTCGAGTTTAGGGGCGAGCAAATTAAAAGAACAAAAGACAAAATGAACTGCTGCTGCGTCGGTGGCGTCCACACACGCGGAGAACAGTTCACAGAATCAAGACAGTAGGATAATTCAGTCAGTCTTACAGGAGATGACACGCTGATGCTCCGGGGTTAACTCGGAGCCAATTCGACAGCTGTAGGGCTCTTGTTTTTTTTTTTTTCAGCTCTACTGCATCATTGTTATAAAAACAAACTTCAAAACAAAGCGTATATACAGTTGAACTCCATAGATATATATATACACTTATATTTATATATATATATACATACAATATTATATATAAATATAGTAAAATAGTTTAAATTACATTGATCTCATGGTCTCCCATAAATAGATGTTGGACAATAACAGTTAGTCGATGTGTTTAAGTTAGTGTTGGAAGCACAGTGTCCTGTCAGGCGACAGTTTTGCGACTAGGCCGTCCAGTTTTTCGGATGTGAAACACTTTTTTTTTTCAGAAAAAAAGAAAGCGGAAAAGCAAACTGTGCCGCCACACACGTAAACACGACAAACCCTCTCCTCAGCATTCTCGAAAGTTGTTTTGGCTGTCTGCCTTTCTAAGAGCACACCTGACCTATTTTTTTTTTCATTTGTTTGTGTAGTTAATGCAAGTCTAGCAGGTACATCGCAACCACTGCATGTGGTCAAATTCAAAGTATTCTCCCATAAAGAAAAAAACATGTATTATTATTTTTTTTTAAGTTTGTCCACCGCCCTAGAGGCAGGAGGTGGAACTGGAGGCTGAGTCCAGCTCTCCGAGCAGTAGTAGTGTTGTTGTTGCTGCGTTCGCTATTGCGACAGGAGCCTCAGCAGGTTATAAACAGTAAATACAGTTGAAGGAAGAGCCCACTGCACTCTGCAGCTCCCAGTGTTGGGTTTGAAAAAGGCAGGTTCTGTCGACATTAACTACTATATGTTCGGCGAGGGAAAAGCGGACACTAGAAGCGGGCGTCACAACCTTTGTACAAACACTGTATGGTTAGTGTACAAGGCCTTTGCTGTGAAAACGGACAAAAACCCTCATCTCTTTTTTTCCTCGAAACCCCCCCAACCTCCCCACCCCCGAGGTGTGCTAAATGGTTAAGTGCTTTTCAATATACAAAGATGCTTTACAAATACTTTTTTTGGCAAAGTAATAAAAAAAGAAAAGAAAATAAAGACAACGAAAAATGCTGGAAAGGAAACTTAAGCATCCATGAGGAGGATTAGCCTTCAAGTTTCTTGCCTTGCGTCAGTCTTTTTGAGAGGGCGGCGCTCTGTGTAGTCGCCACCGAGGCTGCAGCCACGCAACGGTAACGCATTACCCGCAGCGCCAGGACTGCTTTTTTTGAGGTCCAAGACTACACCCATCTCTGGTTCGAGGCACCTGCGAATATTTGTGTTTCAGCTGTACCGTATGCTATTTAAAGAAGAAAAAAACAAAACAAAAACGAAATAAAACAGTAAAAAGCGAGCGAACGCACAACGATGAAAAACATATTTCAATAAAAAGAGAGAGGAAAAGAAATATGAGTAAAATACCATCTGTGTGGCCTATAACAGTGTACTGTACAAAGTTCAGATACATTCTCTTGGAATGGCATGGTTTGCTGCTCAGAAGGTCGCAGCTGAGCATAGTGAGTTCTTGTGTTCTTTTCGTATATTTCATAACGGGCTTTTTCGATCTTAGTTGTTGTTGTCGCGTCGGTAGCAGTCCGGCGCTGAAGGCGACCTTAATCCTGGAGAGGAGGACCTTTTAGTGTCCGTCGTCGTGTGCCTCTGGGCTGCTCGCGTTGTGGATCCAGTCCAGAACGATGAGGGTCATGCTGCCGGTCATGACCAGGAGCCCGAGTAACAGGAAGGCAGTGGCCTGGAAGAAGAGAATGTTTTACACTTAGCTGCCTTGAGAGGGACAAGGAGGATTTTCGACTCTAAAAATGAAGTAGCTTTGCTTTGCATTTAGAGTCCGGTGAACATCTACAGCTCGCACTTTTTCTCTTTCTTTTCGATCAATAATCCATCGTCCTTCAGGTGCGTGAAGTTGGTCCTTACCCCAATCTTTTGCATGGACTTCATGGACTCCTTCTTGACCAGTTTGATGTAGAAGGCAGAGGGCAGGATGAAGATGAGCATGGCAGCAGCGGAAGCGCCTACAGGAAGAAGAATGTGTGTCATTTTTTAAGCAGGCCTTTCATACGTTTGGTACTTTTCTCACGCCGAGGTGGTGCCAACGCTTACCGATGAATCCAAAGATGTCCCTGATGGTGGGGACGAAGATGACCAGGGCATTGGTGCCGGCCAGCAGGACCATGGTGATGATAATGTGGCGGATCCAGCTGAAGTCCTTGGAGGCGCACAGGAGGTGGTTGACGGAGGTGCGGATCTACGGGGGGGGGCGTGAAGGTAAGTCAGCGACAAGGTTCTTGTAATGGTGTGGAAAAAACCAAAACATACAAACTCCCAAAAAAAGTCGATTTTTTTCCCGTTTTGAACACTTACAGGGAAAAGCACCACAGGGACGGTGAGGGTGACGGCAGTCAGCACGGCCAGGCGCACAATGAGCAGGAGCACGTCGGCCTTGTAGACCTTGGAGTAGGTGTGCAGCAGCTCGGGCTCCACATGAACTGTGGGGAAAAGAAGGCAAGGAGGCATGAGACACCTGAGAGATGATCTGCTCGCTCGCAAGTTTGGTCGCATTAGCTGAGGAAAAGCTTTTATTTTGGAAAAATGAAAACCGAACGTGCAATGCCATTGGTGAAAACCTTTTGTTTGGGACGTTGTGTTCTAATGATCACATCCTTGAGTTTCCTAAATTGTGGTGTTTACTTCACTAATAGTTAGGCAAGGAACTTTTTGTTCTGGCTGTTGCACAACCTTGCCAAGCGACTGGAGGACATTTCACAACCATAAACGAATGAGCGCCATGCCTGTGGCTGGCTGGAAATGGCTTTGAAGGAGGCGTCACCACTCTATTCTTCTCTTGCATAATCGGTTTGATTCTCTGGGAACATTTTAATGTGTTCTCCCGAACGCTCCCGACGTGGCAAGCAGGAATACAAACAAGTCGCAGCTGCATCGGTGTCCTGTTTTTCACAGGTTTACGTAACAGGCCTTGAGACAGACTCGGCCTGTTGGACGACGACGCTCTGTTAATTTTGAACTCGGGGCGTCTCTTTGCTTTGGATCAAACCGCTCTGACATTTTGTGTTGACGCACAGCGACCGTCTGTAACCTGGTAAAATTGGCAGCCTTTTCGAAAATGTGGCTAATATTTAGCAGGGGGAGGGTGTGCAGAGAGACCTACTAGATGTTGTGCCCGTGATGCAACCCCGGGAATTCTCAACGCAGCTTACTGTTAAAGGTCAGATATCCAAAGAGAGCAGCCAGCAGGTACATGATGAACATGGCGAGGAAGGAGACGTTGGCGACGCCCTGCATCTTTCTGCGGGAGCGGCTGTTTGAACAAAGAGGGGTTGGGTGTTTAGGTGAGACATCTGGTTTCGTTTTCGCGGAACAAAGCTTTGTGAGTTCAAACGAGCGGAACAACGACCAAAAGCGGTAAACACTCACTCTTTGAGCTCCTCGTACATGGGCAGGATGGCTGGGTGGCACACGAAGGCGAAGGTTAGGATGGGAACGGCGTAGACAGTCTGGGGGGGGGGGGGGGGGGGGGGGGGAAGCCATGGTTAGAATCCCGATCTCTGATATCAAAACACATTCCCGTCCAGTCGCAGGGAGCGCTCGCGCACCTGAGAGTTGAAGACAAAGTACTTGGGGGTGCAAACGTCGTCGCTGTAGGCCACGGCCTTGGAGTCCAGTTGGCCCACGGTGGTGTTCAGTATCGTGACGATGGTCTCATTGCCGTCGTCCATGGGTAGCGGGCACGGGATCTGGAACTTTTTGATGATCACCTGAAAGACGAGAGGAAGTGCTTGAGTCGAGCTCCCTTGTTGATGTTTAGTTTAGCTTCGACCAAGACCTCAAGTGCAAAGCAACAACTGAAATCCAACCACGAAGAAAAACCCCAACTCCCAACCACAGCTTTTAATGTGTTGTTTGTATCTTGAAACATAATTATTTTGCACTGTGCATTGGTGGTCTTTGATTGATGGGGTTGATTCATCATGTCACTGTCTCTGAAGACATTTCCCCTCATGACGGATCAAAGTCTTGAATTCAACGAGACAGGCAGGAAATGCGTACAGCATTACGAGGAAACATGTAAACACACTCACCACAATCAGAAAGAACACCATGCAGAGCAGGGAGAGTCCACTTGTGTAACCGAGATAACCTGCAGATAGGGTGATGGGGGGGGGGCACAACACAAACATGAGCTTTTTTTTTGCCAGTAAGTTTCCCACATGGTGGGTACCAAACACCCTCCAACAAACACACGTGTAGATATCAACACAACTTCTCTGAGCTCACCTAAGTTCCTGAGCAGCGACAGTGGCAGGATGATGAAGAACGTCACCAGCAGCACCAGGTAGTCGCCGTTGGTGAACCACTCCCTGGAATCACGAGACGAAACCCGTTAGCGCCGCCCGATCGAGTTGCAAGTTCATCCAATAAACTCCTCCGGCAGAAATGTCACATGAACCTCGAACTAAGCTGTTCACGTGAATGCCTGTTTGTTTGTTTGTCGCACGGGTTGGGCAGGGTTGGTGGTGTTTGCTGAAGTCAGCCTGACGGTACGACCCCGATGACGTCACAACGTGTGGGAATATCTCATCTTTATTTATTCATGCACTCCCCCCCCCCTTTGTCCCATCTTACATCATCGGATCCAACCTCTCCCTCTTGTGACTCCGCTTGCTCGCGCACAAATAGAGCCGAGGAACCCGGCGCGCATCAATTTTTCAGAGCACCTAGCGGGGTCACGCCGTGCTCATCTCGCCCCTCTCGACGCACCTTCTAAAAGCTCCCTCTCCCCCTTGAAGATCCGCTCGCTCCGAGAAGGGACAGAGCGGCGGCCATCTTTTGGGCCCTTCCCTCCCCTCCTCTCCCCGCACTGCCTCACTGCCACAGACGGACAAAAGAGAAAGAGGGCTTCCCCTCCTTCTCCCGCCACTCTTCCACCACCACAAGCAGCGGCCATTTTGCTCGATGTGCTAGTTAACATTGAGTGCCTCCGCTCTCCTTCACTGTCCTACGCCAGGACTTTATTTTATTTGCTGGCCTTAGCTTAGCATCAAACACGTTTTTCCTGCAACGCACAATGGCTTCCTCCCAGTGTCTGTATCTTTTCCAAAATGACGTGAGTCAAAGTCACCGCGGCTAACTTTCAAAAATGCTTTTGACCTGATGACACACTTGCGCCACTCACCCGTTGCTGTTGCCCACGAAGGATTGAATGACGATGGGCAGCTCGTACTTGACGATGTAGAGGTAGCTGGACATGGCTGCGAAAAAAGGCAAAATAATGAGGTCAACACATGTGCCTGTAAAAGAAGCCGGCCCATGTGCACGAAGGAAATACGAAAATAGCCACGGCTCGTGTGGGCTCGCCAGGCTTGATGGAAGGAGGAAGTTTCCAGCCATTCCATTTGCACATAATCGGTTTTTAATGTATAGGTTTCATTGAACTGATCTGATTTTTCAGTGTTTGCAATACGCACCATATTCTCAGGACTGTTTGAGGTCACGTTGTGTTAATTGTGGGTCATTTATTATTGATGCTTATTCATCTTTTTTCATTTATTTATTGAACTTTTCTTTCACTCAGCACCAAGAGATAGGAGCCAACACAATTTCGTTGTACTTGTACAACGACAAATCAATCAAAAAAACAAAAAAAAAACACTGAAGCGTCTCACCTCCAATGTTCTGCATGGTGATGGAGCAGGAGGCGGCGAGTTTTCCAGGCATCCCGAAGGCTTTGTAGCCCAGCTGCTCATAAACCAGCGCACCTTTAAGAAGGAAACACACATTTAGCCCCTCTGGAAGGACCCCGGACGTGCCGACGGGGTCGGTACGGGCAAGTTTCGGCCACACTCACCTCCTTCATTTGCCGTCTTCAGCAGCAGGTGGACAGAATACAAGGAGAAAATGGCGACAGCAGCCAGGAGAATCCTGTAAACCAGGAAAAGATGAGCGATCACTAACGGAGCGCAAAGCAGCGCACTGATCCCCTTCCCCGCCTCCCCTGCAATCGACATGTTGCCCTGCCGCAACTGGCAAAGCGCCATTGACCGTGAGACTAAATCAATGGCGCTGCGTGTTCCAGACTGCAGCTGACAGAATGTATCGACATGAAGCCAGCAAGCATGAAGGTCAGACGCAGATGTTATGACACGGCGTGACTTTGTAAGTAAAAATATTGCTTGCGTGCTTTTCAGGGGCAGGGTGGTTTTACGTGTTGAAAAAAAGCTACGCTTGGCAAACAGGTCGGTCCACAGATCAGCTCCAAAACTGATTGATGCGCATTAGAAATTAAAAAGGAATGTGGCTTCGCGTCTTCTCACATTTGTTTGACCTGAATAACAGAGACTTTGAAGGCAGCTCCTCCTCGGGGGGGGGGATGGGGGGGGTCCTCTGATTCGCATGCGTGGTCGCAAAGACCTTAACACTACCCTGCGTAACAAGATCACCTTAGTAGCGTTAAGCCAGCAGGGGTCCTTCTAGGTATTAATAGTCCATGTGTAAAATAACCTCCTGGACATTTGAGATGAACGCGTCAGTGTCCATGAACTACTGTTCGCATTTGAACCCCGGACTGTTTCCAGCTGGACTTGCGCCCGATGTCCCACCACGGTGTATTGTTACTGTGCACCCAGCAACTCTGTAAATAAATGAATATATTTGGATGACCCTCTAAATGCGAAATCAACTCGCAGTGCAGGAGGTCACTTTTTTTTCTTTCTTTTCTTTTCGAAAAGGTGTCCTAATGTCAAGAGAGGTGAAGCGTGGGGTGGGTTTTATTAGGCTTTTCGATAATCTCCTGCTTCCTGCAGATAAAGGGCCGGGATTGGATGGCCGCCGGCTGACAATGACCCGCGCTGAGCTCCATTCATGATCTCCTCCGTGCGTACGTTAGCTCTCCATTTACGTAACGTCAAGCCCACATGCGTCGGGATTAGCCCGGCTAAGCCGCTTCCTGCCACTTCCTGTGTTCATACAGACAACTGCATTTCTTTTTTTTTTTACTGGCCGAGTGTAAAAAAGCTGTCGGCGAAAAATGCACTCATGTGGCCGAGAGAGACTTGGAAACAATTAAGAGCTGCCAGTTCTGGTTCTCATTTGGCCACAAAATTCGGCCTTGGGTGACAAAAATGAGGGGAAAAAAAGAAAAAAAATGTTCCCTTTTACTGAGAAATGAACAAAGTTTATCTTCCGCTGCCATGATAAACTTCAGCTGCAGCCAGATGCACTTGGAAACTCGCACCTTTGTAATCTTGTCTCAAATGGCAAAACCGCACCTGCCACCACTTGCCTCAACTGGATCCCTTTGGTTTAACACTGAGCCACTGCGGTGAGTTCACTTTTACTTTGAGCCCCGACTACCTGCTGTTGTGCAACGGCAAGCCAAGTCAAGGTTCCCAGAAGCAATTTTTTTTTCAGCACCTCCAAATCCAATCAATTTGCACGACACTCTACACTTACACAAACAGGGCGATGCCAGTGTTGGCCATGGCGTAGGACAGCCCCAAGATGCCACTGCCCATGATGGCGTTGCCCAGGTTGAAGACAGACATGCCAAAGGAGGCGTTGCCCTGGTGCTGAGGAGAGGAAAAAAATATGCAAGGCAATCAGAAAAAAACAATAAAATCATCAACCGCTGTGCTGACAGAAATGAAAAGCGATGAAGGACTGGCAGACTTACATATTCCGTCTCATACTTCTTCTTGCCCAGGTTGTGTTCAGGGAGAAAGTTCTGACTCTCAGCGTCGATGTCAGTGTAGGGACTTTAAAATAACAGACAAGAACAATCAGGGAAAAAACAGCACAAACATACCCGACATAGACAAACATGCATATAGATATTTTTAACAGGCACATCTGAGAGCCAGTCTCACCCGTTGAGCGGCATCTTCTTGGGGCAGTCCTGGTAGGTGTACTCGTTGCTGTTGGTGCTACTGCTGTCTTCTTCGGGAGAGATGTTGAAACTGCTCATCTCGGTTTTGGTTGACGGCTGCTTCATACTGTCCGGCCCAGATCGGAAGAAAAGACCACAGTGGTTAGATATCCTCTCACCCGACTGAACACAGTCATTACATATTTACGTCACGCACTGCGCCACTGATGCGCCCACAGTTAAACATTTAAAAAATAAGACTCAACGTAGCGACTGCGCACTATTTTGCTTATAATTTTTTTTATTTTATTTTTTGCCTGCCCATTTATCTCGATTATTTATTGATGTGAGGTTTCGGGGTTTGCTTGTTTTTCCACTTTCTTTTTTCCTTAAATGTTACGGATGTTCAATGAGATGAAAAGGTGTTTAAAAAAAAAAAGTGAAATCCCCCTCCCCCAAAAATAGATTAAATTCTGTAAATATTTACATGGCTGCGCGCTCCCGCTTCCAATAGTCAATAATGTAGCTGGGCGCGCCGCCGCCGCCGCAGCAGCGCTCGGGCAACGCGTCATGTGACCGTATATGGCGGGGGAGGGGGGAGGGGCCAGGATGAGCTTTCAGGGGAGGGAGGGGGGGAGTGGAAAAATACCAGCCGGTTTCAACTCATCCACGCCGAGTGGCAAAAAAAAAAGAGAAAAGAAAGAAACAAACAAAAAAACGCCGCAGTTCTTCGACTTTACGCACAGCTCCTTCCTGAATTCCATCAAAGATGGAATGTCAACAGGGCGTGTCGTCGCCTTTTTTTTCACTCAACCAGCGACACAAAATATTTGAATGTGAAGAGAGAGGAATTTTATAGAAAATGTAGATTTAACTGTCAATTTTCTGCCTTTCCCCGCGCATTCTAAGCTGAGAAAAAGATGTCAGAATTCCTGCCTCCAGAAGGGTTTAATGACATTGTTACTATAACCACAAGGCCGGCTCCGAATGGAAACAAAGGCACGTGTTGTGCTAATATGGGCATGGCTCCGGGTTCTGCCGCCGCCGCTCTCGAACAGCAACAATGGCAGGCTCCGCTATCAACAGCGCACGGAGAAAGCGGCAGATTCACCTTTCTTCCATTTCCTCCTGCCAGGCATTCGAAATATCTTGCGTGGCAGTGGCAAACCTTCCACCCATCACCCCCTCCCTCCCTCCCTCCTTCCATCCCTCCCTCCATCCCTCCCTGCCCGGCACTGCAGCATCACTGTCACACTGCTTCCTCATTATTTATTTATTAATTTCGGACCGGCGCTGCTGACCCACTGAGGAACAACGCCTTGGGCAAATTTTTTTTTGACATCCCCGAGTTCTACGGAGGAAAACATACAGAGGTCCATCTTACTAATACGACAAGAAAATTCTGCTTCATTCATTGAGACTTATCCATTGAGCTCGACGGAGCCGGTAAAATGCGTGTGCATGAAAATCACACAGCCAGTTCTCCTATGTATAAAAACACCTTATGACAAAAGACAAAAGCAGTGCGACGCTCTATGTGAATAGATCAGGGCAAATTGTGAGTTTTCTTGAGTCGTGATGAGCGTTATCTGCCGCCGACACGGCAATAATAGCAGAGCGCCTGTGACAAGGTGCCGGCGCGCTTACCTTGTGAAGATAAAGCAGGAAGCCTCAGGAAATCCCTCCAGTCAAAAATTCAAGAAACAAGCGACAAACGTCCCGATTTGTCCACGTACGCTCACACAAAAAAGATTCCTTTTAAAGATTGTGTTAAGAAAAAAATGTACAGATCGGCCCTTTATGTGGCAGACGGGTTCGGGTCTCTATTTGAAGGTATAAGGGAGAAAAAAAAACCCCACAACAAGAGGAAAAATATTTTTTTTTGTTTATTTCAAAACGTGGATTGACAAAAAAAATAGCTGAAATTCCAAAGAGATGCGACGCACGCGTTTCGGTGAAAGACCCTGTTCTGCTCTGGGAGGAGGGGTGAGGACGCGCCTCTTATAAAGATCGGCATTGCATCAGCGCAAGGCAAGGACGGCAGGAGGGATCGCCGGGGAGGAGGCGTGGCCTAAAGCCTTGAAGGTGGGAAGAGGCATGGACTCTTCTACGCACTCTCTGAGAGGAGGAAGAGGAGGAGGAGGAGGAAAAAGAGGCGGAGGAGGGTGGTGGGGTCTTTGTGTACAAACACAGCGGTGACCTAGAGACTCTTCCCCTGAGGAGAATCACCGCTGAGTGCCACTGCTGCAAACCTGCCAATGAGTGACTCAACGTAAAAAAAAAAAAAAAAATTCTACTTCTGGAATGGAAGAGAGGCATGGAAAAAAAGTGGACATGTGACGTGGACGGTCGTCACTTTGGCCACTGTTTAACTAATTCATGAATTCATTCCGCTGTTTTCCCAGTCAGGATGACTCATAGAGACGAGGACGTCCCAAACCTTCATCACGACTGGACACACATGAATTTTATTTGCATTTTCTTCTTGTTTTTTCCCCTCCAACCCAACCAGTGGAATCTAATAACCCCACAAACGTTCCGGGTGATCTGGTGATAATCACAGTCAGACGCGCCTCGAGTCTGAACTTCACAGTTGAAGGCGCTGGCCGTCCGCCTGAGTGAGAGGAACTTCAAAGCAGGACCTCCCTTTGCCTGTAGGAGATCCCGTGTGTGCACATACACACTAGAGCACATGCGCACATGGAAATGTACACACACTTAGTCAGGTGACAGCTGTCATGCTGACATGCATTAGCCATGTCGGCTCCCCATAAGCGGGTCACAAGTTGATATGTGTGTGTGTGTGTGTGTGTGTGTGTGTGTGTGTGTGTGTGTGTGTGTGAATGCAGCTCTGTTTTTAAGTTTATATGATCAGCGCAGCGATGACTCAGGGCCACAAGTGTGGCTCAAATATAAATGCTAATAGTAGCAACGGCAGCTTTAGTACAAGCACTGCTAGGGTCAAATTACATGCATTGCTATTACATACACAAGACTTCTGTTTATACCCATTTAAATGCATCAGTAATCACTTTTATCCCGGTGCAAAAGATTCCATTACGTGTCCCAGCCAGGTGACAAAGACACATGCATGACATTTGTTTGTATCTATGAAGGACGTGAGAGGTGAACCCCCCCCCACCCCACAAAAACTCAAAGTCCTCATGGAAAAGTTGGACAGTTGCTCAGTGGCACTACAAGGCCGCACGGCAACAATTATTCTGCACACATTGTAATGTTTACAAGTGCTGCATTATTTTACAGGTCACTTTGCTCAGTGACTCACAATGCTCCAAACGCATTGCATGACATTATGCTTTTGACAGGATTTGTGGCGTATCCGCTGCAGCGGGGCTGGTATCATGCCATGATCCAAAACCCTGCAACTTAGATGCTCAATAGTGAGCGAAAGTTAGCCACAACACAGTGGTCCAGACTCAATAAGAACAGGTCAGGTGCAGGTGATCTTTCTTCACGGACACATTATGCAACGTTGTTATGTCTCCACGCAGCCTGCACTGCTGCTGCTGCTGCTGGGGGTTTCCATTTTGTGAAGCTCGCGGAAGACGTCAGGGAGGTTTTGTGTCTCATGATTTATGGCATCCTGAAGGAGAGAGTACATGACACAATGTTTACTTTTTTTTTTTTTTTTTAACTTTTCCTTTTAATGCAGCAAAAGCAGATTGACAGAACCAAAATATGTTGCACACCGTCCTCGTGAAAAGTGCATTGAATGAGAGGTTGGATGTGGTCTTATTTTCACAGACGTATTTCCTCTGTTTCTGGAAAAAGGCTGCAAGTCGAGTTGTCAGTTTGTGTGAAATTGCGGCCTAGCGCAGACGCAAACATGTACGTGACGCGCACGACACCACAACAGCGCGCTGACGGCCGCGCGCTCGCTGCGAAAGAATTGAATTATTCAAAGAGGGGAGAAGGACTCATGAGTGAATGGACACTTCTGTTGATTGTCTCACACGCTGTTCCTCATGATCTCACACACACACTGTGTGCGCATGCGCATGCGCGTACACACACACACACACACACACACACACACACACACACTATGCATTCCTTTGGCCCCAGTCACACATGAGTACGTTTGTGTGTGTGTGTGTATGTGTGTGTGTGTGTGTGTGTGTGTGTGTGTGTGTGTGTGCACTCGTGTGTGTGCGGCACTCTGAGTGCGAGCCTTTGTTTGGGGCTTTAGCTCGACCCTGCAGATCTAAGTCGGATCAGAGGAAAAGTGGAGCGGGGGCGCAGAGGGTGCAGGTGGAGATGGAGGGTGCTTGGACCACTTGTCGCTCTTGCCCAAACCCACCAGCCCCCGACCCCCCCACCACGTAAAATAGAAACACACGTATGTATCCGAACGTAATGAGTGGTTTGTCCACCTCTCGCTTCTACGAGCGGAGACGCCGCTGCTCATGCTGTGCTGCGACCACATCCCCTGAGACAAACACTGCGGGCCTTTGTCATGTGCTGCCCTGTCCACTCTCATTTGCGCAGTCGTCGCTCAGGATCTGCGCTGGCGTACACGTATGCTCCAGTATTGCTGCTACTGGGCGTGTTGGAGCGTGTGTAAATAAAGGTGTGATGAGACTGCAACACACCTATGAAAGTCACAGAGCAAAATGTGTCCTGAGAAAACACATGTAAAAGAAATAAATGCCTTTTTTGTGGTGAGATAAAATCTCCCAGTATTTTTAAATTGGTGCATCCGACCACATGTTCTCGGAAAGTTTTTCCTCTCGTGATGTCCAAGGAAATTATGCCTGTTAAAGCAATTCATTTTTTTTTTGAAATTGATGTCAGTTTTATGTTTTACTTCCCTGCTATAAATAAAGTGATAAAAGATACACTGCTCTTACCCACAGCAAAAACAGCTTATCCCTTTTCTGAAAAGCAGAAGCTAATGCTTTTGATTGGTTGCTTCCACTTTCCTTGCTGATGGTTTTTTGCCTAAGGTCACTGTCTAGTCGCGATAGCTACAGCTAATAGCTAAATTGTACCGTATAACACTTTGTTTTTCAAGATGATCATTGCATCTGTCAAACCAATCATTGCTAATGAATAAAAAACAATGGGGTTGCTTTTTGCACTTAAATCTAGGTCTTGAATGTGATCCTGACCCACCCCATGGGAGAAGTTCCTGAAAACTGGAGGGAAAGTTGACTTAACAGGCTTTTCGACTTTTTGCGCGCGCTAACCGGTTAAACTTGCAGGATTACTCCCAGGCCTGACTTTTCGCCACTGGTTTTCATTATAGTCTTAAAGTTGGTGCACACGCATGCTGCAAAGTTTATTGTAGCCAATATGCTAACTTCCTGGTTGTTAGTACTTCAGATAACCATTTTTATTGAGGAAGTGTATACTTTGTCAGCATTTTCCTTTTCCCTTGCTATCGTTTTGGCTCACCTGTTTTTATTTGAATTGCAGACGCACAAGAAGAAGTTACCACAACAAGAAGAAGTAATCACAATGCCCAGTAGATATAGTAGAACTTGCAGTGAGATTGCCTGACCTAATATGACAGCAAACATTAGTGTAAATACAGCACATTGCTACTTACTTGCAGAACGTATCAACAAATTGGTAGGCGCAACAATTAGCCATTGCTCCCAAAGCTGTAGATTACCTCTTTATTTCAATGCTCACAATGCTTGGGTTGTCACACACTGTGTAACACTTGACAGGCTAAGACTGTACCCGCTAACCCTGACCTCTAAGACAATTACTTTCTTGGCAGCCATCCATTTCCTTCTGTAAATCCATTGCCCACTGACCAAGAAAGTGCCTCTCAGGATATCATATCTTCACCGTGCCAGTCTCCCGCCGAGCCCCCTCCTGCGTCCTAACCAGATCGCTAACATGGCCGCTCTCAAAGCTGCCCGCCTCCCCCCCAGCCGTCCTTATTAACTTTTCATTTTCCCCGACTTTGCGCCGGGGATTTTCTTCCCTCTCAACCTTACTCACCCTGTCCCTACTGTGCGCGTTCTGAGAACAGTTAACCTCCGAGGAGGATCTTTATTACAATGTAGACGGACAACTCCTTCTTTTCCCTTGAGGAGGAGATCTCATGATCAGCTATTCTTTATTAGGAAAATAAAGGTCAAAGTTTTTTTTTTGTCTCTGCTAGCCGTAGGTGTGAGGCTCAGTGGGGGTAAAATGTGTGAGAGGTAAGTGTGTTACTTCCAGTATGAGAGAGGATGCGGGGATGAACCCAGCTGGAGTGATAGATAGAGTCTGGCTCATGATGGGCATTTAGGGAAGGTTCACCTCAATGTAGGTGAAAGTGCGTTAAGTCAGTGATGCTGTTCTCTGCAACCAGCTGCCTCAAAACTCAACTTGGACGACTCCAAAAGGCAGCTTTTGATGGTGCATCACAGAGTTTTCACGGGCATTAACGTTCCTCTCCTGGCGTCTTTCATCTTACATTCCCTGTGTTGTACTCCGCAGACTCAAGGGTGCGTGTGTTGTGTTTTTTTGACCGCCGGAGTGCGTGAAAGCGACCGCCATTTGACGCGGGTGACACAAAGGAGGCTGGTGGCCATCAGACTGAAAAGAAAACAAGTCACCAGAAGAGGAAGTGAGTTATCTTTTGGAAACCTTGTCGTGTCGCTCACACGGACGGGCACACACACATGGGCACGTTGATCCTGATCGGACATGAGGCCTGCGACAGGATCAGGGTCACAACATAAACACTCGCTAGCCAAACACGACCTCCTAACACAGTGGGAAAGATCACAGAGTACAAGGGCTGTCGCTGGATACCCTGCACAGTTTGGACTTGAGCTCGGGGCAGATTTGCCTAAAATGTCATAGCCATTTTAAATGGTCCAGTCCCGTGTCCCACTTATCCCATTCAGTCCCATCTGCCGTACAGTCATTTCAATCAGTCAGGAATCTGTATTTTCATATGGGTACTGTAATCTTTGACCTCCACTTTATTTTAATCATTTAACATGGAAAGAACCCTGAGTTGTTTACCAATACTATTGACACTATTGACTTTAGTAATCTCAGAGCTTTGTTTTTGTTTCTTCAAAAACTGTAGTTACGCTAATACCCAAATTGTTGTTGACAGGATTGTAATTTAATGATCTTAAAGAGGTGGAGGACAGTCTTTTAGTGTGTTACTGCATTAAAACTAAGTTATTTGAACCACAGTTAAAGTAGACCTAACTCACAACCAAACTTCAAGTTTGGATGTCTGAATTGCCGTTAGAAATGCCCGTGCCTTCTTGCTAGCCAGAACTTTTAAGCTCACAGTGTGGGTACAATGCCCAGGTAAATCCTGCTCTGGATTTCTACATGAATTATTTGATTCAGCCTCCCAATACCTAGATGTGCTGGAGCATCTCTTGATTCAAGAGAATTACCTTAGTAATCCTCTTAGTGGTGGGAAAGTGGTTTAGCGCGCACATTCTTTATGACAGCAGCACAAATGGGGGATCACGCTAGCCTTAGGGGCCCCAGTGGGGAGGCCACTCGTCTCGCTGTCCAAAAACTTTCCACCCGGGATGGACGTCGGTGGTCCTGTGAACCCGCTGACTCCCCTTTCGCCTCCACTGGGCTGCGCAATTTGAAAAACCTCTACCTCCGACTTTGACCTTGTTTCTTTTTAGCAAAATGATACAACATTGAACAAATTGAATGTGACCGTATAGCTGAAGATCTGATAGACTTTTTCTAAATCAGGCTTCACTTCGAAGCCCGACCGTTTGAGTCGCAGGACTCATCAAACTTTGCGGGCCCTCCTATCAAATTTTGGGTCAATTTTAAGATTCTTGCAGTTTCTTCACAGTTGACCCCCTGCATGGTCAGGCAACTGCTTCATTAACTCGACGGCAGACTTGTAATTCCTGGAGGAATGACAGGTCATCTGTTTAAAGATTCTCAGCTGTTCGCTCCAGGCTTGGAAATATTTCTCTCTCCGTTAGCCTTTGGTTAAGCTATTTTTCAGCTGAATGTCTGCATTTTTTGATCTCCCTCTTGTGTAATTGGTCCTGCAACTTACAGTTCTAATTGTGTTTGATATACCACAATAAATAATGAAAACCTAATAGGATATCATCGCTGTTTGTTAACCACTCTTCAAACAATGGTCATGTTTCCTGTGGATGGTCAGCTACATTCACTATGTGCTTCCTAGGATTGTGAGTGGGAGGACTCTTGCATTACTCGCCTTGCATTACGAAACTATTCCCTTTGCAATACCAGTTGATAGAAAAGCTTTTGTTGTTTTTAGCGTTGTACCAATGGCAAATGTCCAGTCACTTATTAATTCGAATTGGCAGCTACTTTCCAACAAGCATACTCTAAATGTTTGTCACAACCAAACCCCCGCATTACTGTAGTTTTTATATTCTGACTGTATGACTGGTCCAGTCATATTCTAAAAGCCTGAAATCAATTCAGATTGGAGCGTTTCAAGTTGGATATGTTGGAAATTCAGACGTGAAATCTAATCAGTCCAGGTTTGCTGTGTGGTTCGTTCAACCGTCTTCGTTTTGGACAGAGTTCCCACTTTTAATTCGCAACTTACCTTTGACCTAATGAACAGGCAAATGTGTGAAAAATGATATCTCCGTTTGAATGCTTACGAGGCTCTGGCTGTTTGGCTTTGTTTGGGTACTATGAGAGAGTTTGTGTATTTTTGCGCGATAGTGTAGCTCTCTAAACAATTCTGGTCTCACCCTCGCAGCAGGGGAAAGAGGTGCGGAAAAAAGGGGGCTGATGAGGGTAAGTAGGTTCACAGAGCAGGGTAAAGTTAGGGCACCAGTGGCACAGGAATTAGTGGAGGGGAATTGGCTGAGAGGATTTAGGGGGATATACCCGTGTCGACGCGCACGCCACAGTGTTGCTTGTTTAAAAAAAAAAAAAAAAGAGGACAAATAGCCAAATGTGATAAATGTGAATGTGATAAAATTATTAGAAAGATCATTTTGCTTTCTATTTTTTTCCCTCACATCATCACGACTTAATTTGTATTAGTCATCTGTCTGTAACCACCAGTGGTTAATGAACTATAAAATATGTTATATGGATACCTGCTGGCTTAATTAAAGGCCTTGGAAGGTTGTTTTTTTCCACCTCTGATGTTTGGATTACTTTTAATAACAGTCCCGGTAATAATGATGACTCAGGAGGCCAGCGTTTATATCAATCTCTGTCACCTTTTGTGCACTTTGCTTAAACATTTGTTTTGGCTTTTTCATGTCGTGAGATAAGATATACTCACTTTACAATCTGGAGCATTATCTTCCCCTTAAGCAAATATGATCTCACGTCACTGCAGATACATTGTTCAAATAGCTGCTCGGACTGAGAAACAAGTACGGTCAGTGACGATAACCTCTGGGTTCCTTTCTGCTCTGGTGTGCTGTCTCAATATGATAAAGCCTCTTCAACACAGGAAGCGCTGTGGCAGTTTCCTCTCTGCCACCTGAGGCAAAGGGAGATACAAATAGGGGCCCAGAGACGGGAAGAGGCGGTGCTGTGAACTTAACTGTCACTTAAGGTAAAGAGGGGGCTCACTCTACTTCAGGGACTGAACTGACGTCTAAATTATCTTCTTGTTTGTCTTTGTTTGATATTGTTTGGGTGTTTCGTCAAGGCCAAAGTTGCACTCTTGGTCCCATTCCGTCGCTATGCTGAATTTCTATCATTTCTAAACATAATTACAATAATCATGGTACAGCTATCTCAATAACTGGAATGAGTTTCAGGGTTTAGGACTGTAAATGGACAGTCAACATGGATTCAGGTACATAACGGCTCATTTTGGTTGCCGCTGAACCAGCGGTGAGCTGAGCGACCAAAAAAGTTAATGAGATGTTGGCCTGCTTCTAGCCGAACCATTATCTCCAAACACCAGCTCGCCTGTGTTTCAATGCAGCCTGCTGGTTTCAAGGTTTTACTCTTACAACGTCTTTCTAGAGTGTACTGAAGAAAACAAAACAAAACAGACAACGCTTCGGTCAGGTGTAAGATAAGAAGATGTTTGAATCCCACAAGGAATAACTTCTGTGTATTGGGTGATGATTGTGAAAGAGCCGCCTCTGTGGTACTTCAAAATTCCTTAAATAAATTGTATTTAATGAACACAAATGCATTGAGGACACTGCACATTCTATTTCAAAGCAAGAAAATTGGAAAAAGTCATTGAATTTGATAATATTTTACAGAAAGTCAAGAAATATAATGTTCAAAAAAATTAGCAGTGCCGAGTTAAATTAGTGAGGTCATTGATTGTGTGAAAAAAACAGGTGTTGAACATGTGGCCCTTATTTAAGGATCAAGGTAACTGACTTTGCATATGCTGGCTGTGCATTTGTCCTTGAAAAACAGAGAAAATGGGTCGTTCAAGACACTGTTCTGAAGAAGAGTGTTCTTTGATTAAGAAATTAATAAAAGAGAGGAAAACCTATAAAGAAGGGCAGAAAATCATAGGCTGTTCAGCTAAAATGATATTAAACACTAAAATGGCAGCCAAAACCAGAAAGATGAGGAAGAAAAAGAAAAACGACTGTTCGAATGGATCGGAGAATAACCAAAATGGCAAAGGCTCAGCCAATGATCAGCTCCAGGAGGATCAAAGAAGATCTCAGATTGCCTGTGAGTACTATTTGCCTATTGTGCTGTACTATTGTGCTGTGAGAATCAGATGATGTCTATGTGAAGCCAAGGTACCAGCAAGAAGCCCCCGCAAAGTCCCATTGTTAAAAAAAAAACGGTTCCAATTCGGCAAAGAACGCATTGACTCAAAAAGATATGGCGTAATATTTTGTGGACTGATGAGAGTAAGATGGTTCTTTTCGGATCCAAGGGCCACAGACAGTTTGTCAGACGTCCTGCAAACACTGAATTCAAGCAACAGTACACAGTGAAGACAGTGAAGCATGGTGGTGCGAGCATCGTGGTATGGGGATGTTTCTCATACTATGGTGTTGGTCCGATTCATTGCATACCAGGGATCATGGTTCAGTTTGAGTACATCAGAATACTGCAAGAAGTCATGTTGCCGTATGCTGAAGAGGAAACGCCCTTGAAATGGGCGTTTCAACAAGACAACGACCCCAAACACACCAGCAAGCCAGCAAAATCCTGGTTCCAGACAAACAGAATTGAAGTAATGGAGTGGCCAGCACAATCCCCGGACCTTAATCACAATCCCCGGACCTTAATCCCATCAAAAACTTGTGGGCTGACATAAAAAATGCTGTTCATGGGGCAAAACCAAGAAATGCAGAAGAATTGTGGAACGTGGTACAATTGTCTTGGGCTGCAATACCTGTTGACCGGTGCCAGAAGTTGGTGGACTCCATGTACCACAGATGTGAAGCAGTCATCAGAAACCGCGGTTATGCCACTAAATCTTAGTTTGTTATTCTCAGGAAAGTTGAATCTTCAAGCATTTCTTAGTTTATACAGTACTTTTTTGAGTTTGTAAAGAAAGATGTCAACACTGCTATTTTTTTGAACATTATATTTCTTGACTTTCTGTAAAATATTATCAAATTCAATGACTTTTTCCAATTTTCTTGCTTTGAAATAGAATGTGCAGTGTCCTCAATGCATTTGTCTTCATTAAATACAATTTATTTGAGGAATTTTGAAGTTTACTCACCTTTTTAAACCTTTTTAAACACCTTTTTAAACATGCTGCTATTATTATGAACACAACTGTATATGCCACTTCCAAGGAAATGAAGGTGAAACTTGTTTAGATCTATTATCTACGGGGACAGACAAGCTCGCTGCTAGATGACGTTGCTCCCTCTTTTATTATCGTGTGTCATAGGTTTGTTGTCCTGCGTGAAACAACCCCCCCAGTATCAAAGCAAGTCAGTGAGAAGGTATCTTTTGTTAGAGATATGCATTGCACTTGCATACAGACACTGATAAAGCGCGGCAGAGAAATATTTTGCCTACATTCCTTTCAGTCACGAGTAACACACAATGTCTCTCAGCTTTCGGCCCAAAGCTAATTTCAAGCTACCTCCTTGCCTTTCATTGTACACATGTGTGCATATTTAAGTCTCTTTGTGCTTTTTTTTTTGCATTTGTTTCAGAATTAAAACAACATTTTAAAATGTACTTTAGAGAAAAGTCACTGACGCCTTCATATGTAACTATGTTGACGGCTGCGCGAAGTCAGAGATATCACATGTTGGTGCAATGGAGCAATTCTTGGAAACGACTTTCAAACAGTGGCGTATGTGCTTGTGTGTTACTTTGTGGCCAGTTATTTGGTGAAGCGGTGCTACCCACTGTGCAGTACATGAGTAACTGTTTTCTAGCGTGCATGCTAGCTTGCGCTCTATCATCCATTGGCTGACTGGATACGCCTCAAGCCAACAGCAGAGATATATTACGCAATATACTGCATTCATACGATTATTATATTCGTTTTTTGCAGAGAGGGGTTGCACAAGCGAATGCTTTGTTTGCTCTGTGCCCTTCCTAACTAACAATTACATCTTGAGCTGAAAATGCTTAGAATCTTATCGTTTAAGAGAATGTCATTGTCTGATCCGCTCATACATGTGACGTCAAATGACCAATGCGCAACTTCTCAAATATTATTATTATTATTATTCCAAATTACATGCTGCTTTAAATACTTCTAATTTAGATTCTCGGCAATGACGCTCTCTTGGCGGGATAAGCGTTCGCAAATAATGAGGAACCTTGTAATTATCGTAATTACAAGCTTGCCCGCTCACCGAATCTGAACAAAGATGTTAAAGTTAACCGTAGCCTGTTTTGTGTCCATCTTGTTACCTGTAATGCAGATTTCCCCCATTTGGCTTCCCACAATCGTTTGTCCGTGGACAAACAATGGATGAACTGTGCTGTTAACACAAGCAGACGTTAGGTAATCTGAGAGGGCAAATAAAATCCCTGAAATATAACCAATGGCTTCTTTGAAGTGGAGTCACAGCGGCTGAGGAGTATTCAAGATACTCATCCATAATTTCTCTGCTGATGTGTTCTGGTTTCAGCGTAGTGTGAATACACTGACTGGACCACAGTGTTGGACCAATGACCCTCAAACCAAGCGAAGAATGTTGTGGTCATTTGATTGCATAAAAAAAGTGTCTGATGTCATGGAAATGTGTCCACGGTACCTGAGACGCTGGCACAGTTCTTATTATGTAACCGGCCGTGTTGCCAAACTCAAGTGGATGGGAGATTTGTTTTTTCCAAATCGTCTGCGAGCTGGCGAAATCCAGACTCGGTGTAAGTCTTTTTCGTGTGTGTGTGTGACAGTAGTGAGGCTTGAAAAAACAAAAACAGACAAACCATCACACGATCCAGGAAGCCATTGTGTTGCTGCGGGTGCAAAATACAACCCTGCCATGACGGTGCCTTAAAGCAGAGCTGACTGCAGCAGGTTATGCTCATTGGGAGGGAAGAAATAAATGATACACCTGCTTTACATTTCACAGCTGATACTGGGACCGATGTTAAGATTCAAAGACCTTAACTTTGGGGTTACACAGTTTGAAAGGGCTGTGGTAGCTGCGGATGTGTCAAGCAAAGTTTTAGAGATTTAAAGAGATTTAAAAAAGTGTGTCTGACAGTTGACTGGCAGTCTACTGGGAGACTGAGAAAGTACAGATAGGCCTGTAGGTGCTCGGGAGCCCTGCGGCACACTTATGTAACTGCAAATACATGGGTATCTGACACAGAGTCGCTACAAACCCTTGACTGGGTAGAACTGGATGTTTATTTACAATGATGACAACGCTGAAGGATTGTGGGAGTTGTTTTTCTCTGTTAAAGAAGTACAGTTTAAAAACAAACAGTAATTCACTCTTTGTGTTTTCTGTGTGTCTTGTGTGTCTTTGCTCTTATGTTGGATATTTTGGATAACATAAGGACAGAAGTCATATAAATACAGTTCCTAAAGGCAAAGGCAAAAAGTGTATTTAATCAAGAATGCATCAGAGGCAAATGATTAGATACCTGTGGGATACAAGTCTGACACTTTTTTATATATTAGTCATATTGAGTCAAAATAAAACTGCATCAGAGTCCAAACACGAAAGGAATTTCTTCTGCATCATTCCATTAAACAAAGGACATTTCATTGTTGTGGGAAGCAGGAAGATCTGTTTCCCGATCAGTTCTGGCTCACTTCGGCTTCTCCTTCCCGTTGTCACCCAATCTCGGTGTGTGTCTTGGCTCCTCTGCAACCAATCGCAGTTGGGCACCAGAGTGTAAAGCCAGCTGTCATCGGCTGCATGAGGCACAGGATGTCGATTGTCCTCTGCTATTTGCCCCATTCGAACCGAGAGTGTAATTTCCTGAAGCACCGCCGCAGCCTGGCAGCGGTTGGGTAAGTTTCCACACAGGAGGCCCGTCATGGTCATGTGACATCACGCAGACTTTCTTTATAGACTTCCTCCTGTGGTAAAAAAAAACCCCAAAACAAAACAACGTTACCTCAGTGCTCAACAAAATATGACCTTCAGATGTCGCTCAGCCACTGTTTTTTTTTTATTTTTTTAAATCAATCAGTCCCTATGATCATCTCCTCTTGTCTGATTTTCGAGTTTTCCCCATGCAATGGCTGTGTAGAGGTGTGTAGTGTGAGTCTAAGCTTTGACAGGAGGACTCAGGGAGGTGAACTGCACAGTCATTGTCGTCTTAAGAGAGAGCTGGAGGAAAGGTTAGTAATTATTCATGGATGTGATAAATAAAACATTGCAGAGTCACTTGTTTTGGGATTAGCTTGTAAAAACAGTGTGCTAAAAGAGAGTGCTAACGCAGAACCTCCCGACTCGCGACTGTTTATGTAATCATCATACGGTGACACGTTTCTTCTCCTTCTATTGTCTTAAACGTGCGTATTTCAGCGGACACCTGAGGAGGTGTAATTTCAAACGTTTCATTTGTTGTCATAATGTGTGTCGTCCGGACTTGTGCGTTGCATAAGGCTAAGCTCTGGACTTTGCCATGCCGCCACGGACAGTCGTGAACCCACTCCAAATATCCCAATCCCACAAAAAGTCCTGAGGAGAAAAGATGGAAGGGGATTGCTCTTGAAGCTCGTTGGAATCTCTGTAATTATCTTGAAGTCATTACATGTAATACATTGACAACGACACTGAGTCACCATTAGATTGCGTGTTGTTTTTTAATGAACACAATTGTGCATCCATGGATTTAGTGAAAATCAAATGGGAAATTTCAATATTTATTGTTTTTGCCCCTTATCTCCAAACTACGCAATTTGCGCATTTAATTGCTGCCACGTGATTAGCTCATTGGTTATTTGTTTTTGTCACAAGCTCACCACTCTAGCACTGAGTAGGACAAGTTTCACAATTACAGTATATCACTATAAAAGTATTGTATAATACTAATACTAATACTGCGATGAACTGGCGACTTGTCCAGGGTGTCCCCTGCCTTCGCCCTAAGACAGCTGGGAGAGGCTCCAGCAGACCCCCGTGACCCTGAGCTCGGGACTAAGCGGGTATGGAAAATGAATGAATGAGTATTGTATAATATTTGCACTTGGGCGTGTCTTGTCAGGAGAAGCCATCTAAAAAAAACCAACAACAATAAAAAAGCTTATTGCTTATTCATCACAACATACCAGAAGTCAGTTTTTACAGTACAGTACTGATGGTGATGAAAGGTCACAGACAATGTGCCGGTGGGAAATCCAAGTAGCCTGGCAACATTCCAAAAACGTTCCTTTCCTTCTTTTTTTTTTAAGTCTTGGATGTATAAAGTTTCTTACCACTGCTTTACAAAAAAATCTACTCCACTTATGAACAACAAACAGCTCATAAACTTCTTCCGTTCATACCTGAAAATTAAACTAAATTACTTTACTATAGGAAAGCCATTCTTTAAATTCAAATTTCAAATTCGAATTTAAAAATAAAATTGTAAATTTGAGTTTGAAATCCCTGAAAAGTCCCCCTGAATGGCAGTTGTACGACTGCCGCAATCAAATATTTCTCCTCTTGTCGGTGTAACTTGGCTGCGGTGCAGTACTCGGCTGATTTCAAAATCAAGCGCACAAGTTTGGACCTGCCGTAAGATTTGCATAAATAGTATGTTAACACCCAAACGGATAGACTGTGATCATACGTGGGAATGAGTTCATGTGATTCTGTTTTAGGACCTGCTTACTGAGATAGATTCAACTCAAAATACTTTTTAGTCATTTTATTATTTTTGACATCGACGCTTTTGATTTTCTTTTTGTTATGTGTCACGTTATAATCAATCTTGAAAACTTGACGTTAACTTGTGTGGACGTGAGCTGTCGACACCCAGTCCTGGTGTCTTCCACGCTGGATATGTAGACGAGCTTTCAGGCATTTTGCTCCTTTTATTTTCTTTTTGACGAAGCCGGTATGTTGTGCCCTCCTTGCGTGTCAGTGAACCAGACGGGCTGAGAAAAAGTTCATGTTCATTACCAACGAACCGATTTTATCACACAAACCAGTTCTATGGTATCCGCCCCTACATGTGCTGGCAACCCATGTGCAACATGGGTTGGAAACTGCACTTTAGTATATCTACTTCAGTATTTCCTTTTCAGATGATTTTTCCTGCATATATTCTTACAGAAATATCTGTACTTTATACTTCTTGCATTGGAAAACATGCTTGTTACTTTGGTGTTTAAAGTATGCAAATTCTGTTAAAAGTGATTCACTTATTATTTATTATAGTTGTTGCTTGGAGTGGAGCTGTTGTGCAGTTAAATATAAAAGTGGATCATATTTTTGAAGGAGATAGTTTTGGAGCACCTCGGCTTTGGGGTTACTGTTCACTGCAGAGAAAAATGAAAATGGAGAAAATAGATGTAAGTTATTGTTGTTGAAGGCGTAAATATTCAATAATGGCTCATGGGTCGTTACTGTTATTGATTAGTTTGGGTGTACTGCTGTTGAAAAAGTACCAAAGCTGTTAAAAATGATCCAGATGCTCCTGCATGACATCTAGTCAGCTCAGTCCAGATTATTCTCCCACATTCCCTTTTTCATTTTTTCAAACTTATCAACAAAAGTGTTGTTTTTCATTCATTGATGGCAAAACACAAACACATTTGTACTTTATTACTTTTACTTGAGTAAAGGAGTTGAATGTGTACTTTTACTTTTACCAGAGTATTTCTTTTTACACAAGTATCTGTACTTTTACTTCAGTACAGAATGTGAATACTTTTATACTGTGAATACTTTTGCCACCTCTGCTGTGCAGTGAGAGAAAAATAAAAAGAACAGAAGCCCCAGGGCCAGTAAAAGACACTTAATCGCCCGTGTGGCTGGTTTGGACGAAGAGATGTGGGCTGGAACATTTTAACGGTACTTCCAGCGATGTCACGGTGCTGGCAGAGAGTGTCGTCGCGAAACTAAGGTGGCGAGAGCTTCGCAGGAAAAATGTTAGCCACGGGAGAAGGCCTTTTCTCTCGCAGGAGATTAACACAGAGAGCGTCTGCTGCTCGCTGGCCTCCTCCCATGCATGGCAGCAGTTTCTGGAAGAGATTCATTAGCCTTGAGTCAGCGCTTCCAGAGAAAGTGCACTTAGCCGTGTCTGTCTGTAAATATATATATATATATATATATACATATATATGTATACACACACACACACACACACACACACACACACACACATATATATATGTGTACACATATATATACATATATATATATGTGTGTACATACACATACTCTCAAGCTCTCTAGCTACCTGTCTATTGTATGTATGTACGTATATATGTATGTATATATATATATATGTATATATATATATATATATATATATATATATATATATATATACATGAATATATATATATGTACATATATATACATATATACATATATACATAATATATATATATATATATATATATATATATATATATATATATATATATATATATATATATGAAGAAAACATGCAGCAACTGAAAAGAAGCAGATCAAACAGCGACCTGGGTTAAACAAACAGGACTTTTAGCGCAGGTGTGTAATTGAATGGCAGATTCTTCCAGTGCCGGAGGGCTGCATCTTATATGGCGAAATACAAAGAGATGCTCCAATTGCATTTTGGGTTTATAATACGAATTCCATACTGTCTGACCTCCTCAGACAATAACATAGATTTTTTTTTTTGCTCCCACTGCACCCCTGCACACCCCCAACCTTTGGCTGCATCTCTTTTATGAAAAGTGCATAGCTGTCTGAGCCTCTTTAAATGACAACTGTACATTTTTGAGAGTCCACCCCCCACCGAGATGCTCTCTCTGGCTTCAAAGGAATTTAATATCCCGTGCGTTGCTCGACTGCGACGCCTTAATGGTTATCCAGTGAGAAATGGAGGAGACGGTTCAAACCCTGGCCCTTGCGACTCTGCAATGTGTTAAGCACTTTATCGACACTCAGCGCCACAATAGATTGAGTACAGATGGAATTCTGGACAGGATTTTGCGAACAGCGCTGATCTAATTGCGCAACAGATTACATATCTCTTTGCGTGACTTGTGTTGGTAGTCCGCCCAGACTGGCTGAAGTCGCATTTTTGCAGCAGGACTTTTTTTCTAATTTGGAGTCCCACAGTTAGATTTTAGACAGCAAAAAAAATAAAATGTTTTGAGAGTGCCTCATTTTAAGTCAGAGGCTTATCCCAGTCTGTCTCTCTTAATGTAGCCAAGCATCCGCTTCCTTGGCCTCTAGACGTCAACACTTGTTTAAACGTGGATTTCCGGAACAATCCATCATCATACAGATTGTGAAAGATTCCAGATTGCTACGAGAAACTATGTGAGTCATAAAGGGCGTCCCATTCTTATCATATCAACATATTTTTACGACGCCGAGCGGCTGAACACGGATGCAGCAGAACAAAGTGTGCGACACTGTAAACGGTGACCTCACAATAGCAATAAAATACTTCAGATGTTTTTCAACAGTTTGACTATTGTTACTGGTATTTGCAATGAAGTTCAAATCAGACTGATAGGGGGTCTCCTGTTGTTTCGGTCTATTGCAACATGTTTGTTCATTTTTTTCGTCACGTAGCATGCGCCATTTGCTGCGCCTACTCAACGAAGGTTAAGTTTAATTTTGATCAACTTTACCTTTTCCAAGTTAGCATAGGTTGTCAACTGCCTACAAAGATAGAAGGAGCATCCGCTTTTAAAAAGGAAGCCAACACCCAATGGTCATAAACGTGCATTGGATTGTTAGGCCAAGAGGGACTGACAGAAATGGTAGCAAAATATTAAAAATGACTGGCTGTCAATAGAAAAAAATCATAACCCAATTCATGGCCCAAATTCATACCTTTACAAACTTGATTAATGTTTTGTTGGTCCAAATTGCTTGAAAAAAATCAGTAATGAAGCCCTCATTTTTATTTCATTTCTTTGTACCATACAATCTAATTTCAGGTAAAAAAAATTCCATAGGGCGCCCTAAATTCCATTTGACTTAGAAATGAGATTTGAAGTAGGTATAAAAACAAGCATAGCCATCTAAGGTACAGGTAGAATCAGTGCGCTACTTCAGTGAAGGTTTTGGGTAGCACTCATGCATACGTTGTCACATTCCTGTGCTTTAGGCTTAGCATCAAGTGAACAAACAGGACTTTTGGGAAATTGGCCTAAGAACTGATGTTGAAAGGAGACGTAAGAAGCAGAAGAGGGTGGGGACGAAAAACCAAAGTAAAGAAGCCGTGAGTCATTGCCAAAGTAACAAAGAAAAGGGGTGGGGTGACATAGAGCCCGTTATATTTATGTCAAAGAAATAAACCCTGGCAAGAAGTTTAACTTAATGATCTACAACATTATTCACAGTCTCAAGATTAAATATATACATATGTTTGTGTGTGTAATATAAATAAACACATTGTAAAGATGTGACTTGACACTTTCGCAAAATATTATATATAACAAACCTGTTGCCCGAGGTTTACAGCTGATTTGCATGACTTTTACTGTACATATTAGTTCCTGTTTTATTTTTGCATATGTTTTGAGACTATGTCGTATTTATGCAGCCTGGATGTTACGGTAATACTTTTACCGTCAGCATTCCTACGTTTTTAGATCGAGATGAATACACAAAAACTTCACGTGAACGCCGCCGAGAAGGTGCACTCAGCAGGACGCGTGCAAGCCACAAACCGTCCGGGTTCCACGTGGACACTTGAAACTGCAGGGCCGGGCCACAGTGTTTGCGAACAAAACAAACGTTCCGCCTCCTCCCGGAGAGGGCGCGATGTGCTCCAAGGGCGAAGCAAAACAGCCGAGGGCAGAGAGGTGAAGCGGCTTTGGGTGTTTGAAAAAGTTCAGTGTCGCACCTCTGCCTGCTGGTGGGAAAAAACCCCACGCACTTCATCGGAACGCGGTGTTCAGAGAGGAAAAGATGAAAAAAAAGGGAAAAAGAAACCTCTTCGTGCCTTACTGTCTTTACCCCCCTCCTCTCTGCACTCATCGTGAAAGTTTATTTTCCAAAGCAGTGGGAGGAAAACACAGAGGCGATAAAGCCGGGGAAAGAGGTCCAGTTGCAGTGCTTCTTAGGACAACTCATCACTTTTTCCACAAAAATAAAACCCAACCCCAATTGCCGCGTGTGGAGCAATTAAACGACCCACTAAAACGAATTTGTGTTTGCAGAAAAACACGATTACTTAACAGTGAGAATGCAGGCTGGAGTGACAACAACTACAAAGAATACTTTTTGAGAATCTCAGTGACCTGCTGCAGAAAACACGAGCCCCCTTTTGCGATTATAACTTTATTTGTCTTGCTAGTGCCTGCGTGCGAGGCTCAGACCCCTCCGCCCTAGGCCGGTCCAAGCTGTCCTCTCGCACACTGTTGTGATTTCTCACACTGTTTCGCCATCTTTGCTACCGTGGGTGTGTCGTGCATGCACCTTCCAGTCAGGTCGCTATGATCTCTGACACTCAGGCCTTCAAGGTACCGGGGAGGTGACGCCCCTGAGTCTCATATCCCGGGCTGTCGGCCAGGAAGTGTGGTCTGAGTCCACACAGATATTGGGGTTAGGTACAAGAAAAAGAAATGAGAACAATAAGGATGAAGAAATTTATTAAACAGTGAAGAAGAAGAAGAAGAAGAAGAAGAAGAAGAAGAAGAAGAAGAAGATGAAGAGGAAAAAGAAGCACAAGGCTAAAAAACATTGAAGTGAATGTATGAAAATGTTTTTTTTTATATATAATTTGCACTGATGACTGTCACCTGTAACTTTTTGTGCCTCCAATATTTTCACTGCTCTGTCTATAGAGCTGATGTAAAATCATGTTTGATGTCGGGCTGCCCACTGTAAACAAAAACAACAAAGCCCCCCAACAAAATGCATGATAGGATTCATTTTAAAAGTTGACCAATCCAGATCAACCTATGCAATCAATGTAATAGATTTGAAAGATATTTATTTCAATCCACAGGAATTTAAAAGAGACCAGTTTAGTTTCTTCAACCGCACAGTTTCAATTTAATCAAAACTGGCAGTGGGATTTCTGTGCCAACTGATGCCCGATAGCAGACTGGAAGTCATGTCACCGGACTATCACCTGACCCCTTGTTCCTATTGGCACACGAAGACCGAGTGCTCACAGCGCAGGATGTATTGCGTAGGTCCGCTGTGTGAGTGTGTGGGTGTTGGTGACGCCCGCTGTACGAGAAACCTTCCTTATCTTGCATTAATGGATGCAGCAGGCTGGTCTCTGTCCCGCCTCGATTGTCCGGCATTGTTCCCGCCCCCCTGTAAATCAGCCCCCATGTCGGCAGAGTCACTCAGCCTCTGTGACATTAACGTTTAGCCGACGCCGTCTTTTTGCACAGACGCGAGCTATTTCTGACTCCCCTTGGCTTTTATGGAAATTGAAGCCGCGTTACGCAACGAGCATGTTAGTCTGACACCACTGGTGGTTCACACTGGAAAGCTCTGGAACACCCCAAGGACGCCCTTTACCATCGTGTGGACCTCCTATCTTAGTCGAGACCCGTTTTTCTTTTTTTTCTTCTTGGACAGTGCGACGCTGCCTTTCTAGCAATTAGACCGAGACCTCCTTTAAATCTGCTTCCTTCAGCGTAACAATGGCTCGGACAGGTGTTTATACTTGAAAGTAGGGTAGGGTTGCCAACATTGCATTCCCGGAAAAAGGGTTTGCCCTAACCAATCTAAGAACAATCCTAACCCAACACTAGTCAATTTTCAATAAAATAAAATAAAATTTTATTTATAAAGCACATTTTAAAACAGCAAAGTTGACCAAAGTGCTGTACAGAGATTAAAACCAAAAGAAGCATAAAAACAAGTTAAAACAAATAAAACAAGGTTATAAGAAGTACTAAAACAATGAATAAAAGAGTTGTAGACGCAGTTTAAGGACACTTAAAAGTGCGAGAGAACAGGAGGGTTTAAGGTTAGCTTTAAAAGACCCAACAGAAGGCGAGAACCTGATAAAACTCGGTAGTGCATTCCATAGCTTGGGAGCAGTCACAGAGAACGCTCTATCCCCTTTTCCCTTCAGTTGAGTCCAAGAGCTGCTTGGAGGAGGACCTGAGAGGTCTGGAGTTGGGCAGAGGGCGAAGGAGATCAACCAGATATGGTGGGGCCAGGCCATGGAGAACTTTATAGGTGAGCAGAAGAATTCTGAACCCCACCCTGAACCCGACTGGCAGCCAGTGTAGTGATGCCAGAACCGTGGCAATGCTCTCCCTTGATTTGGTGTTGGTCACGACCCTAGCAGCCGCGTTCTGCACCAGCTGCAGCCGGGATTGGGAAGATTGGCTGAGACCGGCATGTAGGGCCTTCATGCAGTTTAGCAGTGAGTTAACGGGGGAGGTGTTGTTGTCATTGTTTTCCAGGGGCAGGTAGATTTGGGTGTCATCAGCGCAGAAATGATAGGAGATGTTGAACTTCTGGAATGTGGAGCCTAACGGGAGCATGTAGAGAGCAAACAGGATAGGCACTAAGATAGAGCCTTGAGGAACCCCGCAGGTGATGGGGGCAGACGAGGAGAGGGAGTTTCCAACTTTGACCGCAAATGTCATTCAAGTAGGAGACAACCCATTGGCGGGCGCTATCTCGAATGCCGACATGAAGGCTGAGGTGGTTCAGGAGGATGGCATGATCGACAGTTTCAAAGGCAGAGCTGAGATCTAAAAGTGTCATAGTTTGCTGTCCTGTTGGTGCTTAATTTTCGTTTCTTCCCTGAAGGCATCACCACCCAGGTCAATCAGCACCAACTCTCTTCACCTGCTCTCCCTGCCTGACTATTTAGCCGCCCTGCTCCCTCTCCTCCCTGCCAGATTGTTCCTCTGCCATGCACGACACTCCAGCACAAAACCCCGGACTGACTCCTCGGCTACTGACCTTGCCTGTTCTGGTTCTCGCCTCCAGCTTTTCCCCTGGACTTCGGCGTTTGAGTGAGTTTTGTGTTTTGACCTGTTTTTTCCCAAGAAGAGGATTCCTTTTTTGCCGTTTGACCTGTTTGGAGCAGTTGTTTCTTTTTGGCCCCTTTTCCCCTCTTTTCCACTGACCAGCCACCTTCTCTCAAGAAATAAAGCTGTGCCTTTTTTTTTTGAACCTTCCAAACCTTGTCTGTGTGGTGCATTTGGGTCCAGAATAGACACTCCCCGTTTCAAAAAGGATTAAAACAGCGGATCTGCCTGAATCCAACGTTACAAGGAGGTCATTAGTGCCCCTGTACTATGGCAGGCTCTAAAACCTGATTGAAACTTATCCAATAAATAACTGGAGCTGGGAGTAGACAATTTTTCCAAGATTTTAGATAGAAAAGGAAGCTTGGAGATGGGGTGAAAATGTTTTTATGCTGTATTATCTAAATTGGGCTTCTTGAGGATGGGCTGGACAACTGCGTGCTTGAAGGACAGGGGAACAGAACTGGAGGCAAGGCTGCTATTGAGAAGCAGCAGTGCCTCGTCCTCGTCCCACTAGCCCAAACCCCAAGCCTAACCTATCTCAAAACAACCTTAACCGCAACCCCAATCCTAACCCCAGTCCTAACCCCAATCCTAACCAATCTACGAACAACCCTAACCCAACACTAGCCCAATACCCAAGCCTAACCTATCTCAAAACAGCATCATTATTTTCGCATCGCCATTGTATGGTTTTGTAGTTTAACTGGTTTAACATTTCTTAGTCTTGATAAAATGTTTTAGGAAAAAAAACCCAAAACAAACAAATGTAAAAAAACTGGCCCACAGTTGTGAAATTTTTGAACAGGAATTTCCTGGAGGTGGGTTCCTTGTTGGCTGTTCCTTTTCACTTCCACCAAAATCATGTCACTGCTGTGTTTAACACTTGTTCTGCTGCTGCCAAAGTAACCAAACATTCTGTTTTTTTTTTGTCCTTCAGCGTGCTGGTCACATTTTTCACATATTGAGATGATTAGTAACCAAAAGGTCAAGTTGTGACAAGTTATGGAGACGCTGGCATTGTTTGTTGTGGTGGACCCACCACTGGTGGAATAAATATTGAGAACCCATGAACCCATGTTCATTGTATATGTGAGGGAGGGCCAAGTAGCATTGTACTACTCTGTTGCGGAAAGTCGCGAGCAAAGAAAACAACAAAGGTGACTTGGCATTTGAATGCTTCAGTGGTAAAAGCTGTGCGACTTGAGCCGGGACGTGTATTTACCACTGAGCAGAGGACAAATAGTGCATTGCATAATGAAAGACATATTGATTTTACTTATACATACAGTACGATACAGTCGTAGGGCTCCAACTGTTTCCGACTCGAGCCATTTAACAAAGCAAATCAGGCTAATCCGAGCTCTCTTGGAGAGCGTGAATACTAAGTGACCCACAACTGGCCGCTCTGACTTCCAACTGCTGTAGGTTGCCGCTGCCGGGGGGTTTTTCCCACACAGATAGTAGGTTATTAACGGTGGCCGTATTCCAGGAATTTATCCCACTGTACGGAACAGAGCAGTTAATCCTCATAGAAAAAAGAAAGACGATGGATGTTGGATAAAGAGACTGTGTGAGGTGGTTCGGGGTGAGGAGGGGGCGGCCAGCGGCACACTTTCACAAAGAGAAGGGTGAGAGATGAGTGTGTCCGGAGGAGGAGGAGGAGAAGAAGAAATGAGAAAAATGTGGGAAGAGGAGACTCAAAGGGAGAGGAAGTGTGCAGGACTCAAGGTGGGTTCTAAGGACTAAGTGTGATGTATTGTGTCATTATCATTTGGACACGGAATGGGATATTTCCCACAGTAAGTCATTTGCATTTAAACGTGCATCAGGGAGTTACTTCATAGAAAGTGTTTGTCAATTGCAGCTGCGAAGCATTGGTTCCACCTGAACTTTAAAACTTTTAAACTGTTGTTATTTCTATAAAAATATGTAATATTTATATACTTTGTTTGTTGTTTCATCTGGTTGTGGAATAAAGGACAAGTTTGGCATTTTCAAACATGACTTTGCCCACCTTTCTATTTTTTCACCTGTTCAATTAAGTGTTCAACCAAATCGCATCAGTGAAAATAAATAATAGATGAATCGTCAAGAATATCTAATGGATACAGCTGTACTGCTCAAGAAAAAACATCCACTGTTCCATGCACGTTCCATGCTGATCTCATTAGCAGCTAGGCTAGTCTAGCAGTTACTTGCTGTATATCTGTTTTCCTCTTGTGGCTTTTAAGTGGAAGGCTACGATGGTTATTACCTGGTTTTGCCGCAGTTAAAAAGAAGCTGATCGGTTACAATAATCCATGGGAAACGGCAGCTTTGAAATCCTTGCTTTTCCGATGCGGGCAAGATGGATGAGCAAGATGAAATAAAGAAGTTGCACATTCTTCGCTGTGACATACAACCATTTCCATTTTAATCAACAGACTCATCAAATAAGGGATAAATCAAATAGCAGGAACACAGTGGGACCCCGTGAAAAATTGATGCTTTCGGCGTCACGGCACCGTCTCCTGCCACGCATACCGGAGAGCTAAATTGCATGAATCAATGGGACAGCAGATGTTTGCCGCTGTTCTATAAATATGTGAGGGCGGAGTGATGGTGTTCAATAGAACGTTTGGGTGAAACATGAGAGCCGAGGACAGAATATAAATACGTTGTGGAAGTGCTGAATGCAAAGGGAGGCGATGGTACGACGTTGCAGGTTATCATCCAGAGGTCAAAGTCAGAGGCTCCTCATGGTTACATAACCGGATTTACATGCTGAACCATGTGGTGGAATCAGACCTGCGCTTTGGTCGATTGATGCTGTATAATAATAGTAACAATGATAATAATAATAATAATAATGATAATAATAATAATGATGATAATAATAATAATAATAACACATTTTATTAAATAAGAAAAAGAAAAAAGAGAAAGATTCACAAATTACAATTTTACATGTAGGCTCTTTCTCATTATATTGGGTTTACATATAGTCACGTTTTTATTATTTTTTTCCCTCTTGAACACAAAAAACCAGGTCATGACTCATCAGGTAGATCTGCTGCACCTGTGAAGAGGAGCTCAGCTGTGAGCTGTTGGTAATCAGCCTGGCTGATAGTCTATATAAAGAGAGGTTTTTGGCCCGCGGCTCCCTCAGGGAGTGCGTCTCAGAAAGTTCAGCACCATTCCCCAACTTTCTTTGGAAGTTCTAAGTTTGAGTGTGTGAATTTGACGTTTGACGAGATTTTTCTTTTTCTTTCAAACAACCAACAGGACAAGTTGTGTTTTGGTTCATACGCCTGTAATTCACTGCTGTTTGTCCAAAAAGAATAGATGCACCCTTTGTTGCACTCTTCTTCTCTTTACATGTTCGAAATAAATCAAATCAAATGTGCTTCACTTATGTATCTCCTTTTTTGTGTATATTTCATTAAAAAAACGACTTATATGTCCCATATTATCATTTTTAAATCTTTTTCATCCAAATCCTTTTTGTCCCAATTTCAGTATAAAAGCATGTGGCGTATGAAACCATCAATTCAGTGTGCAAAAATGCTCAGTCTTGTCTTGTTGTGGCATTCAATGGAGGACCAAATCACATGCAAATGTTTTTCCAAACGCACCCTGTGGTCAGTGGTAACTTGAACATGATGGTGACATGTGTTGCCCCCCGTGTGTTATCAGTTCAAGGTACACTTGACCTCAAACAGCCTGGGCTGAAAGGTTGATGACCCTTATGGCCATGAACTTCTTGGCAAACTATTCCTTCTAAACAGAATTTTTTTTTTAAATTCTAAATAACGGAGATCCAGTTGATTTTGAATAAAATTTATGTTAGGAATTTGTCGCTGATTTTGTCTTTAATCATCTTTCAGTAAGTTGAAAAAACTTAAAGGGCTATTTCCAAAGAATTTTTTTCACGCTGTTTATCTAAAGATCCCATATTAAGATCTTTATTTGGTCCAAAAAAAGCAAACCTCAATAGATCTCCAGACAAAATGACAAATTTAGCCCTCAGTTTCACAGCCTTCATCAGAAGTTGTGTCCTACTGCATCGGAGACTGTGTTGTACCTCCTGCATGTTTGGGAGGGGAGGGGCAGAAACAACAAAAGCAAGGCAACACTGGGCGGCAGCGGTTGGCTCAAAGTATAAATGAGTAAATGAGTCAACTTTGCCTTTAATCACCTTCGCCATGAAAGACTTCATTCCAGAGTTGCACTTTCTTTATTTTACTACACACATTCCGAAGAGTGGAATGAAGGAAGTGTCGCTGGACCTTACTTACTCCACTGGCAGGCTCATTACACCTATTGGTGTATGTACATAATAATTAGAATGGAAACAGATCCAGATACATCACTTAAAATGTAAATACATTTTTCATGATTTTCTTATTTCTTTCTTACATAATTTCACTGACTCTGTTATGAATTTGTTGCCTAACCGATTCTCCCGACCTCCTGTTTTGATGGTGTGGGAACATTACAAGCTGGTGCTACATGTCAGCAGGTAGATGCTAGACGGACAGACGAAGGTCAGTCTATTATATTTGCACAGGTCCAATGTTATGTTTGCATTATGGCAGCAATATGTAACTGTGCCACCTGAATGTTGAGAGCTGTCTACACTTGTTGTGGTGATTGCGGGGGTGGGCACTTAACATTAGACTCACAGTGTCAGGTTCACAAATATTCAAACTCAAGTGAAGTCTGACGCAGTCAGAATGAAGGAAAAAATGCGCTCAAATAATAATTTAAATTCACATTTTTATTGTTCATTTTAATGAAACAGCATTAATGATACAAAAAAAAAAAAATCCCCTTCGTCCAGGTAAAAATTACATATCTGCACATTCAGCCAGATACACAGCAAGCAGAGACTGTGAACAGCGGAAACATTGGGCAAGTGCTTCTCCACGGATGAGGGCCATGCAAAAAAAATTAGGCTGGTGGTTCACTGTTACTGTCAAACGCTGTCGAAAAAGATCCGGTTGTTGGTCTGATTCTTTTATTTTGTTTTTTTTGTTTTTTGTAGTTGTTGATTTCGCAAAACCCGCAAGGCCACATCCGACCGAGGCCTGGCGAGGATGTGCAACAGCATTTTACAGCTTGGCTCAATCATGCAAAAAAAGACAAGAAGAAAAAGAGAACCCAGAAAGACAGAAATTTCAAGTTACGCCAAACACCTGAGATTAGTTGAGAAGGTAGACGCGTTGGTGTTGGGAGCAGAAAACCTGCTGCCTTTCTTTCTTGCTTTTTTTTCTGTTTAAAAAAAAAAAAAAGACAACCCCACCTCGCGTAGAGACGGTGGAGCGACTGAGTAAAATGACATGGAAAGGAGAAGGGGGTGTGCAGCTAGGGCGAGCCAGACTTTACAACTCGAATATCAAACAATCACAACAGGTCTGAGGCTGATTGATGAGACTTCATTCGGCCGTGGGAAGCGTTTCAAGTATTGTCATGGAAAGTAAAAGTTAAACCAACACCTGGCTTGAGAGTCAGAAGTGTTTTCTGTGACAGCAGTGAATGAGGACAAAGGGAGAAGCCACAGCACTAGAGTCCAACTGCAACCGCGTGTGATTGTCCTGGTTGAGCTTCGGACGTGGCTACCGCGGAAGACCACATTTATTGCCAAATAGGTGTTTGTTTTGTTTTTTAAACATGGAAGACCAATTTTGCGTTTCGTTTCCTTTTTTTCCTTTTTTGCTTCTATTGCGGCAACGCCTTTTTAAAACGCAGCTACCCATCAAATACAGATTGCACGCAGCTGTAGTTGTTGGCAGGCTGCAGAAAGAAATCCACTGCCTCCTTTGAGAGACTTCCGGGAAAGCTGATTTCATTTATTTCATTGTTTTTTCCTTATTGAATGAAGGCCGTAGATTAATAGATATGTATCCTGATTTGACATGAAAAACAATAACGCAATGTTAAAAACTGATATATAGAGAGCAAAATTTCTACAAATGTACACGGATCAAATAAATGAAAAAAACAAACAAACAAAAAAAAAACTACTGTCATACAGCAAAGGAAACAAAGGTCTAATACATGGCATATATATATATGTATATATATATATATATATATATATATATATATATATATATATATATATATATATATATATATATATATATATATATATATATATGTATGTGTATATATATATATATATATATATGTATATATATATATATATATATACATATATATATATATATACTAAAACAAACACTGGACTGCAGGGGAACCTGCGTGGCAGAGTCCACCGGCAACCCAACTCGCAGACAATGTGTACCATAAAATAAAGATTATTTACAGAGCATATACACTCGTCCAAAAGGACCATGATTTAAATTCCTCCCCAAAAAAAACAAAACATGCACATCATACACTATTTTATCTGAAATATCTTCTGGCTTCACGTACGTAGATCTGCGGAGGATCCACTAATGCTGTCAGCTTTGGCTGGATGATGTGTTCGTGACACGTGGGAAGGCTGGGCACCGCAGAGGAGGTGATTTGAGGTTTCATAGTTGCTGTCGCTGACATGAAAGGCACTGATTAAAAGCCAATTACACAGGAAACCATGGAGCAGGCACGTCTTGTTGTTTTTCTTTTTAAAAATCTGTGGTGCAGGACATTCAAAATTCCGAGTTTAAACCGGAGGCCTCGAACTAAGCAGCTTGCTCGAGGAAAATGCCATGAGTTTAGTCAGCGGTCCCATCGTCCACTGGACGCTGACGCACTGCAGGCAGAGTCAGAGGTGGATCTGAACTGGCGGATGGTAACAGTATGGCACAGGTCCATGAAATGTTTACTTTTAATTATCTTGGGGCTTCTGACAACGTATTTTAAAACCGGCCTCTCAACGTGTGGGTCTTCGTGACCGCCCTCCAAATTCTGAATTAGTTGCAAAATTCAAATTTCTCTTGATACTTTCTTTGCTGACTTTCTTTAAAAAACAAAAAACAAAAAAAAACAAGTAGCTTTTCTATTCGTCACCCGCTAATGTATTTCAGCGGGCTTGTACCCTGTGCAGGAAATGTAACATCACACATCCCAAAATAGCGGCGTGAAGAGGCACAGATATTATATACAGCACGCTTCTATCCACAGTCAAGTATGTACATTGATTGTAATACTGAAGAATCCCCCTCGCTTCGCCAATGCCACCATGAGGGAGACCAGGAAGTAGTGTAAAACTGAAACGGTGTGGCCGTGTGTGCGGACCTTGGCAAAGGTGTGTGTGCGTGTGCGTGTGCGTGTGTATGTGTGTGTGTGTTGTGACATGTAGCAGCTAAATCCAAGTTCTTCTACCAACTTTCTGAAAAGTTAAAGGAAGAGAACAGAGATTAAATGATTTCGAGATTTTCTCACGTGTTGGAAAGCGTCTAGGAAATGTAGGTGTGGCTGTATGTTCGTGTGTGTGTGTGTGTTTGTGTGTATGTGTGTGAGTGCCACCTGTAAGGTGAGACGTGGCCCCGAAAGGGGCCGTTGCGTTTCGTTGGAAGACAACCTGATTCGCCTCCAAAAGTCTCTTCCCAACGCACAGAGATGAGAGAGTCGTCTTCTACGCCCCTTTAAAAAAATTAAAATAAAATAAAATGATGACGATCCCAACATCTGTTTCAGCTCGGGGCTGCACCGCACGTGTTTTGTTCTGCCTTTTTTTTTTTTATAGCTGGAAATGACAACCCAATGCACCACCCCTCCCCGGTTTTTGATTCACTCTTTGTGTTGTTGAGATGTCGCGGCTTGAAGAAAAAGGGGAAAAATTCAAACCGAAACAAAGAGTCTCCCTCCAGTAAATACAAAGAAAGAAAGAAAGAAAGAAAAGTTGATGTCCATGCCCCAGTACAGTAAACTGATGTCCGTACGCTGTCGACGACGAACCCTGATTCCCAGATGTTGAACTAGCTGAGGGAACCGGAGGGAAGTTGGAAGTTGGCGGTGGGAGGTTGAGGAGGGGTTGACCGGTGAAGGTGGTGGTGGGGACAGGGGGAGGGGCTTAGTGACCGCCGCCGGAGCCTGGGGGGTTGTGGATCCAGTCGAACACGATGAGTGTCAAGCTGCCGATCATGAAGATGACGCCCACCACCAGGAAAATTGCCGCCTGGGGGAGAAAAAATATAAACAAAAAACAGAGCAGCAAGGCGTGGATTAGAAAAAAAAATCCGGCACGGAGAATCTGAGATACTTCGGTTGTTCAGAAGAACTCACCCCAATCTTCTGCGGAGAGTGCATGGGCAGCGATTTGACCAGGCGAAGGTAGAAGGCGGCGGGGAGGATGAAGATGAGCATGGTGGCGGCGGACGAGCCTGAAATTTCAGCACAGGGAGGGAGGAGAGAGAGAGAGAGGGAAAGGAAAAGTGCGGTAATTAGAAAGCGAACAACAAATGTCACAGTGTTAACGCAAACCGACTAACAGATGAACGCGGAGGTATGAGGTCAAAGTGTTGTTCGATCCATCGTCCGGCGACGGCGACGCCTCCTTGCCACTCACCGATGAAGCCGAAGATGTCTCTGATGGTCGGGACGAAGATGACCAGCATGTTGGTGAAGGCCAGGATGGCGGCGGCGATCAGCATGTGGCGGGTCCAGCTGAACTCACGGCCGCTGAACAGCAGCGTCGTGATGGAGGAGCGGATCTGGCGGGAAAACAAGAGCGTGGTGTATACGTTCATTTATTTATTCATTTATTTTATTCATTTATTTACACGACTGTTCAAAAGCTTGGAGTCACCGACTCACATCAGCATTGAACTCCATTCTAACCAGTTCTATGAAATCAGGATCTTGAATGATCTGCGATCATTGTCCGTGCACGGAAAATAGTCCCGATGTGCTGAACAAGTATGGAAACATTTCCAACGTTTAACTGAAAGTGATTGACAGAATTCCAAGTATTCCGAATGTTCCAATTCTGTGTGAACGCACTAAAAGTCGGCTGTATTAAAGAGCCTAATATGCAATACCATGATGCTTTGTTTACTCTTTTATTATTTAGCGCACAACTAAGTGTGATTATAATACAAAACTTTGTTTTAGAAGTTAAATCATTCAACTTCTGTGAAGATTGCACACTTGATATTCATTCTCAAAAATCACATTCAAACAGACATTCAGAGCAACAACTGTCAAAGCCATCCCATAATGTGTTCAGCACATCCTGACTGATTTCCATGTACCCGTAATGTTCTTAGAGCATTCCAGTAGATTATTTCATCAAGCTGGTTATAATGGAGTTCAATGCAGAAATGAAAAACAATTCAACGGTGGTGAATTTATTTCATCTTTACATATTTGGCTTCCTCGTTCATAAAGAGCAGCCCACACAGTCTGTGCGTCTGCCTGGCCTGGTCCAGAGTGGAGCGCTTGGCTGCTGACTGAAGTGTGTCAAGTCATACGAGAGTGTGTGAGTGTGTGTGAGAGGGAGGGGAAAAAAAGAAAGAAAAGAAAGGCGCTTGGTGCTGCTTAAGCCACAGACGGCCCCGTTCAAGCCACAAGTGGGTGAAAGGTTGCGGGGATCAGGTGAAACCCGAGGCGCCCGTTGTCGGCTCCAGGGCCACACGGGGAAAGGTTACTGGGGGGGCGGGGCTTAAGGCGCTCATTCAAAAAGGGAGAGGGGGTGGATGGAGGAGGGGGGAGGGGAGGAGGATTATCTCCCACAGCGCAACGGCACCATGAGATTGCATCAGCCACAAGGGAGAAGGGAGAGGCGGGGCCGGCTCACGGTGGGGGAGGGACTCACGTTAAAAGACAAAGCAAATACTCTCTTGACTTTTTTTTTCTCCTCCCACCTCCGTGGGTCTGACTTTCTTCCCCTTTTTCCAGTTTCAAGCTCAGGCCTCGCCTTTCCGAGGCCGCGAGCAACGCCGAGCGCGACCAGGCCAAGTCAGTACGGTAGTCGATGAAAGCACCGGGAGGGCGGCAAGAAGGAAGAACCTCCGACTGCTCATGACACGGCGGCAGTTCTTGCAAAACAGGGTCGTGCAGAATATGCAGAAAATGAGTGGAGTCCACGTGGCAGAAGAACTGAATAGAAGAATAATAGAAGAATAACTGAGAATGTCCAAATCAAAAAACCTAAACAGAAGGAGATCAAATGAAAATAAAGCGATTAGCTTGTCCAAAGAGAGATGCATTTTGTCTCTCTCACACACACACACACACACACACACACACACACACACACACACACACAAAAACTAACACAAACTAAATTCTCTGCCCTGTCACATTGACCTCCATCACGGCTGTCGGGAGGCTCCTCTGTGCCGCCTCCACTCCTCCGCCAAATAGCCGTCGCTGCTGATGCCAAAAAACCCCCCCTCACAATAGCGACAATTAATTCAGGTGCATTCCCCTCTGAGTCTTTCACCCCTGTCTCTCTCCTCTTCCCACCATGCAGTTGCATAATTAGGACAGCTTTGGGGTTGGGGGGGGACTAGAGCCCGGCTGCGGCATTTCTCTCCGAGGCTCCCAAAGTATTCGGCAGCCAACTGTTAACCTGGCGCAGAGGCCTTTGGAGTTCACCGTGTGACATTTGCATTCTTTTTTAGCTCCTTGGTCAAACCCTTGCAACCCACCCTCCCACACACACACACACACACACACAACAACAAACAGTATGCCGAGAGGCTAGACGTCCAGACCGGACTGGTCACATCTGGATTCAGCTGGTCTTCTACTGAACTGGGAACATGGCTACGCTAAGTTTGAAAACACACACACACACACACACACACACACACACACACACACACACACACACACACACACACACACACACACAAAGTTTCCAGTCCTGAGATAAACACAGGCCATGTGCGCTCAGTGTTGACACTGGAAGGACAGGTCGGCTTTCGACTTGTTGCTCACTGACTAGTTTTTCTTCCTCCAACGGCATATTTGAATTTGCAGGTGCTGAACGAGAAGTGAAACTAACTACAAAGTCCCCTTTCTGGTAAAAAGGCACTGAAAGGAAGGTCTCGGCTCTATTTTTCGCCAGCGCTTCACTCACGCTGGCTGTGAAGAACAAGCCGCAAAACCATAACCGGGACTAACACAGCAAGGCCGTGATGAACTTTTTGACATTGTTTGTGTCCAATGTGCAAAAACATCCGCAGTGTGTTGAGATGACTTTCGTAGCAAGAGATTCGCCCCGAAAATTCCTGTAATAGAGCGCTGTTGCTGTTATTTGCAACATGTTTGACGACGCTTTAATTTATTTCGGACGAGGGCCTAATTGTTTTCGGTGGTTAATGTGAGTGTCACAATCTGTGGTTTTGTTGGTTCCTGATACGTAAACTGGATGACAAACTTTACGTTATTCAGTGTACAGTAGAATCCCAGATTGGGTAAAAGTCCTGGGGAAATTGTGCAAGAAATCACGTTCCATCACCAAGTGGTTCAGCATCAGTTTTAGCCAGAAGGCCTCTTGAAGGACTTTTTTTGACAGGAGGCTGAGGGCTCAATATGAGTAAGAAGTTGCTTCCACTGAACTTGAGGATGAAAAACTTGACAACGGGACCCCCCTAGTTTGACCAACGCCACAAAGGAAGGTATAAATAGTCCAGAGTCCAGTGACAGAGTGCTAGCGTCTCGCCTTCCCGGCGAGGGCAAACCGCTCGAGACTTAAAAGGCAACATGGGGAATTTGGTCGGAGGGGAAAAAAGAAAAAACGGCCGACGAGTGAGTTACCGCGCTAGACCTTCACACGAGTGCGACGTCGGCGCCGTTAATCAGCTGGTTTTGCGTCTCTCTCCCAGGGCTTCGCTCTCCAGCTGGAGGCCTGAGAACTGGGGGAATGTTTGAGTCTGCATAAAGCCCTTTCATTATGTACTGGATCCTGGCAAAGCCCTGTGTGATCTGGCCCCTAGGTTGCATCTATCCTTCACGTGACTGAGCAGGGACACACACACACACACACACACACACAAGCACATACGCACGCAGGCAGGCCCCGCACGCCAAAACACTGCATGCGTCCCTCCCTCCTTTTCTCCTTTTTCCCATATTGAGCCGGTGCGTCGAGGCGGCCGCAGACAAAGCTAACGTTAATCTCTGGCTGAAGGTTGCCGGCGGGGTTTTTCTTTTGCCTCTGCGAAATTAAGGTCGGTGAGGATTCAAGGCGCGATGCTCAAATGCCAGATGGAAAGTTGGCACGGCGGGCGACAACCCGCTAAGTGGCTCTTTTGATCTGATGCCGTCTGAGCCGAACGTTTCTGCACCGATTAAAAAGCGACCAAACTTGCAAACTGCAAACTCTTATTGCTCTCTGCATTCCTTTGAAACCCTTTGAGAAGTTTGACGCACGAGTCGACTTTCCGAATCCAATCAGAAGTAGGCCATCGACATCGTCCACGTGAAATGACTCACGTTGTGCTGGTTTGCATCACCATCTCTGAATAGGCAGACTGACTTTTCCCAACAAAAAAAAAATTCAAAACCTACTCCAGAGTACAGAACGTTCCAGAGTCACAACACTGCAGGTAAATTTGACTCCCTCACCACGTGCCTGAATGTGTTCCCTTTCTCTGTCTCACTCTGACACTGTTACAAAGGAGTCACACTTCCACATCGAAATTTGATTCTGTATCTTGTGCCAGTCCTGCGCTCCCTCCCGCAGCCTTAGGACCCAAGCGCTGGTATGCATGGATAAACCCCTTCTTTATGGGAAAAATGGGTGGAAACAAGCACACATCACGGACAATATTGTATGTTTCAGGGGTCAACTACATTCGATGTTGTGCTGTACAAAAATGGGAAAGGAAAGCTCTTGAGGCGGTCCCGCCAACATTTGAGGACAATACGGACATTTTAAACAGTGAAAATAAAGGTCGTAGGGAAGAAGGAAGTGAAGGTTTGTCTCTTCCCCAGGTAAGCTCACAGCTTCCTGAATCTCACCCGCTGCTTCTTCCTGTTGTGCAAACCGTGACTCAAGATTTCAATTCCGAGTCGATTCTTCACAGTCTGCAATTAGCCGCTCGCGCCTCGCTGTATGTTAATGTTAAATCGGACCCGACAAATTACTGCCTGGTCACAACAACAAAAAGTCAGCAAAGAAAAACACGTTTGTGCAGGCGACGACTGACTCGCACCATTTCCATTGCCACTGACCAGTTTATTAGCGTGTTCCTCCTCAGATCTAAATCAGTTCCTGAAACACTGCTGCTACTCTTGCTCGAGGTAGGTGTGGTCAAGTTGGCCAAAAGCATCTAAAACTCTCAAAATTGTTGCACCCTCGACTAACGTGGCTCCAAATAGGTTGCATTTCTGACTCCGCCCTCTCAAAATGACTTCAAATTTAAAGATTTCTGACATTTCCCTTGAAGGTTATTTTCCACGAGATCGGCCTCTCGTTTTTTTTTTTTTTTTTTTTATCGTTCCTTTGTCCCGACGTGTGACATCAACTCCCGTTCAGCGGATTGCGGACGGCGAAATCCCGGCGCGGAGGAGTCTCGGCATCGGCCGCTTTAGCAGACAGTAGCGGGCCACCCTCACATGTGGCTGGCTCCGCCTCTATACCACCCTGCTGGTGGCGGCCAGAGCGAGGGGTTTTTCCACTCTGCAGTCCGAGCCTGTAAACTTCCACTGCAGAGAGACAGCGCGAGGGGAGATCCTCTCTCACCGACCCCTCCCATCACCAAAAAATGCCCAACGTCTGCAGTAAGGGGGGAAGGGGTGGCCTTGTGTGTGTGTGTGTGTGTGTGTGTGTGTGTGTGTGTGTGTGTGTGTGCGTGCGCGCGCGCGCGCGCGAAGGGTTGCCGCTTCGTTACTTTTGAGTCCGCTCACCCTTAGCGAGCTAGCAACGCTTTTGCTGCCCCCGTGTGTCCGCTCGCAGAATCTGCAGCTGCCTCGGCTCGGTAAAATCCCCACCGGCAGCTGCTGTATGCGTGTGTGTGTGTGTGTGCGTGTGTGCGTGCGTGTAAGCTGAAACCATGACAGTTCCGATGGCCAGCAGCCAGTTTGGTTCTCGTTAAGTCGGGCTAAAATTAGCCTTCGGACATATAAGGGGTGAGAAAGAGCAAGAGCGAACGCATGAACGTAACCAAGGCCCTCAGTGTTGGTCAGCTTATCTGAAATGACTCAACTGGACCGGCCTCACACAAACGCAACAGAGCGACGCTGTTAGCCCCGTGTTTGCGACTTTCCATGGAAACGCTCAGCTTTTAGTTTTATGCAAAGAAAGAAAAAGGGAAACAAAAACAAAACACAATGACGCTCCTCCGGTACGTCGTACCTACGAGGTGGCTGTGAGGACTCACAACGACTCTGACTGTGGCGCTTTGTGACAGGTGTTGTCGTGAAGGAGCGGACTTTTCTCATTTCTGGGGTATAGTAACGTCGGTGTACGCCAAATAAACAACTGGTGAAACTGGTCCTTTAAACGCAGAGAATGCCGCAACCAGAAACGTGTTCAAAGAGGGTAAGGCTGTCTCTGAAGCACCGCGTGTGCGATTTTCAGCCGTCAACGACAGCGCAGGCGTAGCGCCCGGGTGAACACCGTGTTCTTCCTGATCTAGGTGGCAGGAAACAAAAAACTAAAACAAAAACCAAGGCCAGGGAACAATAGACTCTGACGCGCCATGAAACACAGAAGTCGGTTTCCACGCGAGGCAAATTTCACCAGAACTCACGGGGAACAGCACGATGGGGACAGTCAGCGTGACGGCGGTGAGGACGGCCAGGCGGACGAGCAGCAGCAGGGTGTCAAACTTGTAGACCTTGGTGAAGGTGTGCAGCAACTCCGCCTCCACGTTACCTGCGCGAGGAGGGGGCATGGAGGGGAAGAACTTGGTGAAACTTCAGCAGAATGTGCACTTTTTGGAAGCGCAGGAAAGACAAAAAGTGTTGTGTTGTTATGCAAAAAAAAAACAATGATAATAATAATGATGATAATAAAATGTTTTTTTTTTTTTTTATGATTATTATCTTTGAAACCACTTGGTGTGAATAGTTGCATTACACATACACACATTTCTTGTGCTTTGTGATCAGTTTGCATTGATGCAGTTTAACAATCTCCTCCTTACCGTAAAAGGTGAGGTAGCCGAACAGCGCCGACATCATATACATGATGAGCATAGTGAGGATGGACAAGTTGGACACGTTTTGCATCTTTTTCCTCGAGCGGCTGTTGGGGTGGGGTGGAGAAAAAAAGAAAACGCAAGCACCACGTGCGGTTTATGACTTTGGCAGCACTTTCACAGTCGCACATAAGTCGGCTTCTTCTGAGAGATGCATCACCATGCACGGCTCACACCTTACCTATTATGAACAACGAAATGAAACACGAAACTCACCGGTTCAAAGAAGGTGCACGGCTGAAATTATGCAAACTTTTGTCAAATCTATTTACAAGCAGTCTGGCTATTATAGTGGAATTATTCCTGGTAGTCGATAAAAAAATAAGTTAGTGCTGGCAGTTTATAAATTGGACAAATACTCTGTGCTGCTAAATGCCAACAAAGCTTATTTGGATAAGTGAAATACTTTGGCAATGCGGAGACACTAAACTGGTCCAACTCTGCCAGGGGGAAATCTGCAGGCATGCAGAAACCAGATCTGCTTTTTTTTATTTATTTTTTTTATGAATTTTTCCCCCATGCACGCACGCATGGTGACCCTCTGCAACACTCACTCTTTGAGCTCGCTGTAGATGGGCAGCACCTCGGGGTGGCAGACAAAGGCGAAGGCCAGGATGGGGATAGTGTAGGCCGTCTGTGGAAATCAATCAAAAAAAATAAATCAGTCAGACAGCAGCTGCAAACAGGTTTCTTGAGTTTGAAACCTCACATCCCCCATTTGCTGGCAAACACAGACGTTCCGTGATAGAACACTCCTCAAAACCCCGCCTTCGCTAAACACGCCTCTGCAAATACTTGACATTCTGTTGAATTTGTGGGCTACCAGAACAACGCAAACAGCGTTAGAACAACAATATTAACAACCATCTGCGTTTAAATAGATGCAGGATGCATCCCCTCGGATCTGAGATGCCTCAGTGAAATAATTCCTCCTCACTTCTTTGTATTTTTTAGTATTAACGTCGACGTCTCACCTGCGAGTTGAAGACAAAGTACTTGGGCGTGCACATGTCCTCGGCGTCGGCGTGCGGCTCTAAGGTAACGGGCACCACGGGTGACACGTCGGCGTGGGGGAAGTCCATGTGAGACGAGTTGGCGGGCAGCTGGTAGAGTCCCATGGCGTCGGAGCCGTTCAGGCTGAGGTTGTAGGTGTGCTGGTAGTACGGCAGCGGGCAAGGCACCTGGGTCTTCTTGTAGATCACCTGAGCGGACGAGGAGGCGCCGTCATAACGCAAGAGCTTCCACGGGAGAACAGAAATCTACTTTTTGGTAGTTGGTGTCGTACTTAGATAATATTAGATTACATTTATAGAGCACTTTACATCAAATAAATGATCTCAAAGTGATTTAGATAGATAGATAGATTTATTGATCCCAAATTGGGAAACTACACTGTTGCAGCACTTAAAAAACAGTACAAAAATTGCTATCTGTCACACAACAGTGGATACGGTGAATAAGAGCATTAAAAAGCATTAAAAACAAGGCCTGAAAATGAAAAACACATAGACCTGAGGCACAATGAGACAAACATATGGTTATAAAGGCATAAAATGAGGCCAAAACATCAGATAAAATTCTGTTAAATATGTTAGTTCCTCACTTTACACTATTACAACCCCCCTGTTATAATGTCGCTTGATGGCTCCTGAGAAAACATAAGAGGGCTAATGTTTCAATCTGCTGAGCTGCAGGGTGGTGATAGTAAGACTTATTCACCCTCCGGTGTTATCAGGATGTTGAAATGCACTCTGGATGGATCATTTTCCCCTTTGTCGCTGGCCAGATCTCACACCTTGCCCACACGTTGGGCAGGCAGTACCATCTAGTGGACTGGAATGTGTGTTTGTTTTATGCTTGCACACACATATTTGATGTTTCTTGATGATACATTGTTAGTGGGGTTCAAAGTTCAAACATTCATCCCATCCACTCTTTAAAGTAAAGCATCAGACAGTCTAGCTGTTAACCACTCAGCTAGTTGACCCCCATTAACCGAAACAGCTTCCAGTAAAGATCTGTTGTGCCACGCTTTACAACTTCCTCTATTATGTTTCACCTACTGGGCAGGTGTTTGACGCAAGTGTGCAATGATGTGCAATGACATGCACACTTACGACGAATCTGGAACATAGCATTTTATTATTTTTTTATGACGATGCAGTAGACTTACCACGCCCAGGAAGAAGACCATGCAGGACAGCGACAGGCCGCTGGTGTAACCGAGGTAGCCTGAGGAGGAGGGAAGACGAGCGTTAACTGCGAGGATAATCGTGCGACGATTGTGCGCTATTTTCAACTCTTCGCCTCGCACTCTGTTTGCTCTTTTTTGCTACATCGCCGTCAATTCAGTCTGGTGTCTATTTTCTGATTTTGGGGTGGCAGGGTTGCATGGGTGTGTGTGTGTGTGTGACCCAAATCTCAAAATAGACAAAGGCAAATATGATATGACAGTCAGTGGTTGGGTTGAGGGTCGCAGATTGAAAGGAAGCATTGAGGTGCTGCCCACAGATCACCGCCCCAGTCCAACAACTTGGATTGGAAGCTGAATCCTTGCCAATGTCATTGTTCCATTCTTGGATTAAACAGGTGTACCAAGCGCGTGTCCCTTGAAATTGCATAACGTGGTCCGCGGGTTCAGAGTGAAGGAGGGCGGGACGATTTTTTTTGGAGCCGAGCCCAGTAGACTGGATCTGAGGCTCGTAAAACACAGCTGAGAAGCAGCGCTCACCGTAGGCTTACAAACAGGGTTACTTTACAGTAGCTGTTAACTACCCAAGCTGACTAAGGCCTCTGTCAGTGTTGCGTTACTCCAGTGCTGGTATCTAATAGACAGCTGCAAGCCAAATTGGCACGAGCGGCAAAACCAAATTAAAATCCATCACAACCTTTGGAGAGTGATGCGATTTCTTACCCAAATTTTTCAGGAGCGACAAGGGCAGAATGATCCCCATGGACACAAACACCACCAGGTAGTTGCCGTTCAGGTACCATTCACTGCGGAGAGATCCGAGATGTTAGCGGGTCGGCGCCATCAGCTTGTTGCTGCTTTGAGAATGGGACGAGAACCCACCCGGAGCTCTCCTCCAGAGCCAGGAACGTTCGAATCACTTCGGGCAGCTCGTACTTGACGATGAAAAGGTAGCTGGACATGGCTGCAGGTGGCGGAGGGGCGAGGAGAGTTTCAGACCTCGCGCAAAAACACACACGCAAGAGAGGAAGAGAGAGAGAGAGAGAGATCGCCCCCTACCTCCGATGTTCTGCATGATGATGGAGCCGAAGGCGGCCATTTTCCCCGGCCAGCCGAACGCTCTCTCTCCTAGCTTCTCGTAAATGAGGGACCCTGCCGGACCAAAAAAAGGAGATCAGGCTATGTGCACTCCTCTGATCGGCTTGAATGACGTCTTGTTATTTTGTGACACTTGAAACACAGGACGGATTTAAAAAACACTTGGTCCTAGAGATTTAAGGGGTCCCAGGCAGGAGGCACCAGGGGCTCCATCCCATAAATCACCCCTTTGCCAGTCCTAAACATGAATAATCCCCAACCCATAACTCATACTGCCTGACACACCACGACAACACGTTTTATGCCCCATGAAACGCTGACACTCGCAGGTGTATAAGTTAGTTTAAACTGTGGAGAGCGATTCAAGATCCCAAACAACAGCAAAGTAAAAGATGACTATATGAATGGCTTCGATAAACTTTGAGACCTTTCTAAAGGGTTATAAGCCTGGTGTGAGATGAAAAGATTAGCTGTGTCTGAGCTGTGTCTTGTTTGCAACATAGCAGCAGCCTGGGGTCATCAGCTTGAGGGCACAGTGCAACAGGATGATTTACACTGGCGTTGTTTCAGTGGAGGTGAAACAAAAGGGCAAGAGGGGAACAGCGCGAGCGCGCCACAGCGAACCCACCTCCTTCCTTGGCCGTCATGAGGAGCAGATGCACCGAATAGAGCGAGAGGATGGCCACGCCCACCAGGAGGAGCCTGCATGAAAGACACAGCAAGCGCAATTAAGAGACAGGCATGCAACACGTTTCGCTTCGCACCTCAAGTAGCGCTGGCGGCTCGAGCACGTGTCTCTTGTACGGGGGGGGGGGGAGGGGGGGAGGGGATTGTTTTTTGACCCGACTTCCTTGCGGATGACCGGAGCGGCCTCACGTCAATGCCACCTCAATGCATCGTAACGCATTCCTCCAATGGCATGCAGCTTTTACTGATTTTTTTATTTATTTTTTTCTTCAAACAACGGCTATTAAAAACAAGGCACGTGGCAACGGGGAGGAAATGTTTTTGGAAGCTAGCATTTTGTAGGAGTCACCATTCACAAGCGTCCACCTTCTGCAAAGTGTCCATAAATATATGTATAATCTATATACACACTACCGTTCAAAAGTTTGCGGTCAATGACTCACTTCTGCGTTGAACTCCTTTATCACCAGCTTCATGAAGTCATGATCTTGACTGTTCTGAGATCATTAGGAGTGCACAAAAATCAAGTCAAGTGAGTTACAAGTATGGGAACATATTGGTGTTTAATAACAACCATTTTCAATGTTTAAATAAAAAGGATTGTGTGCACAGTTGTCTGTTTTAAAGAGCCTGATATAGAACCTCTGATGCTTTGTTTACTCTTATATGGTTTAGCGCACACAACTAGGTGTGATTATAACACAAAACTTTTTTTTTTTTTTTTTTAGAAATGTTAACTTGTTTTTTTTCGACACAGTGGCGCAGTGGTTAGCGCTGCCGCCTCACAGCAAGAAGGTTGTGGGTTTGATTCCGGGGCCCGGGCCTGGGACCTTTCTGTGTGGAGTTTGCATGTTCTCCCTGTGTCTGCGTGGGTTCTCTCCGGGTTCTCCGGCTTCCTCCCACACTCCAAAAACATGCATGTGAGGTCAATTGAACATTCTAAATTGTCCGTAGGTGTGCATGTGAGTGTGAATGGTTGTCTGTTTCTATGTGGCCCTGCGATGAACTGCCGACTTGTCCAGGGTGTCACCCTGCCTTCGCCCTAAGACAGCTGGGATAGGCTCCAGCAGACCCCCGTGACCCTGAATAGGAATAAGCGGGTATAGAAGATGAATGAATGAATGAATGAATGAACTTTTTTTCAGCACATCCTGATTGATTTACGTGCACCAGCGATGTTCCTATAGCATTCCAGTAGAGCATTTCATCAAGCTGCTTATAATGGAGTTCAATGCAGGAACGAGTCAGTGAGCCCAAACTTCTGAACAGCGGTGTCCATCATTTTGTTGTTTTTACTTCTCAGAACAGTGACCTCCGTAACTTCACCCAGGCTGACCCGAGGGGGCAACTGCGTGGGTGGCATGGAGGGTGGGGTGTGGGGTGGTTTAGGGTGTCAGGAGGGAGTCGGAGTTCACCAAGACACCCGATCGAGCTGCTCTCACATTCGCCACGACCTTATTCCTCATCCGTCTTCATTGAGATGATTGGTCTTCATTTTTAATTCTTTAATTTCATTTTTTTTTAATTAGTGCCCCAAACTGCCCACCCGCCTCCAGCCTGCGCCTACTGCGACCAGCTGGCCGCCACCTGTCTCAACAATAGACACTCAGTATGAACTTCTTCTGTTCGGTCATCCGTTCATCTTTTATTCATGTTTCATAACCGCTCTTGCTTTTTTTCCCACCCCATTTTCCCCCGTTTGGAGTCAACCTGATGTAAAAAAGAGGAAGGATTCCCGCACGTGAAGTTGTGCACGTGACAGCTTCTATTTTGAGCAAACCTGAACTTCCAGACCACAGTGAACGTATTCAACTTTTAATTATTTGACAAACAGGTTCCTGCTCCAGTGGTGGTTTTGGCAGGATTATTACGGTCTGTCTCAGGGCAAGCAGTTTGCAGCACACCCACGTCTGGGAAACATATCGCTAACAATTTAATGTGATTAAAGCACTCACATGAAGAGAATGATGCCCGTGTTGGCCATGGCGAAGGACAAGCCCAGGATGCCGCTGCCCATGATGGCGTTGCTCAGGTTGAAGACAGACATTCCAAAGGAAGTGTGACCAGGATGCTGCCCCGAGAGAAGAGGAAAGACATCAGCCTGGAGAAAATCGATTGTGCGCAGCGTTTCCTCCATTTCAGCCTGAGCCTTCGTCAGCTGGTGAAAGCAGACTTAAGGGGAGCTGTCCTGAAAATGTAGTTTAGGAAAACCTGTCCTGCAGCCCATGTAGGAAATGGAATTTACCGATGTTCAGCAAACTGTAACACCACACAATAAAGACGCTGTTCTCCTCAGAAGATCTTCCCTGATCTTGACTGAGCCAATATCTGCTTGTTTGGAAACTAAATTTCAGTGTATATTCATGCCCACATTTACAATTTTGGCTTCAGTATTATTCGTTTTAAGAGCGCTTGGGCAATTTCACTGTCAGTCTAATAAACTTTAAGGTTACACTTCAAACATGCTCTTACGTATTCTTCGTCGTACTCCTCATATTTCTTCTTCTTCATCATCCCGTTGGACAGGAACTTCTGGCTTTCTCCATCGTCGTTGTCATCCAAAAACTGACTGTAATGATAAATGTTCACTTTTTCAATGTTGGGGTCTGTTTACGTAACAAAACTCTGGGTTTAAACGGAGCTCGTTTGAAGCCAAAAAGCGAGTCTTTCACAGGCATTTGAAGATCCCCCCACATTTGACAAAAATGCAGTCAAAAATGTAAAAAATGTTTGCTGAGAGAAAGTGCCTGGGAAGATTCCTAGTCTTCTTGCTGGGTTGCATTTTCTCTCCCCATTGTGAATCACCGAGGGGAAATTGGACAGGTAGCACATTGACGTTGTGTACGAATTTTGTTGTATGACTTGCGTTGAATGACTGCTTGGACGTGGTATATTATTCCCTGTTTTTTGCCAAGTCTTGAGTGAAGTACCCAGCCACAAAAATGAACTGAAAACGCCCCGCTCCAGCAAAGTTTGCCGACCAGGGGAGCATGTGAAAGCAGCTGCCCTGCTGAAAATTCCCGCAATTACGCTAATTTTTTAATGCGGCAATTTACAGGCATTGTAGTAAAAAGCATGGCTTCCCCCCGGTGCTGGGAAATGTCAGGGAGGGGAAGGAATTTGGAGCGTGTGCGCACATGCAAACGCAGTAAAACTTGCTGCTAAGAGTCTTTGAGAGGATCGACGTGGAGCTGCTGCAGCAGTATCGGCAACTCAGTCAATTACTTGGCGTGGCATCAGTGAGGTTCAATGTGACTGAGAGACTGAGCTGACCTGTTGATTGTGACCTTCTCGGAGTCCAGCGGCCCTGAGTAGGGATCGTCCAGACTGTCTGTGCTGTCGTCGTCGGCCACCTTCCTCAGCTCCATCCGCTCCACAGATCCTGGCATGGTGATCCCAAGCAGCGGGCAATACAAAAAATAATAATAGTAATGGTAATATTAAAAGGAAGAACAGCAGGGAAGCTCAGCTTTCAAGGGTTGAGGCTTTTGCAGTTCCAAAGAGGTGAGGTTGGTCTTCCTCCTTCTCCCCAATGATAACTCTTTACCCCTGAAAAGATAGCAGAAAAGCAAAGTAAAGATTAGAGGAAGTCAGCGTCTCCTTGTTTGTTTAGTCTGTTGAGGCCATCTCCCTGTGGCCGAGGGCTCATTTAGAACCGAGACAGGTTTCACTGAAAACGGTAAAATTCTTTATCGTTTTGGCTTTCTGAGACATTTTCAAGGAACAGTTCAAAAAATGGTCGGTTTCAAGAAATACTGTTCGTCCTCAAAGTTGAAGAATATGCAGTCTTTGATTTTTCTGTTCTCTTGAACACACAGCAGCTTTTGAATTAAGTTGCATGTGAAAGGATAGCAAAAAGAGGCGGCGTTTTACAGGCCATCTCTGTTAGTCTATAGTTCTCTGTTGTGTTTTTCTCTGTCTTTGAGAAGTCATCCAGATGCAAAACAGCTGAACTGACTGTTCGATGAAACTTTTTTACATTACGGTCCTCTAGTGACCTGATACCTTAATGTAATATATCGTGGTTATCTCTCTGTCAGTGGCCTCCACGATGCTCGTTGGCCACGATGGCGAGCACTTGAACTTAGAACTGTGTAACCTCTCTGAAACCAGTACTCCCACTTCCTGGAACCAAGGGACTGTTTGTTGTGTTACCGTGAAAAGGGAAGCTGTGCAAGATGATGCAACCTTGGTGACCAAATGAGGCCTGAAGGCCCAAGTTAGATTTATTGCCATTTTCATTGTACGCCTGCGCCACTTGCGGTGTGAACGGCTGAACTGCTAAAAAAGAAAAAGAAAAAAAAAGCGGAATATGGGGCAGAAGAATGCCCCACTTGAGTCTCTTCTATTTCTGGGCAAGTATATTATGGGTCAGTGTCCACATCCATAGGCACTTCTAGCTAGAGCTGGATCAACAAACCCTGAAACCAGGTCAAAGATGTAGTGAGTTCATGAGGCCGCCTGACGGCCAGCATCAACAGGCCTCCTTGTTCTTGTGCGAGCAAGTTTACTTGGCCTCGCCCACCACCATCAGAAAAAGAGCCAACAGGACACAGGCTTACATTTTCCATTTGTGGCATGCATCATTGGGGTTATGTAAGACAAGACAGCAAACAAAAGCCTGGATGACTGCGAGCACCAGTAACAGGGCTATTAATTTAGCGTGCCGCCAATCACGCAACACAACGAGCTCTTTGATCCGTTCCACGGAAAAGAACAACGACAAAAAAAAAAAAAATCCCAAAACACGGCACACTGTGTCAAACAATGCGAAACAAGGCTCCGTGCCATGGCAGGGCGTTACACAACTGGAGAAACAGGGGCGTCGATCACAGGACACTTGGGAACACACGTTTTCCTCGGAAATTCTCTTTTGTTTAAAGGTATTTACAGCTGCAATAAGGCCGTGTTGGCAAGGGGCCTCGGGTTAAGGTATCTGCTGTGAAGTCACACCTCAACATTCCACAGGAAGCTGTAGTGGTGTATTTTGCGAGGCGCAAAGACAAGCGAACGCGGCTAATTTGGCTATGCAGCTAGCTAAACTGCAACACCGTGGAAGTGAATGGATTCACTGCAACTTTATTGTATCGCTACAGTTCCCACAATTAGAATAGATAAAATGCTTCCTTTAAATGTTTTAATGACAACTTCTTTTGTGTTGAATTTGCCCCCTTCCCCTTATGTGCACCCTCATCTATTTTGTCAATTAGCTGTGAGGTGCTTACGTAGAAAAACAAGTACCGAGGAAGAATTACAACTTCCAAAAAGCACTCGCAGTGAGTCTCTAAATGCTGAACAACCACAGACGACCTGTAAGTCCCATGTTGACCCTCGCAGGCCAGTGCAGTTTGGCCGCCAGAGAAAAAGTCAACTCCAACGTTTTCGTTGCTGATGGCAATATTTGCTTTTATCAGGCCGCTTGAAAACTTGATATCTTTACGCCGGGGGAGATTTAAGCCACCACCAATAACAAGTTCACCACACACATCAGTACACCTAATCTTGTGGTGTCGCCCTCCGCTACATGGCGGGCGGGAGAACGGAGAGCCGGCCGACCTTTTCCGTGGCCAAGAGGATTTACTTGTCGGGCCTCGTTAGCTTCACGCCGCGCAGACCGTACCGCCGCCGCTGCTTTTGGCAGCTGGCCCTTAGGGGCAGGCTGGGAAGTGGCATTGGACCTGTCTGGGTGAAACCGGGTGCAGTTCACACCTTTAAATTAACATAACGACTCCTCGCAGGGTCTCAAGTGGCCGCTAAAGGCTCCTGCATCGGAGGTCGCATCCCCCACCGAGCAGTTCGGTTACAACCATGAGTGAGAGTGGGGACATATTTGCAACCGTGAAAAAATCAAATCAAATAAAAATCCAACACTGAACTGGGCATACAAGACAAACAGTGGAACTCAAGATACACCAAATTCTCAGCGCAGCCGCAGCAATTACACCCCCTAGCGTCCTGAGATGTCTTCATACTATTTCATGCAGCAGCGTGCGCCAGCCCGCACGCCCACAAAACCCTCTGCAGCTTCTTTTCTTCATCCGCGTTACATATCCAAACATTTTTTCGTTTCAATAAAATTAATTTCTCTTCTCGAAAATAATCGGCCGTCATCAGCTAGCTGGCGGAACACGTCAGTCTGACTTTTAAAAGCGAAGGCAGGCATGCAGAAGAGGGAAAAAAGAAGAAAAATGAAGAAGCTTTGAAGTTTTGCTCTAAAATCAAATAAAAACAGACCGAAAAAATTAACACCCACGATAAATATTCAAGTTTAGGATGGAAGGTGTTTCTACAGTTTTTTACATTTACAAAAAAAAAATCTTGTCACACCTCCACACAGCCCTTTTGTCTCACTGGGTTTGCTGCAGGCTGAAAACAGGAGCCGTCTCTCACACACATTCATTGCCCGAAATGTGAAACTCTAAATCAAATATAGTTTTGAGGTAGACTTTAACAATGTGAGTCACAGAAGCCCAGGAGCATATCTTCTCATTACAACGTCCTTATAAATGTCATTAATCGTATCGCAAAATGTCTGCTGACATACTCACTCGATCGAAATGAACAACTTGTACCGAACCTCCACGAAACAAGGCTCCGGAATATCTCTCAACTTATTTTTTTCCCCCCCCGTTTTCCGTTGAAGCAAAAGGCGAGGATGGGATGTGAGTGAGTGGCGGTGGAGCTCCCGACTCTTTTGTAACTCAGGTGCGAAAGCAGTCTTTTAAAATAGAGGAGGGAGGACCACGGTCGGCCAATGGAGAGACATCGTTCACTGAGGCCTCCACCTCCTCCTCCTTTGAGAACCCGTGCAACTCCCCCACTACACACACACAGACAGACGCACACACACGTGTGCACACATACACACACGGACACGCACGCAAACAAGTCTGCCTTGACGGAAAAGAGCCACAGAGAAAAAAGGCCAAAGCCGGGAATGAGACGCGAAGACACGGCTTTAGAGCATTTAAATGGCTATTCATGGTAGAAATGTCACACTGTGTGTTAGGGCAACATGAATTCTAAGGAAACACAAAAACTGAAACCCCTTTTTTCAGCCTTTTTTGCAAGTTTTGGCGCACATTGATTTGACTATGTCAGAATTACCGAAACAAATTCCCAGCTGCACAGGTATGACTTCAGCTGCCTGTTAAGCTCGAACCACGAAGTCATTAGACGGGCCAAAAATGAATTTCTACAGCCTCCATCCCAAAGAACACAAGACAGATGTGATGGAGCGACAGAGCGACACAATAAAATAAAATAAATTATAGAATCTCCATTAAAATTGAAGCAGAAGGAAAGAAAACAAACACACACACAGACCTCAGTGCGGGAGACATGTTGCACTGAGACACTTCTGGCCTTGCTGCATTCTTAGCAAAACAGCATCGAGGTGCATAGTGGCAGAAGAACTCTCGCTTTTGTCAGTACATTGTCCTGAAATGAAGAAAACCGGAAGGCTGCCGCCGCCGTTAAATACCGCTGAGCCGCTTCCACACGCGCTCACATGACCCGCCACATGACCGCCCCGGTTTTATGGCACTACAAGATGAACGCGGGCCGAAGTGGCGGGCCTTAAAGGGCCGAGGTTACAGACAAGTGCGCACGCGGACTGCTCTCTTCGCCGCTATCTCTTCTGTCCCGGCAAAAAGTACGCAATTGTTTGCACACGCACCCACAGAGGAGCGGAGAGAACGGGGTGGGGGTGGAGGGGGGTGTTGCGGGTGGAGGCCGTGCTACCGGACAGCCAATCAGACGCTGGCTCGCGGATGTCACTTTGCCCAAGGTCGCACTCGTGCCGGTGATGAGGTTTTACCGCTTTTTTAAGAAAAAAACAATATTGTATTTGGGTTTCATCCAAAGTGAACCATTGGAAAAAAAAACTCTGCTTCTTAAAAGAGAGCCTTTTCTATTCCATAAAGGCCACAGTAAACAACTTAATCATGACTTAGTATGATGATCAGACTGACTGATCATCATCATCATCAGTCCTGTATGATAAAAGGAAGCAGCCAAAGATAAAAAGTCCAATGTGTCATCCGCCCCTGCTGGACAGGTTTGATGCTGTCAGAGATCCTCTACATAACCCTACAGTAGTTTGTTTGGACAGGGAAGCCTCAGGTTTTTTTCCTTCTTAATTTTCTTTATAACGGTCACATGACTTTCGATGACACAGTAATCTGTGGAGATGTCTGGAATGGCGCTTCACACGCCTGGGGCGATGGCCACTGAAACTGAGATGCTGCACACACTTGCGGCACTTAATGTTCCAGCATGTGAGGACTGTTACCTTTTTGATTAAGAAAAAAACAAAAAAGCCGAACAAGATTGTAACAGGTCTCCTCCGCGTCTGGTTTGTTAATGGTTCATTTCAGCGCATTTTGACGCTACTCCCAAAAACATGAATCAATGGTTGTTCTTTGCCAGTTCTGCTATTTTCCGTGCCCTCATTTCAGCTCATTTTCGATCCACATCCCCACAGCACAGTCAAGTTTCTCACCCATAAATATGTATTTCAGCGTATGAGATGAAGTTCAATGTTAACAAGTTTTAATCTGCGTGCAGCTGCATGATTCCCCCTCCTGATCAGGCGCTCTGATCTCAATTGTGGGCGGAAGGGCGATTACGGGCTTTAATGCGCCAGTCGTTTTAAAGGTAACACTATTTCCTGGTTGCGTCCAACCTTAATCAGACTACGTCACCCTTGAGCTTTGTTGTGCATCCACCTATTGTGACATCTCTCGCGGCCATTATGAACTGGAATTTGAAGACCTCTAAATTAAGCCCATACCTCCAGCCCATGTGACTGTGGGGGTAAATACCTTGCGTAGGGTGCTGGTGAATCATTGGCCAGATGACATGCGAGCTCATGTAATATATAAGTTACGGCAACATCATTTTTTGCGCTGCCGTTGATTTATTGAAGGCGTGGTGAAAAGTGTCAATATATGTATATGTATGTATGTTTTTTTCTAGTTATTTTATGAACTCTTTAGAGGCTCCAGACGCCCCTGCAGGAATTTTGCAGGCCAAGGAGCAGATATTTCTGTCCTGTCGGTTTAAAATCCAGCAGGCCAACAAACTTGTTTTCCAGTGACTGACTGAACTTGCTTAAAGGTCACCTATTATACAAATGTTCGGGCCTGTATTTGATTTCTGGCCAGAGCAGCAACACACGATTACCCGTACTGAAAGCTTTGTAGATCTGTGTATCTCGCTGCTTCCTCTTCTGTTTTACTTCACTCCACCCCCGGCCTCCTTCGTGTACGCCTCCCGCCCAGCCCACTCCACTGTGATTGGTCACGGTCATGGTCGCTGCTGAGCCACACTTCCTCAGTTCGATGGTGCAGGAGTTGAGAGTATATATATATATATATACATATATGTATATACATATATATATACATGTATATATGTATATAATTAATTGTGAGTTAACTATGGAAAACCATGCGATTAATCGGATTAATTTTTTTAATCGTCTCACAGCTCTAATATATATATATATATATATATATATATATATATATACCACTGCAAAATTACCATTTATAGGCATGTTTTTGAGTAAAATAAACACTTTTGTTTCATTCTTTAAACTATTGACAACATTTCTTCAAAATTCCCCAAAAATATATTGTTATTTCCAGCATTTATTTGCAGAAAATGACAAATGGTTAAAATAACAAAAAAAAAGATGCAGTGTTTTCAGACCTCAAAGAACGCAAAGAAAACAAGTTTATATTTGTTTTGAAACACCACAATGATAATGTTTTAACTTATGAAGGGTTTGGAACTCAATATTTGATGGAATAACCCTGATTTTTAATGACAGCTTTCGTGCGTCTTGGCATGCTCTCCACCGGTCTTTCACATTGCTGTTGGGTGACCTTATGTCACTTCCGGCGCAAAAATTCAAGCAGCTCAGCTCTGTTTGATGGCTTGTGACCATCCACCTTCCTCTTGATCACATTCCAGAGGTTTTCAATGGGGTTCAGGTCTGGAGATTGGGCTGGCCATGACAGGGTCTTGATCTGGTGGTTCTTCATCCACACCTTAATCGACCTAGCTGTGTGGCATGGAGCATTGTTCTGCTATAAAAAAAACAATCCTCAGAGTTGGGGAACATTATCAGAGCAGAAGGAAGCAAGTTTTCTTCAAGGATGTAAAAACAAGATTTTGTGCTAATCAATACTTCATAAAGTAGAATGAGGTGTGCCTGTGTTGGAATTCAACAGACACTGGAATGGAATGGCTGTCAAACATGTAGAGATGCTGATTTGAGAGAAATTTGCAGTGGTCTCTCATTTTTGGTGGGTCATAATATTTATGTTCGTTGACCTTTATTATCACAATTTTCTTTTCTTCTATCAGTTGGTATATGCAGTCTATCTTTCTTTTATTATTTGGACAACTGTTGTGAAACACTTCGATGTGTTTACGGCAGAGATGGACAGAAATCTGCCTGTGATGACATCACTGCTCATGTCAGAATGTGGGAGTGAGGTTGAAGTCACTTCCTTTCTCCTCCACAGGGCGTTCAGCCTTCCCATTCTTCTACCATGCAGTATGTAATTGTGGTAGCTTTACGCAATAACGTAGGGCAGGGATGGGCAATTATTTTTTGCAACGGGCCACATGACAAACCTGCATTGTGTCGGCGGGCCACGGACGCTTTGTTGACGGGCGGGGTATCGCGCTACGCTTATGTGCCGGCAAAGTTTCGTTGGAGGGGGATTTATGACTGGCTTCACGCAGGCCGGACAGGGACCCGCAGCGGGCTGGATGTGGCCAGCGGGCCGTACTTTGCCCAGGTCTGACGTAGGGTGTAACATATGCCTGCAGAGCACTTTCTTGCCACTACACATGCCTAAATCACACACTGGGGCGTTGAGCAACACTAAATCATAATTGCAAGTGATTCGCAAACAGCTTATACACAAACAAGATTAAAAAAAGATCCAATCATTACAATAATTGCTCTTAACATGTTTTTGTGCCATTTAAATAAAGACGTTTGCATAACAGCAAAGATTGCCGCAAGCCTACAGTTTCTTTGAGCATTGACTTCCTGTAGTCGGCATATTTACAACAGGAAAGCTGATGATGCTGGTTGACGGGTTTCTTATCACTGAGCAGATCTGGCTGCCTGCAAGTCACTGAGCACTGTCGTGATGTAAAATGTTGCTTCATGTGTGTTGGCTCTAACCTTACAGCTCACAAATAGGAACAACTTCTAAAAGATTGAAAAGATAAATGTAAACCAGAAAAAAAGCTATGCTCTGAAGCAACTAAACTCATTCTATTGAAACCTTTCATCATCTGTAGAAGTGCTACATAACATGAGCAGGAGCATAGTAGTGGAGGATAGTACAGATGCGGACTTAAAGCAGATTGTAACATTTAGCGCGGTGACTTCCAGGATTTACTATTCAAGGTTGTACCACGAAGGCTGAACCGCTTGTGGCTGAAGAAGTGGGCTGCACCACGCATAGCTAAACAGCCGCAAACATCTGTCTTGGTTAGAGTGCACGAGCACATCTAAATGATCTCAGCCTGGACTTCCGCTGGGGTGGAATTCATTACGTGTGACACGTGGGGGACAACTTTCCTTAGCTCGCAACATCTTCATCGCATCAGGATGCAACATAGTCGGCAAGGGCTGAGAAAAGACACAAGACACTTTCAAAATCCGGCGCTGTTTTGCGGGGCATCGCTTTACCACGTTTGTGTGAAGTATTGCTGCAAAACTGGATGATGAAAAAGGAATACAGGGGCGGCTTTCATTCTCAGAGGTGACAAATATCAATTCCACACAGCAACCTGGCTATTATTGTTTAAAGTGAGCTTGAGTTACTACAGCAGCCCGACTCGTCTGTCAATATATATAAAAAAAACAACCCTCAACATTTTGTTAAATATTTAGCTTGATCTTTTATATTTTGTACTATCTACTTATATTATTTGCTATTTTATACCGTCATATTACTCAATTGTGTATTCGATGTTACGTTCACTGTCTAGTTTCTCCTCCGACAGAAAAATCGGTGAGATAGCGTTGAGCTGTATTGTGCGTTGGCTAGGCTCTCGCGTTGCACTGTCGTTGGACTGCGCGCAATCCTGCCATGAAAATCTGCCCCCTTAATTGACCCTCGTGCATTGAATAGTGAGTGTCACAAAAACAAACCAGGCACAGCTTTCAATCATTGTTGACAGCTGGCAGCTGACAGTGCGGACTTCGAGTGGAGGTGGAGGTAGTGGTGGTGGTGGGCAATGACGTAATAGCCCGCAGCTTTAGAACCCCCGACAAAAAGAAATGACGGTATTACAAGATTAAGAAAAACAAAACTGTACATTCTGGCGAAAAATTTGCAAAAAGTAGACGGGAGACGATCCACCAGCGACCGTATGAGCGACTCCAGCGTAGCACTGTGGCTGACAGAGCCAGGTGGCCTTTGGTAAACACAGCGCTGGCCTTTTGTCCGTATACCTGCCATGTCCCAACCTTTGCTTGTAAGCGTGTTCTGGCGTGCCGCCACACTCTTTTTCGTCTCGCCAGCCAGTCGATGCATCGATCCAGTGGCCACGTGTGTGTGTGCCGATGACGAGCGGTACGCCTCGTTTTGTAGCGACGTGTATTCCTCTCCAGGCTCAAGGTCTCCGCCGTGACGTCAGCAGCCTGCCTCCAAGGCAGCGCCGGTCCCATACGAATTTAACTAATTCACTCTTTAGATTTACTGGGTATTTTTGTTTTCAAACTGGTCAGTGAGGTTGTATTTTACGAACAACAAGTACCCACGAGTGGTTTAAAATATAAGTGGCCAAGTACAGGTATGGTTACTGTAGAAAAATACTCTGGTAAAAGAAAAAGTACAGATTCAACTCCTTTACTCAAGTAAAAGTAAGGAAGTATAGGTTTTGAAATGTACTCAAGCAAAAAGTAAAAATTCAATATTTTTTTTTGCCATTAATGAGACAACTAATTATTTGATAATTTAGCAAAAATGAAAATGTTGCGTCAGAATAATCTGGACTCAATTGACCAGAGTGACCCCAAAGGTAATCCAAAAAAATAATCGCCCTCTAAAATATGATCCATTTTTGTATTTAACTACAACAGCAGAGTTCAAATAGCTCCACTTCAAGTGACAACAACAAATCACTTTAAAAGAACTTGCAAGTTTAGCAAGTTTTTCCAATGTAAGGACTAGAAAGTACAGACATTTGTGTACAAACATAGGGAGTAAAAGTAAAAAGAAATAGTTAAGTAAAGTACTGATACCTGAAAAATCTACTTGAGCACAGTAACAAAGTACTGTATATGTACTTTGATACTTTCCACCTCTGCCGTTTTCTTTAAAATGTTACCACACAAATTCAAATCTTACTATCCCTACAAGAAGCTCTGGCTCATCCATCATTAGTCCTCCCGCTATGCCGCAACGCAGTAATGGAACGCAAACCTCCTAGTAAAAACCTCCGCTGATAACCACAGGAATATGAGATATATGTCATTATGACCGGACCACCACCGGAATTATATGCATTGTTTTTTCATGGTAAAGTTTTCGCCCTCAAAGGTCGCCTGAGCGCTCCCTACGGCATTTACATGCGCAGCCGGCATGAGAATATGGGAGACGCTATCTCGCTGCTGTTTGAATCTAATGAAAAACATGAGGGAGTTCCTCCTAATGGCCAACGTGCCAGATGGAAAGAGAAAAATAGGGCAAAAAGAACAGCAGCAGCAGCAGCAGCAGAGAGGCCCCTGGAAAACCTTGCCAAACGTGGGCCAGTGAGACTTCTGGACTACCAGTGAGACCAGAGCTTCTTGACATTTGTTACTGGTAGCTTCTCACTTTTATCCCTGCTGCATGGGGGCAGTTGTGTTATGATAAATAAGGAAGCGGTGGGTTTTTCAAAATGAATGAGTTCAGACTTGAAATCTTAATGAATAGTTTGTCTTCTGACTGCAGAACCAAAGGCCAAGAACAAGGCCGTTGCCCACTGAGTCTTTCGGCAAAGATGTAATTACTGAAAAACTGGACGCGGCTTTGACAGTGGCAACAATCATCTTGCTGAATCCAAAACTATCCCAAATGTCGAGTTGACGCGGGCCTATAATTTCCTCACACTGATTAAAATCAGACACCCATCCAACCAGGAATTTCCAAGTGGGATTTAAATGCAGTTTTGAACACTGAGCAATATTGTGCGGGAACAAAAAACTAAAAACACAGTGTCCTTGTGTTCTGCTGAAGTGAAGTCAACTCCAGTTAGTCCACTTAGTCTGAATCAGTGCGTATGACTTTGCTGATGTAACATCAAAGGGGCCTTTAGATGTAGATCATGAGTTGGGACAGTTCATCCCCACACAACGTGTGCGGCTCCCTCAAGGAGCTGCTTATCTTTGGCGAGCGCCGCGCAGCACGACACCGGACCTTCGCGGGTGACCTCCGACCCCTGCCAGGGGAACAAGGAACCGCCACCAAAGGAAGAATCGACAACTTTACACGTTTTAAAGACCGAAACAAAAGATCACTCACTCGTCCGTGCGCATTCCACACGCTGGGGATATTATGCAATCGTCTGGGGCGAAAAATAGATGCCGTTTTTTTTGTTTGTCTTTTTTATGTCTCGCGCCCCGTCGGCAGTCACAGTCAACATGTTGCCGCTTCTTTGGAGAGGCGCCAAGCGTCTTGCTGTGCCACGTCACGTTCACGACATCCCTTCTACTCCTGAAACGGACCCTGCACAGCTGGCTCATCAGCTCATTTACACTAGCACAGTTTCACATCAGAAGCCAGCATGCAACCGCGCCCCCCCGACCCCCCGCCCCCCTCCCGACACCCCCCCTTCCAGCTGGCCAACAGGATCTGACCTATATGTCTATTCTGGTTTCCTACCTGCCAACGATTAGAGCCTGTTGACAGGTGCCTGGACTCGCGCCGCCTTCTCCGCTAACCTGCAGCCTTGGAAAGTTACAGAGTAGTCCTTTGATGGACGATGATGGATTTTTTTCCTTCTTTTTCTTTCAACAAAAGCCTTCTGTGTACAGCAACATTGAAAGGACAAACCACCGCTACTCAAGGTGAGTCTTCACGAGAAGTGCTCCTCCTCGTGACGACTCAAATGTATTGTGTAATAGGAGCCGTCATTTAAAAGCTCACAGTCGTATTTCTTGGACTTAACTTGGCTGCTTCCTTTTATAACAACTACAATGAGAGAACTGGCTGAAAACGCTTTGAATGGGAGCTTTTAAAACAATGGGTGAGATTACACAACTGAAATCTAGTATAAACGTCTTTGAGTGTCCAAAGTGCTATATAAGTCTAACGTATTAATATCATTATTATTATTATTATTATTATTATTATTATTATTATTATCAGACTTTGTAATGTGTGGCTCTTAAATCGTTGTTATTATTCTTTTGGCTTTCATTGAAAAATGTTTTCTCCATAAGTTGTCTGACTACTGCATGATGACGCAGCAACATTTGCAGACACTTGCTGGCTTCTGCGTGACCCGCGTTATCGAACACATTCAGAAAGCCACGAGAAGACACGGGGCCCATTCAAATCCAGCGCCGTCACATGGGATTGTTTTTGTGCGATGGCGCACAGCCTCCGTGAGGCCATCAGAAAACAATTTGTCGTGCCTTTGACCCGCTGCTTTGTTCGTGCCACCTCTGCTCCCGCTCTCTATTCATAGTGCGACTCGCTCGACCCTCACTGTCCGTCATTGAGCCGCAAGGTGACTAAGAACCTTTACCGAAAAAATAGAAATAAACCCCGGCCAAATCTAGAAATAAGTTGAGATAGTATCAACACTAACACTAACATCTGAGCTCAAAACTACAACTTAGTCACTTGCTTAGACCGTCAACAAACTCCTCTGTTTGTGTGTGAGGTCTTGGGTTGGAGGAAGGCTTGAGATCTGTGACCTTTTCACTAGCTTCCTGCTGTTGGCCAAGAAGGCGTTCATATTTTAAAAACAAATCCACAACGGAGGCTTTTTATCCCCAACAAAATGTGGAAGGCATTTTTGATGATATCAACGTTATTGTGTGTGAGTTGCTTCAAGCTCAGTAAAGTCACATTTTAAAAGAGGCTGTATGTGTCTGAAAGAAGAGAGAATCTGCGGAATTGCATTATGGGGAATGTAGGATCCAGCATTTTTGTAATTTGATTCATCCCAGAATCTGTCATGAGTATTAGAAAACTGCTCTGTTTGCATTTGCTGGAGAGTACTCAAAATCATCAGTGTATAAGTGTATTGACTGTAAAACTTCAATGAAAAGTACTTTTTCCTGATTTAATCTCACTGTTAAAATTCTATTTACTTCCCTAAAAACCTTCTGTTCTGAGGCATGTTAATTCTTCAGACGCCATCTGACTGACATTAGGTGTACTTAGACTTAGACACAGGACCGGCCATGTCACTTATATAAGTAAGGTGCACAAAGAAAAGACTTGAAACTGTACAGACACTGTGTGGCAACCGGGTATTTTTAGCGGCCAGGAGAGCGGCGACAGAAAGTGAACTCCCCACTCAAATAAGGCCAAAGTCAGACATTGCCTCGGCTGTGAACTGTCTTGACTGCTTTCAGTCAAAAGCTGAAACCCACCCCCGCCCCAATCATGATGTCAAGAAGTCACCTCAACACTTTGTATAAATATCCAGAAGTTTTAAAGCACTTCCTGTTGGCCAACCACCTTACATAAGATTTAAATCCACAACAAAGCGCAAACTTTCCTGAGTAAGACCGAGCAACTTAGTGAAGACACTTAAGAGTCAATAAAGGTCTAATTGATGGGGATTGTGGGAGCTCAGATCAAGCTTACGCGAACGCAAACTCTCACTTAACATTGTGAACCAGAGCTCAGGCGCACTTGGAGCGTGTGATTGCAGTCATAACATATTCATTAGTTCTCAGTCAGCCTCTCAGCGTGCTACCGTCTGCTAGTTACATAAACCCCATGATGCATATGATACATTTGGTCAGATGGCACCTCCTCACCTCAACTTCATTCTCTCTCACTCTCTCCCTGTGTGTGTGTGTGTGTGTGTGTGTGTGTGTGTGTGTGTGTGTGTATGTATAGATCTATATCTATTTCTCTTTATATATATATATGCACGCACAAATAATTGTATTTATATAAATATACATAGAAATGATATACAAATAATATATATATATACATACATACATATATTCATGCACACATATACATATACTTTTTCCTTGTGAAAGCAGAGGCAGTAAAAACATGGAGGGGAGAAAAAAAACCGTTTTCGTTTGCAAACGCGGAAAGCCTAGCACAAAGACAAACGCGCACAGGAAGGAAAAAACCGCATCATGAGAGGCGTGCAAGTTTTGGTGGCAAGTTCTTTCAACGAAGCGATGACTTGAGGGGTAACCGTGTGTTTTGTCGGAGGAATCCGGACTAAATTGCACAGGAGCGACAGCGGCGATAGTCTTGTGTTTGGCGCTTTAACGCATCTTTGGTCGCGAACCCAGGCAACTCCCAACAGGAAGCGCTCAACACACTGTTGCCTTCTTTTACGCCTGAGTGAGTTTTTAAATATCAGCATAAAAAAAACCCAAACAGTTAAAAGTGATAAGTGATGAGGCGAGACTACTTTAAGAAAGTCAAACACGAGCGCGCCTTTCATTTATTTACGTTTCTCAATCAGCCGCTCAAGCTCCGCCTATTTCAATCAAACAAATTGCCTAAAGATTTGCACGGGTTCACTTCGAAAGGGGGTTAAATTCGTGGTCGGGTGACGCCGGAACAACAAACCAACAACAAACGAAAGAAAAGTGAGTAATGGGTAGAACAGACTCCTACCTAATGCTTGCAGCGTGGCGCACAGCTGTCGCGCAGGCGGAGGAGGAGGCGGCGGCGGACTACTACGAGCAGGAGCCACGGACCCTTCCCATTTAACAAGCGAAGAAGCCCGAGTGGAAATTTCCATCTGATGAAGAGCCACTCCGGGAGCGTCGTATTTCACCGCCAAGCATCGCTCGGAGGTGGGGAGGGAGGGAGGGAGGAGGAGGAGAAGGGGCGGGTGGTCTCTCTCTAAGCTTCTCAAAACACATGCGTCCCCATTCTGTCCGGGTCTCACTCCTTCAGACGCCCCCTCCACGACTTTAATGAACGATAATTGTTGATAAGCACGTATTGCATATGTATACGGGGTTAAAGGGCGCATCGCACGTCGTTTTCTGCTGGAACGAGTGGGGTCCCTTTGTTTACATTCCGGCCGGCTGGCCACGCTGCCGCGCCGCTCCCTCACCAACACGGCCGTTGTAACTTATTTTAAAAGGGGGAAGTAATGGGGTCGGGACACATTACACGTAGGGACGCGCGCGCTCGGTCTGAGAGTTGTTATGTAGGCATATGCCAAAGAGGTGGAGCCACGTGAGAAGATGTTATAATTCGGGTTGGGATAAACGTATGTACGGAAGCCGAGGACGGCCAGTGCCGACTTCTGTCCCACTTGGCGGTTTCTGGAAGCCCCAGATACCAGCAAAGTAACACCAGCGGATCTTTGGATCGCATTTAATGGATCATAGGCTGAAAACCCCCATTAAGAACTTGTTAAAACTGAAGGGTGGACAAACTCTCTGAGTGATGGGTTCCACAATTTGCCAGAGGGGCCGGAGAAGAAGCAGATGGATGCAGTGTTTTGGTGACTCACCTCATAGAGAAAAACAATCTATAGATCTTGGGGTGTGTAGAAAACATGCACTGTAAATTACTGCCACGATCAAACTGTCACTGTCAATTGAAAATGAACAAAGGCCTTACAACAAAATCAGTGTCTTTGAAGCCCCACGATATTTAGCTCCATTGAAATGACTCTTAAAACACTGAAAATAAAACTGATGAAATACAGCTATGTTATGACTTACGACTATTAATATAATTTCTTCAAGTTCTGAGTGACGGATTAGAAAGCTTATCGGGCCGCATATAACCCCCAGGCCTTAGTTTGCCCACGCCTGGTTATAACATTGCCATTGTAGACTTGTTACTCCTCTGACATCACTCTTCAGCTTCTGCCATCATATTGTTATCTTGAGAAAAATAAAGGTCATTGTCATGCGTCTCGAGGCCTTTGGAAAACGTCTGTTATCGTGTCCAAATGCGACAACGGCTTCCGTTATCTGAGGATAATTCTTCGATTTATACTGTTGTCACAAGATTCTAAGATGTAATCTTTTTAAAATGACATTGTTCTTATGGGATTTCACGATTGTCAAATAAAACAAATCATCATGAGCTTCTGCACAATAAAAATGTAATTTTTATGTATTTTTCTAGAGCTTTGACCCCTGCATGTATATATATATATTTTTTTTTTCTTTTACTGAAATTCAAAGATACAAGATTAAACAAAGAACTTAGACAATATTTCTATTATTTATATTCTAGTCAAGTTTTTTATTGTTTGATATGTATTTTATATTTAACGTTTATTTAAATAATATTGCAGTTTGGTATTACATCACAAAAACTAAAGAAGTAAATACATTTCAGCTGTCAATAAAGAACAAAGAAAAGCAAATAAGTAATAACTAAACTTCACCCGCCCTTGAGAAACCAATAGTGCCTTAAGCAACACCAGGGCGCTATTATAATTGGACTTTTTGATCATCATAATCTGTATCATTACTGAAAAAAGTAAAGTGGAATTATAATCCCTCATTAATGCATGTGGACTCTATAAATTGATATTGCCTTAGACTGTGTTGACGGTTACTGGCCAGTGTGAGTCACAGAAGCAGAAACAGTTGTCAGGTGTGTTTTGGAGAAGTGCCTGGTCACTCAAAGGGGAATTTCTTCCTGCTAATCCAAACACAAGTCAGCTGTGCACACTGCACATGCAGTCATTGGGCATTTACATGTATTTTCCTATCAGAATTCAAGTCAATGTATGTAGCCTGTTTTACATATGTTGTACATATTATTTGAAATAGTGTGTAGTAAAATTAAGTAAAGTTAAATAAAGAAAAATCAAATGATTTGTGCTAAATTTGAAACAGTATGTTTTTTTTCAAAGGGGGGGGGGGTGCAAATAAGTCTGACTTGTCTTTGCAAAATCACAAAATTTGACTTTTTTAAAACCACTTACCTTTATCAATTAATCCCTAATAATAGTCCTGCAGCCTTCAATCACCATCACAAGGAACAGATCAAAGAAAGTTATCATGTTGTCTCTCCTCTGGACATGTCCAAAACATCTCAGTCTGTTTCTTCATCTGTCCGTGAAGGTTCTCGGTTGTCCAGGTCATCTTTAATGTAGAAGGGTTAAGTTGAGGCAGCTGGACTTGTTCTTGTGATCCTGAAGACGTTTCGCCTCTCATTCGAAAGGCTTCTTCAGTTCTGTTTTTAAATTTTTTTTTTTTTTTAATCTCCATTACATCTAACATGCGCTGTCCCCCTGATTTCCTCATTCCTGATCCCATATCCGTCATGGTCCCCTCAAAGAGAAGCTCAACAGGATGCAGTTTACTATCAATGCGAAATAGATATTGATATAAGTGGAGAATAAATGAACTAATTTTTAAAGAACTGCCCACGCACATTTTGCTTTTAAAAGAAGGCATACGATCTTGTGTGAATAATGATGAGAATAAATAATAACAAAGAGAGGTGTCAACTCGTGTTTATACCGCACTGTAACATGCGGGATACCCCGTTGACACTGTTTATAATGAATTCACAACATGAAACTCCAGCTGTTGGACGCTTGCTCAAACTGTCTCATGTCCCTAATTTCTTAGGAGAAACTCAATAAAGCTTCTCACATGAGAGAAGGCCTCCTTCAGCTGACAGTGATAAAATGCTCGGACATCGTGAGTAATTGGCTGAGGCTCCGGTGAGCTGGTCGTCAACTGAATGATCAGTCACTGGTGTCTCTTCAGAGCTGAGAAGGGTTCATTCCAACCATTCCACCTGAAGCCTCACCCATCTGTCTTGCCACGCTCTTTTTTTTTTCCAACAAAGAACCCCTCACCTTCGATAAACTCTATGAACAAAGGGAAGTCTCTTTGCTCCCCAACGTCCACGTCAATTTCTGCGACAGAGGCGCTGAAGTTTCAGCTACTCATGCTGATGTTCTTCTACTCTGTGTGACTGACCCTGGATTTACCAATGCTTACACCTGTGCTCATTCAAAAGAATCATGATTGCTGTCGCCAGGAAGATAAGATTTTCTGCCATTTTTGTTGTTTTTTCCTGAAGAGATTTGTGTTGAATCTGCAGGACGTGGGTACAGTGGACATAGGAAAGTGTGTATGCAAATGACAGGCAAATAATAATATTTGTTGACGTCAGAAATGCAATGTAACTTTGCTGCTCATAAACAACGTAACGTAACGTTACACAATGTAACTTTGCACAATGTACCGTTACACAATGTAACTTAACGCACGTGAGTTTGTTCAACTCAATTCAACTCAACTCAACTTGATTATTTTCTCTCTCTCTCTCTATCTCGTTCTCTCTCTCTCTCTCTCTCTGACAACACTGAGGTGGCCGGAAGATAAAGCGCTAACCTGACGTGTCCTCACGTGCATAAACATGATCTGTCATGAACGTTAACTGTTGAACGCTGTAAAGATAGTAGAGTGACATGGGCTCGCCTCAGCTGTGACATTAATTGCATTTGACCTACATGGTGAAGGAGTGCTTGGGGCCACGTTAGGGTGGATTATGCGTTCCTTGCCCTAGCACAGTTAGCCCTTTGCTCTCCTCTTGCGCTCATTCTTAAAATTTGTTTGTTGTCTGAGCACTTGATTTTTGATGAAGCTAAAGCCTGGCCCTCCGAGACAAATGACTAAGTGTGCAGCATCTCTCACTGCGAGTTTCATTTCCACTGTGGCGTGCACCTTCACCGGCAGCAACACGTGCCTGCTCAGGTCAAAACACTTTTGAACTTGATAGCCCGAACTTGGTCTGGTAAGCTTTGTTTACATAAAATCCACAGTGGAACGTGGGCTACCTGTCCCTGAAGGGTAAACTCCAATTGGGCAAACCAGTCAAACAAAAGCTGTGGTTACGTAACTGGCAGGAAAACGGCACAATTAAACAGAGCTGTTAGAATGTCCCTCGTTGTGAGCAACGAGGGAAAATGTTGTTTTTCTGCTGGGATGTGATGGACAGAACAGTGCAGGGTCCAAGGATGCTGTGTTCCATTGTTTTTGTTAAATCCAACATCTGTCTGTTTGGCGAGGACCCCTCGTCTGTTGGAGGGGAAAGAGCATAAACCCTAACCAAGACCCTTCACCTTGCATAAATGGTTGTTTGTCCAGATGGGTTGTTATTTGGACAAAGAGCTATTTTTCCAAACAGGAAGTGCCTGTTTGAGACCTAAAAATAATAACAAAAATGTTCAAAGCCACCCAGTAAATATGTTTAGATTGTAAGTTTTACTTGTCACCTGTGCACTGACAATTCCTGTTGTTGTGGAGGAAACTGCTGCAATGAGCCTCAGGCTGTATTAGGACTCAAATCTAGCAGTTTAATGAAACAGGAACGGGCAGCAGTGGCACGCTCACTTAATTAACATTAAAGGACCCAATGTTTGACGTCAAGTTTCAATGTAACACAGATGTTTCTTGATGTTGTGTACGTCACTGCGGACTTGTGTGTGACAACAGCGGAGCTGGTCGAGACCTTTCTTCTCTTTTTCTCACAGCTCCAAAAATCAAAGAAAAAAACAAACAAATGAAAGCCCAACAAACATTCATTTATAAATGAACAGGACGACTTGACAGATAGAGATGTTGTATTATCAAAGGACTTGACTCTGGAACCTGATGTCCAATTTCAAGATGGCAACAGTACGGAAAGTTCGAGTTATGCAAAATGGCCTAATTACCTAAAGGGCACAACAACAACTACATTTTGGCTGCAAGAAATACTCAAAATCTAAGTACCTGATTTAACTATGTTTTCACTCAGTCATGGACCTGGTTTTAAAGGACGTATGTGTGGTTTTCATTACCAAGCAACATACAATGCATCACTTGAGTCCAAATGATTGCAAAATTACACATTTTTTTACCTTGAATTATTGGGGAAATATGTGTGTAAAAAAAGCAACTTCTATTATTCGTTTGACAAATATCGCCGTACAGCAGGTGTCCTCCTGCTTGCCGTTGCTTGGACAGGTGGGTGAAAGCGTTTGGCGCCAGATGGCATGTTTAAAGTCGGTCAGCAGGTCAAACTTAAAGTCATGTGTTGTTATTCCAGAAAAGGGCTTTGATTTATTTTGCTCCATGAAGCACAGATTGAACGAAAAACACAGGTTTTTCCTCATTGCTTATATTAATTTGTGCATTTTCATTACTATTCGCTGACTGGGGAAACTTTGTTGGTGTTGACTGAGAGTCAGATGTGAAAAAAAATTTTCCCACCGGAGAAACCGCAGAAACGAAGCCCCGGCCCACCTCGCTGTTGAGAGCTAATCGGAGTGCGGAGGCGCCTTTGCCTTCTCACGCTGCGGAAACTAAGGTGAGGAAATAACTTCCTGCTCTGCGCGGAGGGCCCGGGTATGTTTGTGACATAGTGTGACATATTTCACTCAGGTGAAGCTTGTCAACCCTGATACCCTCTGGAAGTGCCGATAACAACAACAACAAAAAAAAAAAAAATCAAGAATACACGTTGTGGTGAATTGGGGGAATTTATTAAGGCAATCGTTACTGCATAAATAAGATGATGAGGCAGATGGAGGTTCGAATGCGCTCACCAAGGCTTTAACTTGTTGCCGCTGAAAGACGTAGAAGTACATTGTGTCTGTGCGATCTCCCAACGAAATGCATCGCCCCCACTTAAACTGCCAGGCCATTAAACTGTCCTGGCCAGACATTCCAGCCGCGACAAACGGTTAGCGGGGAATCCTTTCATCCCTCCCGTGTGCCCCTCATGCCAGGAGGACGACACAATGGCGAAAGGCCTCGACATAATTTCCCGATTCTTCCGCTACTCCGCTCAAGCTATTAATTTTCGGACGTTCGTTACGTAAGGCATTATGCAATATGTTTTCCCGACGTCTGTTTTTCTGGCCCCTCGCTCGCTAATGGGTCTTGGGGGCGGGGGTGGCGTTGGGAGTAAAGTGGGGGGCAGGTTTTTTTTGGTGGCCGCGGCTGCTGTTGACATTCGCCTGCTCATGAAAGGAGCCCTCCACTTTGCTCCCGCTGCTGAGGTCGGCCGGCGACTCACCCAAACAGTTCAACGGCCGGGTGGGTCGGGGGGGAACACCGCTGCGGCGCGCACGTGGCCCCGCAGAGATCTGCAGAAAACAAGGGACATGTGCAGATTGTCGGTTATTGCACGGCTTGGCTTGCTGTTAATGTGTGGCCTCCGCCGCCGCCGCTGCCTTTGTTTTTCACGTTCCTATGTTTTGGGAAACGGAAGAGATTTCCAGGCAATCTGTCGCCAGGCACTCATCTCTGCACATGTTGGATTGTTTACTAATAAAGGCATCGATCCAATGAAAAAACATCTAAATTGTGGTGACGCAACAGATTGTTTGGGGATCACAGCTGCATTTGAAATAATAAGGACACACAACACCAGGAAGAGACTTACAAATAAATACAAAAACAATTTGAATATGATAATGATATAATAAATCTTGTTGATTTATTGTTCAGCAATCTATTGGAGAACAAACATGGGATTTTACACTAACTCAAACCGCCAACTTAACACTTGAACGCAGTTATCTAATTGTCTTTTGCTCTTAAAACGAACTTGGGTAGTGAAACATCAGAATTTAAGATCAATTGATTTTTAAACCCCATTGTCCCGATCTTCCATTAAAGAAAATTCTCAACACTTATGGGAAAAATATTAGAAGAAAGAAAGAAAGAAAGAAAGAAAGAAAGAAAGACAGACAGACAGAAAGAAATGTGGCTGTTGACTGACGCAAACCAGTCACCCACATGGCACTGAGACATGATGAGACTGGGTGATTTGCTCGACAGCACTTGGTGCCACAGTGCAAAAACAGACAGCCGAGGAAGGTCACAATGCAACGTTCACCCCAAGAGCTGACAACAGCTCCACATTTGGTGACAATCAAAAAAAGACAAGTTGCAGATAGCTACAGGTACAACTTCAGGTTGGCTGAAACTAGATAGATAGATAGATGGATGGATGGATGGATAGATAGATAGATAGATAGATAGATAGATAGACCTGTTTTCTTTTTTGATAGAATACCAGGACGGAGAATCCACTCGCTACATGTGATGACTATCCAGCCTTTACGTTGCACATATGACTCACAAACTTTCTTAAGAGGTACCAACATTTCCACTTCCGACAAATGTGCATTTTGTCTGCTCCGTGACACGGACATCGGACCAGGCAGAGCTCCCCCCTGTCCGTCCTTAAAATAGCTGACTATCTCTGTCCTCACTTGACCACTCAAGGTAACCCCTGTAATCAGTGTCACCGGACACACAAGTCCATCGTCCTCGCCCTTGTCACGTCCTGCAGACGCGCCGACCACAGCCAAATTGAAAAGCGGTCAGCGCTACTTAAAACCAAAAAAGTGGAAGCATCTGCGTGTGATCTCTTGAAGAGACAAGAAAGGGATTCACTGCCCCGCCGCCGCCGCCGTGCCTTCAGTTTCTGCCGCGTCACGACTTGGCCACTCGTGACCAGCCGAGCGCTCGCACGAGAAACTCGGACTCGTCCGAGCGTCATGTGCCACTCGTTTCCACCAACGAAATTGAGCGGCCAATTCCGTGCGCGGAGCAGAGTAGGCAGGGCCCCCTCCGACTCCCACCCCACCCTCACCACCACCACCACCTTCCCTTCAGCCGGGGCCCTGTACTTTTCCACCAGGCAGCTGAGCAAATGGAGTGGGCCTCTGGAAGTTTATAAGGGGCCGTGCCTTATCGAGGGGAATATCGCCCCCCTCTCCTACCCTCCCCCTGTTTCTCTTTGGACTTTTGTCAAGATGTTGGAGGCGAGTGGGTGGGCGGGGGGGTGGGCGGAGGGGACGCTTGGTGGAAGAGCAAAAGAAGCCCCTCCGACAGAATGTTATTGTTTCCGCGGGAGCAGATGAGAGCAGATGACACGCTTCTTGGCCACCGAGGAGGATCTGGATCGGGGGGGTAGTCTTTGTGTGGATGGCCGCCACCTGCGCGGGGCCCACCCCACTTTCCTGTCCACGTTCAAATTCTTTTTGCGCCCCCCTCCTTGATCTTCCACAAGCGTCACAATCCCCCCCCAACCCCAAGGCCACGTTATGTGAAATTAGCGGCAGCCAAGCAACGCCAAAACAAGGCTGCGACGAGTCACCTGAGCCGTCGGCGAGCGTTTCACTAGGGGACACATTCTCTACCTGGAATGCAAACTCCCTGACCTCGCCCGGGCTACACCTTGCCCCAGTGGCTGCTGGGTAAAGGCTAAAAGAGGGAAACGTGTCCGCGTGTGTTTGCAGTGCGCGCGGCGACGACAGCGTGACGTGCAGGAGCTCAAACGCAGCCCCCCCTCCCGCCCCACCCCAGAGGTGAGAAGTAACGTAGAATAAAGTAGATTTTTCAGGTATCTGTACTTTACTTGAGTATTTCTTTTTCTGACGACTTTTGACTTTTCCTCCCTACATTTCTGCACAGATATCTGTACTTTTTACTCCCTGCATTGGAAAAACATGCTTGCTGCTTTTGTGTTTAAAAGTGCAGAGGTCATCCACTTATTATTCATTGTAGTTGCATGAAGTGGAGCCATTTGAACTACACTGTTGTGATGTTCAATATAAAAGTGAAAATATTTTGGAGGGAGATTATTTTGTTATTTTCATTTTAGATTTTTCATTCATGCTACTTTAGTACATTTCTGAAATTGTACTTTCTTACTTTTACTTCAGTGATGAAGTTGAATCAGTACTACAGAGTATTTTTTTTTTACACAATGATCCATACTTTTACTTCAGTACTGAATATGAATACTTTTGTCACCTCTGCTCCTCCCCAGCACAGTTGTCGCTACGGAACATGTGGGTGTGCAAAAAAGGGGATCCCGCATACCGCCGGGACCAGCAAAAAAACACGCACCTATACACACAGACCACCCAGCTGCACACGGTCGAACACATCCTCGTCAGTGGGAGGCCGTGGAAGCAGGTTTGCAGCCTGAAAGAGAATCGGCGAAACATTTGGCATTTGATTTGAAGAGGTTGAGATTTCTCTTTGCAGGAACTCCTTGCACACCAAAGATTAATCATAATATTAATGATAATAATAATGATAATAATCCTGCATTACTATTTACTTCTTGGATAATGATTTATTTACATACTAAAAAGAAATACAATACAAAAAGGTTGGGATACTGGCCTTTTGTGCAAAATGAATGGAAAATATAAATCATGTGTAATGGAAGTTGGACTCATTTCTTCATCTTAAGATAACAACAGTGGTGGGTGACAAAAAACGTCAGTGTCAATGTCAGTAATCTATTGCCAAGTAATCCACTACTGTAGTTAAACTACTTTTTTACTAACAGAGTAATGTAACGGGATTACTGTGGCACAACTGGTAATTATATCATAATTACTTTATCAAGTAAAGATTCCGTTACTGAAATATTTTGCAAGCTAAAAATGTCTTATTATCCACAAACAGGCTAACATTTAGAAAAACAACCAAAAACAATGATGTCGCAGATTGATGATGCAGCTGTGCATGCAACATCATTGATATGTGATGACGCACCAAAACAAGCATGGTGGCGGCGGCAAGAAAAAAACATTTGCAATTGCGTTTAATAGCTGGAAATACAAACCTAATTTTGAGTTCATCTCGTCTAAATCAAATAATATTGTGGTTCGTTGTGCATTATGTGCAGGAAACAAGATGTTCTCAACTTCGAAAATATTCACGTCATACCTTATAACTTGTTGAAGGCCATGTTTACAAGTAAGTCAGCAGTACTCTGCACAGGAGAGATCTTTTAACTACTGTGCTTCTAATTGTTTTTGATAATATGGGCCGTGCAAAAGGCACCAGTGCTGTACATGAGTTTGTTCTGTGAAATGTGCAATTTGTGTTCAGAGAGCAGGACAGAGGCAATATTTGGAATTGCAAAATTTGCACTTTAATAAAGTTCATTCCAAAGCACTGAATAACTGTTACTTTGAATTACTTTTTTTTTTTAAACTAAAGTAATTAGTCAGTAATTAGTGATTAATTACTTATGAAACAAAGTAGTTAAAGAAGTAATTAGATTACTTTTTAAAGGAGTAATCAGAAGTTTTAATCAAAAGGATTACTTTTATGTCATAATCCCAACAACACTGACTGTCACTGAACCAGAACATTGAGTTGTCATCAATCATGGATCAGACACTTCTGTTTGTCATTTTTCAGCTAATCTCCTCATGAGGGAGCAGCGCGTTATGCAACGAGTACTGACTGAGGCATAAAACTTCTGGACATGCGCGTCACATTAAATGCACCCGTTAAGGTCATAGTGTGTTTCAGGTACACTCTGAACTTACACCCCAAAGCTGAATATCACAAACGTTAAAGTGTTTGTAGCAGAACAAAACAACCATTGAAACATTCTCCTGTCATGGTGGGTCTTCAATGCGAAAAATGGTGCGAAACACTATTGTCATATGTACGTATCCACATGTCAAGAGGAGCATTTAACACTTGAGGGAAACAGAGTAAGAAAAGAGCCGAGAGGAGAGACTATTTAAGGGAACGCTGCGAGAAACTTTAGGAGCTCCGGAAAACGAAAGAGTGGCGAGGCGAAGGAAACCACACCGCAGCCACAGAACCTGCTCTCGACCTCTTTCTCAGGCCTCAAGTTTCGCTCCGTTTGACAGCGACATTCGTAGTGAATCCGTAATGAATGATATGAACCAGTTGCGAGTGTTAGAGTGGTGCAGGGTTGATGAGTGACTCCAAACCCTGGCACTGTTGACTGACTTTTTTTTTTTGGCAGCTGAGCCGCATGAAGCTTTTATATAAGCTGCCAAATGTCTCCGTGTCAGCAGTTGACTGAGGAAGATGAATTTTTAGAAAGGGGGAGGTTCTGATGTACGTACGCTCATGTGACGGGACGATACTCACTCTGTTTGAAATGAGCTGTCATGCATGACCGCGGTGGTTTTCACTGCCGTTGGACTGAAACGTCTTGGCTCCTCCTCACGGAGCGTATGGAACAAAAACACAATGTCCTGGCACATTTTTTTGTGTGTGTTCGCGCAGCCTGAATGAAAGTTGCTTGGCGAAGCCCTGTGATTTGGGAGTAGACTGCACACTTTAGACAAGTCACTTAGTCGATAGTGCTATCGTGACCTATTAAAATGGACTCTAGTGGCGTTGAGAGGTTAAGCAAGAATCAAGTCACGGATGCGTCACGCTTGTGCAGTTCATGAGACGTTAGAGATCAATGGATCGATGTAAAAGTATTCATTCTAAGGAAATTCAAGGGAAAACAGGCAGAGTCTGTCGTAGTCATCACAGGTCCAGCAGAGCGTCAGCAATCTATTCTGGAAACTTTCTTAATAAAGACAAAGTCACAAAGGGGTCTCTCTGTTTGCACGCCTACATTTTCTGTCGGCCCTGGAAGCTGGAAGTCATATGATCACCCTCCCCCAGGCTCCTCCCCGCTGGACGGCCAGATGCACAGGAATCTTTCCTTGGCTGCGCGTCCTCTCGCAGATGTTGGATTTGGATGGAAAAGTGGAGCTATCCACTGGCTAACAGATTTAGTAGGTCACCTGTCATGCGTGAAAAATAACATGTTTGAAACCTTTTTTGGGGGGGATTTATCTGGCAAACAAACGAAACAAAATGATATTTCAAATTCATCCTTTTATACCAAAATTTCAGCCGGCTGTCTGGGCTTCGCTTAAAAGTCATTTTCAAGTCATATCTCAAGTAACGACTGTCCTGTGGGGATTGTAAAGTAAACGTGTGGAAATAGAGTGCCACCTCGAAAAGAACTGCTTGATTTTTTTCCTTTTTATTGGCCTGAGAAATGTATATTCAACACTGAAAAGTAGGTCATCTTAAAATTAAACAAAGCCGTCGATCAAACACATCACGTGTTTCTCTGTGAAAACGAGACGGCTGCGTCACGAGACTTTAGCCAATAGCTGTTTTTTTTTTAAGCCCACAGCTGTGACATACATGAAAGATACTGTAGTTACTGTTCACTTCGGAAGTCAACGGAGGTTCTTGAAGTGTCCACACGGGTGCACTGTTGCTCCGTAATGACGGAGTGTCCGGTCGAGTATCGGCAGTTCCAGAATAACATTGAGGGAGCGAAATAGCTAAACTGTAGGAACTGACCCTGTCTGTGGCCTCAAATTGGAAAACATTGGCTGTAATCCGCAATCAACCTGAAAACCTTTGAGTCTTTGGGTGTCAAAAAAGAAATGAACAAAATAAACATGAGCCCTGACCGGCCGGTCAGACTGGGCCGGTGAAGGGGTGGAGGAAGCCCAACTCCTCATGCTCAACAAAGTCTGTGAAACATCCAGAGGGACCAAGATCTGAGAACCCAGTTATGTTTTCTACTTTTCCTCTGCTTTTAGTAAGCTGCAACTGCATCATTTTCACTGTTTTACTTTAACCGATTGATTCCGATTGTTGCTTTTAAGCCTTTTATCTGACAGGAAACAGGATAACGCATCCCAGGGTTGTGTCCTTTCATCCCCTTCTTTTTTATTGTGCATGCCGACAGCTCCAAGTCTTGTCAAGGAAGTCAGGAAGTAAAAGTGCCTTGCCTTAAACTGTCAGCTGCTGTGATGAGAACTTCCATGACCTCAAAAACAACGGATACTGCTATTGGTCCTTGGGAGAATCTAACACCTCTTCTTCTTTTAAGGTCTGCAAAGGAAAATAGTATGTGTGATTGACAGAAAAGTTATTGGAAAATAACCTTTATAGCATCGTTAAAGTATCTTCCAAAGAATCAGAGTCTGCAGAGAGTTGGGTTGTTTGTACGAGGGACATAAGCCAAGCAAATAATTTCAAACCCTGATCCACTTCCTAATGCCCTCAAGCCACCTCTGCATTGCCTCTGACGGTGGTCACTCGGAATCTAACCCTGTTGCTGTTGTGGATTCTGTATCCCTGTTATTCCTGAGACCCATTGACTTACTTACTTATTGCCGCTCCTATAGGCTCCTGTTTCTAATTCACTCCTATGGCAACCGATGCTTTGCAATGTGTTGTTTCTCGCAGAAATCTGTTGAAATAGTAAAAAAAAAAAAAATCCCTCACGCCACTTTCAGCCTAAAAACCTTTACTGATACACTGACTATGAGTGACATGTTGTTTACTTTGAGAGAGAGGAGTGACTGGAATGTAAACAAGATCTGTCTGGCTGTGCAAAATAAATTCTACCCCTGTTGAGCCTGTGGAGTCAAGTTCCTTTTCTTTTCTTGCACTCGTAGATTTTCTTGTTCCAGCCTTTTCCCCCCTCCCCCGAGTATTGATCGATCGTCGCCATCGGCAGCCAGTATCCCATGAGGTCCCTTCTGTCAATGTCCACCGAATGAAGTCTGAAGTCTGAAGTATTTTTTTCTTTTAATTTTATTATTAATTAATTAATTCCAAGGGCAATTTGGACTCACACAGACACTTCCCAAACAATATGACTTTTAATGATGGAGGATGTCCTCAGGCAGAGGCTGACGTCATCTGCAACGTAACGGGGATGATGGGTTTTCACCATCTCATGTTCTTGCATGAGATGGTGAAAACATTTGGGAAAAAGATTAAGGACTGCATGGCGACTACGCGGCCGCCCGGGCGTGCGGCTCTGAAAGCAAACGTCATGACGCGAGGCCCCTGTCGATGATTATATCTGTTGATATCTGTTATCTGTGTCTCTTAAGGTGGGCAGCCATTTTTTTTTTAAAGTGTTCAGCTCCCTGCGTGCTTCCAGCCGTGCCAGTGCCTCGCACGCGTCCTGCCGCCGCTGCACTCTAATAAAAGCCCGAGCCGATTGTTAGCTGGCGCAGATTGCTCTGATGCAACAGAGTGTCACCCAGCGCTTTATGACACGTGTCTGTCAGCCTCTCGCAGTAATGCCGCGAGTGGGTGTCAGGCTTAATTTTTTAACATGCTGGTATTGTGTTACGCATCCGCCTCAACCTTAAAAAGGGCCAGAGGTCACGTGAAAAACAATTCCCCCGGCGCCCGCAACGCGGCTTGCATTTAACGGAACGCTAAAATTGGGTGCTTGAATCCGTCCCTACCATATAAAACACTGCCAGTGTTGCAGTGAAAATACTATTCTTTATCTTTTGCACTGAAAAATTCTGGATTTGGCCACTGCAAGACCAAAGAGGATTTTTTTTCCCCCATGTCACAATGTGCTCCGTGCATTATTTAAACCCACACATTATTTTACCCACACTCACAAAGAGGAGGTGGTGGTTGGCTGCTTTGGAACAGGGAAGGTATGTGTGTATGGAGGTCTTAAAACCAGTAGTGTTTCTACTTCAAAACAGTAGTGTATGTGTGTGTGTGTGTGTGTGTGTGTGTGTGTGTGTGTGTGTGTGTGTGAGCACAGACATAACAGAGAGTGCCTATAGGCAGCATCCGCGAGTGCTCGGAGTTGACACATGCTGTGCACGTTTCATCATCCATATGCATAAACATAGATGTGGACTTCAGTTGTCAGCTCAGTCACAAATACACACGCAGACAGTTGCAAAAGTTGCACACACTGCTACTGAAGGTTGGAAAACAGATTTTTTTTTTCTACAAATGCCAAGCAAAGCAATCACCAAATGTCAAGACAGATGGCATCAGATCTTATCAGGCTCCTGAACAACTCTACTTTATTAACTATTAACGACAATATATATGCAATTATTTCCCAAACATTTGGCAAGGATGGAAAAAAATGGAAAAATCACAGATGACCTTTCTCAAGGAAATAATTGTAGTAACGGGAACATAGGTAAATGTGCGGCTGACTATCACCAAGAAAAACAGCCACTTTTAACGCAAAATCAAAGCAGCATGCAATTGGATGTTGTTTTGGCCAAGAAGGAAGGCATCATTAAAAGAAACCTCCAGGGACCGGAAGAAAAATGGTATTTAAAGTAAAATAGAATTCCGTTAAATGTAACAAAAAAATAAATAAAAAAATCAGGTTTTGAAGACTGGAGAGAAAATGTCTTGAAAATTAGCTTCTTTTCATTGAACTTTATATTGGGGGCTCAGAGTTCATTTGTATTGCATTATTAATACTTTACAAAACATCCACCTTTTAAAAAAAAAAAAACAAAAAAAAACCTCTCAAGCAACAAATAAATGAAAGGGAAGTGCATGATGGTGCTTGCATGCATCATTACAAAAATATATGTTGGTGTATTTGATTTTTTTTTTTTTCTCAATTTACATCAATTCCCATTGAGTTTCTTGTTTCCAGTTAGGAATACCTCACTTGAAAAGTTTACAGAACAGTTACCAGAAATCTTTCGCTGCCTTTTTTTTTTTTTTTTTTTTAATCATCCTACATGAGCTCTGCGATGACCTGCATGGCTTTAACAACAGCCAAGCCCTGCTGTTATGAATGTTGTCAATACACCTCACTTGAAGGACACCCGTTAAATATTTTAAGACGACAAGCAGTTTGTTGTTAGCATTCCAGTGGCGTGGTGTGCTTCTTGAACCGTGTTTCCCGGAGCTCCAAACTGGCACAACATACCATTCGGATTCCCCAAATTCACCTGAGAAATACAGAAAGCAGGAGGATTCATTCTTCTGCTTCTATTTGTCTGTCATCTGAGATGATGTGTCTCTGTTTTGTTAAAAGGAGGAAGACGAAGAACGTTGGAATCCGTCTAATGAGCACAAACGTAGGTAAAAGTTAGTCCTCTGGCACAAGTTACTGTGACAGGAAGAAAAGACACAATAATAACAAAGCAAACTCGTGACTTGCAAGACTCGAACTGACTGGCGCTGCAAGACTTCACGCCGTGCCGACGTGTGACACAGGGATTGCCAGCAAAACACATGAACTGTCAGGGGGACTTTAATGAGACGGGCCTTTCCGCTGCAGGCATGAAGGATTAAATGTCTTTCATTAAAGGCACTGTGGCTGCTCCTCGGATTCCCAAGCGCAGCTTCCTGTGATTGAAGGGAAATCATGAAGAGAAGCACGTACAGAGGGAGACACACTGTGTCGACACAGGCTATTATTTACCTCCTCTATCTTTTTTTGAGAGAAAAAAGCAATCTCGCCGCTATTAGAATGTCTCAGCACCGCGTGTGTCAGATAAATTTCACTCCGCCAGTTTGGGTTTCTCCATAGGCGCTTTTCATGTGGATGTTGATATATGCATCTGCTGCGCAGCGTTGCAATTGAAAAGCGTGTTGCATGCTGTGACATTTTCATGTCACTGCATGGGACCAAGAAAAATTTATGTCAATGTTTATGTTTATTATTATATTACTGTGTTCGCTAATATGACTCTGAAAATGACCAGGTATGGTTCTTTGTTCTTATAGTGGCTAATACGACATAAGATTTTGTGGGATAATTGTCCACAAACACTTGCCAAACTTGCTGGTTGATGCTATCAAATCATCTTGATTTCAGTCTTGAGGAGCTGCCACAGTCGGCCAAATCAGGGTCACTTCAACCTGCTCCAGATGACAAAATATGCCTAAAAAGAGCAATGACATAAACACGCAGCTGTTCTCAGATCCTGTCATGGTGTTTTGATTTCATTTAATTTGTTGTTTTCCTCACTACTCTCACGGAACACCATCTACTTGTATGATAGATAAGTGAGTCGGCAAGCAGGCGTTACAGGGAATGACATAGTGAGACCTTCAAAGGGTTTGTTCACGTCAGAGCTGAGAGGTAGATGTCGAGGAGCAGAAGGAGCGCAGGGAAGCAATTGAAGGATCAAGCACACTGTGAGGTTCCAACAGCTGGTCCGAGTCAAATGAGTGGTCACCTGATCATCAGGACTGCCTTTGTTTTAAGTTCCTCCCTGAACTGGGCTTTGCATCGTTGGAGGGGCTGAGCTGCGTGATGGCCAGTGGAGGGGTGTGGCCACCCCGAGGCCACGGGAATAGTTTGAAACAGCCTGGCACTTCTACACTGCAGCATCTCTTGTCATATCTTTGTTGATTGATGGAAGGTATCTTTTTTTTTTTTTTTTTTTTAAATATATATATATATATGTTTTTAATATGTATAATGTATTTCTGACTTGATGATTGGCCTGTATTTTGTTCTTGGTGGAAACAACAAAGACACTCAAAGAAGAATTTCATTAGTTGATATTGGGTTATTATCAATATTAACACTGGTGAAGACTTCCTGTCCTCTAATTCATAGGAATGGTGACAGACCTACCGTTATAAGGTCACATTGAAAAATATTTAATGAATACAAAAAACTACAGCATCAAATACAGTAATTAAAACAGTCATATAGTCATTTCAGGTGTCGTGACTTCTTGCCACCCCCATGTGAGTTATGATCTCAACCGGTACAGCCACTCGGCACCCAATGCAGACAGAAATGTGGCATTTCTCCATTTGTTGTCAATGGGAGGCCCCCGCACTGAAGTCGAGCCACAGGCTCAGCTTTTCAGGTCTCCACTTACTGCGGCGCAGGTCTTTGACGATCTGACACCGGCTCAACGCGGTGCAAACAAGACGACAACGCGGCGAATCTCCTGGTGTCAATCGCGCCAGACTCCGCTGGCTTTTCACTGCAGGGTCAGACTTTGCTTGACCGCTTTGTGCAAGTTCCGCCTCTGATATAATAGTGGCCAACGCAACAGTGTGAGGCAATCGTTTTGCTCGTCACGTTGCATAGCTGGAATGCAGTGGATGGATTCCAACCTTTGAGGTCAGTGAAATGCACCATATGCTAAAAATGCAAATTTCTGCCAATGCTTCCATGTTTAATGGTTGCGGGAGCAACTTTTTATCCTTTGAGGAAAAAAAAGGACCAATTTTGTCACCAAGGCAAATAAAAGAAAAAACGCTCCGAGACACCGTTAGTGAACTTTCACAAGAATCAATGGCTATTATCCCCCTGCTGTGCCACGGCAGGCTCACTAATAAACACCCGAGTGCCAGGTGAGAGTGGCGGAAATGAATGGGAGTCAAAGATTCCCGCAAGGGTGGAGGGTTGAAGTGTATTTATAAACAGTGTGCCTCATATTCTATTTAGAGGCGCCGCTGCCCTTCCGTGATGTTCATTGCTCATGGCACATTCCTGTAATCAAGAACGGGATTCAAACACATGCTGTTTCCATCATGCCTGTTGTTTCGCTGCAGACGCATGGCACCGCTGGCTCCGGAGCAAAGATGGACACGGTGGCGCAATTCCCCCTGAGGCCTTTCCCTTTGATGGCTGCCACCATGGAAACATAGAGCGATTTGTCTATGGCGCCGCCCCCGGGGTGGAAGGCTCATAATTACCAGGGCCTTGCGAGGACGCTGTGGAGTCGGGATTAAGAGACAACGGGCTTTATCCTCGCCCCTCTTTCAGCTTAATGGAACGGAGGCGAGCCCGATTGACTCCTATCCCTTCATTATCATTTCCCCAGGTTACAGTGACTGTGTGTGTAAGAGAGAGAGAGGCAGGGAGAGGGAGAGGAAGAGGAAGAGAGAGAGAGGGAGGATGTGTGAAATCAAACAGGAAGGATGGTAACAGGAACGGCGAAACAAACAGCCACCCAAGCTTCAACAACCCCCATCTTCACCTTGACGAACTGATTAGGTGGGAGAACGCTTGTGTGAAAGACACCACCTGCCCTTTGCGAACTCACAAGAACTGTTGCTTAGATTTAAGAAAAAAAAAAAACATCGCGTTTCCAAAACGCAAACACATCATTTTTGGGTAATTGTTCAGACTTGAACATCACGCAGGCACGTTGTATTTTGGAAAATGAGGAGTATTATGTAAACTCTAACTGCTAATTGCTAATTGCTGCTAATTGCTGCTGTCTGCCTCGGCATGAACACATTTAATTTTTAGCAACTGCAAGAAAAATAAGTCTTTTTTTTAACACTCATTTCTGGTCTGCCAGGTAAACACTCAGCATCGGGCCGCGAGGAGAAAGGGAAAGGCGAGTACAAGGTCACCAGCTTTTTAATTGCTGTGATGTTATCTCACATTAGAAAGTACAGGCTGGCTCGGCGATTGCCGCCAAGGTTAAAGGTCACCAGTTGGCGAGAATAACAATGTTCGCTGTTGCACATCGTGTGGGAAATGCTGGAGCAGACATCCATCAAGCTGCTATTGGTTTATTCATTTCCTAACGACCCTCATTCGTTTTTGTGTAACGAGGACGAAGGGCAAGAAAAAGTAATGTGTTATGACTTCACAATGAGTCTCAAAGGCTCAAAGCGGCGCTGCTAAATGACTGATATAAATCTAAAAATGTCACCTCAGCAGCATGTTTGGATGGAAACCTCAAACTTTAAATGATGGATGGGGCTGTTTAACCTCAACGGCACAGTCACATGTCATGGCTAAATTAAATGAAGGATCACAACCTTGTGCTTTACTTGGGTGTAACATAAATGTAAATGTTTTATGTTACAACTTGAGAGATGTTCTTGTCACTTAATTGGCTCGTTTGTGCAAAAGCAACAATCATCCATCCTTACAGTGCTACAATACTCAACAATGCTAATATGATACCAACAATGGTCGAATGTTTACCACTAGTTTGTCCTTCATAAATGATCATACTTTTTGGAAGGGAAGATTTTGGGATCCAATACCAGTCTACAATATCCGAGTCAGAGTTGAAAATTTCAATGGGCAAAATTACAAACCTTTAAAATCATGTTCTTTACTACATTTTGTAACAAACTTCTCTAGTTCTTACAGAGAGGATTCAAAAGATTGGTTGGTTTCTCTTTACCAATACCGATGTGCAAAAACACTCTGGGGCGCCTTCTGATGTGAATAAAAGAATGTTACTGAAGAAGAACTTAGTAATAATAATCATAGGAGTGTTTTCACTTCATAATTATAATCACCGAAATCATTCCTTTGCAGTGTTTGTATGTTAAATGTTACCTCAGATAAGAACATTTTGCAAGTAGCATGTTTACTTTTGAGATATTGCAAGGACCAAAGCGGTTTGTCAGATTGAAGGAGTTTTTTGAAGGTCATTTGTTCCACCAATGCTCAGACCTTATATGTTCAACCAAAAGTCTCCAGCTTTGCATGATGATGACCACAAAAAACAAAAACATAAACCCCAAAACCAAACAAAGCAAAAACGCCTCCTCTGTTATCACCATTCCAAAAGACGTTTAGCTCCCTGCTAAAACCGCACCTTCCACATATTCAGAAAACAAAAACAAGAAAACAAACTAACAAACAAAACCAAGGCAGTCATGAAGCTGTGCCAACTAGTGCCAGCGATGCCCTCTGTGGCATCACAGGCCGCTGATGAAAAGTGAGGAGTGAGTCAGTCAAAGACAGTAAATGTTGGAGCACTCTCATTTTTGCATGAGCTCATTGGCAGTTTGACACACAGCTTGGCAAGGGAATTTCTTTTGTGTAAAACGTGAGCCCTGCATCTTTCAGTGCATAATGTTTGTTGGCGCCTCGCAGAATTGAAAAGCACGACGTCGAAAATGAACCTCTTGATGGCTCTCCGGCTTGCCGTCTGCTGAGGTTTCATAATGGAACACAACAAAAACCAAATGAAGGGTGAAATGCAGCCATGCTGATGAAGCCGACCCCCCCCCCCGCCCCTCCACTCTTCTCTCCTCCGTCCCTGCCCTACCTCGCAGCCCTCCCGGCAGGAGAGGCAGCGCCCCGTCCTCTCGCTGCATTGGCCGCCGCCGCTGCCCTGCTCCGGTCCGTGTGTTTACACCCGGGACAACCCCCTCCCCACGGCAACGATGCAACCCGACCTGCAGGTGAAGCGCTTCAGCTTCACCTCAGGCTTCCCCGTTCCCACCTGCTCGAGCTTTTCCGAAAAGAGGGGGGAATCGGCGCGCGTTCGGCTCCGAGGGGATTTTCTCTCTCTCTCTTTTCCCTCTCCCTCCGTGAGGATGTGAAGGCAAAAGGCGGTCGGGATCATGATTTGAGCCCCGGCAGCGGTGTGGGTGTGGAGGTAAGCTGCCTTTGTACTACCTGTTTTTAGTCAGGCTTCCGTAAATAAAACAAAACAAAAACTGTTTGTCGAGCAACAACCGCTGTTTATTGTTCGACGCTCTGCAATACGCGCCTTGAAATTGCTTGCACGGCGGCGGCGAACGAATTGTCGATCTTTCTCTTCCTGTTGTTTTCGCACTCTTCCTGAATCACGGCGAGACTTTCAAGTGCGACACAACTGCATTGATTCATCGATTAATTGTTGCTTTCAACTTCACCCGTGGCCCCGCTGGCTCGGTTTCCTTTGCTCGCCCGTTGATCCTCTTTGCGTTTAAACTTTTCTTTTGCAATATATATGCAATTAGAAACAGGAAGATAGAGTTAAGGTAAATAGATGCTTGTTGACATCAGAAAAAGTATTTCTCTACCTCCTAATTAAGGCAAACTCGATTATCTCAGAGGCTGCTTGGTAAAATCAGATGTATAAATGTCAGAAGTTATTGTTGTAAGTTATTGTAAAGTTATCATCTTGAGGAAAGCATCATTTGAGAAATATGCGTCAGTGCACTTTATAGATAGGAACAAAAACAGCAAGGCCGACATATAAGTGTAACAGTGAAGTCTAAAATTATAATAATAATGCTTTAAAATTCCTAACGTGATCACCATGTTCACTTTTGCTTGATCATTCTAATCAGTAGTTCTTGTCTTGTTACCTCTGTATCATTTCCCCTAAGAAAATGAGTCTGGAGAGGCAAGAGGGGGAATGATGGTCCACTGTCTACTTCTGCATTTTATTATGTTGTTCCTCTAAAAAACAAAATATCAACTCTAAATGGTGCAATGATAAAAATCTCTTTCACTTATTGAACCTATTTGTCTGTCTTCTCTCAGCTCGTGTCAGCCTTCCACTTGCAAACCTGACATATGCACACCCAGCGCCAGAGTAACCTGAGACCTCATCCTGAGGGAACACCAGGATGTGTCCCACTGTGTTGCAGCACTTCTCTCTGACCAATTTTGGGGGCAGCTGTTGCCGACCGCTTGCCGCAGCTACGCTGCTCCTCCTGTCTCTCAGCTACCCTCCTCCTTCCGTGGCCACCTGCCCATCTTCCTGCATCTGCGCCAGTGATATCATTTCCTGCAGCGGCCGCAATCTGTCCGCGGTGCCCTCCGATCTCCCGGGCTACATCACGCGGTTGGACCTGAGCCACAACGCCATTACCGTCCTGCCTGTGGGTTGGATGTCCGGAACGTTCCACAAGCTCGCCACTTTGATTCTAAGTCGAAACGCCCTGAGTGTGGTTGAGGTGAACGCCTTCGCTGTGACTCCGAACCTCCTACACCTCGACCTCTCCAGCAACCGACTCACAGTGCTGGACTCGGACGTCTTTGCAGGTTTGAAGGAGCTGAAAGAGCTGTTGCTCTTTGGCAACCAGATCGTCCAGATCAACCCTGGGGCTTTGGGCAGCCTTCGCAGTCTCCAGAGGCTCTACCTCTCTGGGAACCGACTAGCTGCTTTCCCCTCAGGGCTTTACTTGGAACCAGGTGGGCCACGAAATTTGACCTTGCTCGATTTGTCATACAACAGGCTCCTCAAGGTTCCCGTCCAGAACCTGCTGTCTCTTACTCAGAGAAGTGACATTTACTTACAGGGAAACCCTCTGACATGCGAATGTGCTTTGCTTGCCTTGCTGGAGTACTGGATGTGGAAACAGTATCTCCCCCTAGTGGACTTCAGAGGTGATTACTCATGCGTAGACGATTCGGAACTGACAGATTGTAGCCAGGAAGTGCAACCTGGTATGACCCTGGAAGCGCAGACTTACCAGGTGGAGCCCGGCCATTGGCTGAGAGTGGCATGCCCCGGGTTGACTTCTTTGGCCAACACCAGTGCGGCTGTGTTTTGGGTCACTCCCAGGACTGTGATCAATTCGACAGCCTTCGACCCAGATGCCCGTTTGAACGTTTTCCGCAACGGCACTCTTGCAATCAGGTCGGCCCTTTTGGAGGACTCCGGGATGTACGCCTGCGTGACGGCCCGTCGGCCCCTGTACGACCCCAAAAAGTTTGGGGTAGTCAGCGTGGTCGTGGGAAATTCCAGCGCCACCTCCGCCAGTGGCTCGGCGCACCGTGGCAGCACCGAGCACTTCAACACAGCATTCACCACCCTGGCTTCCTGCGTGGTCAGCATCGTGCTCGTGCTGCTCTACCTCTACCTCACGCCGTGCCGGTGCAGGGAGACAAGGGGCGGCACATCAAGGGGGTGTGGCGGACGAGCCATCGTCCTCTGCTCAGACCCCAGGGAGGTAGAGGAAGGACAGCGGCGGGCCAACGGGAAGAGGGTGGCTTTCCTGGAACCCCGCGAAGACGACTCCGACGTCGCCTTCCCCAAAACACCGATGGTGAACCCAGGTCCCATTGCCACTGAAGGGATTCTGAAGAATGGAAGCAGGACAGTGGGACAGCCCCTCACAGACCTTGCTCACACAGCGTAGCAAGGAAACGACCATACAAACCATCTCCGTATTCTGAACCCAAGTTCAGTTTTTCTACCATCTTGTTTTCCTCTTTAGAAAAAAATAACAGCATAAGGAAAACAGTCGGTGCAAAGTAGTATACCATGATTCATCTGTAGTCGTCGCACACTTTAGAGCTTTGTTTGGCCTGGGGCAGAAAAAGCTGTACCATTGTGAAGAATTTGTATGACGTCTTGACTGTCAGTACCTTCTCTGTTGCAGAAAAAAACACCATACTCCATAAACCAACCATGTAATGAATAAGTATACTGTATATCTTGTTTAATGTGTTTCATGAGGAGAGATCTTGATCAGCAGTCCTAGTTGATGAGGGTTTTTCCAACCGTCTATGTGTTGTCGTTTTGTACCATCAATCTCTGTATTGTTGTTAAAACATGTTTCAAACACAAAGTCATGCCTCGACAGGAGACATTTCTCAGCTACAAACTGTCTTTTAATTACATTAACACTGGGTTTGATGACGTCCTAATGGTGTAACTACCTGTTAGAGTTGACCTTTTCCCTGTCCTAAGTTATTTTTGCTAAGATATTTATGAATTAAAGCTGATAGCTAGAGCAAAGCATATCTCACTTCAGCTGTAATGCCACGTTTAATGTGATTTTTTTCTACAATACAAACCTTTTCAATTATGATGCAATAGCGCAATTAAACTGAAGGCTCAAAAACTGTGAGACGCAGCTTGTCTTGGTGTGTTATTGCTTTACAGATCTCTCCGGCTTTCACATTTGAGCACCGCTACGCTGCGGCACCTTGCTGACACTGTAACAGAGTCTGTCCGCCGTTCCGCAGAGACGTGCCAGAGATCAGGTCTCGACCAGCCCACCTGTAGCTGTTTTGCTCCAGCACTGTCGCAGGCCGGACACCCGTCAACCCGATACGTGTAAAAATAGACACAGCCTCTTTGCAGCGAGCCATGTCCTCACCAACAGCAGCTCCACTGAGGAATTGATCCTTATCGCTTCAGACAGCAGGGAAGTTGGGTCTCCACAATGAGGTCCCAGTCAGCCCAGATAAGTGTGTCAGAAATCAGACAGTGTGTCCACAGTCCCTAAGCACATTATGACCCACATTCTCTGTCCTCCCTGTGTTTGATTTTATCAGGTGTATGGAATCATCTCCAAGCTGCCCAGAACCTCATCAAAAATGCCTTGGAGTTCCATTCCAGTGCTGCTAAGATTGAAAAAAACAAACAAAAAAAAACCATCCCCCTTCAGAAGATGCAGACTAAATTTCCTGGAAATTTCAAGAAATCCAAACTTTGCAGTGAAGGACTTAAAGGTATGAAAGAAAAGTGAGGGTCTGTGTTTTATCTACAGTTTTCATTTGGGGCACTTTGGGAGTGTTGTTTTTTTTTGGGTTTCCCTCCTCCCTTAGGGTCCGCTCAAATCTTTTCATATCTAAAACGGTAGCAGTTGGGGTAAAATATGAAAGCAGTATTACATCAGCAGGATTTAAGGATGGCAACTAATCTCTTACCGAGCCAACAAATTGCATTTTTGTTAAAATCCTCTTACAAGCGTTTTGAGTGACTGGTAGGGGGAAAAATTTGCAAAAGCCTCTAAAGCCTTATTTGTGCACTTGTTGGTTGCCTTCTTTTTTTCAAGTGTAGAAGACGTGGTACGAGGACAGTGGTGGTGAACAAGGAGACTCTTCCCACAGATTGAGGCCAGCAGCCACTCTAGGTGTTGAATAGAAGTCGGGTGGTTGTAAACTCCGCTGGGACTAATTTAAACACAACACTTTCTCTTTGTGACAGGGCGCTTTTCACAGGTGAGGATGGTGACATTTAGTTAGTGCTGCTAGTGTTGTTATCCTACTCCCAAATGGAGGGACACACTTTGCGAGATAACATCATTTTAATGGCAACATCGGCTGCAACAACTAGTTGCGAAAATAGCACAGATTTCCATTTTAATGCCGGTTCAGTTTCTTTCGATATGTTTGTGATTTACTGCTTTAAATGGGATTTTTGTTCTTCACAAATGACTGCGACAAATGGCGTGAGGTGGTGTCACAGGGTCTAAATGCATACATTTAGGACAGAAGGAGTCATGAAGGTATAATTTTGTGAGGTTAAAATGAGAAACAAACTGTATTTACTTCCAGTTTCTCACTGTTTTGTAATTTAATGTCATGAAATATATGAATGATTCATTCAGCACTAATGACTCAACAAGAAAGATTAGATCAGATGACAATGGATTAAATAAGAGATGCACTGAGATGAGGTTTCTCAACTCATCGCGTAAGAAACAAGATGGGATTTTACCAAATCTGATTAGAAGAATGTTTTTTTTTGACAGGTTTGGATGAGGAGTAGTAACGGGATTTTAAAGGTAAAAAGAGACGAGACAAGGCATGATATTGTAACACAATATGATTAGGATTAGGTACTACAGCTAACAGCACGGTGTAGGTGAACTTACAGTGTCCCATAGTGCTGAGTAAGAACAGCCTGGCGTCTCGTTAGCTCTGTTTTATTTTATGCCTGCTTCCTCTTTTTTGCATTACCCGTACAAACACACTTTGTCATGCATCTTACTTTAGGCAAGCTGGGCCACGATGGTGAAGCCTTCTATCATCAGCGGCCCACCAGGGCCCCCATGAGTCACCCGATTAGAATAGAATGCCTTTATTTATCCCACATTGGGGAAATTTGCATAATTATAGCAACATGAATTGGAAAGAGAAGAAAAAAATATATTAAGTAAAAGAAGTAAAATGTTTGTTGAGAAAGAAGGTGAAAACAAGATATGTACATCTGATGAACTGTTATTATTTACAAGTTATCACCATAATATTGAAATATAATGCCGTCTGACTTATTTTTGTCACCTAGCACATTAGCAGTTTCCTGGCACGCTCTGACTCCGCGTACTACTTGAATCCTCTCTGTAACCACTGTAAATGTTGCAATTGCTCTGACTAATCATAATGCAAATGCGGCAGCGGCGTAATGGATCCTTGTGGGCGGCAGCTGAAAAAAGAGCCGGAACGCTGACATTTTCACTACAAAGGGATAATTTAGCAAATTTGTCTAATTAGCCGTGTCTCATTATTGGCAGCGTCCCAACAGTGCACGTCGATCACAGGCCCGTCCTCTGACTGGTGTGTGTCACGCTGCCGGGAGAGGCGCAGAAGGTCGCTGCCGCCAAGGGCCGTGCCCACTGCAGACCCGCAGTGTGAAGAAGCAGAGGCTTCTATCTCCGATTTTAACCACATCCTCCTTTAGTGAGTTTCATGTTTCACTTCTGGGGTGTTGCTCCATTGTTGCCTCCAGTGAGGCTGCGGTACAGGCGGCACAAAATGAACACACCTAGCGAAAATAGCACCAGCCACTTTCATCAACAGAATAATGAGAATTCTAGCAGAGAGTATTGATTTTTCGTCGTAAACTAACTAAAACTAGCCTTTGAGTGGAGGTAAAATGGACGCTTATCTCTGTTATGCAAATGGAGCTGAAATTGTCAATTCCATTTTGTGCAGCAAACCAATTTGAAGTTGTTTGAAGCCTGCGAGCGGCGTGACAACGAATTGGCTTCACAAATTAAGTGCTGGAAAATTTTCCGGAGTGGGAGTACTTATTACAAGACACCTGTAAACAGTTATTTGTTGTTTTGGCTTATTGCTTTTCCCTTTTTCTCCCTTTAGTACTCAATTTTGCAGTCACCAGTGTGGCCACGTTGGCTGTGTTTCAAGGGGGAAAAAACTGCTTTAGTTGAGGTATTGCCCAACAAAATATGCTATTGCCAACCACCATGATGTGATTTTTAAGTGCTAAGTGGACTAAGTGCTGCGTGATCTGTCAACAGTCAAAATCAATCCAGGCACAGATGGAACTGGCCTTTGGCCCAAATCTGCCATATTAACAGCAGTATTTTAAAATATGTTCTTTCCCCGTCAAATCAACAAACAGATAAATGAAATCAAAGTGATGTGAGAAAGCCGTCTGTTTCACAAACAGAAGCATGAATTATATGTATAAAAAAACCCATCCATATTTATTTTTTATTTTCATCCCAACATTTGAAAACCTAAAGATGCCTAATGCCTCATTTTAGGAATAAAAGCTTAGTGGTACCAGCAAGGTCTAGGGAGGGAGGACGGGCATCCCATCTACTGAGTGCGATGCTGTTAGGGTGGCATCCGCACGCATGGAGGAGGAGGAGGCAGACAGAGGAGGGAACGTGATTCAGCGCAGAGTGAGAATAGAAAGAGAAAGCGGTTTGAGCTTTTTCCTGGGTTTTTTTTGTGGTTGTGGATGAGGGGATGAGTGTTCAGCCCACAGTGAGCAGGGGAGGACTTGGACGCTGGGAGTGGAGAGATTACAGCCAGGCAAACCCCAATGCACTGAAAACATTGAATAGAAGACACGGGAAAAAAGGCTGGGGGTTGTGGAGTGAGAGTGAGGGGTGTACACTCTCATGAGGTGGCACCGAACTCCATTAAAGCCAAACACCTAACGGCTCCACTTGCATTGGTTGTCATTTTGGAGCAGGTTTGCCGTGAGATGGTTTGCTCGGGTTTGACAGCATCAGTTCTGTTCAGTTCAGTTTATTTCTTAGCCCAAAGGGCAAATTGGGTTGCAGTTCATAGGATCCCACAAAGTAAAACATAAAAAACATGCAATAAATACTTATTGTATAGACAGTGATATAAATAAAAATACCATGATTTATATAAAAAGAATACGATAAATATAAATAGCACTCTACCATAAAGACTAAAACTCCCAATTAAAACTGTTAACAGTATAGTGCTCCATAAAGTGCATTAAGTCAAATAGAGTGGAGTCTCACACAGTGCATTGGCCAGTACAGACAGCGACAGAGTAGACATTGCACATCTCGGAGCTACTTTGAGGCATTCAGTATTTGAATGGAAGTAGACACAAAAGACAATTTATATCTATTTTTTGTGGCCCGAGGGACACACAGGCAAAGGCGGAACGGTAGGAGCTTGTACTCTGAGCTCAGGAGATAGACATCATCTGAGCAGATGGTCAGAACTTTCCTAAGCACCTGCCTGTGAAATGCGAGACAAATTAGCTGCTGAACTAGCAGCTCCGACTCTTTCTGCCGGAGGGGAACGGGAGGCGGACGCCTCGGAGGCCGCCGACCCCGCCGCCCTTCAGGCAGGCTCGATGTGGCTTTTTCCACCCCTCCTCCCCAATCTCGGAAGACTGAATGAAGAAGGGGAAGCGGGTCGATCCTTGATTCGAGGGCTCCCCGCGGAGCTCTTAAGCCCGGTTTCTATGAGGAGTTTGTGTTTCCTCAGTGAGGGCGTCAAGAAGGCAGCGCTGGGGAAATATCCCCGACGCGGCGGAAACCGTCGAAGGTCAGGCACTGGGAGGTGGCGACGACCGTCACGCATAAAGCCCCATAATTTGCAATTAGTGGTTAATGATGGCAGAACTCTCGGCACGGGAGTTTCATTTGTTACCACGTCACAACCGTTCGGCCCCTCCAGCGTTTTCGTTTCTTTGGCTCTCACTGTGAATTCACCTTTGGTGCATCGGTTCAGGCGACCTGCGTTCAGCCACATCTCGGCTGCAGTTAGCATGCAAACTTCTGGTGAAATATTAAGCCGGCTAAATTCTTGTGTTCAGCTGTTTGCATGCTGTGCGACCTAATGCGACCTCCTGCTTACTTGGTAAAATCACATAGCCGATGGTCACGATGGAGGCACATTATCTCTAATGGCCAGTAATCAAACAAGAATATAATATAATCATGACATGCAGGCATAATAAGAACTCTGTCGCGCTGCAGGAATGAAATGGAAGGAAGCAAGTGTAGGAAGGAGACTTTTATGTTTACCCTGTTTCATCTTGTTGCCTCAAAAAAGACACCAAACTTTTGGATGCGGCAGGCAGTCTTTCAGGAAATTGAGAAGGGTTTCATGGGTTTCAAACCCACACATACAAATACATGTTCTTCTTCCCCAATTTCCGAGGAGCTTTCACATTCATTTACACAAGAAAAAAAGTCCCACACCACAAACGCCAACGGAAACAAAACAAGGAGCTAATTAAGAAGGAACGTAACGATGTCTTCATGCTGAGACGGATGGCAAGCTGTAGAATGAAATGCAGCCACTAAAAGGTCGGATTGACGCTATGCAATGACTCTGCAGGCACGTGAAAATTCATTAGGCTTTTCAGCCAGTGAAGCCTGAATGTATTCTGAATTTATTTTGTGTTCATAAATATGTATGTGGAGTGTGCAGAAGGTTCGTGGAACACCTCGTGCATTTGCGATGCCTCAAGTCAAGAATCACTCTAAAGTCTCCGAGTGCAATTTCAATCAACCTGTCAAATTTTATTTGTCTTGCCCTGGGTGACAAAATGAAGGCCTTTCCATTCTCTACACATGCAAACACCCTCCACTGTTACAGACCCTCGAAGCGGTGGAGGACAAAGTCTTTCCAGGCAGAGAGGAGGGATCCTTCTCCTTCTCTCTAGGATGAGTAGACTTGCAGTGGGTGTCACAGATATAAATCACAAGAGCAAACCAGCGATGAGCGGTGCAAGGAAGAATATTCTTCTCATATTGGAATAGTTCAAACAATCGTAATAATAATAATAGATTTTATTTATAACGCACTTTACATTTGTGGGCAACTCTCAAGAATTGTCCAAAAATGATGTATTGGTCTGTTTAGTCCAGTCCCCCAGGCAGTCCTCCAGGCCAAAACTGAATGTTGCACCACCGCAAGAATTTGGCTCTTTATTTATCCATGCATTGCATTTGTTTGCCTCGCTACATCTGGAGAAGCACTCCCACTTTTTGAGGCGCTTGACCACATGACCCAGTACTTACCTCTTGCTTGCTTCCGTGTGTGATTTTGTACCGAAACTGAATTAATATCGCCGAGGGGTGAAGTAAAAAGCTTTGATTTTCTTTCCCTTTGCAGAGCAACGTTCCAGCACGCCCCTCGCAGCGGTAACGGCAGCTGCAAGCATTTCTCCGTGAAGGACACGCCATTAAAGACCTTGTTGTGGCTGATGGAAAGGTTTTGTTTCCCACTTTGACTGACTAGTTTATTCGAGCGGCTTCAAAATGTTTTCTTTTCCATGCCGCCATCTCCAAGATGCTCATCACTCAGGCTGTCTGGGGTGAAGTTGACTTTTATAAAAGGATAACTCCTCTGCATGTGTTTACCTCAGTGGCCGCTGCACACTGTTTGTTTTAAATTGTTTATTTCCAAATACAGATGAGGAGTCCATCCTTCTCTCAACACTCTGGTTTCTCTTTTATACAAAGGAAAAACGGATAATGACAAAAAAATTATTTGTATTCAAATGGTAATGACTAGAAATTCTGCAGAAGCTCATAATGGCTTAAAACCATAGAAGGGAAGAAACCTCCAGTGTTTCCCTTCAGGCAGAAAATTAGAGAATCAGGTGTGAAGTGCAGCGTTATCCCACATGTCCTTCACCGTAAAAAAAAAAAAAAAGAAAGAAGAAAAAAAGACTCTAGGACACGTAAAGCCCTTTCAAATGGATGGAAATGTGCCGGCAGCAGATATAGCCGCTTAACCTGACCCAGATAAAGAGGGGAAGGAAGGTGGAGTCTAATCCACAGAGTCATTTTCTCCCAGTCTGGGGCTGCTGATGACAGGTTTGCCCTTAAAACTGGCCAAAGAAATCCTCTATCAGAGTCTGTCCGCGCGACACGCACCTCTTAAAATGTCAAATAATATTTTGAAAATTCCCCCAAAGCTTTATTGTTGCGCTTGCAGCGGCAGAAGAGTCTAATGCATGTGTTAAAAAACACGTTTTTGGAGCCCAGAAAGTAGAAAATTGTCCAAGACCTTGAAAAGGTGGTGGTGCTGCTACTGCTGTTCCACACACATTGCAACTAACTTTCAATTGAAATCTTGCTCACCTCTCTTACTGACCTGCCTAGGAGTTTTTAGAGTGGAGTTAGTGGAGTTTTTAAGTAAAAACTCCACTAAATTCCAGATATAATTTTTCCCTTCAGTCCAGGAAACAGCTGCTGTCAGCTGCATTTAAAGGCTCAAGAGGAAAAAAAATCAACAAGAATCCAAAATAGAGGAAGCAACTTCCAGTCTTGTTATAGACATTTGCTTATTTGGAAGTAGTCAGATCAGGCTGAAAAGAAGTCTGCATCATCTCATACAAACTGCAGGGAACTGGCTCTCAGTATGTCACTCATATTTGAAAAAAACAAAAAAACAAAAACCCGAACACATTATTTCATTCATTCATGGAAATAGGCAAAGTAAAATCATCTGTGGTAGGATGAGCTTGTAGCACATCGAGTGAAAAGTGTGGGAGATTGACTTGATGATAATGACAAAAATAACAAACAAATTTTAGAAGAACCTCCCAGAGTCTGTGATTCTGAGTTATTGCCACGCAAGGAATATGCAACATATGATGCAGTGTATCGCAACTGGCTCACCTTTACAGGAACTCGTGTACCCTGTGCCAACTGTGAGCCAGTGGCGTCGCTCACTCGTACTCTACATCCCTCCCCAAGGCAACAGTGAGACTACACACTGCTGGATCATGGGCCTGACCAAACAACAACCCAGCTACATGCAATGACTTAGGTGGCACCAGCAAGTCTTGAGGTGGGTACCCTCCTTCTTCGGTGTTTCAATGATCTAGGCCAATTTCGCTTCGCAGGTGCTGGAAGACAGGTCCAGCGTCCTGGATCTGCCCCTACTGAATACCACCCGACTGAAGGTGTTAATCACTCACCTGTTGGCCCTGCCATCGCACCTCCCTTTGGATCCAAATCCATCTCGAGGCAGACTCTGACTGATTAGTGATGCTAACCACCAGCCGCTTCCTAGCAAGCCCATTGATTCCCAACAGCCCAAGGGCCTTCCAAAGGGACAGTCCCGCAAAGCCCGAGCAACCTACCTCAACTGACAGATTCCATGCCTTCCATCCATTCTGTTGGCTCTCAAGGATGAGGGGTTGGTATTGCTTGAGCTCCTCCGTCCTCTCTTCCCAGGGTGCTGTCGGCTCGACAAGCACCACCTGTTTGGTCCCATGGCCTTCTTTACCCCATCTACCCACTGTGCCAGGATTTTGCCATGGTGCCACCGATATTTGCCATCAGCGAGGCTAGAAGGCCATGAGGAGAGGACATGTTCAAGGTTGGCCAGCCTTCCACAGTGTGTGCAGCCGGAATTCTCTGACAACCCCCATGTGTGGCGTTTCGATGGAGTGGGCATGACATCATAAACAGAGCACAACAGGAACTTGATTCGGTTTCATTCCATGCTCCAGATGTCCTGCTGTGTCAGAGCCTTCCCCTTCACGTGCTCCCATCTTGTCCAGCTTCCCTGCTTGTCCTCTGCTTTAGAGACTTCCCTCTGCACCAAGCCCCGACGCTCCCTCGGGTCAGCTTTCTTCCAGCTTAACCTGGCGTAGCAGCCTAGACCAAGCCTACCTTAAGCTTATGTACCCAGTGATGCCAGCACGGAGTAGACAGTCCTTGGCCTCCTTCAAAGCCTTGCTGGGCCACAACTTGCGACCTGTTCTGACCATGTATGTGCTTGGCGTACTCTTGCTGTCTTCATGACCTGGCCAGGATGGTGTTAATCTTTGGCCCTGTTTGCACTTGGCCATTTCATGCGTTTTTTGCTGATCAGATTACGAAAAACGCATGAAATGACCACGTGCAAACAGTCCAAATCCGTTTTGACATCCGATCACGTTTTGGTGATCGCATCGCATAAAAACGCATTCGTCACGGACGTGCGAACAGAATGCGAGCTCAGTCCACATTAAGGACCGCCTACTCCACTCACCTCTCCCGTGTACGTACTTGGTCGGCCCCCCAACTTCCGGCGTCGTCATTATAAAGTTACAAACAAGAAGCGAAAACAAATCATTTTTGTTAGACTCGTTTATTAGCATGCTAATGTGCTATGTGTGATGCGATCACAAATGGCACGCTCGAGACGCATGTTAATGGCTAAGTGCGAACAGATGCTGCGAGATCTGTTCTCGTGATCCAATCACCCAAAACAGTTACAAGTGACCAAGTGAAAACAGGGCCTTTGACTCCAGTCCTTCAACAGTCCTTCACGGAATACCCTATTACCAAGGTATTGGTGGTAGGTTTAAATATTGTCACAAAAATGTTGAAGCATAACTACATGAAGGGCAGAACAGGGTAATGAAGAGTGTCAAAGCTGGGACGCTTCATTGTTTTCTCTCCCTGTTTTGGCCTGTTTGTTGGCAGTTTATGATGCAGAATGTGACATCAGAACCTGGCTGTCTAGCCTGCTGCTAGCAGCTCTCGCTCTCTTGAATATGGATCCAGGCAGCTGTAGCCTTGATATTGAAAGGGGACGGTTTCTGGAAGGTGAATCATCTGTACGGCAGCTTCTTTTTTTTTTTACACGGGGAGGACAACACACGGCCAAAACCACTCTGCTGCGCTTTAAGCCTCCAACAGTTTATAGCTCAGTGACTGGGAGACAGATTTACATCTTTGAAAAGGGAGTTGTGGCCAAATGAGGTTATTACAGAGCCTGTGTTTTGAGTTAAATGAAAATAAAGCCGCCAGGCTTTAAAAGACCGAAGCAAGAAACTGAACGACGCGAAAGCACTACAGGGAGAAGAGAGCAATTTCTCTTCACTCTCTTTTGTGATGTGAAACTTGTCTTTTTTTAAATGACACCGAGAAATGAGATCAACAGCTAAAGAAAAATATTGACTGGCCCTTTAAAAAAAAAAAAAGAAAAACTCTTTGCCAAACACAAACAAAGTAAAAACGTAATGAATCACTCTGTGTTTGGCAACGTGGAGGGTGAAGGGTAGCTCTTTCTTTACCTTGGTGAGTCACGCTTTTGGATACGCAGCCACTGAGCCGGCTGTCACTTTTATCTCCCCCTGTGACCAAGCATCTTCAAATGAACCGTGGCAGCCCATTAATGCTTTGTTTATCACACTATCTACATCCTGCAAGCGAATGGCGGCAAGATTTTGCGGCAGCAGTGGCAGCAGCTCCGCATTGCATGAAAAATTGGCCTCCCGGCAGGAAAATTGGGCTGTGGCTGCACGAAGGTGAGAAGTTGTTTCATTCTGCCCATTTAATTGGTATCACTTCTGAACACCGGCTGTTTCTTTGAAGTCACTCTTCGCAAACACGTTTGCCGCACAAAAAGTGAGCTGCCAAAATGCGGGATATGAGGGAATGTCAGATATTATCCTACGACGGCCTTATATAACTCGTAAGCGTGTGTCAGTCGTAATCCTCTTAGAGAGGAGAGTCGCCTGAACAGGAAACAAAACACAGTTTGCCTCCTCTGTCCCCAGCTTTTAATAATCAAAATGGAGTTTGTGCGGCGGAGTAATCCATGCTGGAGGACAAGCCTCCGCTCTCTAATCTATGATTATTTGCATGTCGAGAGCTGCCAGTGATCAGCTATGGCAGAAGAAACAGATGTGTTTGGCTATTTTTTTTTTTTTAGTTTTTTAAATGCACCTTCAGGTAAATCCGTCACAAAGCCCAGCCTCAGCGGGCCTCGTGCTGAGAGCGACGTGGAGGTGATACAAATCATTTCACAAGCTGAAATATTGAAGATAACCTCTGATATTCACCAACGATTGATTTTATTTTTCTTTAATCTCTCCGCCTGCTGTGAAGGCCGCATTGAGTTTTATCATGAAATATAAAGCGAAAAGGAGTAATGTGAAACTTAATCATTTGTGCTGAGGAAGATAACAATGTGAGTGGCCTTGAAACCAGCTGCACAAGCACGGATCGTTTTCTGTTGGCACTCCAAAGAGGAGTGGAGGATGAAGGCTACAAGAATTAGATTTCCCCTGGTAACTCCTCAAAGAGTGGTCTTCAAATAAGGAAATAAGGCGATTTGCTTCTATGTAATACAGCAATTTATAAAATACGCTAACGTGAATAATAACTGAAAATTTATATTTATAGGCACACGAAAGAAAAAAAAAGACAACTGTCCACAAAAATCTATAGCCGCTAGACTTAAGCCCTCTGGTGCCCTCTGCTGGAGGAAAAGATACACGACCGAATTAATTTTTTTTTTATGATTTTGCATTTTCTTTGTATTTATTCAAGACTCAAATGGATCAGCTTCTCACAGTAAAAGCAAAAACGACTTTACCTTCTTCTTCTTTGTCTTCTTCTTCTTCTTCTTCTTCTTCTTCTTCTTCTTCTTCTTCTTCTTCTTCTTCTTCGATTTTGGACCTTCCACTTTTTTCCAAAGGGCGTAAAAACAAAGTGGGTGCTGCAAGGTGCCTAATTAAAGAGGCTGATAAATCTTTTGTGTGTTCACAAATATCACACAGCAAATGTGTGTTTTGGACATGTGGACACATGGACTTTCTGATGAGCAGTTGAAGGCTAGTCAAGTAAAGGGTTTAACGATTTCATTTATGGATGACTAAATTAACAGGCCAGAGGCAAGTGGCACTTTTGGAAGAAACACTGTTGAAGTGACTCCACAGTTGGGAAACATTCGAGAGCTGTTTTGTGCACAGAAAAAAAATATTCACAAAAACTTGCAATTACAAACCATTGAGTTACTGGCCATCTGTCCATCCAATTTTTGTCACCATTTCTCCTGCACTGGCTTGTGGATCACTGGAGCCTCACCCAGCTGTCTTGAGCAAATGCAGCGTGGATAAGTGGTGTTGAGGGAATCAGCCTCCTTACCAGAAATGGCAAAGTCTCATGTTCAACCCTCACGTGCAGGACAGGGTCTGCCATCCCCCCTTCCTGCGGGTCCTCAGGGCCCCTTCAGTACCACGAATCTGGGCTGTCATCTCCCCCCATGGACCCCCTTGCTGCGCTGGCGGTCCTGCCTGTTGTGGCTGGTAGGGTCCTGCTGGGTCCTGCTGGGTCCTAGGGTGCCCGGAAGCCCCCACGGCCACAACCATAACCACCGCGGCCCGCGGCCAGATGTGCGGGCACAACCTTCTCCAGTGTCCAGGGTCCCCACAATAATGACACCCGTAGCTAGACATCGTCGGGGGGGGGGCATGGCTGTGGCGGCTGAGGCACTGGCGCTTGTTCCTGCACCATCTGCCTGCCCGCCTTCCCTTTCTTACTGTCATTGACTTTAGCTCGAGCCCATGCCAATTGAAGTTTAGTCAATTGCTCCCTGGCTTCATCCCCTTCTCGGGCTCTATCCTTTGCTTTCTTCCTATATTTTTCTAGATACCTAATGAGGTGATGAAGCCAAAGTGGGGCATCGGCGTCATCCATAAGGGGATTATCTTCCATTTGTACTCTGACGGCGTCTGGGATTCCTTCCAGAAGCGCCTTTCTGAACATAATTTTTTCCTTATCTCTATAATCTGGATCAGTGCCTGTCCTGTCAGTCCACACCTGTCTTGCTCTCGTGCAATACTGTGCAGCCGTCTCCTCGTCTGCCAGCACAAACGCCATGTCTCTCATACATGAGGTCGGGATTGGGAACTCGTCTCGCAACTCTGTATTGATCCTGGCTTCGATGGGGACGAAGCGATCCGAATCAGGTACTTCTCCTGTCTTGGCCCTGTGCTCAACGTCAGCCGCATCCAGCCGTGTCATCACCTTCGCCATCAATCTTCGCACGTCACCCATCGCCAAAGTCAAACCCGAGGTTGCGCCAGCTAACGCGGACAATCACGGCCCACCTACCATAGTAATGGGAGGGAGCTTCCCTGCCACACCATCGACGTCCGCTAAAACGAGTGGTTCACATTTGGGCCTGCCTGTACTATAAATCACTGGCATCTGATATCCCGTCTCCTTGGCCTTATCTTTGTCTCTTCTGCGTTTCTGCTGCTCCTCTTCTTTGTCTTCTCTCCCTGCTCTCCGACTAAACAGACCTTTTCGGGTTGAGTCTATAGACTCTGAATCATCACTGCCCCAATCTGTGTCTGACTCTGATTGAGTGTCTCCTCGCCGCTGTGTAAACTTTCCCTTCCATTCCTAACCGTCCCTGACATTTGTTCGAGTGATCTTAATACTGAGTGTATTGGTGTCATTGGTTCCAATTTATGTTGTCCAGACGGATCCGGTGGAGGAGGTGCAGATGTCGGTTGGCTTTGACAGAGTGCCGCTTCCACCATTTGTTTTAATTCATTCATTGATTTCTGACAATCTTTTTCGTCAGCTACCCCGCCCACCGGATTTATATCAATGACACCTCCGCTAATTGACACTACCGGGCTTGAATCGATGCTGATTCGTCAAGATATGGGGGAGGTCACACTAGTGTAGGATAAAGAGGTGCAGTTGGTGCAGTTGGATCGTTTAATTGTGCAGTATCATTGGGAGGTGTCGTTTTAGCTGCTTTGGTCCCAAATTTCTGTTGTTGTTTCTCGCCTAGAACGCGGCATCTTTCCTGCCAACTAGTCATGCACATGCCAGCTGATCTCAATCTTCCCCACCACACAAACTCTGCTTCCTTTTTCGTACATTCCTTCTTACATGTCCCTCTCTTCAACAACAGAGCTTTCTCTGTTCTCTGTTCTCTGTTCTCTGTTTCTCTGAGCAGCTCTGCCTCTGCCTTTTGTTTATCCATGTCACTATTCACCCATCCTTTCTCCAAAAACTTCCTCACATCTGCTTTTTCTTCATCTCCTGGCAACTTCCCTTGCCTCTTCCTCCTTAATAAACTCTTCCAACTCTTTCTGAGCCCTTTTCTTATTCTTTCCCTTGGTTTCTGACATTACTTTTGCCACCAACCATTTCAATTGACCTACAACAATTTCCATTTTGACCGGATCAGCCATGAATACCTCTTTGGGTAATTGTCAGAGTTTCACGAAACGAGCTTCTACAGTAGGGTTAGGGTTAGGGACTGTGGTTCTGTGTTGAGGGTCTTCCCAAACTCCAACAATCTTTTAATTCACTACTGATCCGTGTCCCGACCCGGATACTTTACCTGTTGATTATATTGTGATGTCTGTCTGATCTCGACAAAAGGACTGTCACAATCCTCCCCTTATTTCCTTTCTTCCCTTTCGGTGGTTCGTTACTCCACCGGGCCTCTAACCCACTATTTAGACTCTGGGCGCCACCATAAGTCAGGGCCTTCCACCCCACGAATATTTACCTTTCCTTCGTTGTCTGTCGTCTTCCTTTTCTTCTTCTTCTTCACAAATCTTTTACTGTCTTCTTTACATCGTAGTCATCACTAAATATTCATCATTTATTCAATGTTCTAGAATGATTATACAGGTCATCAGAAACCAATACATTTAGATTGATCAATGTGCAGTATTCTATGAAAAAGGTTACTGCTTACCTTCTTGATTCGGACGTCTGTTGATTTCGATGATCCTGGACAACCCTTCGGTGAAACCTAAGTTTTGTCTCCTTCCGATCACATCGGGGTCACCAAATTGTTGAGGGAATAAGCCTCCTTTCTCTGGTTCCCTCGCGCATTCATTCATGGGAATAACAGAGACGAGGCCAGTAGTCAAAGTTAACAATTTAATAAAAGATCAGAATTAAGCCAGCATTGAATAAATGATGTGGAGCGCTCCAAGCGTTCTCTTCTCCCTCCGGATCGAGAAGCACCTGGTCCTCCGGGGTGTCGTCCTTTATCCTCCTTCTGCCGGCGGGGGTGTGACCGGGCTCCTCCTAGCGCCAGCAGGTGCTTGTCAGCCGACGGTTGTCATGGCAGCGGTGCATCGTGAGCGGACGGCCCGCTCAGTTTGAGGAGGATGTTGTCGTCTTGGAGTCTCTTTTCTCAGGATGCCAGCCGCATCTGCGTCTAGGTTCATTTTGTCTGCACACAAGCTCAAACAACATGTTTTACAACAACACCCGCCGCTCTCACGGGAGCAGACGGCTCTTCCTTTCTATTCTCACGGGAACAGACGGCTCTTCCTTTCTTTTCTCACGGGAACAGACGGCCTCTCCTTTCTTACCTTCTATTCTCACGCGTAAGGCTAGGCTAAGGTATGGCTATGGTTTTCATAACATACTCAGCAGCTGCATAAAATAGTAAGCAGTTCAAGATGTTGATTTCCCACAAAGTTTTCCCACTACCAGTAAGTTTCAGTAAGTAAGTTTCCCACAGTGGCCAGTTGAATTGAAGGGCCACACAGAAAGACAAATAATCACAAATAATGCTGACAAGTCATAGTTCTTTACAATAAATAATGTTTATTTTTCTTTCATGTCCATACCAAGTGTGTAAGCTCTAGCATGCATCTTGAACTGTCTCACTTCCTCACTTTATCTTCAATACAACATATCACTATCTCAAACATTCTTTTAAGTTTTCATTGTGGTTTACAGGTGGCAGAAATTAAAAGCCACATTATTTCCACTTCCACAATTTTTCCCTCCACTTCTCTGTACTGCCAAATATCTACTCTAATTTCAGAAGGCGATACTGTGTCGTCGTGTAAAGCCCTGTATGCGTCTTACAGCTACTGTCCACTTTCCCCCCCAGTTTTATTTAGATTTTTTTTTTCTTCTGAATGTGATAATACATCCACGTCCACCCCACCTGATGTTATTCTCATTAGTCCACCCACTCTAAAGCTGTGTTCCAGGCTGTCTCGTGATGAGTTAGCTAGTTTAAACTAGTGCTGACGTCGTCCCCCCCCCTCAGCAGTCAATAGCAGCAGCCACAAAGACAGTTAGGTAACAGTGAAGGTCCAGGCCTGACATTCATTCGAATAAATTTATTTACAAGAATCCAAAAAGTGAAGTCCTCTGGTGAGTTGGAAATGTCAACTGTCTTTCGCCAAATGCTCATAAAGTACAACTGTTGTGCGCAAACACACAGTCGCGGTGGTAAACGTGCGGCTCTGCAAGTTGCAGTTCGTAAGTGGTCCACTAGGAGGTGCTGGTTTAACATGGCAGAATGAGGGTCTCAGGTTCTATTGCACAAAACAAGTGCGCCGCTTCGTCTCCCAGTGTGAAACGATTTCCAACACTTCCGGAACCTGGAAATCAAAATAATAGAGTTCATTGGATAAGTAATGAGCTTGTGAAAGTTAACATTTTTTTTAAGCTATGCGGTTACAGAAAAGTGACCCCTGATGATGAATCTTTCTGAACATTTTTTTTTTTAAAGCACGAATGAGACATGCAATAAAGCACAGAACCAGAAATATTGAAACATTGAAATAGTTTGCAGACATCATAGAGAGCTCCACTGTTCTTTCTCAAATTTAAAAATGGATAAAATGTAAATAAATAATAATATAATAAATATAAATATAATAATAAAATAAAAATCACATACAGAACTTTTTTTGAACCTCGGGCCGTTGCCAGCTCATGGCCATTCCTTGTGATGGTTCCTGCCTTTCTTCATCTTCTCGTTCTTCTCCCTCTGCAGCCTCTCCAGCTCAGCCTCGTACATCATCTCCTGGATGAGGTGTTTTTCTCTGCGCATCCTGTCCCGCAGGTTCTTGGGAAGCCCAGGGATCAAGTATGTGATCAGGGTCTTGATGGCAAAGACCAAGTGCTGCAAAAACAGAGGAAGGTGAACACACATGGCTAATGGAATAAAACAAACAATTCCTAACACAAATTCCTAACAAAACTGAAAAACAATATTAGCCTCATGAAACGCGTGTGCCAACCTTAAAAAAAACCACAAGAGCTCAAATGCCTCATGTTCTAATTTTGGATATAATACACGGCTTTATCAGACACAGGACGATGTATAGAACCAGCTTGTAATTACGTCTAAGCCACAGAGGTAGTGACACTATATATCAAGTTTTCCAAGAAACTCACAACAAATGCTGACGAAGACTTAAAAATTGACAGACCATGCAGAGAATAATTTACAACAGTCAGTCTTTAGTCTTGTGTCATGTGACAGAGACTGAGGACCCAAGATACTGACCTCAAACACAATGATAAATGACAGGCGGGCTGCCAGGACGTGCCAGAACTGCAGAGTATACGAGTACGGCTCGTGAGAGTCCGGAGGTTCCCTGTAGTCACGATACCTGCAGCATACATGTTAATCATTTGTCAACAATTTTAAAGTAGCCTGTTTAGTGGCTCCCAGGGTTGATTTAACGTGCACGAGGCAGGTTACACAATTCACACTGGCTGCAAACCTCTGTTAAAAATGAATGTGCATCTGTTGGGTGTTTTCCCCTGCTTGCAATTCATTTGTAAATGGGCGCAACAGTGCCAGAGAGGTAAGCACTGTTGCATAATAGCAGCAGGATCCTGGGTCAAATTCCAAGTTGGATGAGTGAGCAGCTAAATCACTCATATTGTATCCAGAGGAATGACATATAACAAAGTGGTGCGTGGCAGGAGAGGCAATTTGCAATTGAGGTTGCCCCTTGTGCCTATACTACTATACAACATATAAAATGCATATAAAGATGGACACAGTGTTTCTCAAAAATGATGTTGACAGAAGTGCATTTTATGGTTTGGCCAGCAGTGGCAGATAAACCTGATTTGCAATAAGACTCCGGATAAATGGATTGACAGGGAATTTTCTTTACTTTGAATCCCCCATAAATAGTTTATTAGGGTGGGTTCTCATTTTGTTGTTGAATAGGTCCTGATGTCCATTTTTTGTATGTTTCATTCCAGCTTTGAGTAAAAATGTTATTTTAAAGTCTCAGCCATGGCTACAATTTGATTGACGGGGCAAGACCGAGGCTCCGACCTTTAGTGTTTCTTACTCATAATCCGCGTCATAAACGTTGCTGTGGAACAGTACTGCAGATGAATTGAGCCGTGATCAGAAGGTGGTGATGAGAATCAAGACAAACTAGAGGGCGTTAGGATTTAGGTTACAACCAATGGGTGATCTCAGTCACAGTCACAACATCCGTTCTCACATACAGTTTACGCTTGCCCAATGAGGAAGACTGGACCGGCCAAACTAAGAGCAAAAGAAAACTGACCAGTCTGCTTGAACGTGACAGAGGGTTTACCCAATACACCGCCTGCATACACGTCTATGTGTAAATCCAGAGGGTTTAGGATCCAGATTGCGCTTCCCCAGTACCTGCAGTAATTGACATCTTCTCCCAACAGCTGAGCGCCAGTGGTCCTGGGCTGGGACCTCTCCTCAAAGTCAGACACCCTGAAGACTGAGAGACTGGCGTTGACGTAGCCCACCATACACCTGTTGAATTGGATGGGGGGGAAAAAAGATCCAACGCGTGCTGAACCAAATTTTCTAAAAGAGCCACAATCTGTTTTCCGACACAACAGGTCCTCGCTCACCCCTCCCCTGCGCGACCTTGTCCGGCGCAAGGCCCGTACTTGTAGGCGTAAACGAGGCGAGGGATGAAGTCCGAGGTGACGGCGATGACAAAGGCGTTGGTGATGACGGACAAGACGCCGATGCCCTCCAGAATACCGTACCAGATCCCTTGACGCGATAAAACATTATTTTGACCACAGAACAAAACAGCTATTACAAAAATGTTGTTGGACCTTACATACCTATGTCTTTGGCTTGGGAAGGCAGTGGGCGGCGCCACTGTGTGACAAACTTGTAGGCGTCCAGCCTGATCTCGACGATGTTGTTGAGCAGCGCCAGTAGAGGGGCCAGTGGGAACGCCGCCACGAAGATGGTTGTGAAACCGAACTGCAAGACTACAGCAAAACACAGACCAACAAGCCATAAGGCTCTGCACTCACTGGAGATGATGAAATCCTCAGAGGTCCAGTGTGTGATATTTAGCTTGATTTATGATTTTTATATCGGCAAAAGCTTATATACTGCTCATGAATACATTAATAAAAGTGTATAATAGCAGTACAATAAAATTAATTTGGTTTTCCTACCCATATATATATAAGAATATATATAGATCAAGGGTCTTGACGGTGCTATCTTGCACCGTCATATTTTTAAGGAAGCCTGGTGTAGACAATCCAGCTGCCTTACAGCGCTTTTCGTAATTAGGGTGAACGCTCGCCTCTTCAAATAAACCAACGAAGAAGAAGAAGGTGGACGAGGTATCCCAGCTTGGGTGCACGGGGGCCACCGTAGTTCACGGGGAGGCGAGGGAGAGGTAAATGTAACCACTAGATGCCGCTGTTTCTTCTTCAAACTCTGCAATTACACACTTAACCTTTATGTCTCACACTTTAGTGGATAGCACACGCACTCATTTCTAAGTATTCATCAAAGAGCCCGTGGTCGTTCATCGGCTGCAGGTGGTAGTCCTTCTCCCACTGCGGGAAGGCGGCCCGAGCACTCTGGCCGTGCTGCATCCTCAGCCTCCGTCGGGTCCACCAGTTCTGGATCAGCCTGGGACGAAACAACGAAGGGTGGAGTGAGCGACAGTGTCTGATGCTATTCGGAAATGGCGCAGACACATCGGGGCACTAACGGGTGGCCGAGCTCCATGAAACTATTCCACGTCTGTTTTAACACCATGATGATCCCCATCTGCATGCAAAGGTCGATGAGACAGCCGCTGGGGTGACACTGCAGAGACAGATAGAATGGGAAGGAAGAAGAGGGGTGTTAAATCTTATCAACCCTTTCATGTATGAATTGTGACAACCTAAGGATTTTCTCAATGCTCTTTACGCTTGAAAAAAGAACTGTATTTTTTATATTGTGATACAAATTAATTTATTCTTTCTCTATTTTATACATTATTGCCACAATGCTCTTCAGATTTTCCAAATGCATTCACCTTCAAACTTCTACTATAGAGGGTTTGGCAAGATGCCTCCGAGCTGTATGGCACATTTTAATTTTGTTTTTTTGTCCGGCCGACTTGGTCAGTGACAAGATGAAGTTGCAAGTTAAACCAGCTGGCCACAGGCTGATGCTGTTGGGCCCACTGTGTTGGATCATGTGCAGCTCTCCGCTATGAAAACCCATTCATTTAATAAAAAAAAACAACAACTCATTTTAATATCTTGAAAAATGATTACATAAACAGTAAAATTGTGTCAATTGACTGGCAATACACAATAAGTGTCACGTTTTTCCTCTTCAGCGGTCACAGATGAAAAGCACATTAGCGCAGCACCTAAATGCACCACCTCAGGCCTTTTATCGCCCCTGTACACAGCTGGCAGCAGCCCAGCACAGCTTCGGTAAAACGCCTCAGAGAGTTGGTTGCACTTAAATAACCTCATTGTCCAATTCAGAAATGCTTTGCAGTTTTGTCCCTCTTGGTTGTCTCACGGGGAAGCAAAGTGATGTCTCACTTCTTCCAGTTTCCAGCGATTGATGAAGCGTAGATATTCACCGGGCCGGCCTGTAAATCTGTCAAGCGAGGCGGAAAATCATTACTGTTGGCATATCGTTGTCAATTTATTTATTTACATACTATTTCTTCAGCACATTTATTTGCTACTTAATTAATCGGTGCTGAAACTGCAGCTCATTTTCTGACATTCTAATTTTAAAGATTATTGTGTTTGACAATGTTGTCTTTTTTTCATTTTGCTGAGTTAAAACTGACACAATTGACACTGAACTCTCTACTACAAATCTAAGATACCACATCAGCTGTGCATCGTCTCGTGCCCTCATCCGGGAACCAGGTCATGACACTTACCTCCCTAAGAAAAATGCAATGTAGAAAGTTGAACTGTTGAGATTGACAAACTGGAAGAGGAACATCTTGAGGGTGAAGCTGTTTTCCCACTCTGACTCTGTCCTGGGCTGTTCTGTGGTGAAGAAGAAGAAGAAGAAGAAGAAGAAGAAGAAGAAGAAGAAGAAGAAGAAGAAGAAGAAGAAGAAGGTTTTCAAAGAGATGAGACGCAACGCTACAAGGCACAGAGCAGGTTCGATTTAACAGGAGTGCATCCCTGATCAGACATCTGATCAGGGATGAGACATGCAAACGTCAAGAAATGACAAAAAAGAAACAAAACTATCGACTGAGTTAATCAGACCCAGCAGCACACAGTCAATTGATTAACTGGCACCAGGGGCAACTTTGGCATCTTTGGTGAAGTTGATATGAATTTTAAGGGGGAAAAGGACACATCGTCAGCCAGAGGTTGACTCACCTGTTTTTATGAAATAATGATTTTTATGTTCTGCAATCATTGTGAGTACACGAAAATCACTTAATGTCAAGTCATCAGGGCCTAATGTGGACTAGCTGATGATCATGTGATGTCCCTCAATACAAAAACCTCAATGGAAGTGAGGTCTAAATCACCATACGAGGACTTACCTAAATTAGTGAGGAAAACAGCAACTTTTTCATAGAGCTAGGATGTTGAAAAGAAATGTGCATCTGTTAGTGAAGTTCAAACTAAAAACTGTGCATAAAAAGATGCAGAACAACACTCCAACACCAGTTATACCACCCTTTACTGCAATCTCCTGCGGCAGACACTCACCACATTGAGGAGCATGATGACGCAGAAGTTGATGCAGACGGCCGTGGCCGTGGTCGCCACCTGAGAGTTGTTCCTGATGGGAGCCCACCCTAAGGCGGCGAAGGTGCTGACGGTGATCACGCGGTAGATGACGATGCCCAACACAGCAGCGATTACCACCAGGATCTGCGGCGTCAGATTGGGACAAGTAAGAAGCGCTATTTGAGATGCTGTTGGCCACTCTTAACTACTGTACATCGTGTAGTTTACAGATGTACAGATACTACTGTAGTGTAAAAAAATACTCTAGTAAAAGTACTGGTTCAACTCCTTAACTCAAGTAAAAGTAAGAAAGCACAGGTTCAGAAGTGTACTTGAAGTAACAATCTTTTTTGTGCCATTAATGGAACAATACAATTGTCGATAATTTTGCAAAAATGAAAGTTGTGACAAAATAATCTGACTGAACTAACCAGAGGTCTAGCATGAGCATATGGGTCATTTTTAACGGCCTTGGTACTCTCAATACTATTGTTTTTTGTTTTTTTTTCCTTTTTCAACTGCAGCACAACTAAACTGTAATCTCTAATAGTTATGATCAGTCAGCCGTTATTGGAAATTTACACTTTAAAAAAAACAAAAAACAATAACCAATGTTGTTTTCTACGTTTTTGTTTTTCTCTGTTCTGAAAACTGAGAACCCTAAAGCCGAGGTACTCTCATCTCCCTAAAATAATCTCCCTCTAAAATATGATCCATTTTCATATTTAACTACACAAAAGTAAATAAATAAAAATAAATAACAAGTGAATTACTTTGAACTTTGTACCTTGTAAACACAATAGTAACAAGTATGTTTTCTAATGTCAGAATTAGGAAGTACTTTGTGTACAAATGGAGGGAGTAAAAGTAAAAATTCATCAGAAAAAAAAAAACTCAAGTAAAGTATCTGAAAAATGTACTGAAGTATAGTAATAAAGTACTTGTACTTTGTTACTTCCTACCTCTGCATGACAGGACACATAGACAAAAAAAAAGAAAAATTAAAAAAGGACAAGCTGTACAAAGGTAACATACCATGAAGAAGATCCCTGATGCTGAGACGACGAGGCGGCTGTATTTGTCTGTAAAGTCTTGGTAAGGCTCCGGTTTCCCCGATATGGGATTGATCCTCTCCTTCTTGGAATATTTGGCCTCAAACTGGGGCCGTAGTTCATCCTGGAAGCAAGCGGATAGACAGTAAAGTGAGTCAAATAACATGTAATTGACGTTCTTCCTATAAATTCCTTAATAAATTACCTATATGAAATTGAATAGAAAAAATAGAATAGAAAAACCTTGTTTATCTCACCATGCATTGACTTACTTCACAAATTTCTCAAACTTTTGCATTGATTGGCTGATTATTAACGTCTGGTTATTGGGCGAAAGAAATCTAGAGTGGGTTTCTGTTTTTGTTTTCTCTCCCTCTTTCTTTTATTATTGTTCTCATCATGACATTCAGCTGTAGCATGTCGAGAGCAGTAATGAGCAGTTCACCTCCTCATCCTCCCAGTCGACGAGGTCCCAGTCGTAGGCGAGGACAGCCCTGCGCCTTTTCCAGAACTCCAGGAAGACGGTCGCTAGGAGAAAAGGAAACCACCGGCCATCATAATGTGTTTTTAGCTCATACAGGCTGTAAAGTATGACAGTTTTGTATATAATAAAATGTTACTTTGTTGAGTAAAGCAAGAGGAAAAAACATCTTATTCAAGTTGAGTAACACAGCAAACGTCTCCTTTGTGAATCTTTTACATTGTGAGCTTTTGGTGACTTGGGTTAGGTGATAATAAATGATTGTGCCTGGGCCAAGTGAAAAATGATTTCTGCAACATGCGTTCTTCGTAATTCATCAGTAACTTCTGCAGTTTGTCTGCAGGGGGATGTGTTTACATTTTCAGAGGATGTTTGCCCTGGCGAACATTACATCTGGCAACCGTCACAATCCAGGAACATGGTAAAGTGACATAATTATGCAGAGATATTGTTTAATTATGAGCAAAATATCACATGCGCTTCGGTCGAACCTAAAATCAATAGAAGAGATAATTTTATTGATTTGGTTTCTGATTTGAAAAGTTATTCGAAAGTAGGCACCTTCACAAGTCATGTCGATAAAAATGGAATTCGTTAGATTATATTCATTCATTCATTCATTCATTCATCTTCTATACCCGCTTATTCCTATTCAGGGTCACGGGGGTCTGCTGGAGCCTATCCCAGCTGTCTTAGGGCGAAGGCAGGGTGACACCCTGGACAAGTCGCCAGTTCATCGCAGGGCCTTAGATTATATTTATCTATTAAATGGCATGTGTTTATTGTAAGAGATTGGCTGAAATGTTCAAGGAAATAAGGGTCATATGTTCACGATATAATTGTTTGTGTTTTGTTGTTTTAGATTGAGACGTTATACAGAATGTATTGTGAGACAGTGCAAAGCTCAGTAGTAAAGGCACAGAACAGGCATCAATCATTCACTATCTCGGTCACACAGGACTCTTTTGTAAAGCTGTAAGGCTTCTTGGACATCAGCTTTGGAATTTTGCCAAAACTTTACTTCACAAAAAATATCCATGGTAATATCACCTACATAGTCAATCAATCAATCAATCAATCAATCAATCAATCAATCAATCAACTTTTATTTGTACGGCGCTAAATCACATCCAAAGATGTCTCAAAGCGCGGTGTACAATAAGAGAAAAGGCAACCAACTGGGCCCCCAGAGCAAGCAAGTGCGACAGTGACCAGGAAAAACTCCCCTGTGGGAAGAAACCTAGAGCAGATCCAGACTCCAGAGGGCCCCCATCTGCTTATGACCAGTTGGGGTGAGAAGGAAATACAAAAATTGTAGAGAGAGAGAGACAGAGATAGAGATAGAGATAGAGATAGAAGAGTGGCAGACAGGCCAGAGTGAGTTGCAGGGTTGAAGCTCTCACAATAAACAGTAGATGCAGACGTATAAGAATGAATAATTAAAATATGTATATAAGTGTGTATTTTCTGTATCATATACATCAAATCATTCTAGAATCTAGATAGGCCCAGATGTTGAGTGGTGGGGTGGTACAGCCACTGTCCATGTAGAGTGTGTAAGTCTGTGTTTGCTGTACATGTAGAATGTGCTTGTTTATGTTTGGGAGGGCAAGAGTCCATAAGAGTCCTAGTGTAACCAGGGCCCTGTTCTTTTCTTTTCTTTTCTTTATCATCCTGAACGACTTGCTTGTTGGATAAGAGTTACTCTGCGTGTAACGATGATTCAGGTGTTTATATTGCGCAATGACATTTATACTCCAAACCTCATGGTGGCTGCCATGTGCTCGGACACCAATGCGCTGGACAAAGTCCTAAGGGATAGTTTACTTATTTGCAGCGGCCGCCCACCACTAAAGCAATGTTATCGCTGGAGCTTTATTGTGGTGAACGACAAACTAGCGCGTTCCCCCTCTTTCCCCCCGCTGCGCCCACATTCCTGCCTAGCACAGAGTGACAGAGTGTTTTGAATGAGGCTGCTCTGACGGCCAAGGAGGCGACCCCTTCCCATGTGAAGCCAGCGGGGTAGCGCACTTCTGACGAGCTGCGATGATGGGATTAGAGCCGATTCTCTACTGTATCTGAGCGCAGAGGAAGAAAAAAAACCCTCCACATTTCCCAGGACGACAGCAGCAGCAGCAGTAGCAGCCGCCTGCAACTTCTAAACAGCAGTGAGCAGTGACTGCCAGGTCAGTGCACGGCCAGAACTCTGGTCCGACTCTTTGTTAAATGCTAAACGCTAATTTCGAAATATGTGCACCGTTGGCAGCAGCTGTCAAAACGGCTCATTCGTCAACAATGCAAGTCTGAGCTTCATGCAAGTTGTAACGTTCAAATTCAGTGAAAGATTTTATGATACAAGATATCGATATATTTGACTTTTTTAAATACATTTCCTTGCATACCCGTGAAGCGTTTGAGTGATCTTTGGATGTTTTTCTCCATTTTAACAACACTGACTGACAACTTGAACTTGGAATATAATGTAAATTCCAATGCAGACCGGATGAAGGTACTTTCCAAAGAATTGCCTGACTCTTAAGTGCTGTGTTGACTGACATCAGGTTGTTTAAAACACTTTGTTGATATAAGAGATACTATTGTTATTGTTGTTGTTTGTATTAGCCGCAGTGGTGGCAAACTGGAACTGGAATGCTGCAGTTTTTAAAATAAATCTCTGCACTGTGGGAGCTATGAAGCCAGCATGAAAAGTTAAAAGACAAGGAAAAAAAGCAGGGTTGGTGCTGATCCCTAACTGGCAAAGCTTCAATAGTCAACATGTGACAGTGGCTTGGGTGCAGTGGTCATGTATATAAATACAAGCAAAATGGGAGGGGCGGGGGGGGGCACTGTTTTAATTCCGTGACTGCATTTTATTTGATTCTTCACATTGTTGGTGTCGTTATTCGAATTTTTTCAGCTCAACTACAAACATATCTGCATGAGAGGGTTTGAGACTTTGAACAGCGATGGCAATTCTTTACCAGAACCTGACACAGGAACAGTCTGGACCGGATATCACCCACATGGAGTCAACGCAACGTGATTCAGCAAGTGGTACTGCATAGTTTTTACCACCAATATTATTCAAGTTGCTGTGACTTTTGACTTGGCCATGATGAAATATTACAATTTGTCAGATTGATTGGTCAAACTAATCAGGCCCGTGCAACATACTACATTCTATTGTGTGATCTGCAGCATGATTTCCAACACGTCCAGATTTCAGACCCACCATTCAAACGTGCATGGATCCTTTCTGATAGTGATCTGACTGCATGCATCCAGTTTTTCAGTGCAGTGTTGCACAGCGAGCGCACACATGTCAGTATCTCTCGCTTCTCTTTCCTATCAACAGTTAACAACACAGTGATTATACTGGGCGTGCTGACCTTTGCCCTTCAGCTGTGTTTGCTTCTCTTCCTCATGCGGAGATGTTGGCAACTTGACAACCGAATCAAAGCGGCTCTCAAAAGCCCAGACAGTGTGAACAAACCCTCTGGTGAGCATTTTATTCTTTACTGTCTCCCATCTAGACTGGAATTTGTAATTTCATGAATAAACTAACTGCAGAGATGAACTGCAAGTGAAAGTGAGTAACATTATAAAAGCCTGACATGACTGTTTGATAAAATTGCATGTTTGGCTTTGTAGAAGTTAAAGACGCATGGTATTGAAGCAGTGTAGCAATAATTGCTGTCCCGTGATGTGAAAGTGCTGATCTTGCTTAAGTTAAAGATTCCCAAAGAACAAAAAAAAAAAACATTTGCTGCCTTACTTCCCTTTCTTTTGTGTTCCTCAGCCATCTCACCCACCTTCCACGACATTTATAAACAGACCAAGTGTCAGCGAGTTGAAAGCGACTCTGCTTCAACTCACACCTTCTTCACATTGGATGAGCCTAATTCCGTCACAAGCTACCTGTTCGCACCGTCTATACCCTGGGATCTAGTGCAGCGCTGACAGACTCCTGATCATTGAGACCAAAATAAATACAAATGTCAAAAGACAAATGTAATATGTTTTTCCTTTTTTTTTTTTTTTTTTAAAAGAAAGAAAATATGGAACCTGGATGATTACATGATTCATAATCATTTTTCACAATGATGATTTCTCTACTAAGCAAGACCCACAACTTTATTTACTTGAGCCAGTAACAAAGTTAAATTACTGTGCCACTCTGTGTCCACTGGTTTACTCCAGAAAGTCGTTTGGAGTGTTTGCTAAATGTGTCATAATGGTTCATAATTATCGATCATTATTCATACCACGGTGAATGTCCAGGTCACAACAAGAGCGATTTGGAGTTGCTGGATTGTGTATTTGATGAGTTTTGGGAGAGGGACACCTGTACCGTTCACCTCCTTTAATTCACTGAGCAGCAGCCACTGATAATTAAAGGAATTATGGTAAAAGTTGCCAAATTGTTGAACTATCCTTTTACTGGTTTTTGGATTTGGGTAACAGACTGTGACATAAAAAAAAAGACAACAAAGTCCCAAGTTACTCATATGGTGGCTGTTCATGGATCTGATCGACTGCAATTTTTTGTGGAATCTAACGTGATTTTTGGACAAATTGTGAGAAGAGCGCAAGATGGACGGGCAAGATTTCAGTGTTGAAGTTAATCCAGCTGCTCAGTCCCCTCATGGTTGCTGGACTTTCAGTAGCCTTTTTTTTTTTTTTTTTTTCTAACTTTATAGTTTGAAACCCTGCTCAGGCGAACCTGCTTTGAAGTTGTTGATATTTTGACAGCTGGTGTGCACCAAAGTGAGTTGAAAGAGAGGGGAAATATTGGCGGTCAGAAAGGTGACTGCAGTGAACTGCTTCTTGCTTGAGGACCAACAGTGGTTGCTGAGCCCTGAAGGCAAATCGATGATGAAATCGAAGGCATCAAAACAGGACTTTGTTGAACTTGACACAAAACCATTGCCGGGCAGATCCAAATTCTGTATTTTGTGGTTGTATGAGAGAATTGTGGAAATAAAAAAAAGGTGTAGCAAATGTCAACTTGACGTTTCATTTTTCTTTTTTGTTTTTTTTGTATGATGTTCTTGGAGGTACTTAGACAACGCTCCGTCTTTGAAACAATCCTTTTCTCACTCTACAGTTTAAGTGTTCAACTTACCCCAAACAGCCATGAAAACAGCAAAGAAAACCGTTGCCCCATTATCAAAAAGGTGGGTGACCTAAGAAATACAAAGAAAGACCACCCTGTGGTTAAAATAATACAGATAAACTTCAATCCTATGACCTTTACCTTGACTGATGACCTTGACTGAGCGCACACAACGATGGCAAACATTTACCTTGGCGTAGATGCAGCTGTCTGACAGTCTCAGGAAGGGGCAGTGCTGGTCGCAGATGGGGCACATGACGATGTCAGTGGCCCTGCAGATTTCTTTACTGGAGAACAACATAATCTCATGAAACTGAAATGTCCAAGATTGGCTTAATGTGTAGCCCAGATTGATGCGCTCAGGTTCAAAGGAACCCAGCACACTGAGACATCACGTGTCCCTCTGGTTATCTTTACGAGTTGCTGCGATGCCGAGACGGCAGTAGTAAATCCTCGAGGAGGCTGCGATTACCTGACCTGGCAGCGCTCCACCGTAAAGACGCCGTACAGGAACACCAAGAGGCCAACCAGGGCTGCGGGAAACAGCATCCCTGTGTACCAGCCGAGCCAGGCAAAGTACAGGCCGATCTTCTCTCCGAAATACCTCCTGGAGCGGCGGAACCCGGGAGGAATAGGTCGAACAGAAGGGAAAAAAGTAGTGGCTCTTATAAAAAAGCTCATTCTTCACGTGCCGCTAGTGTACTTGTTTTCTGAGAAATGTCCAAACCTTACCTGATGAGGTCCAGTGGTTGATACTTGTACCAAGCCCCCCACCAGGCCCAGCACTCGTACAGCAGGTGCAGGTGGTTCTCTGCTCCGTGCGTTCTGACTGAATTTTTGCTGTGATACTTCCCCTGACATGGAAAGACACGCATTACACATTGTTTGGTCAGAGTCATTTAATGAACCACCTTGCAAAGTGCCAAAAAAAAAGGGGAAAGGCAGTTCTAACATTTTTATGAAAGAAACTTACCTCATGGAGAGGGAAAGCTGCCTCGTATGAATTATTGCTTAAAAGACGATTAAGTCCTAGAATCAGAAAGACAAAACATGAGAGGAGAGCAGCGCAGCGAACAAAAAGTAGTTGTGGTTGATCGTTTTAAATGAGCAACAAAAATGTAACAATGGCAAAAAGTCATACAAAAATTATGAATAATTCAAAGGTACAGTGTGTAAAATTCTGCCATCTAGTGGTCAGGTTTTAGATTGCGGCACTCATGGCTCACCCTCCCTATCGAATGCTTGCCAGTGACCTACGGTGGCCTGCACACATGAACCGGGATACCTTGTCCGCTTTCTTCTTCATTGGTTTATTTGAGGACGCGAGCGTTCACACTAGATATGAAGCAGCTGTCAGGCAGCTGGATTGTCCTCACCAGGCTTCCTTAGAAATATGGCGGCACAAGATGGCAGTTAACTGTGAGCACGACCCTTGATCTGTGGATATTCTTAGATATAAATAAGAAACGTTGTATGGGTGGGAAAACGAACTTACTTTTATTGTACTGCGAGAATACATTTTTATCAATATATTTACGGACAGTATATTAAGCTAAAAAATATAAATTTGGCCAAATTTTATACACTGGACCTTTAAGTAACAATCAGTCACTATAAAATCAATTCAGATATTTACTGTATGACCGACAACTTTATAAGCCAGAGACAGCTTCAACAAAGGGCCTGGTGTACAACTTTTTTGGTTCAAGAATTAAAATTCAGAAATGTAACAAGATGTTGTGTTAATATAAAGAAAGAAGAGACCTTTTGAAAACAGACCAATACGAATATCTATATAATATTAGAATGTTAACAAAGGCATCCATGGAGAAGCTCACCCATCTTATTTTTACCCTCTTCATATTTGACCCGCTGTAGGATGTGGTGGACGATGCGACTTCTGGTGGCGTTGTTGAAGAAAGTGTCTTTGTTGTGGATAATGAAACTGCATCCAACAGAACACAAGTCGAACAAACAAAAGTGAGCCTGTGTCTAGATGCATTCTACGTTCGAGTGTGTCAATATATTGTCTCTCCACTCACTGGTGTATCCTCGATCGGCTGAACCGGGCGGTGAAACTCTCATTCTCTGCCAGGTCGGGAAGGGTGTCGTTGCTGAACTTCATTGGCTTCCTTGGGAGCCAGCTGCGGAACTTGTTGATGCGCTTCTCCATTCTTCAAGGGAGCATTTTTAACTTAACTTCTGTTAAAATCTGCTTGTCTCTCATTCCCCATTTAGTCCAAGTACTCACCTGCTCATGAATTTGTGCCGCCGATGCATGTAAAATATCTTCCTCCTGGAACACAAAAGCGCATGAACTGACTTTGCACTCTGCACTTTTCAGCAGTGACTGAAAATGAGTTGCGAGTGCATTGCTGCGTCCCATTAGTGCTATTTTGCAAAGGGAAACCATTCAAATCGCTGCCCCGTGCAGCCTGTTTTCAGATGTGCTTGCTGTGTTACCTGAAGGGCATGCGAATGTTCATGAGCTCCGCATAGTGGCAGAGAACGTCCCATGGAGCGTGAAGCTTTAGGAAAATCACATCTCCGTTTGTTCCAGAGGCCTGGAAAGACAGAAATGGGGGGATGAAGGGGAGTGGAACTCCCAGCAGCGTAAAATTATCTGCGGTACTCCGCTTTGTTGGCAAACAGAGTAAGAGTTGGTAAAATAAACAAACAAAAAACAAAACATATATATGTATATATATATATATATATATATATATATATATATATATATATATATATATATATATATATATATATATATACATATATATATATATGTATATATATATATATATATGTATATATATATATATGTATATATACATATATATATACACACTGTACTGTACGGTACTATATATATATGGCAATGTAACAAGGACTGTGGTTTGAGCCCTGGGCCTGAAGCCTTTTTGTGTGGGGTTTGCATGTTCTCCCTGTGTCTGTGTGCGGTCCCTCCATGTGCTATCCCTGGACAGGTGCAATAGTACTCCAGCCACCTCGATAATAGTATAATAGATAATGAATATATATAGATGGGCTATGTATCAGCTTAGCACTGTTGGTAGTAGAAAGCATTATTCCCATTATTTCCTGCATTGTGATGTTGACCTTGCTGACTGTGCAGCGAGTCCACACAACATTCCATCCGTATTTTATCTCAGCAAGAAGCTGCACGGAGTGGTGGTTAATGAATGAATGGCTTCAGTAGGTCGGTCTGTGGTGCTCTGCAGTGGGTTTTTATCACTTTTTGGGGTCGGTTGGTTGTCTTCCTACAGCATTGTCGTGTGTCTAATTGATTTAAAAAAAACAAACAAACAGAAGGAACAGTCCAATATTAGCAGGCTAACACATTGTCGTGTTACCTCAGAAAGTCTCAAGAACCTTTTTAGAAAGGAAATCAATTCTGATACGCCTCTAAACGAACAAAAATTTACATTTTGCATTGTAGGTAACAGATTAGTGTCTTAGATGTAACGTACACAATTATTTTTGTGGACTTTTTCAGAACCAGCAACAATTTTTTGGCGTAGGTCAGTAAATGAAAATTACATTGCGAAGATGACAGTAGATCTCTGAGACCTGAATTCAAAGTGGCAGCGCTAATTTCTCCATCAGTGCGCTTTGCTTTGTCCGTTACCTCCTTCTCCATGTGCAAGCCCTCTGCCCGGACGTTACGCTCAAACATCTCCCTTTTCTCCGACTGCGAGCTGGACTTCCTGTAAACCAGGATGTAGTCGATGCGGCTCTTTCCGTCGCTGAAGCAAAGGCCGCTGGTTTTACTCCTCCCCTGAAAAAACAGGTAGGTCAAAGAGTCGCACCTGAAGCCACGGGTGTCCTTCGTTTGTTTGCCGTGTGCGCAGCACGGACCGACCTCTGGAAGGCAAGCGCTTGATTTGCTGCTTTCGTCGACGGCGGCGCCACTATGAGCAGCCGGATTCATGAAGCTGGGATCGTTGTTGTCCCTGGATGGACTGCCGGTGCCCTCTGACCTCTGTCTTTCCGGCGGCACGTTAGCATCCTTCGCATCTGGATGGAGGATGGAGACAATTTGAGTTTTTGGCAGTTTTGCAGACAGCGTCTCCTGAAAATTTGAACTCATATGCACAGAAGAGGTGTTGGGTCTCACCAAGGGGAGGTAAGTCGTCTTGAGTGCTGGGGTCCAGGGCTTCGGCCGAGGAGGCCTCCATGATGTCAGCCTTCGTGCTGGAAGGCAAGGCGAGAGTTCTGTCGGCTGGCCAAGAGCCTGAGGGCCACAGCCGGACCTCGTGTCTGAGAGGGAGTCGACGCGGAGGATCTGACCCATGTAGAGGAAAAACTCATGCCTATCGAACACAGAGATTTACCAGTTTCAATTGATTTTCAAGAGAGCTGGGGAACAGATGTGCTCACTGAACGCTGCAGGGTGCTTTAGTGGATTCAACATGACAGCGATTTCCACCGTTTACTAACTTTGACGCTAGGTTCATGCTTTTTTTCCTAATTTCTGTAATCAATAAAAGAGAAAACATGACAGTTTAGTAGCTTCTACCACCCAAATCCGATAAACCTTGGGGGACTTCAAAAAGACCCATACTCTCTGAGGGCAATAGTGTCTGTTTACCAGCTGGACATCCTGAGTCCCCTGAGGTTTAGAGAGAAGAATTCAAGAATTCAAGAATTCAAGCTCCTCTCTGTCCGAAAAAAGGCCTGCGTCACAAAAGTCTGAGCTTCGGAGGGCTCCGCTGATGCCGGTGGGTGGCTGTTGTAGCGCCCTGTGTGCCGAATCTTCCTTGGTGACATTAGGGGTGACTCAGCTAATGTTTTCCGCTGATGTCGATGTGATGCGGAAAGAGGTGGTGGCGGCAGCTCAAAATCAGCTGCGGGATGTTGGAGTTGTGACTGCAGCTCACTGGGAAACAGCTTCGTTGGAAACTCTTCTTCATGTCTTACCGTCAGAGGTGGGAAGTAACAAAGAACAAATACTTTGTTAAGGTCCTTCAGTGGATTTTTCAGGTATCTGTACTTTACTTGAGTAGTTCCTTTTCTAATAACTTTAACTTATACTCCCTACATTTGTACACAAATATCTGTACTTTCTACTTCTTGCATTGGAGAGACATGCTCATTACTTTGGTGTTTAAAAAAAGTGTTTCAAAGATACAAATTCTTCAATAGGTGATTCACTTAATATTTATTATAGTTGTTGTTTGAAGTGGAGCTCTTTGAACTATGCTGTTGTATATATAAACATAAAGGTAGATCATATTTTGGAGGGCTATTATTTAAGAGTACCTATTAACAAAGGTATTGTTTCATTGATTACAAAAAAATCACTTTGACTTTTTACTTAAGTATATTTCACAACCTGTACTTTCTTACTTTTACGCGAGTAAATGAGTTAAATCAGTACTTTCACTTTTACCATTTTTTTTTTTTTACACAAGTATCCATACATTTACTTAAGTACAGAATGTGAATACTTTTGCCCTTCCGCCCCATTTGGTCGAAATTACATTAAGCTGTCCAGCGGCTTCTGACTGCTGATGAAGGGAAACACCTTGGCATGGTTTCCTCTGCACCAACACTGTCTCCTTGCCGCAACACCAATGACGGCCTCGTCAAAGGCGCAGGGAGCTGCTCACTATAAATATTGGCTCCCAGAGGGCCGATGCGCTGCGAGTTATCCCACATCATGGCGCCGTGTCGAGTCAGCGGCTGGCTCCGAACAATGGACCCATCAAACTTTAACAGCGCCGCCGCACGGCCGTAACTCAAGCCACGGGTGAGATCACGCATGTCTGAAGCCCGGGCAGAAGTCAGACGAAGCAGTGGCAAAACACTAGTACGCTAAACCATTCACTTCTGCGGATGAACCCCTTGTGATGTCACATAGGGAGCACATGCTTTGCTGAAATCAGTGCCGTGTGAGGTGTCTGACCAACCACACTGTCACATGGTTTACATCCCCTTCCAATCAGCTGAGGTGGCAAAAGAATCCACATTCTATGCTTCAGTAAAAGTATGGATATGTGTGTATAAAAATTCTCGAAAAAGTACAAGTACTGATTAATCTCCTTTACTCAAGTAAGAATGCAAAGGTCCTGAAATATCCTATAGTTACAATTAATTAAACAACACCTTTGTTGATAAGCGGAGGTACTCTAAAATAATAACCCTCCATAATATGAACAGCTTAGTTCAAATAGCTTCATTTCAAACAACAACAACAAATAGTAAGTTAATCACTTTTTGCAGAATTTGTGTCTTTGAAACACTTTTAAACACAAAAGTAACGAGCATGTTTCTCAATGGAAGAATATTTGTGTATAAATGTAGGGAGTAGAAGCAAAAAGTTGTAAGAAAAAGAAACGCTCAAGTAAAGTACAGATACCTGAATAATCTGCTTAAGTACAGTAACAAAGTATTTGTACTTTGTTACTTCCCACCACAGCCAATAATCAAGCATGTGTTGTTAAAAAAATAGCATTTTTTTATGCAAGAGGTAGTAAACAGAGGGCTAAATGTCACATTTTCTGAAGATTTATAGAATTTGTTTGTTTATTCCTGGTTCCCGCTGTATAAACAACAATATCAACAATATATTAATGGGACAGACTAATTAATTGCATTGCTTAAATTACATTAATTAAGCTCTGTCATTAAAAGAAATGACTTGAGCTTACGAATGTGAAATTGATTTACTCTTTTTTTGCAGGCTTTATTCAGCTTAAAAGGTCCTTTTTTCATGAAGTGATCACGATGATTCACCCGCATCACTCAATAGTTGAATCCAGTGCAGTGTGTTAGAATATTTCAATCAGTGGCTCAGTATCAAAACCCCCAGTATTTGGAGCAAGTCGCTCATGAAAATTAATGTGCATGGAAGGAAGTAGGTTACATCAGATATTCAGATGTGTCTGATCCATATTTTTTTTTTCTCTGCAATTCATATCTTATGTCATCTTCAGCTTCTTCATTTTGAAAAGGCTGAGTCCCAGAAAAAAATTTAAAAAAATGTTCAAATTCGCTCAATTCAAGTTCCCCTGCGACATGCAGACCTGATTAAATCCGGCTGCAGAGCTCCAGCTTGAAAATGTTGCAGCAAATCACAGGTTTATACATTCAGTGTTGTCGTCTTTTCAGCATCTTTAGATGAGGCAGCTGTGATGGATCTGTCAGAGACTGAGCCTAACTAACTGCAATCATCAGCGAGTCATCACTTGAAAACTGATTAGGTTTGGTCAAACATTGCCAGGATGTGAGACCACAAAAGTTTATGCCGAGACAGCAATTAATGATAATTGAAACCTTACGTTGTACATTGATAAATGCAAAGCCCAATGTACTGATACTAGAACTCTTGATTTTGATCCACCTTACAGATCTAAAGCACAAAATAAGGATGAAATGCGCCATTCGACAATGTATTTTGTTTGTGATCTGCTCTGTATAGATCTGAAGTGCAGAACTCGTGCTCGGAGGCAATGTTTTTAAACACAAATTTGAGATTGCAAGATGAAGTCGCTCACATGTTTTGTTTTTTTTTCATCGTCGCGCAGTTTTACGTTCTTCTCAGAGTTTTTCAGGTCAACGTCATAGCACCCTCACACAAAGCCACGCAAAACTGGGAAGTGACGGCTCCCAGAGAGAAGGAGGCGGCTGGGAGCGACGAAGGGGGAAGAAATTGTCGATGGCGCTCTGCAAAAAAACAGGGATGAGCGACTGTAGGTTGCAGAGATGGGATGAGGGGATTCTAGAGGATTTCCACCTTCACAGCTGCTGCCAGCCTTGTCACTGACTGCCCCTGCGCAAGTGAAGGTCAAATGTCGGCAATGCCACGGTGGGGTGGGCGGGGGTTGGGGGTGAGGCGTGCAAAACACATGAGATCAAAAGACACTCACCATGAGGAGGTGCAGAGGCTGCTGTACCCCTCAGAGGGGTAGGTGGGTAGGTGGCTGAGAGGATGAGAGGCTGAGAGAGAGGGAGGAAGTGAGGGGGCTTCTCCTCCCAGGGGCCACGGCGTCCCTTCACGCGCACACAAAACACCTTCCAACCCTTTCGGACGGTCAACATGCAAAAGGACCAGGACTGACGAAAGCGAAAACAAGACCACCCGCGGTTGTCGGAGGAGATGCCAGCAACCTCACTTGTTACCCCCTCGCTTCTCGCTCTGCGAGGAGTGAATTGCATGCGTGCATGTGTGAGAGGAAACACAAGAACTCACACTCACACGCACTGAATCATCCGTCGTGGCGCAAAGATCAGGTTGCAGGGGGGGGGGGGAGCTGGCAGGAATATCTGTGGAAACGACAACAACCGAGAAAAAAAAAAAAAAAAAAACAGCCCCAACAACACTGGCACGAGCAGGATGTTTACAGTGAGGGGGAGAGAGAGCGAGGCGAGAGGGAGAGAGAAAGAGAGACAGTGGGAGAGAGGGAGGAGAGAAAGAGAGAGAGAGAGAGAGACAGAGAGAGAACAGCTCGTCGTCATTCTTGCTAAGCCCTCCCCTCGCAGCCAATCGGAGGCGAAGCTGCTCGGCTGGCGGCCAATCACAGGGACAGGGCCGGCCGAGTCGGTGTTGCCGTCCAGCAAAACAATTGGCACTGATGAGAGTGTCAGCGCAGTGCCGGACTGTCAAGGGCAATAGCGAGCAAGCGTGTACGCACGCACGCACGCACGCACACACACACACACACACACACACACACACACACACACACACACACACACACACACACACACACTTTACCTTCTTTAGTGCACCCAAACTCACAACCTCGAAATGAAGCCACAATTTCTCATCCTCATTTATGTTTGTTTATTGTGGAATGTGTTTATGCTCTATTTACCTGAACACACACACACACACACACACACACACACACACACACACACACACACACACCCACTGACAAGACGGATTTCTTTCATTCTAATAGTAAACAGTATAGTAAAGTCTCTGCATGTTGAATGCTATTTGTGGTGATCCTGCTCTTGCGTAGGCACACGTGGCTGGTAGGGGGCGGGGCTTATCAATTAGTTCAGGGAACTGATAACAGCTTCTTTTTTTCTCTCTCTTTTCTTTCTTTGAACCTGACCGCTGACTACCTCCAGCTTTTCTGTCTCGTTATTTGTTTCGACCAACCTTTTCCAGGTACTTTCCATGGTGATCCGCCGCAAATACTTCATCATAAGTGTATGCAAGCTCTCTGCATTGTCTGGACAGGTCAGCCTGACCGATAGTTCCTTAGCTGACTGATTGCTGCTATGATTTCCTGGGACAAAGGTCACCAGCCACTTTGTGCCCTGCAGGTCTTCCAGGTGGTAGGAAAGGAGGGACCAATCAACATGCGCCAAATGCGGCTGTTGCTCTCTTACCTGCTTGTTTTGGTCACGATCTTAAGTTTCTATTTAGCCCAATATGCAGTCTTTGTAGTTAGTATTAAGAATGAAAGTCTCAGACAAAATTTTGTCAGAAGGGAAATAATGCTTTCATTTATTAAAAAAACAAAAACAAAAAAACAGATCAAAACATTTCTTCATAAGAATGAGCTTAAGTCACATTTCAAATTAATTTAATTTATTATACAGTAGTGATCAAAGTACAATGAAATATTGATTCATTTATGGCTGTGGATTCTTTGGGGGGCTGTAATTAAAACTAAAATAAACAAGCAGTAAACAGGAATTCTATTGAGTTGATTTTCAATATTACATAAAAAGAACTGACATTCGTTGTATAGCTTTTTATTCCTCTCTCTTTTTTCGTGTACCTATGCCAACAATATGGCTACACACACAACATTGTTGAACCAACCTGCCCCATAAACTGTTGCCGCTCTCTCAGGACGTGCTTGGTTGCTCTTCACCCATTGCACAAATGGTAACAGAGCAGTCGTCCTCCTCCATCCCAAACCCGGGATACAGGGGCCCTGTGAAAGCGCTGTGGAAGGTATAAATGTGTCTGAGGGAGCCTGAGGAGGAGATGCAGTAGAAGGACAGGGTGCCGCCCGAACAGTCCAGGTACACCCCGACCCTGTGGGAGCCACACGGGGGCGCTGGTATGTCTTCCGACTTGTCGTCGTGCTGGGCCATGTAGCGGTCCTCGAAGCAGGCCAGGCTCCACGACTGGGCCGTGTAGCCAAAGCCACAGAGGTGTGAGCCGGCCCTCCGCTGGATCCCCCTCGCTGCCACGGCCACGTCCACCCAGCGTCCCCGCCACGCCACCTCCCAGTAGTGGCGCTGCTGGAGGGCTTGGCGACACAGCACCTGGGAGACGCTCTCGAACCTGTCCGGGTGCTTCGAGTACAGCTGTCCCTCCCTCACCCAGGTCGCCCGCTTCCCGTCGTCGTGCAGGAAGAGGGACTCGGCCGCCGTGTTGGCGTCCAGCGTCAGCGAGCACGCGTCTGCAAGACACGGAACAATGCTCTTGTAACACAATGATGAAGGCGAGGGTGCGTTTGTGAGGTGTGAGCCTGTCGACGTAAGAAACCTTCTTAAAGTGCCTTGTGCATACCATGGAAACACCATTTAGTTTATGTAGAAACTTATAATCAGGTCAATTAGAAATCTTGTCTGAACGATAGGAAAGAGATGTCCCTTTTTTCTTTTAAAGAGTGTTTGAATGAGGATATAAACATCGGCACACATCTGCCAAACATTTGCCATCGATTAGAAAAATCAGGTTTGATAATATTAACAAACTTGTGTCTAATAACTGGCAGAAGGTGGAAAATGAAGGCTTTTAAATTGATCAAGCCAACTGGAAAGTCTAAACAGTCAGCGGGACTACAGATAATAATTTATCTCTCGGTTATCTCTCTGTTGGCACTGCAATAATCTGGTGACCTTTCCGGGATGTACCTCCTTCGGAATGAATCCCTATTCTGCCATCTACTGGACAAACAACGTAATAACAGCGCAGTATTGCAGCGGGCACGTTTGTGTTCAAATAAACAAATTAAAAAAAATAATAATTGCGTATAAAACATGAGAAAAAAACTGTGTCATGTTTGCAGTGCTTACTTACAGTTCTTCAGTGTTGATTTTAAGTAGCACCTTGCACTAGGTTCCACACTGAAAAAAAGAGAATAATAGATGCACATATTTTGGAATTCTCCTTTAACTCTCTCTGCATCTAAACACACCCACAGTATTTCTGCAAAAAAAAAGCAGCTCCAACCATTAGGCATGTTATGTAAAACAGTCATCTTAAGAAAGTTCTCTAATACTAGTCCACACATTCGCCTTTACTCATAATGCTCTTCTTTGTAAATATAGTCAAATGATCACTCCAAATATTGAGCACAGGAAATGACATCGGACAGTCACAAACAACAACAAGTCTCTGACAGATTTCGACCAACCGTAGTCTTTGCAGTTTGCACAGTGGGTTGTCCTGACGAAGACTGTTCAGTTTTGACCCAGATTCCTGCTGCAGGTAGTTGTAACTGAGGTCCAGCTGCCTCAGGTGTGCTGGATTAGAGCTGAGTGAAGACGCCAAATCAGAGGCACCTTTGTCTGTGATTCCACAGAACGAAAGCCTGCATGGGAGCATGAACGCAACTTATATCTAGATGTGTAACGCTGCGAAGACCGTAGCCCTCACTCAGTGCTTTTCTTCCCACATTATTATCGTTTCGGTGTGAATAGTAAAACTGATTTACGTTAGTATTTCCAGTTGGCAGCTTTCAGCAGCCAGTCCAGCAGAGAGCAGATTTACTTCCGAGTCTAGCAGGTCATTATTGCTGAGGTCGAGCTCCTTCAGCCGAGACGTGCCGCAGCTGAGCACTGAAGCAAGATCGGCACAGCATTTTTGAAGACTGCAGTCGTGTAGCCTGAAGTCGAAGGTCACCAAGTTAGCCACTTGCTATTACAAAGGGTAAGCCTGACACATTTATTTAATGCAGTTCAGAGAACAAAATCTTAACATTGACTTAAATGTGGATTCCGGTACTTGTTCCCACTTGATCTTGCTGACCTTAACGTCTTCAATTTGCAGTGTGGACTTCTCAGTCCGGCGCACAGCAGTTGTATGTCCGGACCTTTGAGGTCGTTCCCACTGAGGTCCAGCTTGTGGATGATGGAGGCATCACAGCTGAGAGCCGAGCCAATGTTGTGACAGCATTTCTGCGTGAGGCAACACCAGCCAAGCCTGAGTGGCGGGGGGAAATTGGAAAAAGTTGTTGTCGTGTGCTACATTTGCTACTTCCCAGTCGTTAATAACAGCAGCAAGATAAAATTGAAGGATTTTGAAGTCAGCGTTTGTAGAATTTACAAATCCAACCTTCTCTCTAATCCCCAATTCCACTCAGGGAATATCAGTAAAGCAACTTCAACAGATTCCTTTGACTCACTCGCCTGTACAACTGAGGCATGCTTATCAATATTGTATATTATATGAATAAAAATCCCCAAAATCCCACAGATTTTTTTTTTTTAAGATGGGTGGTGTTGTTCCATGCAAGGCTTCATTCTTAAGAAGGACCCGTTTTTGCTCTGCAGGGCACAATTTTGGGTTCATATGAATTGAGATTATTTTTCCTTCAAGTAAGCCTCACTTCACAATTGAATTGGGTCTAAGGACACAATCTTCCTGCAATCTTCTGGAAACGGAAGTTAATGTCCTCATGAGGAGTAGCAGTGCTTCACGTTTTATTCACAAGTTTACTTGTTTTCATAAGTTTCCACTGACCTCAGTGATTCCAGTCTACAGTTTGGACTACTTAGTCCAGCGCTCAGCACTGACACGCCAGAATCTGTCAGGGTGTTGTTACTCAGGTCTAGAAACTTCAGCTGAGATGAGCCTGAATTCAAAACTAAAGACAGATCTGTGCAGCAGTCCTTTTTGAGCTTGCACTGCTGCAATCTGGAAAATGCAAACAAAGGACAACAGCCATTCAAAAACAAACACCACTGAGTTCAATCAGGAGTTCCGCAGCAAATATCAGGAATGGTGAGAATAACATAATGGAGTTTGAAATTAACCACTAAACTAACCTATTTGTGGAAATCCGTGTGTTCTTGATTTTTTTATGAATTCAACAAACTTGAATAAGACAAGAATATTTAATGCATTTTACAAAATATGGAGGTAGTGCATTTATAGTTCTTTAGTTCTTTTTAGTTTTTCCCTGGGTGATAATTGAATTATTTATATTTAGAATAATAACAATTATAAAAAGAATTGTATCTAACTGAGATATACAAGCATTTTGATTGTAATGTAATTGCAATGTAATTTATTTCTAAAACTGGATGTACATGACAAAGGAAAAGAAAAAAGACAATTGCGAAGATGTGTACATAATCATTGCAATTGTGATAAAAGTTCAATAGAATACAATTAAGCATTTTAAAAAAGAAAAAGAAAACAAAGGACAAGCTTCTTAAGCGAGTGATTCCAAACCTTAGCGTTTGCAGAGTGCAGCGATGACTCTTCAGTCCAACACACAGGTCCCGTAGTCCTGTGTCCATGAAGTCATTGGCACTCAAGTCGAGTTCCTTAAGATGGTTGGACTCTGCGCTGAGGGCTACAGCTAGTGCCTCCAAGCAATATCCTTTCAGTTTACACTTCTGCAATCTGCAGGGAAGACAGAGAAAGATCCTAAAAAATAAGCAACTCGCAGGAAAATTAAAAATCACACAAAATATGCTTTCTACTGCATCCATTCATTCGTCCGTCCATATATGTGAAATTGTAACAGACCTCAGGATCTTAACTTTGCAATTCGGACTTGCAATCCCGACAGAGAGCAACTTCACCCCTGAATCCTTCAAGTTGTTGTCACTGAGGTCCAGTTCGCTCAGCTGACAAGCGGCCGACTTCAGTCCTGATGCCAGAACCTCGCAACAATTTTCGGTGAGTTTGCAATTATCGAGCCTGGAAATCAATCATTGTTTTGGGATAAGAAGTTAGAGGAAGGAATACCCTGGGATTATTTGCTTTGATTTATTTTTGTCTCAAGTGCGACTAAAAAGTTGGAAGGGAAGTACGCTTACAGAGCTCTTGTGGAGGAGGTGATGACATTCAGGAGCCCCACCAAAGCTTTCTCTGAGCGTGCATACTTTTTTAGGTCAAACTCCTGCATCGTTGCCTCTGACGTCATCAGGTCAAATGTGAGAGCGGACCACTGCACCGGAGACAGCTTATTGGCTGCGAGTTTTCCTGAACTAACAAAGTTCTGGACCTCCTGCACCAGAGACTCCTCTTTGAGCTCACTCAGACAGTGAAAAAGATTGAACGTCACATCTGGCTCCTCCTTGATCTTCTCCTTGATGAGCTGAATCGTTCTGGACACATCCTCCACCCCTTTTGGCTCTAAACTTAGCGCTCTTCCTAAAAGCTCCTGGTTTGACTTCAGTGAAAGTCCCAGAAGGAAACGAAGAAAAAGGTCCCAGTCACCACTTGGACTCTCCTGGGCTTTTTCAATAGCAGTTTTGTGTAGACTGAACAAAGACTTGGGAAGGAGTTTGGCCGACACCTTTTGTAAGAGTCCAAGGACAAAAACATTCTCCTTTCGTTGCAAGTAGGCATGATGAGCATGCACGGCGGCCAAAAATTCCTGGACAGTTAAGTGGACAAAACTGAAGATCTCCCCACTACTTCCTCCGTCCTTCCTAAAGACCTTTGTGCACATCCCTGAATAGATGGTGGCCTCCTCGACGTCCATGTCGCATTCTCTTAAATCTGCTTCATAGAAGATCAGTTTTCCTTTTGCCAGCTGATGAAAAGCCAGCTGTGCTAGTTTCAAAACAACACTGTTGCTGTCCACTGGATAATGACCCTCCATCATTTGGTCTGTCTGCCGTAGTAAAAGATATATGTACATCTCGGTGAGGGTGTTGGGCATGCCGCCTGCTATATTGGCGCGCAACATTTTTGTAAGTACAGTGGCTGTGATCCAACAGAAAACCGGTATCTGGCACATAATGTAGAGGTTTCTTGAGGACTTGACGTGACTGATGATCCGACTGGCGAGATTTTCATCACTTACATTTCGTCGAAAGTATTCCTCCCTGTCTTCGCTCATAAAACCTTTGACCTCAGTCCACTGGTGAATGTACTTTCTGGGTACCCGTCCAACTGCTGCAGGTCTGGATGTAATCCAAATGAGGCTGTTGCCGAGCAGATTCCCGGCGATGAGGTTGGTGACGATGACGTCGAGCGAGGCTATCTCCGTTTTATCTCTCACGACCTTGTTTCGCTCAAAGTTCAGGGGCAGACGTGTCTCGTCCAGGCCGTCGAAAATAAAGAGCACCTTGTGTCCTGTCCCCAGCCTCTCGAGAGGTTTCAACTCTGGGAAGAACTGATACAGCAGCTGCATTAAACTGTGGTCCTTCTCGCCTATGTTGGGATTCAGCTCCCGGAAAGGAAGCATGAAAACGAATGAAATGTCTTGATTTTCTTTTCCTTCTGCCCAGCTCAAGGTAAACTTCTGTGTGCAGACAGTTTTCCCCATCCCAGGTATACCCTGGGTCAGCACAGTTCGAATGCGCTTCTCCGGATGAGGTTTGAAAATGTCACAAACTTGAATGGAAGTCTCTTCTGACTGCAGGGTGCTGGACATCTGCTGTCTGTTCTCATACTCCACACTAAACCCTTCCCAGGCCCCTTGAATAACATGAAGCTTGGTGTAGACTTTGTTAAGGTAAATGGTCTCCCCTTCATCAGCATAGCCCTGGTATATGTTCTGGTACTTTTCCCTTAGGTTCGATTTCAATGTTCCTTGGATTGCACAGTGGTGGGTTTCTGATAAAAAAACAAAAAAAAAAAACAAATCTATTAAACTCTTTCCGTTGCAGGTTTTACTGCTGTGGGATTGAGCACTGAGCATGTGCAAACATGAAGCAACAACACATTTTCTTACCTTTGCCTTCTTGCCTGCCTGAAACTGATAAGGAAAACAAAGAGAGTGGGTAGTTGTAAACAAGCGGTAATATGTCTCTATTCAATCTCACATTCTTTCCGAGTTTTCAGATCCACTTTACCGTTGCTGTATTTTTCCTTCAGCGTTTCGCACAGATCATTTAAATGCATCGCCGACAGTGCATCCAGAGTAACTGTGACAGCACCCTCCTCGCCAAATGTTTGCACCAAAACATCCACTGTCTCTGGCCTGTCTACATCCTTGATCTTAGACTTGGGAATGTGAGCGGATCCTTTCTGGTAAAGGTGCCACTGGAAAGTCTTAAGATCTTGATCGACAAGCTCCATCAAGATGTTCAAGAGTAGCTGCGGGATAGAAGCCATCGTAGTTCAGCTGCGTGTTATTTCTTTGTGATCATCCACTTCCTTGTCCCGCTTCTGTCATCTCAGTTCCTGCTCAGCTTATCAAAGACAGGCGAGAGCTACAGACTGTAAACTTGCAACGCCCCCTCTTACTGCATTTGTTTACAGTAAATGACTCCTCTTGCCTCTTAGTCTGTGGGCTTCAAATATACATTCACATTCATTACCCAGTGAATCCAGTTTATCCAACCTAGTGAGGTCAAGTGGAATGGACGCTACTTGTTATCATTGTGACAGCTCACAATGCAAAACTGTACTGTATATTTGGGGTCCTTCAGGTGTTCTTCCTCTTCTTCCGCCTTCAGAGAGTAAACTTTCAGCGCCACACATGGCTGGACATAGGTACTACATCGTTTTCAGTCGTTTTCAGCGTGTTCCTGCATAGATATATATAAACACTAGATGGCTCATGCGCGCTGTTCGTCAATGGAGAGCGATGTTGCCAGACTGCAGTTTTTATATTTTGCAAAATCATCTCGCAGGCCGGAAAAAAACAGTTTGAGGGCCTGATCCGGCCTGTGGGCCGTATGTTTGACACCCCTGATCTTGATGAACCGTAGGCTCAATTCTGACTGATTCAAAAATCTGTGTGGATCTGGTAGTACCGGATTGTCTTGAAATGCTCTGGAGCAAGTCTGGTGCCAGGGCCACTAATAAACATGAAGTCAGTTGAACTGGAACATGAACTCCAACTCTCCCTTTTTTGTTTGCAGCTTTAACCCTTGTGTTGTCTTGCGGGTCAAAAGTGACCCATTACCATGTTTAGCTGTAGAAAAAATACCTTAAACCGTCTTTTTCCAACTTGAAATTTTATGACTTTTCCTAAAGTGAACCAATCATTAGAAAAAGTGATACTTTGTTATAAAATTATAAAAGCATTTAAACACCAGGAAAAAGTTCAAAGGCCACACACAAACTCTCTCTAATACACACACACACACACACACACACACACACACACACATCAAAGAAACTGGATTGATGTACGAATTGAACTTGCGTTTGACCTGCATGTGCACTCTTGATCTGCAGCTAACCCCTCACATCACACAAGCTCCCAAACAAAACAAAAAACAATCTGAGACATAAAAACAAATTCAGTGTAGAGGATATAAAGCAGACCTGAGCAAAGTACGGCCCATGGGCCACATCCGGCCCGCTGCGTGTCCCTGTCCGGCCCGCATGAGACCTGTCATGAATTACATGATATAACGGTCGATCGCAAAGGTAGTTTAGCTCGATCACATGGAGGAAGAGAGAGTTGCGAAGATCCTTCCACAGGACTTTAGCACGATCCCCCACCAACCCCGTCAATGAAACTTAAAAAAACATAGAATAGAAGATAAACTGTTGACAAAAAAGTTCCAGATTGTTGACTGTTTTTTTCCCTATGAATATAATTAATTCAGAAGTAATTACTTCACATTTATATAATAGCAATAATAAACATTTACTGTGTAAAAGAAAACTGTTATGACAGTTGGTTTGTTAAAAAAAAAAAAGTGTAATGTTCACTGGTGGATCATCTTTTTGTATTGTGAAAAATACAAAAAATACATTATAAAAAATGAATTAAGTTGATTTTAATTGATAAATAACAGGTTGTTTCATCATGCAAAATAGATTTTTCATTTAAAATTAAATTAAATTGCTTTATTTTGGGGATTTGGTAGAGCGGGTAATTTTTGACCCTTAGGACAAGGGGAGTAAACAGAATGTTAAGATCGCACAAGGGTTAAATGCCATCTTGAAAGGATAAGAAACAATGTGACGTCAGAGTCTCTCTGATCTCTCCTGTATGTGGCACATATGAATAACGAGGGGTTAAACACTGTGCCTGAAAGCCAGTTTCATTTAAAAATTAATATACAGTATATTTATATTTATGGCTTGGCTTTGGGATGGAAAATAGATAGTCATTCCTGAATAGTGGAATTTACTACAGTTTGAAACTAAGTCAAAGTAACTGATTTAGTGAATTGATTTAGAGGTGCGAACCAAGCTCCAGCTATATTAAAGGTGAATTATCTATTATATATATGTAACCGGTTGGATAGTGTCATTTGCGTTGTGTTGAGTTTGAGTGACCCACACCGTGTTCAGCTCTGGAGGCTGTCTCCGTTTATTCTGACAACAGAAAGTGGAACACAAAATCCTCCATCAACTGCACATATATATCTGGAGCCCCGTCTCTTAATTGACATTAACGTATACAACCAAATTTTGAAATGAAAAGTAGACTTCACTGACGCCCACCTCCAATGGAGTACACAAACAAAAGGGAAGAGGTGAGGCAGGAAAAACTCTTTTATAGGGGGTGTGTGCCCCCAACAGGTGTCCATAGGGGACTGAAGCTTGGAGACAAACGTTCCGCGTTAAACGAAGGAGGCTTAATTGTCAGGCGTTAACACTAATAAATACATTTTGTGAAATTATACAAAATAATATCCGGCTTCTTCCACAAATATTATAAATACATAAATGATCCTGTTACATATAACATGATGTTAACAATCATGTGCTATATATGTTAACAGTTTATCGATTATTGATTAATTGTCAGTAAAGAATTTAATGGATTAAATTTAATTGGTCACAATTAATCAACATTTTTGGACACTTGTTTTGTTTAATGGCATGGTGTCGCCAGTAGAGGGCGCACTTGCCTAATCTAGGCCACACTGACATGCATCAAGGCAACGCGAGATTGCCGCGGGTGGCGAGAGACATACAGGAACAGAATATGGAGGACAAATTCAAGCAAATCATTCACAACAAAAACGTCAAATGTACTGCGGCAATCTGACAAAACAAGCATAGAAATATAAGAAATATAAAGGAAGTGTATACTAAAAAAAAATAGAAAACTGGCAGCAATAATCAAGAATGTGCACATTTTGTGCGTATATGTGCAAAATGTGCAGTGCATTTCTCTTGCAGTTGCAGGAGAGGAGTAGGAGAACATCATGCTCAGAGTGGAGCGGTCTGGACACAAGCAGGCTTGGCTCCCTGGAAGAATTCAATTTGCAAAGCAGCGGAGACAAAGCAGGATTAGGTGAGCAAACATCTTCCTGACTACACTTAGAAGGGAGATTCCTCTGTAGTTGTTGCAGTCATGACGATCTTCCTTTTTGTACGTGAGACGGTATTTACTTGACGCTGTTTGCGTCACAGTGCTTGACGAGCTCAGGTGAGATTCCATCTGAACCAGGAGAGTTGTCATTCTGCAGGTAGCTGACTGTGCTCTGGACATGTTTGGTGGTGAAGGGTTGGTCCAGGACGTGGAGCACAGAGAGCTGTGGGACGGCTGCTGTGATTGTAGAGGAGCCATACAGGGAACGGTAGTGTTGTGCCCAGCTTTAAAGTTGTGCCTGCACTTCCGTCAACAGGGAGCCATCGAGGGCACGAAGTGGGGCAGTTTTCTTGGGTGTAGGGCCAAGAGCCTCCTTGATGCCGATGTACATTCCATGAAGTTTTCCTGTATCACAGAACCTGATGATGTGCTCGCTGAGCAAAGAGCAAGTCATGTGTATCGCTGGACATCGCCCTTTGCAGACAAATAGGCAGCTTTAGAGGAGGGGGAGTTGCTGTTTAGGTATGCCAGTCGGGTGCAGGGAGAAGAGTCTGTGCCCTGTGGATAAAGCAGTCAGGTTGCTTGTGGCACCGTTTACCCAGAGAGTCTAGGGCTGAGGTGTTGATGATAATATGCCCATGGAGCCAAAATGAGGTAGGCATTAGCTGGATGTCGACCGGGCGGTGCCTGCCTGGAACACACACCATGCAGAGCAACGGCAGTCATAGTGCATAGGTGCACCCGCAGTGTAATTGTATTTGGCCCGCAAGGCACACATCACAACTAGAGCTGGCCTGTTGCTATTATACAGCACATGTACCACGAATACTACAAATCCCAGAATGCTCTGCTGGTATTCTGGCATGTCAATCAGGACAGGACATTCATTGAAGGATATTATGACTCCATTGGTTTATCGTTGATGGGTTTTTCAATTTGAAATTTTATTTTACATGTTTGCAATTGTAGTGCCACATCTGGTCAGTGCACTGAATTTTGTTGTATTTTATACAATGACAATACATTTCTAATCTAATCTAAGTGCCTGAATGCGAAATCTATTAAATATTTCAGTTGTCTTTTAAATATAAATAAACGTACTCCTGCTTTTGTATGCATGCTTAGATAGGTTGATAGGTATTTAGATATAAAATATATGTTGAAGTTTTAATGTGCTTTGAACGCTATGTCTTCCTCAACTGTTTCCTAACTTTCGCAAGGTATCCGCCATACGAAGGATCACACGGTTTATATTTCTTCATGTTGTTCTTCGATTTCATTTTTGGTTGTTGTATCAGCAACAAACTCGACACCACATACATATTCATCAGATGCCTATAGCGTAAGATGACCCATCAGTTTTAGTGTTGGAACAGCCTTTTCATTGGTTCTTGGAGTTCAAAAGACCACCCTCTTCTCCAAGTTATACCAGTGAATTCAGTTCTTTTGTCTCAGAAGAGAAGTTTTTAGTTTCCCTGAGTGTTGTTTAGTCTTTCTTAGTGTCGTCTTGTCTAGTGTTTTTGTCTTCGTCATTTTTCTTTATTCTAATTTTTTTGTCAACTTAATTTTTCCTAATTTCTGGCAAAAGGCCAATTTAAGAGCGAGAGTAGCAGAAACAACTCAGCCTCGTCCAGTGACCATTATTTTTCATTTTAACTTTTGCCCAATCTCAACTGGCATCCTCAGCCCCGAGATTGTGATTTTTGTGATTTTTCCTTTTTGGACCAGCCAAGCAGTTTTTGCTTCCTCGTAACCGTGTAATTCGTTTGATCACCAAAATTACAACTGGTTACGAAGAAAGACTCTACTCTGATGCCAAAACGCCAGTGAAGCCACCTGCAGGACAGAGCAGAACGGGCCGTTCCACCTCGACGGTCGGTGTTGCTAATCCAAGCTCCCTGCGCGGTACCGGACCCGAACGGTACAGTACAAACTCCCAGGACCACCTTGGAAGAAGCTCATCCAACGTAAGCCCTCATCATTCGCTCACTGTCAAAGAGTCTGGTGTCGCATCAGCTTAACAAATAACTATTATTTTTGCTAGACTTAGCCACAACAAGTCTAGTAGACAAACAAAACTCTTTTATATTTCTTTTTATTTTGTTACTTTTAGCTTAAGTTTAGGTTTTTTTTTACTTACTCTCTCACACACACACATACACGCACACTTGCGCGCACACACAACACTCACACAGTTCGTTGCTGATTGTGTCTTTATGATCACACTCATGGCACACTGTTCTGTGTGATCATCTATTGTTACACAAATAAATGCACATTAAGCCTGATGTCATTGTTTGACTGACTTATTAAAGTGTGGTTCAAATCCCTGCGTATTGTCAAGAACTCCCCGTTAAGGGGACGGTATTGAGACTGATTCTGGCGTTTCCTGCTGACGTCAACAACCAAAAAGTAGGTGGTGCCCCGATCAAATCATATTAAATATTATAAACATTAAAAATTATTAATTTCTTTTTGATGTCCGTTTCCACTCCTTCGTGAGTTTGATCGATTAAATTAATCAACCTTCCCCCACTACACAGTATTAAGTTGTTTATTTTATAAGAATAAGCATTCCATATTCAGGTTGAAGCAAAACTTGTTTTGGTCCACTGTTAGCGTTACAACTGGAGGAAGATTTTTTCATGAATTTTCAATAAATTCAATGTTGGCCTGCGACTTTGTCCAAGTTTTAAATTTGGGTCCACTGTGTATTTGAGTTTGATACGCCTGTCCTAGTGGAAGACTCCCGCGTTGCCAGTTGATGAAAATTTGTGTTTGGTGGTGCCATTCGGAGTAATTGCATGTTACCTCGCATGCCAGGGCTGGGTTTAGAGAGTGAGCGGTCGCCCAGGTGAGACACCCTCCTCTGGGTCCAGTCATCCTTTGTCCCAGTGGACTGCTGAAGCAGGACGACTGGAAGAATGAAGGACTGTCCCCCAGTGGCAAACTAACTATGCCTGGTTACTGCCAGCCGGTGACTTAAATTTCTTACACCTGCCAGTAGGTGCTTGTGGATTAGGGAGCCGGTAACCGTTGACGGCTGCTCCACATCAGTGATGTCCCCCTGCTGCCCGAGGACACAGTGTTCCTCTTTTAGTCACCTCGTTTGACAAGCAGAGGATACTGGGGGCCTATTCTAAACCCGGGTCCCCCACGGGTAGCTCAACAACAACAAGCAACATACTGCCCAACACAATTCCCCCCGTAATCCTTTGCAGCTCTAGGGGAGCATCCAGCTTCCCCCAGCCGCCACAGTACAATCTGCAGTGCCACCTTCAGGTTCTACAGCTCGACGAGTTCGCTGTGTTACCATCTGCATAACTTGCAACCAGTCGTGTTTTCGGAAGGAAACGCACCGCCTTCACAGCCTACAATGGCCGCCGTGATGGAAAGGTGAGTGTGTGACGACAGGAAAGCGGAGCACATCACCGCTTTCCTGTCGAAGACGAAGAAGAAGAATAAGAAGAGCACCTGAAGCACGCCGTGTTTAAAGAAGCAGGACGCCGTGTTTAAAGAAGCAGGAGCTCGCTAAAAACTTTAGCACTACTGTGAACAGAAAGAAAGATCACTCGTGAAGACAATGTGGATAAACAACAGTTGAACTTCTGCTTAAAGTTACTTTAGAACACAAAGCCTTGAAAGGTATATGTTGGTTGAGTGGGAGTCGTGCCAGTAAAAATTTGTTCACATTTTTGTCATTTAGGGTTCCTGCCTCAGTATACCAGTCCGCCGACCCAAAAGAAAATAAAAAAGAAGTAAAACAAGAGGTTTGCAAATCGCTTTTGTTGTATTTATTTTCACTTTGTACACAATCCACGACCGATCCACAAGCACCGTGTTTTATTGTTCTAGTATTGGATACGTAGGAGTTCATGTGTCATAGCAAGTAAAATTTCAACCAAAGGTTGAAAACCAGTACGTGGTAAAAGGGAACTAAAAAAAAACATCTTGAGATTTTTACTTTTGTGTCTTGATTCCCATGAACAAATGTGGTTCCTTGAGTATGACTAATGCTTCCTTTCAGTATCAATACTGGCTAGTGGATTTACCAATCCTGGTGTATATCAGAAGTGTGTGTGTGTGTGTGTGTGTGTGTGTGTGTGCGTGTGTGTGTGCGTGTGCGTGTGCGTGTGCGTGTGCGTGTGCGTGTGCGTGTGCGTGTGCGTGTGCGTGCATGCGTGGACAGTTACCCTCTGAAATTTAGGGGAGGCCATAGCAGAAAACTACAAGCTAAAAGTGACCACAGACATGCAAAGCTCTTGGAAAGATCAACCTCCCCATTATATTTGAAATTAGCACTTGAGTGTTAAGTTCTTGGGAGAGACTATATCGCTATACTAGGAGCTAACAGTAACCCCGATTGTTTCCGGGCTCTGCAGAGCTATCTAAAGTGTTTAGCATTCCCATGATCAGCTCAACAATGGCAATTAAAATGTCTATAAGCAGAAAGATGACAAATCACCTGCAGCAACAAACCAATAGCAGCAAACCAATGTCGATGTGTGTCAGAACACAGCAGACAGAATGGCATAAGTTTGTAAAGGTAGGGCAGAGAAAGGTTGAAGTAGAAGTATGAATCGGGCTTAAACTGTTATGTTGTGGGGCCTGATGTGTGCAACCTGTGCTCAATACTCATGACTGAAAAGCAGAGCTTCTAGGTCCTCCAGGTCGTCTTGTGCCCCATTTGGCATGAATGCATCAGGCCAGGAGTCCAGGCTGTCGTTGATGAGCGTGGACAGATCTAACATGTCATACCCCGAGAAAGGCAACATGGAATTCATGTTTTGGTGGTGATGCTCCGTATGATCCTGCAGGTAACCTGACTGCATGACGCTCGTCTGGATCACGGCATCCTGCAGTTGACACGGGTCCATCAAACAAGTTTGAATCACAGCATCCTGAGGATGCTCTGGCTCCATCACTCCTGACTGGATCAAAGGATCCTGGGTCTGACACGGATCAATCCACCTCCTCTGGGTCAAATCATCATCCGGGTGATGTGGCTCCATCGCGGCGGTTTGCAACACAGCCTCCGGCACGTAACGCTGCTCCATCACGCTCGTCTCCAATAAAGCATCCAGCAGTTGACTTTTCCCTTCTGTGTTGGCCTGCGGTAGATTTTCCACTGTGGACGCTGATACTGTGACACAAACAAAACGCAGGTGATTATCATTAAGACGAGTTCTGAGTGATGTTTAGTTCATTTTCATCAAAGGTGCTGCCAAACATAAGGGCTGTTTACACAGAGGTTGTATTTTTTTGAAATTGACAATTTTCGAAAAACGCTCTTTAAAAAAAAGGTTTACACAAAGGCGTCTTCAAAAAATGTTCCCGTCAATACGGAGAGCTGACAGGAAGTTTCCTCCCTGAAGGCAGAAGGAGAATAACACCTGAAGCACGCTGACACTGTGTTAAAAGAAGCAGCAGCTCACTAATGACATTAGCACCACATGGAACCAAAATAAAGATTGCGCATAAAAATGTGGTCGGCCAGTCCGCCGACCCAAAAGAGAATCAATAAAAAGTAAAACGGGAGGTTTGCAAATTGCTTTTACTGCCTTTATTTTCACTTTGCACACAATCCACGATCGATCCACAAGCACCATGTGTTATTGTTCACTATTGTTTGCGGTTTGTTGAAGCAGCAACAGGTCTATTGCCTGACGTTGTTGTCGTGAGTGGTCGTCTGCACCTCACTGCCACTCACATTGCAAGGCAGGGGCTGGGGTCTCGACCTGTGACATCGGTGTTTCCAAAAAATGATCGGTTTCGGCGTTTACAAAAAGCCGGGCAAGGAGGCGTTCTCAAACTTATCCAATGTGCGGTTTCAGTGACAACGCCGACAACGCAAGGCCGAACCGACTAAATATTGTAATGTCCCCTCCCGACAGACGGCGCGGAGACGTTTCGCAGTTTTCTGGATTTATTTCCTGTGTTACACAGGCTACTGTGGGCCATAGCCAACGCCAGAACACAACAAAGCGCTTCCTTTCTTACTTTTCGGATCACGCGTGTTTCACTCTCTGACTTACACACTCGCACCCCCCACACCAGACCTCAAGCAATTACGGTGTGTTGCCTTCACGGGGCAACGTGTACCAAACTATACCAACAAATAAAACAGAACAGAACATAACTGCGAGACACACAACACAGATTGTTACAATGTTTTAGCATTTCCACGAAGCCGGTGTTTTTTCATGAAGCCGAATTACGTTCCCAGACTCGCAGTGCATTGCGGTACTTGTAAAGTTATGGCATTGCGTGCAATATACCGGCAGGCCAACTGTATTACTAATTAAATATCATCATGCGGGCCAAAGATAATTAACTCACGGGATGGATCTGGCCCGCGGGCCTTGAGTTTGACATATATGTGTTATTACAATTATAGCTGACATGATGAAGAAGTGATTGGCTGGTTTGGTTTGGTATTCAGGTCAGGGAAGCAAAAGAAAAGCAGATGAGGGTAGACTTTGCAAAGCTGTAGTGAACGCTTTCACCCAGAATAGGCACAGCAGTGGAACCAATTTTAGCAGCAAAGACATAAAGGAAAGATTTGATCCAGGAAGATTGCAATCAAATAATTTCAATTTGTATCAATCATTTCAGCTCTATTCAGCTCTAAATTCTGCTTTGCACATAGTTGTTTTTTACCTTCATTTCTTTCGCAAACCTTTTTCCTTTTCCTCTTCCTCTTTTTACCCTATGAACAAACAACACAATTAATGAAGGCCACTTACATTTAGTGGGATCATTTTCTGCAACAGTTTATTGGAGCTAGTTGTCCTTACGTAGTTTATACCATGGCTCCAACCGGGATACAGCTGTTTGTGGAGGAGCTGTTCTCTTTTAGCTTGTTGGAAATATTTGGCCTTCTCCTGCATAGTGAGGGACTTCCACTGTGAAATGGACAACAGTCAGTTTGTTACTTGAACTCCACTTTTACTCAGAAATAAACCCCACCATGAATATTGCATACCATGGCATTAGGATTAAGATTAGTGTTGTTGTGTAATCACGTGTTCTCAAGTGGTGACACGGTCCTTCAGTGGTTAGCACTGTAGCCTCAGTGCCAAACGTTTGCTTATCTACCATGTACCTGCAATTTCCGCAAGGGTGTCAGTCCGTGTCCGTGGCTGCCATCAATGTCTGTGATCAGTGTTCCACAATCTTCCTCCCTTTTCATTGTTTTTTCACACCCACAACATGCACAGTACACTGCACATGCATGTGTTTCAGCACAAACTAAAAACAAAATAAAGATCATGTTTCCGTGAACCTTATTGTGTTAACCTGATTGTGTGAGCTCAATTATTACTTAAACTTAGTACTCAGTAAACAAACCAAACAAGTTTGATTAGGCGAAATTTCAACTTCACTGGGACCAGTGACTTGGTCATGTTTGACGCCACACATAACGTGCTATATGTGGCAAAGTTTCACCACCGGATGTCGTACTTTTGCACTGCATGCACACCTCAACAAACCAGCTCCCCTGCATGTCCTCAGCAACCTGCAGTGTAGTCAGCACTGAATGTCCAGTACTGAGAAAACAAGTATAGAACTGGTATAAAGCAAACATCACTGTTTCTTGGGTGGGGGCAAACTAAAATCAAAGTTGTCAATCACAGTTCACATTGTCGTTTTCGTAGGATGTATTATCAGTTGCGTCAATGAGCATTCACTTCATGTTTGTTACCGTTCTGCTTATGTCATCAGGGGAAGGGGCCAACGGTTCTGAGGGGAAGGAGGTAAAGGAGATTTGCAGACATGGATCAATCAGTAAACAAGGATCAAGAGACACACAGAATGCATGGGGAATGACTTCTGAATATCTTTCTTTGTGTGTGTGTGTGTGTGTGTGTGTGTGTGTGTCTGTGCGTGTGTGTGTGTGTGTTTGTGACAATAATAGGTAATAATAAGCAGCTGTTAAACTGTCCCGGCTTGGTTCTAAGTAAGGGTGCACGATGAGTATCGGACCAATAAGTATCAGGGCCATATCAGGAATTATGACGGCATACCGGAAAATTCGATGTTATTAAATATAGCTCCGATATAAAAGCTCCGCTCAAGATTGTGTAGATTGCCAGTGCTGTGCTGTAGTTGGGCTAGGGTGAAATAAAGCGCTCCCTTTCTCCATGGACGTCCTACCTGTGCCGTAATCGGGGCGTGGTTTTCCCAAAAACCTCCTTGGAAAAAAAATAATGCGTGCCTGACGTGAATTTCTTCTGCGTGTGTGTGATAATAAGCATGGCGTCGATTGTGCTTGACTACTTTGCCGTGTCGGTAGAAGACATTTTGGGTGCTATTTGTAACAAATGTTTGCAAATATTTCACAAGGGAGAAAAATGTCGAGTTTCACCACAGACCTTATTAGCCACCTCAAAAACCAGCATCGCCACAACAGTGTTTTAAAAGCCTACGAAGAAGCTTTCACCGCTAAAGAAGCCACCGCAGTGGTTGATAAATGCAAAAAGTTTGCCGGAGATGACCCCAAAGTTGCTCTCTGGATGCAACTGGGAATCAACATTCACTCCACCCCGTTGCAGCCACGCAGCAACACGAGGAAGGGACCCAGGGGCAGTCATCAAACATAAATAAAACTCTCTGTGTGCCACTCTGGCTACTATCTCTCTCTCTCTTTCTCTCTCTCTCTCTCTCTACATTTTTTGTATTTCCTTCTCACCCCAACTGGTCATAGGCAGATGACAATCCTCTAGAGTCTGGATCTGCTCTAGGTTTCTTCCCACAGGGGAGTTTTTCCTGGCCACTGTCGCACTTTGCTTGCTCTGGGGGCCCAGTTGGGTTTTTGTTTTTTTTCTCTCTCTGATTGTACAAAGTGCTTTGAGACATCTTTGGGTGTGATTTAGCGCTGTACAAATAAAAGTTGATTGAGTGATAAAACTTGAAAAAAAAAAACTTACTCTTTTCCCCAAAGCTTTGTTTACTTTGGAAGTGCCCTGGCGTCGCAACTCTGGGGTGACAAATGGTCTTTGCTCTTCAAGGAATAGCATGAAGGCATTTGGTGGCTTCTTGATGTAGGTCAGATCATCTTTTTGCTGCTTTCCCTCTCTGGAGGATAAAGAAACAGATAAAGGGGGTGAGGCGAAATGACTTCTGGTTTGTCATACAGGCCAGTGCACAAAGCCACGGTTCAAGAGCTTGAGTGCAAAATGGAGGAAAGGACAATGTGACCTCAAAGGATCAGTGTTGGGAAGAGGAATAGCAGGGAGTTGGGACAGTAAATCATCTGGAAGCTCATGGATAGTCACTCCATTGTTCCTACAATGTGAACGTGAACACACATTAGGTGGCATCAAGGGTGTGACCAACCACATAATGGTTCACCATTTATTTATCCTAATTGTGTCGTGCATCTCATGTACTTACATCACTCCAACACAAGGCAGACTCTGCTCAGAGCCATCCAGGAGTGTCAGCAACACCCCATCCTCGTGCTCAGGACAAACAAAGAGAGAGTCATCAAACACATATTCTACTACAACTGTGGCCATAATAACTATTCAATACAAATGGTATAGCATTTTTTTTTTAAATCTTACAAATATGGAAATGTATTTATGTATTTATTTATTTTATGAAATATCTGCAGTGAGTTAGTAGGTGGCTTTTCTCTAAGCTCAACATTGTTTCACTAAATATATATATATACAGGTACTACTTGAAAATTAGAATATCAAGTAGAAGTTTTTTTATTTTGGCAATTTAACATAAAAAATGAAACCAACAAATTTTATTGAGCCATTACACGTAAATTGACATATCTCAAGCAGCTCCTTGTTGTAACTTTGCTGATTAAGATTTTCAGCTTATTAAAACCAGAAACCCACAAACTCAAATTATTATAGAATTTGAGGGGGTTTTTTTAAGCTGCAAGAACTAATCATCAAAATCCAAAGAAATAAAAACTTGAAATATATTGATTTACATATTATTTGTTTATATAATATGTCAAATTTACCTTATTGTATATATATATATATATATATGTACATACATATGTATATATATACATACATGTATGTTAAAATGAAACTCTTGAAACTCTTAACCGTCACTGACACTGATCTTCCACATTTGTACTGCTGATCATTGGATCTTACCTGTCCTTGGTCATAAGTGCCACCGACATTGTACATATGACCTTGTAACATGACCTCTTCCTGACACTGGGGTCCATGGTACGCGCCGGGAGCAGTTATTGTGTAGGGACCTGTTTGTCGAAAGGGGGTTTCCCAGTATCCTCCTGCTTGTGGTTGAATTTGGATATTTTGCTCTGGCCATGAAGGAAAAGGTGGATGAAAATGATGAAGAGTAGGATGAGGGGGAGGCACAGGTTGAGAAGTTGTGTTGGCTGTGTATGCCTGTGGGAGACGCTCCCAGTATCCTCCAGCTTCTGGCTGAACTTGAATGTTATCCTCTGACCATGCGGGAAATGGTGGATAATGGTGAGGCGGCGGCAGCACAGGATGATTTGTGTTTGTTGTGTAGACCTGTGTAAGTCCCTCCCAGTATCTTCCATTTTCTGGCTTGGCTTGCAGATTTTGATCTTGCCAAGCAGCAATGGCTGAATGATTGAGAGGGGAAGCTGGTAATGTCTGTATGAAGGATGTGCTGCTCGTGTGGGCCTGGAATTGGCCGTCCCAATATCTTCCATTTTCTGGCTGGGCTTGCAGATTCTGTTCTGGCCAAGTAAGAGTGGGTAGGTGATTGTGAGGAGACGGAGATAAAGGTTGAGTTGCAGGTGTGTTGGTTTGGTGGACCTGGGGTATGTCTTCACAAACCCCATTTTCTGGCTTGACTTCCAGCTTTGGCTCTGGCCACACAGGAGCGGGTGGATGGTCATGAGCAGTAGAAGGTAAAGCTTGGGTGGTGTGTGGGTTAGTTGCATAGACCTGTGGTATAACTTCACAATGTCCCACATTTTCCAACTTGGTTTGTAGGTTTTGATCTTGCCAAGTAGAAACACCTGGATGATTATCGGGAGATGAAGTTTGGTCGGAAGGTATGTTGGTTGTGTAGACATGGGATGGATCGTCCCAATATCCTCCATTTTCTGGCTTGGCTTGCAGATGCTGCACAGAAGGTTGGTTGGGTAGTGCATTCGTTACATATACCTGTGGCAGACCTTCCCAATATCCTCCATTTTCTGGCTGAGCTTGCAGATGTTGCTCCGGCCACGTGGAATCAGGTGGTTGGTTATGATGGGAAGGAGATGGAGTTTCATTCGTCGGTTGGGAGGCCTGATGTAGCCCTTCTGAATGTTCATGTTCATTCTGAGCTTGGAAATTTTGCTTTGTTGTCGTTGGGAAAGGATTACAAGAAATGGTGGACTGTTTTTGTGGAGATGTATTAGTAGTCTGCTCCAAATTATCACAAACGGCCGTCATGTCTACCAGATGCACCTCCTCCCTAGCATTTTGAATGTCTCCCAGTGGGTCCATTCTGTGTCACACACATTGATAAAAATCAGTTTATCACATTCACGTGAAGGGAAGGGGGGGCTGGGCCCAGCAAAAATGTATGCTTAAACAATGTTTTACATTGGGTGGCTTAACCAATTTTTAACATGAGGCCCAAAATCATAGCCCACGTAAGCAATCCTCTAACTCAACGGTTACCAACCCTGCTTCTGGAGATCTACTGTCCTGCATGTTTTAGATATTTCTCCAATCTAACACACCTGATTATGATTATTCATTATCGTTATCAAGCAACCAAAGCTTATCGAGGGATTGATAAAAAGTGAAAATGGACGGAAAAGCATCAGTGACTGTTTTTTTTTTAATGTGATGACGTTAAGGAAACATTTCCACTGACTTACAATCACTTTTTCAGTTATGATGAACTTGTTAACAGTCATTTTTGTGTCAATAAAATCACAGATTTTGTGCAAACCACAAACAACTCTGTTCTTTGGACGGTTTTTTGCACCCCTCTCCCGAATTTGTGATGACTTTTGGTAGTCTAAAGTATGTTTTCTGAGTCTGACCGGTTATTACAGCCAAAAACACGGCATCATTAACAACTTTGTGTGACAATAATCTGGTTGTGGCGCTACATACACAGTCTAGTTGCAGTGTGAATATCTCCAAGATGGCAACTTCTGGTGTTGATGACGCTAAGTGAAAACACTCTGCTACGGAGCCCCTAAAGGGACACCGCCGGATTTTTCTTTTAATGAGTTGTAAGTGCTTGCATTCAAACTTTTACGGAAGCACGTACGACTTATAAAGCGCTCACTTAAAAGTTTTACGCGACCATGCAAAGTTGTTCTCTGTGAGCACATGAAACTTTTATGTGAGCACATAAACATGTTATAAAGTACATGGGATACATATACTGTCGGGTATACTTCGTGATTTAAGGGAGGTGGTCAACCTCTGCTGCCATGTCCACCACCTGATGGAACAAGTGTGGTTTAAGTACAAAATCTGTCCCGCTATGGGATCTGTCATTGACTGCCGACGACGTCACATACGGCAACTCAATTAGGACAATTAGGATTAGGAGAGAGAGACAGATAGATAGATAGATAATATTATATGTGCCTATAATTTTATCTATCTATAGATATAACAGGCACCTATTATATCTATCTATATATAATCATATTATCATATTACATCTTTCTATCTATCTGTCTTATCTATCTATAATCATATTGTCTATCTATCTATCATATCATCATATGATAATATTATTATATGTACATATAATATTATATCTATATATAATCATATAGATAATTATCTATAATTATGTAATTATCTATAATTATATATATGATATAATATATAGATATAATATCATATGTACTATCTATAATCATATTACATCTATCTGCCTGCCTACCTATTATATGTATATATAATCATATATTACATCTTTCTAACTATATTCATCGTGACATGACAATGACCACCTCCCTTAAATCACGAAATATGTCCAACAGTATATGCAGGGCCAGCCCAAGCCTCCCTGGGGCCCTAAGCAAAATTTGATTTTGGGGCCCTCTATTTAAGCCAATATTGATTGTTGATCATTCACACACCTACAATGAGTTCAATGCAGCTCTGGCAGTGTTGTTTACATCCTATTGACGGCCTGACATGTCTTTACACATGTATGTATTGCACGTTGAAATTATGCTGTTGCTGTATCTCCAAAGGTAAAATAATCAGAAACATAAGTAATACCAATGCAAACCTAATACAAATAATTTCAATGAATGCATCATGTCCAGGGTGCCACATATGGTTTTCAATCTCAAAGGGTAGCACATCCAGCTACAAGAGTGTCCTGGGGTTGATTTACACAACATTCCAAGTGATAAAGCACAAAGTGAGGTATATCATCTAATCAGCAGCTGCACTCTGTTGAAAGTGTGTTTTTGTACAATAATATATCTTTGATCATATAGAAATCATCATTTATACATGGAAAAAAATTGTATTGATCTTGGGGGCCCCCTAGTGGCCTTGGGGCCCTAAACCGTCGCTTACTTCGCATATGAGTATATGTATCCCACGAACGTCATGTTTACCGCTCGCTTCACGTTTCAGGTGTTTGCGTGCACACGTAAAACTTTTAACTGAGCGTGTATAAATTAAAAACACAAAAAAAAAAAAAAAAAAAAAAAAAAAAAATCGGGGGGAAAAAAAATAGTAATCTGTGTCCCTTTAGGGGCTCCGTAATACGCACCTGGGCCAGCTGCGTTTTTTCCTCTCTCCCCTTTTCTTTCTTTTTTTTTTCTCTTTTTTTCTTAACTGGAGAAGCGTGTGCAGATGTACAGCAGGTCGTTGTTCTTTGGGCTGCGCGCCCCGGCCAAGTAGGAGGCCGTCATACGTTCCTCGGGTGTTTTACTTAAAAGCACACAGTTTTGTTACACTAACACAACTAAGTGTAACATTCACAAGGAGCAATCATTGTTGATGCAGATTATTATTATTATTATTATTATTATTATTATTATTATTATTATTATTATTATTATTATCATTATTATTATTATCATTATTATTATTATTAACATCATTATTATTCTTGTTGGAGCAACCCTTTTTAACTTGTTTCTGGATGTCAGCTCCGACAGTTATTTTTGTTGTTTGTTTCATTTTTACATACTTGCCCAAAACCACAACAATATGGACTATTCTAGAACCAACCTTTTGTTGGCTTTTACTTCCACGAGGCTGCAGGCATTTCACCTGCTGCATTACTGCCTCTTGCTGGTTAGTCGCATCACTTGACCCCCCCTAACACTGCGTTCAACTGCTAAGCCAAATGAGTGTGGGAATTCGCTCACGCCGTTATATATATCAAATTCCACGGAACATTCCATTACTTTGAAGATCAAGGTAAGGATATGTGGACGTGCTGACGATGTTGACGGTTGCCATAGTTCCGGCTACAGTGTGATGTGTGATGACGTCAGCGGCACGGGGGAATGCTGGGTACGCTTAGGCTAGCGAAATCGGGTGTGCGAGGTGTTCTCCGGTAACGACGCTGCAATAAAAGAATAACGTGCTCTACGCTGAGACTGCTCATTCAATCACGCATACATACATGGTGTCAGAATGGCACAAGGACTGCGCCGGATCGACCCGCTCGTTTTTAATGAGAACATCGCTCACAATTGGGAGAAGTTCAAGCGAGAATGGCGCTTCTATAGCAACGCCGGGCTATCAACTGCCCGCAAAAAGGTGAAGGCTTACACTTTTCTCAATCTTGCCGAGAGAGAGAAAGAGAGTCTGGCTGCAGACCTGCACTGTCAGGACCCGCCTGCACTGTCAGGATCGGAAGTTAAATTAAAGCCTTTCAAATTAAACGCGTTTTGACCGGAAGTTAATTTAAAGCCTTTCAAATTAAAAGCTTTTTATAAATTTAAAATATTTTATACCAGAAGACGTGACAAAAGAGGGTACTTGGCGTACTGTGAGTGTCAAGAAACACATCAGCAAATAAAAATAAAAATAAAATAAAAATAAAATAAATAAATAAATAATTAGATCAGCTAAATAGATACCAGAAAAGGGCCCGGCTTTGTTTTTTGCTTTATTTTATTTCATTTTTTTAAATTAATATTTTATTATATTTTATTTGTTTTCTAGGAAAACATTCTGAAAAGATCTCGTAATTATGAGATAATCTCTAAATTACTAGAAAAGATCTCTTAATTACGAGATCCTGATCTCATATTTAAGAGATCTTTTCTTGTAATGACGAGATAAAATTAAAAGGAAACTTCTAACTCCGTAATCAGCGGCAATAATGACACCGTCACAGTTAAACTTTTTTTTCCCAGGAACTTTATTTAGAAAAAAGAATGGACTGACAACAAATAATGTTTCAAAAATATAAATCTGAAACCAAGTACAGTGGAAAGCAATTCTATCTAGTTTCCCTCTTGTGCTCAGTGATGACCGTAATACCTAGGATAAACAGAGCAAGCGGAAAGCGAGCGCCTGCTGGCTCAATTGCTTTTAACAAACTGTTGACTTGACAACTGTTCGAGAACGTCAGAACAATCCTAACTATTTGAGATGCCTGCGCAGTGTAGACCTTCTAATATTAATACCATCCCCAGTTTTCAGAAATGCAAGTATTTCCCAGTGTCTCTAACCCAGAAGGTAGCAATAGCAGATTAACTACTGAAGCGCCATCGTTGCCGATTGATTACTGATTTAGACGTTTCCATTATCATTGATGATGATGATGATGATGATGATGATGATGATGATAATAGTAGTAGTAGTAAAATCTCGTACAAGATCTCATAATTACGAGATCCTGATCTCATAATTACGAGAAAAGACAAGATCCTGGTGCCTAAGTTTTATTTAGTGAATGCAATGCGCTTCCGTAAGAACAAGATTTCGATTTCGATTGAATTTTCTGTTTTAATTACGACGATTATGATCTACTCCTGGTAGCTTTCAAACGTTCCCTGTGTTTTATGAGGTGGATTTTTATCGACACAAACACAACCATTGAAATGTTTGTCTTGCAACGATCTCCCACTTTTTAACATTTTTAAATCAATCATGTATATGTAATAATCTAAACTTCCGGTCCTAACAGTGCAGGTGGACCTCTCAGTGCAGGCGGGTCCCGACAGTGCAGTTCCTGCAGCCAGACCCCTCTCACCAGAAACAACATGAGTCAATTCAGTCTTATGTTTCCACACTAAAGATAATGGCTAAGAAATGTGAATTTGGTGCACTACATGATGAACTGATCAGGGACTGCCTGGTCTGTGGCATCCACAGTGACGCTGTCCGTGCACAGCTCTTAAAGCAGACATGCCCAAAGTCCAGGCCAAATCCGGCCCCAACAACTGATTTTAAGTGGCCCGCGGCTTTACTCGGAAAACACGACACAATCTCTTCAATCTCCACCGCTGTACTCCCTGACGCGATCTCAGCAGGACCCGAACGATCGCGATCTCCACCGCGGTGTTGGAGATCCGTTGACCGAACGGCAAGTGCTTTAAGACATAAAGAAAAAGAGGCTGACATTGAATTCAGCCATTGAGATCTGCATGTTACATGAACAGTCGGAGAAGGGAAACAGAGAATTGAAGAAGGACACAGAGGTGTGCACGGTGCAATTCAGCCCATGCACAAACTGCGCTACCCAACATGCACCTGAGCGTACCAAGTGTCCAGCCTTCAATCAACGCTGCAACACCTGTGGGAAACTCAACCACTTTTCAAGGTTCTGCAGATCAAGGAAACCATCTACCTCCATGAGACCAACACAGCCCATGCCCCCCACTGCACGTAAGGGAAGATACACACACACATTAGTGAGTTTGACATGCAGCCAACACAAGAGCCGACTGATGTGTTTCACTGCGAGAGCGTCGAAATGTTCTACTGTGAAAGCATCGACCAACCACGAGATGTGTGTGAGTCGGACGAAAGGTTTGCTGAGCTATTTACACACTACAAACACTTGCAAACTACTAACTGTGAAAATTGACACTGGGGCCAAATGCAATGTAATATCCAGAACGCTGCTACAGCACATTGATCCTACAGCTCACATCAATTACGGCAAGAAAGCAAATCTCGTCGCTTATGGGGGTCCCATTATTCAAACTCTTGGTGCGGCTGATGTGAGTTTTGCTTGTGGGTTTCCGCGATTCCAAGTTGTGGACAGAGACGTCAAGCCGCTGCTGGGTCTCAGAGACAGTGTCAGGCTGGGTTACGTAACTTTCGGTCCAGACGTGCATGCCCTCACCTAGCAGGAGGCACCAGAGCTGTTGGGATACAAAGACCTATTTGACAACAAAAATATGGAGTTGAATTGTTCAATATTACAATCGCCCATCCCTAGTCTTGACTAGAAAAACCATGTAAAAATGTTTCAGCCGAGGTAGATAGGGGGTCAGCCATGTGTTTTGTATGGACCTATACGAGATAAAGAGTGTGTGTGTGTGTGTGTGTGTGTGTGTGTGTGTGTGTGTGTGTGTGTGTGTGTGTGTGTGTGTGTGTGTGCTAAGCATCTTACTGATACTGGAGAGTAAGTAAAATAAATAGATAAATAAATACCCTCTTGTGCAAAACATTAATTAAAGAAAAAAGTGAAATTGCCATTTTCGCATGTACATGAATTTATCACAATGCAATTTCCAAATGGTTATGGTACTGGAAAAGCTTGAAAAGTACTTGAATTTGACCATGACAAAGGTGTACGAACCCTGCATATTTTGATGACTAAAAACCAGCACACTTGGCCCAGCAATGGGATACTCAAATGATACTCAAACATACATTAATTCCTACATGACAAACAATAATAACCAGGTTGTTTTCATCACTTGAGATAAAATAGGTCTCCCAGACATGAAAAACGGCCATGATGTCTCTAGTTTGCTATTAGACAGAATGGAAAAGATGGAACAATGCTCTGCTTTTCTGTAGTTCTTTTTTATGACATAATGCATTGTCATTGTAACCAGAACTTTACACTTTTATGATTATACTACTTATTGTAGCATATAATTATATAATTATTATAGAATTATACTATAATATTATAGTATAATAATATACTCTAATATTATAGTATAATGTTATATAATTATACTACTTATTGTAATACTTTATCATTAACGGAGGAATTGTCGAGTTTAGAGGCACACAGGTTTAGGTCTCAGGGCCGAGGTGTTTGCTAGAGCCACCTTTTTACTAAACGTATATAAAATAGGATTCAATATCGATAAAAGGACGCAATGTTATTCCTCTTGAATTCTATGATTTAAGGAATTCAATTATTTAGATTAATTAATTTTTGAAAGGTTTTGTGCATTTCTATAAATTGTAGAACGTAACATTCCACCGCAATACATCTTTTAAGTACCCAGACTTTTTCACTCTACCCTCTACACAGTGCACTGCTACTTGAAATCACTCCTCAGATCAATTTCAGAATGAAAGAAATGCCAAGCTGTTCTGAGAGAGGAACGCTCGTGTGCGATCAATTCCACGATGATTGGGATCTACAAAAGAAATGTGCGTGGATTCGAGCTTTCGCAGCGTTTTGAACATCCGGATTTTTTTGGACGAACGTAGTTTCCTGGATTTCAACGTACGTCAGGTTTTAGGATGAACGCCACGTTCGTTTTTGTACATGAGTCCCCAGCAGGTCTTTAGGGGCTTTGTAGATGAGGACTCTATTCTGGATTAGGCTATATAGCAAAAGTACAGGACAGGTGAAACGTCTATACATTCTGTTGCACATCAATTGTTCCCTTTTGTTTTCTAATTCTATTGATTGATAATGTGTTCCATTTTGAACAAATGACTACACCAAACTTGGCCAGCAGGGTAGTGTCTTCTCAAATGCAGCAGAGGCAAATGCACGCAGTATGCAATATTGTTTCATCACTAGATGTCGTAGTTTTGCACGCCATATGTGCCACCAACATATATGTATTATGTATATATAATAGATTATTACATTAGATTGTGTTTTGTTTTCACTAAATTTTGCCACATCAGCAGAAACAAAGATCTTCAAGACACATTGTTTTCAATGTAGCCTGAATCCTGTATAACAGCTGTCCCGTTTGTGGTATGGAGCAATGTTGTTGGTGTCATGTCTGAATTTTTTGTTTTGATTTTCTTAAAAGTTGCAATTCTCTTAATTTTTGCAAATGGGCAGACCATGTATTCCACACTTGTGATAGAGAAGCAGTTAATATAGAAAAAAAAAATCCATGTCCTGCCCTTTCCATCATATAGAATTAAAAGTATATACATGTGTCATGGGTAAGTGTGTTATTTTTTTGTTGTTTCTCTTCTTAATAGAAAAGTAGACACTGCATGGCATGAACAAATGATCTTCCCTTCACTTCACTTCACTTCACTTCACTTCTTCTGCCGCATTATCCGGGGTCGGGTCGCGGGGGCAGCAGCCTCAGCAGAGATGCCCAGACCTCCCTGGCCCCAGTCACCTCCTCCAGCTCATCCGGTGGGACCCCAAGGCGTTCCCAGGCCAGCCGGGAGACATAGTCCCTCCAGCGTGTCCTGGGTCTTCCCCAAGGCCTCCTCCCAGTGGGACATGCCCGGAACACCTGCCCAGGGAGGCGTCCAGGAGGCATCCGGAACAGATGCCCGAGCCACCTCAGCTGGCCCCTCTCGATGCGGAGGAGCAGCGGCTCTACTCCGAGCTCCTCCCGGGTGACTGAGCTTCTCACCCTATCCCTCAGTGTACACCCAGCCACCCTGCGGAGGAAACTCATTTCGGCCGCTTGTATTCGCGACCGGTTAATGAACAAATGATGAATCGATCAAATAAATGTCCTTCTCCTGGAAACTGCCTGAACAAGATTCCTTAGCTATTACATCTGAGTTATGATCAACCCATTGCCCTTCACATACACACACTTCCATACAATAATCCCCCATATTCTCAACAATCAAGTCACCCTCTAACCTTTCTAACCAATGAATTAAAAAGATAATATAGTAATATAAAGATTTGATCATGTTGTGAATGTAGCATAGGGACTCAGAAATTGTTACATTGTTACAAAAGTTACATTGATGCCTCTCATACACACATTAACACACACACAAACATATATACAGAATATAAATATCTAACAGTTTCTCAAAATTTGAAAAAAGCGAGTGACGTGTCGTTATGACCTAGTGCACTTTAGGTGTTGAGGGCCAAACGATTCCGTTTGGTTGCCGCTGCGCAACATCAAGTGTGACACACTTATTGGCAAGTGATGTCAAGTCTTTGTGGGTTTGTTTGTCTGTCTGTGTGCTTGTTTGTTTTTGCCATTTGATGTGTCTTTGAACACAATCTCTCTGAAGACCACTGCTCTCGGAAAGGCATCTTCCATCACCCTTGTTAGCAATGAGAATCCTGCAGACCGTTTGCCAAAAAGCCATCAGGCCAAAAGTCGAGGTTGTCGATGTCTGTGGACAGGTCAAACGTTTCGCAGCTTAGAAACGGCAAGAGAGTTTTTGTGTCTTGCTCCAGGGTGTCCTGCACAAGACACTGTTCGATCGCAGCGTCTTGCAGATGGCGCTGATACACTGCCCTCGTTTCGGTTAGCGCCACTTGCTGGTCTTCCAGTTCTGCCAGCGCTGCCTGGATCGCCGTATTGTGAGCGAGCTGCAGCTGTGTTGCACCAATCTGAATGGACGGGTGCGGTGCATGTTGCTCATCCCCGACACCTACTGCGATCACAGCGTTCTGTGCGTGCGTTGAACGCACCAAGCCTGTCGGGGTCACGTCGTCCTGAGCGTAATGTTGATCCAACAAAGTCGTACACACCAAAGAATCTAACAGGTCACTTCCCTCCGCTGCCATTGCCTGTGGTATGTTTTCTGCTGCCGGGGTCAATGCTGTAAGTGCTGGGAGAAAAAAGAGGAATTGCTCAAGATCAGCAATCAGTCTCAACAGATTTTACAGTGAAATGGCAAAGCCAACGAAGTCAGCTTCCACCGGGCAATTTTAAAACCTGATCAAAAAAAATTCTTCAACTTTCAATGTCATTTCTGACATCCATTCATCAACAATTTTGAGTTAATTTCTGCTCAAATCTGATCCCATCGTTTTATCTATGATGACCTTGAACTCTCCCTTAAATGCTTAAATGATCTGATTTCACTCATTCTTTGTATTTAATATAAATATTCAGCAACACAAAGATTTTATTACTTTGCTCTGTTAAAAAATACACCAGCATTATTTTATAAGTGATCATGTGATTTTTTTTTTTTTTTTTACCTGCCGCATTTGAAATTTTAACACTCAGTGTAAATGTTAAGATTGAGTGGAGCAGGTGAAATGTTAATTTTCAGTTAATTTATCACTTTTCATTCAGTTGCTGTATTACATATGGAGTTTTGTTGTGGACACACAAAGGGACTCCATCCACAACGACTTCCACAACTGCTGATCTGATGTTGTGACTATTTCATGTACACAAAAAGAACACTCCCAAATGTTGACATACTGTCATTCTTTTCACAGTCTCTGCTCCTTTTCCTCTTCCTCCTTTTACCCTATGCACAAAACATGATGCACAAAATTAAAAAAAACAAACAACAACCTCCACACACAACCAGCTGCATTGTTTGTGCATACGTCGTGGTCTTACATAGTTTTTACTGTTGTTCCATCCAGGGTACAGCTGTTTGTGAAGGAACGCCTTTATCCTGGCCTGTTGGAAGTATTTGGCTTTCTCCTGCACTGTAAGCGACTTCCACTGTGGGCAGGGTGACGGCACACATGTCGTGAGTTATGCACACACAACCACAAAACAACACCATGCAGCTTTGTGAAATGCTGCGCGGTCCAGTTTGCATTGGCAGGAGCAGAAGCACGGATCCATTTCACAAGTGTGTGAGGAAAAGCGTCAGAGGTTTTTCCAAACGTACTTTCCTTCCCAAGGCTTTGTTCACTTTCGAAGTCCCCTGACGTTTCAGCTCCGGCGCAACATGCGGCCTTTGCTCTTCAAGGAAGAGCATGAAGGCGTTGGGTGGCTTCTTGATGTACGTCAGGTCATCTTTGAGCTGCTGCCCGTGATTTTCTTCTCTACAGCATAGAAGCAGATTCAGAGGTCAGGCCTCCACGGGTTAATTGAACGAAACTCACACAAGCCATTTTTAAAACTACAACTCATAACAAAGCCGCAGACTTTCCAAAAACACTTATAAAGAGATGCGCCGTACTGTGCACGTCCTAGAAAGCAATAACTGACGTGTTTAAGTGGAAGACGAAAGTATTACCTATACATAGATAATAGTGACACATTGACAGATCCTGAGCCGGACTAACAGACAGGGACATGTTTTTAGCAAGCTCACATTGATGTGTCAGTGTTGCAAAGAGTAATGGCAGGGAGCTGAGAAAGCAAATCATCTGGAAGCTCATGGAAAGTTGCTCCATTGTCCCTTCAAAATTAGAGATTGATATACATGAACTGTCATAAAATGGCTGATGATGTTTTTTTGGTTTGTTTGTTTGCTTGTTTGTTTGGTAACAGGTCTATTTGCTGTATTGTTTTGTGCTGCGTTATGCACTTACATTACCCCGACATAGGGCAGACTCCGTTCAGTGCCGTCAATGAGTGTGAGCAAAAGCCTGTCATCACACTACAGATGGAAACCAACAGAAAACAGGTGATTGCATATTCATAAGACTGGACATTAATTTTGTTATAACATCAGAGTGCAGGTTATTACTTTACGCTTCAGAGAAAAAAACATTTAAAAAAAAAACAATAATAGTATAACAAAAATTCAGTTCAAGTTCAAATGTTTCATGGCAACACATATCAGACGTATGAGATTTGCTCTTTTTGCAAGGATAAAGTCAGATAGACAGCAGCATCATGTTTAACTGACCAGCTCCAACAGCTTCCTGCACTCACCACAAATACACAAATTTGAATGCTAATGTCAATTTGATACACTATCGGCATGATAGAATATGCATTCATTATCATTTATAAACTGTAGCTTTCAAGTTAAAAAAATAAATAAATAAAAAAGCAGCCGATGTCTGTCAGGATCTTGTTTTTTTGTTGTTGGGACAAACAGCAGCATCTTTATTCTAGAGCAATGTGGCTAACCCTTCAGTCGTGTGTGTGTGTATGCGTGTGTGTCTGTCTATGTGTGTACCACAGATCTTACCATGTATTCAGGTGGAGCAGGCTTCAGCCAGGCTGCATCTGTGGGCCAAGTGCAGCTCCAGTGCTGTAGTGAGAAACAAAGACAGGAAGAGAAAACACCAGCGCAGCAGGTGGAAGTTTTAGTTTGCCTCCAAAAATATATTATTGTGGTAACTGACTCATCCGTCTGTCATTGTTTTCTTTGGTGGTGAGCTCTAAAATCTTTTTAATAGCTTTTGAAGATCCAATTCTTATCACTTACAAAGATGTCAGAAGCCCAAGTTATTTTTACCTGTCCGTCATAGGCATAACCCGCACTGAGGACTTGACTTTGTAACATGGCGCCATCCTGACACTGGAGTCCATGGTACGTGCTGGGGATGGTCAATGTATATGGAACTGGTGGCCTCAAAGCACCGTCCCAGTATCCATCACTTTGTTGAACTTGGACATTCTGCTCTGACCATGAAGAAAAGGCTGGGTGTTGGTGAGGAGGATTCAAAGGAGCAGGAAATGGTGGAGCAGGATGAGTTGAGTTGCTTTTGTAGGCCTGGGGAAGACCTTCTGAATAGCCCTCAGTCTGTGCCTGAGTGTTCATGTTTTGCTCTGGCCACATAGGAAATGCTGAAAGATCATGAGCTGGTGCAGGTTGAGAGTTACTTGCGTTACATGGGTAGACCTGAGGGAGACTTTTCCAGTATTCGACATCTTCAGCCTGAACTTGAATATTTCGCGGAGACAAGGTAGGTTCTGGTGGATCATGATGATGGTGAGGGAGAGCCGGCGCTGGTTGAGCAAGAGTTAGGGTAGTTGTGTAGGCCTGGTGGAGACCCTCAGAGTACCCTACAACCTCTGGCGGATTCTGAAGGTTTTGATTTGTCATAGCGGGAAAAGCCACATGGAGAAGAGGAAGCAGTGGTGCAGGTTGAGCAGGATTTGTGTCGGTTGGGTATCCCTGGAGGAAACCCTCTGAATAGTCGCCACTTTGCGGCTGAACTTCTGCATTGGTTGACCCGACCGAAGCATCATGTGCAGAGGCTGTCTGTCCTGGATCCACCACCTCTTCAGCAATTACTGTTTCCCCTACATGTTCCATTCTATCAAGCATATCAGTCGTAACCATATCATGTCATATACAATAAAACCTATAAAAATTTAATGGCCCAATTTGTAACACGGCATAATTATTTATCTGCATGGACTTTTGTTTTATAACCAATAATAAGCACTTATATTTACTTAAAGTGCAGATTTACATGTAAGGTTATTGTGCCACCATTCATCTACGACCAAACTGTGGATCTGCTCTGGATTTCACAATTTTGCCCTGACATCACAGTTGGCAGAAGAAAAAGAAGATGGGAGTTTTGGAGGGACAATAAACAGGGATTAACCTAAACTGTGCTCCCTCACCATTTGAGGCTACCAAACCATGTCCACTGGGTTGTTAAGGGAACCTTGCATTCAGTTCAGTGTAGAATGCAAACATACTTTGAAACTGCATACATCACCTGAGAAGTGACGTAAAATTCAAGTTGTTATAATTACAAAGCTTAATATTAACTTTAAAAAATGTGTTTAATGCTTCCCTATTCCAGCATGTGCTACCTGCTTCTTATTCCCCATCTACGAGTATTAAGAGCAGTCTGCATTCAAAGTATTGCATCAGTACAACATTGCTTTCATTACAGCCTTCTGTTACTATTGCCCCAAGTTTCCATCCTCTGCTTTACCAGATGGAGCAGGCAAATCTTTGCGGGCCTCCTTTTATCAGGTGAAATTTCTGTCTAACATTCCGTTGCTTTGAAGATCAATGTCAAACCTGACGACACCGAAAAGCATCCCACTTTCACTTCTTTTTACAGAAAATACCGTGACAGGGGAGGGAGGAATTTGGCGGGACCAACATTCTGGTTGTGAGAAGTTAAAAAATTAAGAGACTAGCAAAAGGTGGATAAATGGGTTTGGAAGAGTAATTAAGAATGACGGTAAATGATAAGCCGCAGACAAAGGATTTAACTTTCCATTGTACTTCTAAGAGATTTTACAGCTACTGATATCGCTGAGACTACATTGTGAGCCTGCACCCACCTTTTGTTGATGTGTCGTATGGTGGAGAACAAATCAAATACGGTTGTTTTTTGTGGAAGCTATAGAGAACAAGGGTCTTGACGAATTCCCCCCAGTACGAAAATGGGTGGTCGTGACCCTTGACATTTTGTACAAGAGAAAACAGTGGATGCTCATATATCAGTGTTCTCATAATTAGTGAAGCAAAATTAGCTTGCAAGTGTCTTAATTTAACAGCAGTACACAGGTAATGTATCAAATAAAACAGAAAATCTCAAAATGCACTAATTTTACATTATTATTTAAAAACCAGAAAGAAAAAAGGAGGAGAGGAAGAAGCAATGAATCGGTTACCCGCATGTGTACATTCACTACATCACTATTTCTGGTTAAAGTCCAGAAATTTTAAAACAGCAATATTATTTTTAGTACACAGGCAAGCGTGTAAAACAACTGGCAACCGCTAGATGAAAAGACTCTTCCTTTATAATTTTACAAGCAAAGACTGCTTGCTATGTGTGCGTTTGTCTTTCAAGATCCTCAGCGGCTTACACACATCTTAACACAAATACATTATTTGTTTTGAGGTAATATTATACCAACTATGCCTAGTTTTACAGGTAAACTTAGGCTAGGTTACAGATAAAGAAAGAAAAAAGAAAAGAGCTGCTTCTGGCAACCACAGAACAAAAAGATGGATGGATGAAAATAGAAAGGGCAGTAGATCCAGTAGCAAAGACATTCATGAAAAGTCACCCACATCCCCACAAAAAAGCACATATGAGCTCCTCACAGGCATAACAGTTTTGTAATTTCCTGAGACTATATTTGCCATGGCAAGTCATTGTATCAAATATTACCTTTTAGACTAAAATCCACTCTCAAAACATGGTTATTGCTGTCGCCTCACAGCTGCCGGCTCACAGCAAGAAGGTTGTGGGTTCAATTCTGGGGCCCGGGCCTGGGACCTTTCTGTGTGGAGTTTGCATGTTCTTCCTGTGTCTGCGTGGGTTCTCTACGGGTTCTCCGGCTTCCTCCCACAGTCCAAAAACATGCATGTGAGGTCAATTGAACGTTCTAAATTGTGTGTGAGTGTGAATGGTTGTCTGTGTCTATGTGGCCCTGCGATGAACTGGCAACTTGTCCAAGGTGTCACCCTGCCTTCGCCCTAAGACACCTGGGATAGGCTCCAGCAGACCTCCGTGACCCTGAATAGGAATAAGTGGGTATAGAAGATGAATTAATTAATTAATTAATCAATTAATTAATTAATGTTCTTATCTGTAAACGCCTATTGAAGACCCATAACTACTTTTTAAAATCTAAATCCTCAGAGCAGAATGGAGAAGATAATTCTAATAGAGGGTCAATTCTCCAAAGAAAAGTGATTTAGATTTAGTCTGTAAATCTAAATTTCTAAATTTGTGAAAACATTTTATGTCACGAAAAATAAATTCAGTATTTATTTAAAAGTTTTGGAACACCAACAGGGGGCGACAATACGCAGGATGTATTGGCGGCTGTAAATAATATTTCTAATGTAGGATAGGCTCTCGAACCAGCAGAGTCGCTTTATTGATTATAGTTGCATGTGTGGCGTCTTTGCACTTTTAATTGGAGTACCTGTCTCAATTAAAAGAGACGTTTTCTTTTGTATAGATGGACAACAGTCGCTTATCTTTGTAATACCAACTTCGTGAGTGCTGCTAGGCGTAGCAAAGCTAACTAGCTTGACGTTTCATTAACTTCATCATTATTGGCACCTGAGGATGGACTTCATTGCTCCTTTGGCAGGTTAGTTCGCATTGAAAATAAGAATGGTTGAGACACACAGCGGACATTCGTGGGTGTAGTTTTAGCAGAGCTCGTATTGAAATTAAATTCGTTTTGGTTTTTTTCGTTTGCGTTAGCCTGAAACGCTAACCTGGTAGGTCCTCTTCGATCTATGATAACTTCTATGCGTGTCCCCCCCTAAAGTCTTTTAAATGCGTATTGTGCGACAATGAGTCATTTAAAAGCACAGACTAATTGCGATCGAAGAGCACCCTACTTGTTAATAGTAGCGGTGTTGCTGTTGAACACACAGCAAAGAGGATCTGAGTGATGTTGCGTTCAAAAACAGACGTGCAGTTGCTGCAGAGTTTACAAAACGTTTGTGAGCCCCCCAACTGTTTTTCAGGTGAACCGTTGCCTCTGCCGTCTTTACGCCTCCTCGTCCCACCTGTCCAGCTTATGATGGCCTCTATGTGGCGAGTTCTGAAGAGACGAGATGTATCCAACTATTGGAAAGTGGCTGAATATGTATCTCTGGTCATTGACATGGTCCCAGAACTGCTCCTGTACAAGCATAGGAAACATCTGAACCTGGGATTAAGAGCAAGGGTATGATTTCATTCACTAATAATCACTGACAGGCAACGTATCACTCCTGCTATATTCATCAACAAATTTGTTTTCATTTGTAATTCACTTTTTCAACATCAGTACATTCTAGAGCTGTGCCGAGGTGAACAGCCGATGGAGCCTGACTTGATCATGCCTTACCTGGAAAAGATAAAACAACAACTCCTAACATCGGCAGCTGTAAGTTCTTAGTGGATTTCAAAGAACCGTTACAAAGAATAATTCAAAATGTCACCGTGTGAAATGTCATCTTCCTGCTGCATTCTTCTGTAGACCCAAGAAGGGGCCAATGAGGAAATAGTAGTTAAATTTCTGGAGCTGATCAACACCCTGCTTAAAGATCCAGAAGCACATCAAGACTTTTTCAAGGTGACTCAATACAATGCACACTTCTTTAATTAGTTACAAGCAAATGAATATTGGCTGGATTTGTGTAAATTCCACAGTCCAGTGATCACCATGCTTTGTATGTCACGCATTCATTTCGTTTTTTTACACCCATGTTTCTTTTTCAAGGTTTTCCACGCTGAGTACGGTGCTCAGTATGACAATGATTTGCAGACACTGTTTTCGGAGTTCCTTTACCGACTAGGCCATCTACTGCCAGTTCCTGACCTTGACCAAGTGAGTCATGTGCTATTGTTTGCACTTTTTTTGTAGTATTTGCTTATAATTTGAGAGAGCATCTTCCAGGTTTATATTGGATCGCTGAAACAGGAGGTACATTTCTTTGCTCTAAATTAGTTTTGATGTGATCAAGGTCATGATATTTGACATCACCTGTGTGCAATTGTACACTGATGTATCGCCATTCCTACTTGGATCAGTATTTAAATTACGTCTGCACCTGGATCTGGTTAAACAGTTTGAGCTTAAAACTACACCCAGATCTTTCATTTTTCATCCAGGATTTCAGTCAAGTGGACTCCCCCAGAAATTCAATTGGTTGTCCATTATTCATTGTTTGCAACCTTCCCTTAATAAATACTTGGTTTTTACTTCCCACTAGGTAAACGCAACGCTTTATCATAGCTGCACCCTACGATACAGTAAGCAGAATAGGCATATATTACTGCTAGAAAACGTGTGAAATGAGTATGTCTTAGTATGTGACCTTTTCACAACTTGGAGAAAAAGCTAGAAAAAGATCTTGTCACCCAATTTGTGAATTTCTGTCATATGGTTTTTCTTCTATGTTTCGACAGATAGTTTCCTGGCTTGAAACTGAATGTCCTGTGCTGGAAGACTGTGTGCACACAGTCGCTGCGCCTGGAGACCTCATGCATTTGCTCCAGCACCACAAGCGCCTTGGTCATTTGGAACAGCATGGTCAGTCGCATACCAAAGCAACTTTTCCCCTCCATGGAGAGAAAATAGTGACTAAGGGTGTTTTTTTCCCTCCCTTTGGCCAGTCCCGCCATCTAGCATGGGCGACAAGATCTTCTCCACGCTCTCTGCAGCATCTTCAGCCAGAGAGACCAAACATGTGAATCGACCCAACCAGCCTCATTCGCCGCAAACCGTTGATCAACCTGCGTCGTTCGTGGAAGACATAGCTTTTGAGGTTTTCGCGGTAACGGATTGCGCGGAGGTGGAACTAGGCACCAGCGTGGACAGCGTGGTGGCGATGGGAGAAAGCTCAACCGAAGAAGGAAGAGACGCTAGCACAGCGGAGCCCGAAGATTGTCTGTTAGTGCTCCCTAATGAGCTTATCAGCCAGGGAGAAGTGATCATCGAAGCAAGCGAGGAAGAAACGCAGGAGAAAGCTGCGGGAGGCTCCACAATGATGGCCACCCCTAGAGACAACCGGGCAGACTTGCCCTCTCGCCCACAGAAAAACCCCCTGGGACCACATGACTGTCCCGACTGCCAAAAGAAATTCAAGTTTGCCTCCTCGCTGATCGCCCACAGGGTCATCCACACCGGCGAGCGCCCCCACCGCTGCGGTGACTGCGGCCGCTGCTTCTCCTTCAGGCAGTCCCTGGACCGGCACCGGCAGACGCACAGATCGGCCCGGGGGTACGACTGCGCCGTCTGCGGCGAGACCTTCCACTCCTTGTCTGCCCGCACGGAGCACGAGGAAGCGCACGCCGAAGGCGGCATGTACGCGTGCCACCACTGCCCCGGGACGTTCTCCTCGGAGACGGCTCTGGCAAAGCACCTGAAGAGCCACGCCGCAGACCCCAGTGCGAAGCAGCCCCCAGAGGTTGACCACGAGGTCGTGGGAGAAGTTGGACTCGTCAGTACGCCCCGCTGCCAGGTGCTGCCGGATGAAGTCCAGGCGGATTCAGACAGCCCAGAGGCTGAGGGCAGGGCGGGTTTGACCCCTGAAGTCGACGACAGTTCGCCGTCCGCGGTGAAGGTCCGCACGAGTGGCCGCAAGCGCAGGCCAACCATGAAGATCCAGGTAATAAATCTGCAGAAGCGCTTGGCGGCCAAACGACAACAGGTGAACAAGGGGAGCAGTCCAAAGCTGAGGCCTCTACCTTTAAATTGGTAAGAAAAGAAAAAAAACTACCCATCACATAATGTGAACTATAATCATCTGTTACTTGCCCTGATCCTATGAACAAAGTTGACCTTGTGTTCAGTCGCACAGAGACATCATTTGGAATGAAGACTTTTGTTGTTAAATTCTTTCTTTTTTTGCATGTCGTATTCCTTATCTGAATTTCAGACAAGAGCACGTTTTGAACAGATTATGATCAGTAACTATCTTTTATACCCAAGTGATTCATTTCATCCCAACTTCTCTGCTTGTTTAATTTGTTTTAGTAAGTTTTGATTGTTCTTTGTGCCGACCATAGTGGAGCATCAGGCAAAAAACAAAAACAAAACCTGCCTCACATTAGCTCTTACCTTTCTGTTGACAGTGCAGAGCACTCTTATGGATCATCCACAGTCCCCTCAAACGACAGTGACGCAAGTGAGTAAAGAGCATACATATTCAGAGAGATACTGGCACCTTTGTATGCAAAAATGAAATAAGTCACAGAGCCTAATTTGCGCAGCAGGTCACATCAATTTAAAAGGCAGCACTTGACTGTTATGAACTGTGCTTTTAACATTAAACTGCATAATTTATTTCACTTTATACATCCACTGCTGACAATGAAACATTGCAAGTCTTGTGTGCCAATATAGTTTAAATGAAGTGAGTCCAACTGTGGGAAAAGGAACCCCAAGAAGGGCAGTCAATCTTTCACACAGTTCCATTTAAAGACTTGCAAAGACATGCATACAGTAATAATGTTGCTAGTCTCTCAACCATATATACTGTCACTATGCCACTGTGATTGTGATTTGTAGTCAGACTCTCCTAAGAAGGCAGCCATAAAAAATAAAAAAAATTCTGCAGGACAAACTTAAATTCACACTCCGACTTATACTTTGTCTCGATAAGGTTCCGGGTCGTCAGCTGCCTTCGCTTGCCCAAAGTGTTCCTTTCGCCGCACGGACGAGGCAGAGGTCCAACAGCACATCGACAGTGTCCACTCTCTGGAGGACGAGTCGTCGGCTCAGACACCTGCAGACGAAGAGGCAACGTTCGGTTGTCCCGACTGCGAGAAGAGCTTCAAGTTCCAGTCGTTGCTCAAAGCTCATCAGCGGAGTCACACGGGTGAGCAGCCTTTCCTCTGCCCCCAGTGCGGACGCAGGTTCTCCTTCAAGCAGTCGCTGGAGCGACACAAGCAGACTCACAAGTCCGGCCGCAAGCACCGGTGCCTGATCTGCGGCGAGTCCTTCGAGTCCCTGGAGGCGGAGAGGGAGCACCGGAGCGCCCATATGGAGAACGGCGAGTACCTGTGCTCCGAGTGCGGCCGGGCGTTTGCCTGGAAATCGGCGCTGGTGAGACACCTGAGGACCCACGGCAAGGACGCGGGCGAGGCGGCGCAATCCCACAAGTGCCCCCGCTGCGAGCTGGCCTTCAGCTGCGCCAGCTACCTCAACAAGCACCTGCAGACCCACCGGGAGGAGCGGGCGCACGCGTGCAGCTGCGGCAAGAGCTTCGCCTACCGCGCGGCGCTCACCGCGCACCAGCGCGTCCACCAGAAGGAGAGGCCGCACGTGTGTGCGCAGTGCGGCAAGGGCTTCCTGTACAGGGGCGGCCTGCTGAACCACATGAAGATCCACTCGGAGGACATGCCCTTCATGTGCTCCTACTGCGGCAAGAGCTTCAAGCGGGAGCGCAACATGAAGAAGCACGAGCGCTGCCACACCCGCGAGAACGTCTTCGGCTGCTCGCAGTGCGACAAGAGCTTCGTCTACAAGGCCACGCTGGTCAGGCACGAGCTGACCCACTCGGGCGAGAGGCCGTACCTGTGCTCCGACTGCGGCAAGGGCTTCTTCTCGCACGCCGAGCTGCTGAAGCACGAGCGCTTCCACACGGGCCACAAGCCCTTCCAGTGCCCGCACTGCGGGAAGAGCTTCACGCAGTCGTGCTACCTGACCATCCACCTGCGCTACCACACGGGGGCGCGGCCGTACTCCTGCGGCGAGTGCGACAAGAGCTTCCTCAGCGCCAACCGCCTCAAGAGGCACCAGCGAACGCACTCGGCCGAGAGGCCGTACGTGTGCGCGCAGTGCGGGAAGGGCTTCAGGCAGTCGTACAACCTGAAAATGCACCAGCGGACACATTACGACGGTCACGTAGGCTGACGGCACACACGGGGAAGAGGATGGTCTTCAGAGAAAGTCTGGAGACAAGCTCGGCCTGACCATGAATGTGTTTGCAGATCTGTTCTCACTGCTTTCATCGTTGGACTGTCGTGGACTATTTGTCACGTTGACTAGATGATCACATCATCTCAGCGCATCACATCTTTATTTCTGGCATCTTTTATGACAGGCAAGTTGGAAAGTAGGCTCATTTGAACACTAGAAGACAGTATTTTTTATTAGAAGTAGTTTCATTTCTTAGGATTAACAAAAAAATGCAGCACTATTCTGGGGTTGTGGACAGAGTTGGTCATTAAACAGACATTTGATCTTTCATGTCGTTGCGTCGGTTCATTTACATACAAACATTTAGTAACAAAGAGAAATGGCGAATGGGGAACTGCATACCCGAGACTGCTGCTGAAAGCATGTTTAATGGGAAGACTCATTCACTCGAAAACTAAACTTCTCATGGAGCTATGCAGAGTGTGGTTTGGGGCTAGGGGGTATTTTTGTTTTACCCTTGAGAATACGTCCCACCAGTGACGCACTGCTTCACCCTATATGAACACGGACATCTCGCCGGCGTGTGTGGCCAGTGTGCTCCACCAGCGGCTCTAAAGGTCTGACCGACCTACACGGCGATGTGCAGGGTGATGGGGCAATGGTCGCTCCCCAGCGCCTTGTTGCGGATCTTGCTGTCGCACAGGCCCGGCACCAAGCTCGCGGACAGCACAAAGTAATCGAGCCTCCAGCCGACGTTCTTCTGGCGACATCCCATCATGTAGGTCCAGAAGGAGTAGGCGTACTGCTGCTCGGGGTAGAGCTCACGGAAGCTGTCGGTGAATCCCGCCTCGAGCAGCTTGCCGAAGCCCTCCCGCTCCTCGGGAGTGAAGCCGGCATTTTTCTTGTTCCCCTTGGGGTTCTTCAGGTCGATGTCCTGGTGCGCGACGTTGAGGTCGCCACACAGCACCACGGGCTTCTCGATGTCGAGCTCGCTCAGGTACATGCGGAAGTCCTCGTCCCAGGTTTTGCGGTAGTCCAGGCGCACGAGGCCTCTGCCAGAGTTTGGTACGTACACCGTCACTAGGTAGAAGCTGGGGAACTCTGCGGTGATGACGCGGCCCTCCTTGTCATGCTCTTCTTTGCCTGGATCATGAAGAGGAAGAGGATTAGGTCCAAATTAGGGATGCAAATTAGCCATTAATTCATAAATCGTTAGTTGATTGACCTTATCGATCGACAAACGGTTAATTGACAAGTAGCAGTTTTTCCTGAGAATCTAAATTTCACTATGAAAAATGTGCAAGGAACACATTATTTAAACCTGAACTAATCATGAGGGTCCAACGTGACCCATTTTTACATTAGAGAACAGTGAAAACACCCTAAACATTTATCCTGACTTTAAGGTCTTCTAAGGGGTCACATTTGAAACACTTTTCTTTATCTTTTCTTTTTTTAAAAGCTGTTTAAAAGTAACTTGTTCTAGGTATACAGGTATATACACCACGCAATTTAACAAAACTAATTTTCAATTAATTGCAACTAATTTAATTTAATTTAATTTAATCGATTAAATTCTTAATCAACAATTCATCGAGAAGCGATTGATTCTTAACATCCGTAGTCCAAAGATTTGTAACAACTTAATGAAAAATGTTTTTGTTTCTCCCTTGTGCTTTATGTGTTGCAGCTAGAAGATGCATTCTGCATTCTTTACTGGATGGATATGCGAAAACTCAAAAGTATTTAGGAAATATTTCACGATTTATGTACATCCAACATTAAAATCCTGCACTCGCGACAAGAGTCACCACAACAAGTTTTTATTTGTTGTTTGTTTTTAAACAGAACAGTACTCACCAATGCCATAAGTGACTTTGAGGGGTTCAGTCTTGCACAGCATGGCGACGCCGCTGTAACCCTCCTTATCGTCTGACCCTGCCCAGTACTTGTGAGGATACTCGGGCATCGAAGTAATGTCAGCAGGGAGGGACTTCTCAGCACACTTGGTCTCTTGCAGGCACAAAACATCCGGGTTCTCCTCCCGCACCCACTACGGAGGTAAGCAGACATTCAAACCATTCGAAATGCAGACTCAAACCACAATCATTGAGAGTTTCAGGTTGTAAACTTACATCCAGACCATTCTTTTTGACCCAGGCCCTCAGTCCATCCACATTCCATGATGTAATCTTCATATTGGCACTGCGTCCATCCTTGCTCGTCATTTTGTCTGGAGGGTCATCGTACAGTATTGGGGCTTCGGGTTCCTTGGTCTTTTTTGTTTTTTTTGGAGTGGCTGTAAGGGAAGAAAAACTCTTTAACTCATCCGGTAGCGGTAAAACAAAGGGAAAATAATCTCACTCTCTGGAACTGAATTTAAAACATCGGGAGGGCATTTAATGTCATTTCAACTACCTGAGGCAGTGTTATTTTCCCCATCTGAAGTCGCCTCCTCTGCATTCTTGCCTCTCTTCATCGTAGAACTTGCTCGGACTGCAAACACACCACGCAGACACACAACACGCACGCGCAGCAGGAAAGATGCCGCTGGAGGAGAGAAGGGAGGTGGAGCCAAATAAATACCAGCTGATGACATTTGGAAAAATTACTATTACAACTATTTGTACTGTTCAAATCTTTACAACATAAAAATTGTGATTTGACAAAATAATTTACAATTTTCCAATATATCAATTTAAATCAAAAATTACTCACAAAATAACAATAACAAACTAAGATGCAAAGGTTTTATTTTTAACAGTTTGTTTAAAACGCCAAGCTTCTTCAGAAACTCTTGAAGCTTTTTCTAACGCATTCAAATTTATAATAATAATAATAATAATAATAATAATAATAATAATAATAATAACAATAATAATAATAATAATAACAAAAGGCCAATTGTAGAAGAATAATTAAACTTTTAAGCTTCAAGTCATACTTGCAGATATGTTCATCAAATGCTCAATTTCTTTTTTTTTTACTCACAGAAAAGCAGGAGCACCATGAGACTGACATGTCCTAGAAATTATGTTCACGAAGACTCTTTGGTCGCCGGTAAATTCGCTTAATTAAGTGCCTCTATTACACTAATACATTTCGATGACGCCAAACATGTACAGACTCAGCAGAGTTCTGTTTTATACTTAACTCAATTCCTACGATTAAGGTTATTCGTGTCCAGGCTCGTACACGAATACTTTGCCAATTTCTAATAAATTGCTTTACATAATCTAAAATTAAGAGCAAATTAGACATTTAACAAGCAGCTACTTATCGGAATGTCGTGCATGAAAATGCAATGTTTAATCTTAAGACCTCTGCAACAGTCCATAATAGAGCTATGCTAACGCTAGCTTTCCTTTGTGACAAAGAGAAAGCCATCTGCAAACGGCCTGCACTTGCAATGAATGACTGAACCGTCACAAAACCGCACAGTTTCTGTATTTAACATAGGTAATTTGTGTAATCAATAAATGCAAAAAAAAACGATGGCCTTACTTCAAAGCGCGACAGCTTTCAGGAGGAGAAGATGCAAATGAACTTACTTGTAGTTTCACGACAGGATGCAGCGGCGCAGCGCCAGCTTGGTTCACAATCACTCCCCAAGCGTACACACACACACAGCACCGCAAACGTCCATGTGGTTGCTTGCGATTTGAGAGTATCTAAAGCACTGCCTAGTTTTTAAAAAGGGAGAAACTGTTCATTGTATCCCTTATTATAATTTTTTAACCAAATAAAACACACAGCAGTAATATGTTACACGTGTTATTGCATGACAACTATGTACCATTACCCATAAATACTATAATATCATTTGCAATTTTTGTCAAGCTTTTTGTTTAGGCAATATCACGGCGTTCTATGTTTAGGACCCCACAACATAATGGAGGAATAGAGCAGCAAAAGTTAGCCAGGGAAGTGTAATTATTAGTTTAAAAGTTAAACCTTGTCCTCCTATGATACATGTAAGAGACCAAAGGACCGTTACAAAAGAGGTACACGCGTTTTCCTTAATTCAGCGGCAATCGTGGTCGTTTAGCTGCGCCATACTCTCATTGCATTGCAAGAATGACAGCTACATGGCTTTTGTGGTGAATACGGTATTTTGGTTTTTAATTCACATGACATATTATTGCCGCGTGTTGCTTCTATTGATATCGATAAAATGATGCGGGCCTTATAGTAACTTGGCGGAATACGCAGTCATTTGTAAAAAATGTTAATTTAAAATTGTAAATGTAGTAGTAGTGCTAAGAATGATGTTGCAGATAAACTCTTTGCCATTTTGCTCATAAATGTTAGTGCGTACCAAGTTAAATAAAATTGTTAATTTAAAAAGGTGATCATCAGAAAGATCTGTTGTATTAACGGTCTCTTGGTATTTCATTGAGCACCTCTTCATCTCTTTTACAAAGTGCACGTTTGAAAATGCTTTGATAGTAATAGTATAATAGTTTAATATGCCAAATAGATGTTTAGAGTTTAAAATGTGCAATTCAAATTCACACATAATTGTGGGCCATGAAATTCATATTTATTTATTTATTTATTTTATTTTATTTTTATTTTATTTGCCATCTCCAGATTTAAGAAAGTCGCCATGCCTGTGGTAATTGGATTTGAGGGCAGTGCCAATAAGATTGGCATTGGAATCATCCGAGATGGGGAAGTCCTCTCCAACCCCAGACGGACCTACATTACACCACCTGGTCAAGGCAAGTCCCTTCTGCTCTGAAGCAAAAATAATCTAAAGTAAAAAATAATTAAAATAAATTTACAATGTACATGTACAATGTCATTTTAAGGGTTCTTGCCCAGTGACACAGCCAGGCATCACCGCGCTGTCATTCTGACTGTCCTCAAGGAGGCGCTGGATCAAGCGAGGTTGAAACCTGCTGACATTGACTGTGTTGCCTACACTAAAGGTAACACAAGGCCCTGGTTCACCTCTTGGGACAGTAAAGTCCAGTCTCTTATTGTGCAAAAATTAGTCAGCAAAAAGGAGATTGTGAAAAGAGATTCGTCTGAGGTCCAACACATGTCGGTTTGTTTAACATGTTGAATTGTGCCTCCTTTACTCAGACAGCAGGCCCATCTTGTTCTACATCAACATGGAAAAATGTTACTATCACCTCACTGTAATGGCTTATTTCTTGTCTTCTCAGGTCCTGGTATGGGCGCCCCCTTGGTGACAGTGGCCCTGGTGGCCCGGACAGTTGCCCAGCTGTGGGGAAAGCCACTGCTCGGTGTCAACCACTGCATCGGGCACATCGAGATGGGTCGGCTCATCACAAAAGCCAACAACCCGACCGTGCTCTACGTCAGTGGAGGCAACACACAGGTGCGTTACCTCAATCTAAAGAGACATTTAACGCGTTCAGGATTTTCACGCCACTGTGTCGCTGTCCACTTGTGCAGGTCATTGCCTACTCTGAGCGGCGGTACAGAATATTTGGGGAGACTATTGACATTGCAGTTGGAAACTGTTTGGACAGATTTGCCCGTGTTATAAAGGTGGGAGCTGTAGTTTTGCTTAGTAAAGCGGCTATTTGGATTCAAGGAACCAGTTTTTGTTAGTGTGTCATGACATGTTTGTAACAAAGTGTATCTCCACAGATTTCCAATGATCCCAGTCCAGGGTACAACATAGAGCAGATGGCCAAAAAGTAAGCAGGTTTTTGATGAGCTCTTGACTGTATTTGGACTTTTTCATGCACTTGAAGTTTGTTTTGATCTTGTTTTTTTTTTCTTGTTCAGAGGGAGTCACTATGTAGAGCTGCCATACACAGTGAAAGGAATGGATGTCTCGTTTTCTGGAATTTTGTCTCATATTGAAGTAGGTGGAACTGTGTTTATTGGAAAGGGCTTGTTTTCTGAATACACATATCAGGGTTCCCACGGGTGCTTGAAATCCTTGAAAATGCTTGAATTTTAATGTTGTATTTTCAAGGTTTGAAAAATGCTTGAATTTTGACTCTACTGCTTGAAAATTCTTGATTTTGTAATCACACATATTTCAGAACAAATGGAAATTTCACTCAATAGACCGTTTTTTTTTTTGTTTGTTTTTTTTTATAAAGTGAAACTAAACACAACGGAAGCTATTTGCAAACATCCTGATTTACTTTTTATTTGTTTTTTTTCTTTTAAGTCGATGGACTGGGATGTTGAAGCAGGAAACCTAAATAACAAAAATGTTAGCAAACTGGTAGATGAGATAAAGAGTGTGTGCGTGCGTGCGTGTGTGTGTGTTAGTTAAGCATCTTACTGATACTTGAGAGTAAGTCAAAATAAATAAATAAATTCCCTCTTGTGTTGCAAAACTTTAATTAAATAAAAAAGTGAAATTGCCATGAATTTATCACAATGCAATTTCCAAATGGTTGTGGTACTGGAAAAGCTTGACAACTGACCTTGAAAGTCCTTGAAAAGTACTTGAATTTGACCATGAAAAAGGTGTAAGAACCCTGACATATGTATGGATAGATACTGTATTGTCATTGTGCATAATACAATGAGATTCTGCAATTTCATTGTAATCTCAAGTCTCACAATCGCGGCATAGGATAAAACGAATAACGTAAAAATACAGGATACATCCACACAGCTGCACTTACTGACTCCTTCACACAAGCATACGCTCAAGAATGAATAATTGAAAACAGGTAAAACTTCAGTTAATGTACGCAGGTACTGTTACACTGAGGGGATGAGGGTGTTTGTATGGGCTGTGATTGTGTATAATTTTCTCAGCTCAGGAGAAGAAGCTGTGTGTGTGTGTGTGTGTGTGTGTGTGTGTGTGTGTGTGTGTGTGTGTGTGTGTGTGTGTGTGTGTGTGTGTGTGTGTGTGTGTGTGTGTGTGTGTGTGTGTGTGTTCTCAGTCTCCCTGAGGGGAGGGTGGTGAACAGTGAGCGTGAATACCTGCTCTGTTATGCGACAGTACACAAAATGTTTTTCAAACGAGTCAATTTATTGAGGACTCATGATGATATTATAATATTCAAAACAAAATGTCCTTTTCTTTCAAAACAACAACAATATATAATAATAAATAGTTGTTGAAAGAAATAATGTCCACTGTCCACTGTCTGTATCTACACAAGGAAGAAGGAAAATGCATTTCTGCACTAAACTGAATCAAGCATATCAGGAATTCCAAAACTAATATAGATGCTATGGATGCTATCACACTCTGGTACCATGTCAACAACTTCATTCACATTCAAGGTTTGTGATCTAAATAATATTTATTTGCTTTTTCCAGGAAGTTTCTCACGTAATGCTGAGCTCTGGTCAGTGTACAGCAGAGGACCTGTGTTTCTCCTTGCAGGTACTGAGACCAAGGTTCACGCGTTTTATTCTGTGCCGTTTTGCATGTGAGCATGATGCCATCCTCCAGTCAGATCAATCCATTTCTCAAAATAGCATTCAAATACTCAAACACAAGATGTTTTAGATCCCATGCGACAAAGACTGCTTGCTTATTGTCTTGGCCCATTCATGCCTACAGGAGACGCTGTTTGCCATGCTGGTGGAGATAACGGAGAGGGCCATGGCTCACTGTGGCTCTCAGGAGGTCTTGATTGTCGGAGGCGTTGGCTGTAAGAAATTCTTGAATTATTAAGATATTATTTTCTGTTGTATTTATTATCTTGTGACAATTTCTTCCAGTTGGTCTATTTTGCTTCATTCACAGCCACTAGCTTCACTAAATAACAGTGCAAGTGCTGAAAGGTTAAAGTGACAGGGTGTGTACTGTTATACTTAAATATTGTATTAAAGCATATTTCCAAGTTATGAAATACACTGTGGGTATAAGAGATTTTTTTCCTTATTTAAACTGAATAGTGTTCCCTTTTGTTCGGTTTTGGTCCCACGCTGGTGAAACTGGTTCCCACCTCAACCCCAAATATTGTCATTCCTGAGCGTGACAATCAGGGAGCTGAGAAGATATTGAGCAAAAGATTTGGCCGAAACTTGGATATGATACAGCTCCAAAGAAAAATGTCCCAGAGATTATGTTGGGCCCTGCAAGACGGAGCATGTTTTAGAGAGTAACAGTCATAGAAATAATAAACATGCATTTTATTGGCAGTAACTTGGTTATTACTTGGTAAAGGGAAGTGCCTCTCGCACCCAGACTTGGCTTTGCATCAGTACAAGACTGGGAAACTATAGAGTTGCTATGTCACTATTGAAATCTTTAGTTTAGTGATCCGTTTTACATGAATGATTTTGCACTGTCGCAAGTGCTCTTATGCAAAGTTATTGGGATTCATTGCACCCGGTCTAACGTGATTACTGATGCATCTAAATGGGACCATTGTCTCTAAAACACCAGAACTATTCAAATTTTTTTATAGGAGTCATTGTACACTGCACTGTAGGCCACAAAGTGGTCATGTGATCTAACCCTAACCCTGAGCTTTGGTCTCCTTGTCAAGGTAACTTGCGTCTGCAGGAAATGATGGGCGTGATGTGCAGGGAGAGAGGAGCCAAACTCTTTGCCACGGATGAACGGTGAGCAAAAGTTGTTCCGCATTCACCTCCAGCGGCGCCACAATGACACTCTAGCTGAGGTCCGCACCACGTCTGGGAAGATTTTGTATTCAAACACATTTTTGATCTGCGTTTTAAGACGACAACGACAACGGAGCCTTTTTTTTACTGAAGCCACTTGTGGCCGTAACCATGAAAGACTTTGAGAGAACAGCGGTCACCTGGCGCACACTGCAGACTTCTTTGCAGTTCTTTAGGAACACCGTGTACCGGCTTCAGTCTCGATACCACTGTTGAATGTCGTGCCACAGGTTCTGCATAGACAACGGGGCCATGATTGCTCAAGCCGGCTGGGAGATGTTCAGGTCTGGCCAGGTCACACAGCTGGAGGACTCATGGATCACGCAAAGGTAGAGCTTCTGCTTCTGGATTTCTTTTTTTTTTTTAGGGAACAGCTTGTACTTTACAGGCCCTCGTGAAAAGTTTAAAGTCAACAAAAATAAAAACAGCCGCGTTCAGACAGACATGCCTCTTTTTTTTTGCCCGTCCAGATTAAAACCGGATGGCTCTTTTGTAGTCTGAACAAATCATATGAAATCCGATTTCTGCAACACGGATTGAAACCACCTTCGGGAGGTAGTTTCAGATCTCATTTGGACAGACGCGTCTCAATGTGAACGGCTCCAAACAACAATGGGTTTTGATTGTCCATGATGTCACTACGCGATGCAAGACCCAATGCGCCAGACCAGAGGGCGCCATTGGAGGTGCAGAGCTGTAACGTAATGGAGCAGGCAGGAGAAGTAGAAAACAGCAGCAGACCCTGGACAGAGGAGGAAACTCATTGGCTCATCAGTGTATGGGGAGATACTGTGGCTCCATTCAAGCCAAGCTCCAGGGCATGTAGCGCAACAAGTGCCACTGTCACAATGATGTGACGTCACACACTACACGGTACGCTGGACGGGTCAATAATGTGGCCCAGTGTGAACAGAGCCAGATTGGACACTGGCTAAAAACAGTTTGGACAGTCAGCCCTGAAAATCAGATTGCAGTCTGAATGCAGCCTATGTAACATGTTTACTTCTTTCAAAGGGCATTTGTATTACCTTAAGGAGTGATCCTACAGTATACAGCCTTTTTCAAATATCTTGATTTTATGTTTGTACAAGAGAGTCTTTAAAACAAACAACAACGCAAGACTGGCACTCTGCGTGTTTGGACCGAGTGAGACAATCACTCTTCCCTCCCCAAACCATGCATACACAGAAAACAAGCCATGTGTCAAAATCATCACTGTAGCTCCCCCACCCCTCCATCAGTCCCCACTGAGTTCTAATGCAAGGTCCATTTCTCCTGCTCTAGGTACAGAACAGATGAGGTGGAGGTGACGTGGAGAGACTGATGGACACCTTGGATGTTACAGCTGATCAACCATTCATCGATGACCTTTGGCTTTTTCTATACAGTTTTCTAATGCAAGTGCAACAATCATTGTATCCCAATAATGTATTACAAAAAAAAAATAAACTGACACGGATCTAATTTTATTCATTTTTATTAAGCAATACTGTTCACTTACATTCCTCTCTCCAGTGTAAATTCTTTTAATCAATAAGTTTTCTTTTCAAAAATTAACACACAAACAAGGTGAAATCCCTTACTCACATAGAATGAGCAACATTCACTTGATCAAGAAAATTAAAACAAAAACAAGGAAGACAGCAATAAGATGTGAACGGGACAACGGGGTGAAATTAGCTGTGCCCTTGACTACATCCCTCTGTAAACTGAAGACACAAACAAGTCTTCTGCAAACATTAGCAATAAACTTTGAACAGATAAAAGGAAAATATTCGGTTTGCTATGACAAAGTATTGGGGAGCTGGGACTTCACTCTGGTGAGGGTTTCTTGCACACACTGATGGGGCATAGATTTTTTTTTTGTTTTTTTTGTTTTTTTGTTTTTTTTTTACAAAGTGCTTGATTGACCACTCGCTTTACAGAGGACAAAGAAATACTTTAATAAAATGCAGCTTTGAAAAAGAGGGGGAAGTTAAATTACAGCTCTTCAGAGATAGTTTTATTAAAAAAGACCAACTCTAAACATACAAGCTAAAAAAAAAAAAAAGGAATGAGATGTGATGATAACAGATCGAATTAAGGCAGGTTTTTCCGTAAGGCGTTAAAATAGTCCGTTGTAAGATCAAGGAAGTTAGTCCAAAGTGTCTCAGTGTGGCTTTGTGTCGACATCATCCTGAGTGCAGTGTGTGAGTGGGACTTAAATGTGTCCATCTTTACATGTGCGTGTGTTTATGTATGTGTTGGCTGGGGGCGTTCTCACACTGCTAGGCTGGGTTCTCTTGGGCGTCCTTGTACCAAATGACCTTTTTTGGAACTGTAAGATAGAAGCAAGCAGTCGTTCAACAATAGGTTGGAAAGCGGCTGGGAACAACGACAACAACAAAAGCGGGCATGTGAGGCAGTATTGTATCATCTTTGACTCTTTAAGGCTCCTACACACTGAACGCGTCAAGCACAGGGGGGGGCGTCAGCGCAGCCATTCATTGTGTATGTGCAACGTCAACGCGCTGTGACGCCATCTAGGCGCGGCCAATAGGAGAGCAGCCGGCTCCGGGGGGGAAGTGGCCAGATGCACAGCACGGCACCAGTTGTTAAATATGTGTTAAAACTTCTCTACATCGAACTGTGCCTGACAATATATGAACATAAAGTTGTTGTTTTTTCATATATATTCGGGTCGGGACATTATCGCGTTGATTCGCATTTTATTTTACACTCTAGAGTCTAGACAACACAGAACGTACTTTGCACGGGTTTTCCGCAAAATTGATAGCGAAGCACTGAGTAGCAAGCGGGAGGATGTTGTGTGCAAACGGTGGGACAACGAGATTTCGTTCCACCACAGTTATTCAAGCCTCCGGTGCCGCCTGAATGCAAAACACGTAGCACCTAGTACGAGCACCGGAGGTAACGAGAACGTCAGAGCGCCGAAAGCAAGCAGAGTCGCCAACCCGATACATATTTTTAAGCTCGTCTTGAGTCCCAGAACTCGGTGTCATATCAAACGTTACACTCGGGACACTGCGAGACAAGTTTTCCCTTCGTTTTTCCTCACTACTGCTCGATCGCGAACTGGCGCCCTGCTCTGCATCGGGCCACTTTTTTCAGAACCGGCTGCTCTCCTATTGGATGTGCCGAGGTGTCGTCACAGGGCTTTGACGCCAGGTCTGCGCCTGCTTGCGCCATACCGCGCGTCAGACCGCGTCAAAAACGCGCTCAGTGTGTAGGCACCTTTAGTCTAAAAAGATTATTATATTTTCCTTGTGTTTTTGTCTACTTGATTTGCTGAGGCGTGCCCACTTTGATTGGACACGATTGGTTTTAGAACTTTAGCCTTTCTTGAGAGAACTAAGTTTTAAGTTGACTCAGTTTTGTCAAAGAATAGGTTGACAAAATTTGAAAATTAAATTTCTCTCCAAACAAACAAGACGAGAACACTGCAATTTCTTTTTCAAGACCCACCTTTTTTCTGCTTGTTACACACAGCGTGCCATTCTAAGAGGGAAATGAGAAAAGAAAAGTTCCGTTAGTGACAGTCAACACGACAGGCCATCCCCACCAAAACCCCTCGGTTGCGCCCACCTCTATTGTGATAGTTTAAAGCCTCCACTAGGTGGCGACAGCTTAGCAGCAGCTTTCCGTTGTTCTCCTCCGTGTCTGGGCGCGGGCCAAACGCCGCGAGGACCGCAGTGGGCGTTTCTTGGGGGGTCTCCGCCGCAGGCGCCCGTTCAGTCTCGGGGTCGTCGGCCTCTGCGGGTCGGCCGAGTGGCGTGTCGGCGGCGGGGCGAGAGCCCGGGCCCTCGGCGGCCGGCCTCGCTTCGCTGATGAAACTCAGACCCCACTCGTTCTGTAGCAACATGCCGATGGCGGGGCGGTCCTCCTCCAGCGCCCCGGCCACCGCGCCCGCCTTCACCTTGGAGGCGTAGCTGACGGCAGGCTGCAGCTTGGCGGGGCTGTCCTGCACGGGGAAGGCGGGCGGGGGCTTGAGCAACGACAGACTGTCCTCCACCCACCGCTCCTTCTGGTTCACCCGCTGCTGCTGCTGCTGCTGCTGCTGCTGCTGCCGCTCGTTCGGCCTGTTGCCCCCCTTCTGGCCCTCCCGCCGGAGGCTGCGCCCTTTGTGCTGCGGGCCCTTGCGCTCCTTCTCTCTGCGGAAGCCGAAGCCGTGCGTGGCACCGATCAGGTCGCCTTCGGGCGAGAGCTGCCGAGGATGCTGCTCGCCACCTGAGATGCAGCCGCCGCCGCCGCCGCCGCAGTTGCCGGAGCCGGGAGACAGGCGACGGTTGCGGATGTGTGGCTCGGGGTTGTTGGCGGAGACGAGGACTGCTGGATCGCACAGGGTATCGGACTCACACACAGTGTTGCTGGTTTCCCATGTACCTGGAAGACAATATTTAGAACCTACCGTTAGAATTTTTGAGAAACAGAGTGGGACAACATTAAAGGACCCATAAAAAAATATGTCTCTCGCCTGACAATCTCTGTATTTTGACAACTGTAGGTAACTGAACGCGAGCGACAAAGCTAAATTTGGAAGCACATACAATCAGACATACAATCAGACTGGAGCTGAGGGAGAAATGCGTCAGGTTTTCCGTTAACGACATAAATCATGTAACATGGCTAAGTATCGTGACTTTATTTATAAGAAATATGCTCTGGATACTCTTGGAGTGTCTTGATTTATATTGTTGCCAGGTACGATGCGCTACGGAAGTCGTACATAGAATTCACAAAAGGAGATGGAGGGTGGGGTTAAAGTAAATGGTTACATGCCAAGATGTTCACACTTGACTTCTTATGCAAAGAGGTCTCGCTGCTTGAGCATGAGATAAGGAAAAAGCAGTGGTGTGCTATCACGTGTGCACTGTGTTCAAAGACTGTTTTTTTGTTTGTTTTTGTTTTAAAGAAGGAAGAAAAAGTCACAAAACAAACAGAAATTCTTGACTACTACTGTTGCATAAGGGCCACTTTGAGCGAGATTTCATTCATCTTCAGACTGTCTTGTAAGTTTATTAGACTTTATTTGTTTTCACCTCACGCCGAGTGTGTAGTTGGATTTGGTGGACGAAAAATATCGATGAAACTTAAATCAAGCTCGCGGAATTGTGAATCTGAACCGACACGAGAATCCTACCTGCTACATTTGGACGCTCTTTAATATTTACGTCATCGACGCGTTTGACTTACCCGGAATAGCTCATCGCGACACAAAAGCGTTTAAGGGTCTAGCTGGTGCATACTGCTTCGCGTCTGACTGTACTCGTTCCACAAGCCCTGCATTAGACGGGGCCAGACACAACGCCGCTAGGGAAAACCATAGCAAGTTCAACCAGGGCAAGAGTTGACAAAACGCGAAAAGCAACAAACCAAGTAGCCGAAGCGGAGCAACGCAGGAATGAAGTCATACAAGAGCGTGTTACATCTCAAGCTCCACTTTGATTCAACAGAGGCAGCGTTAATTAACCAGTATGCCCACTGACAAAAAATGCCCAGAAGCGTCTTTGAGACTCCTCGCGACAAAGGCTATACAATCAACCATTCGCGTAGGGTTCAATATTAGGGCAGTGTCTATTTACGTGATTTCAACAAACAAGGGACCAACGGCTAGTAGCCCACACCGATGTTAGCAAACTTTTATTAGCAGTGCCATGATGCAGCGATCTAACTTGACGGTTTCACAAAATCCTCCGTAATTGTGGCACATTTAACACTGTCACGTATTAATAGCAGGTTGTCGTCGGTGAGATGGCTTTAAATTCATTTTTATTATTATTATTATTTTTTACCATATAGGGTGACGAAGTGCGTGCTAGCACGTTAGCCAAAGCAAAGTTTCATAACCCCCCCTCCCCCCCATTCAAAGCGGCAAGGCAGGCTGCTACCGAAACAGCTAACATCGTCAGGCAACAAACTACACTCCCGAGAGATGATACTATTTGGACTGACGTCTCAAGAAGTTGTACGAACTCACCTGTTTTGATATGCATGTCTTTTTGTGGAAGATGTCGCGGGAGAAAAACCGTTAAGTAACTTTTATTTACAACGTTAACGTAACGACTATTCGCTGGATGAGTCTTGTGCGGCCACCCGGAAGCGACTTGGCAATGTGGGTGGAACAGGAAGTCCTTTCAGATAAGTGGTCCGGCGGGAAACTTGGAGGGAAATTCAAGATTCGGTTATGTTTGGTGTTTTTTTTTTTGTTTTGTTTTGTTTTTTGTTTTTTTGCTACTGTCCTCTGAAGACTGAGGCTCACGTGATAACCACATGGCTGCAGTCATACCGAAAGATACGCGTAAGGCCATTGTTTCTATGAATAGAACACCGTAAATTAACATTTACGAGCACAGAAACCTAACACCTATGTAGAGGAACAATTTGAGAGACCAGTAATAATTTAGATCTATTTACAGATGGCTTGAAAGTGAGAACTTTTTCAAGTGAAAAATATGGGAACTGTTCCTTTTAGATTTTCATGAAACTCAAAAGCATGAAATGCTTGTTTAGTTCAGCAAGCAGAATAAAACCTAAAATTACTGTCAGTGTTTTGTTTTTGTTTTTAGTTCTAAAGCTCCAGTTCTCACCAATTATGACCCCTCTCAGTTTGATTTATCATGCCATACTTTTTCGTTATCATTTAAGTTGTTACCTTTTTCCAAATAAAACGTTTTCTTTGCAGCTTCAACTTTTCGTGTCTCCTTATTTTCACAATTCCTTTTCTTTTGTCTCTTTCTGGTCAGTCCAGCCTTTTTCTCAGTCACATCTCCCCCTGTGGCTTCCATTTGTGTCTTTACTTGGTGCTGCCCTCTGACTGATTTTAATTGCTTTTGCAGCACCTACTTTTCCTGTGACTTTGCCCCCCTTTTCAAATATCCTGTCTAACCCTCGTCTTTCCCGTCTAACCCGCGTGGGTCTTTGACAGGCAATTCTCTAACCATTGTTTTCTTTTGAACTACTCAAGTACAGATAAGTCATTGCTGAATGTTAATCAGACCTTCAGAATGAACCACAAACATGAAAGCCTTTGTTAGAATCAAACCACTCTCCAGCTGCATGCCCTGCCATTGCTTCCATGGTCAGACTACTACCACTGCTCCTTTGATGCACAAAGTAGTTTGTGTACAAAGGTTATTTTGTTGGTATGTAAAGATTTAATAATCAATCTCCTTTAAACTGTGTTCCAGTGTGTGTGTTCAGATGTGCATGGCAAGGCCAGAGGAGCACGAAAACCTCCTGTCACAGTAGGAGCAGGGAGAAGGTCTTTCTCTGAAGAGAGGGTCTTGTTGCACTCATGGCACTGATGAGGACGTTGCCCTGTAGGAGTCAGGCAATGCAGTACGAGCGACGTTGACATGGCGAACCACGTCGCACGCTGGCTGTTCGTGAGCAGTCACTTTCCTATGTGTGTTTTTTTGTGAACTTATCTAGGGTAATGATTTTTATGTTCCTAGAATGCTTATATTTGTTTATTTGAATGTATATAAAGCAGCAGGTGCCTAAAATGAAATATGATATCCATTGTCATTGACCCATGTCAAAATTTAATACAGCCATGCACAGGTCCTTGGTGTGTACAGCAACATTAGACTAGATGTAAAATCAACTAATAGAAAATCTACAAAAATTAAAAATGCCAAGTAATATATCAACACAGCATTTCAATCAAAACTGCTAACCTAGCACAAGGCTAAACATGCAAGATAGCTTTTTAATGTGTGTAATATGTCCCTCCAATAAAGGGGAAGTCATTTGACAAGTAAAATTCTATAAAATGAGTGTTTATGCTTCACCAATGTAAGGTTTGACATTATGGAGTCAGGACACACATCAATGTGTCACTTTATTGAAAATGGATACTTTCTTTCTTTCTCACCCCATCTTACCCTTTTAGGTCAGCTGATGCATTTTACAGCAGACAATAACTGAGTTTTAGCACATTGACCAGAGAAGGTTTTACTGTGCACATATTAATAGTAAAGACCTTTGGACATCCATGCAAGCAAAACATATTTATTTGCAGGAATTACCTTGTGCAATTTTGTGCAAAGACTCATTGGTTTGAATTACACTTGTCATAAAAAGTGGTCATAAGGCACAGGCATCAACAATGCAATTAATGTCTTCTCTTCCAGTTGTCCATCACAAAAGGCAAATCATTGGTTTGAAATTGAAAAAGCAGCCTTTCCCATTCTTATGGCTTTTCTTCAGCAGGGATTAGTGTTTGTTCAGTGACACAAACAGAAATGAAGACCACTTAAATAAACTTTACAGAAATAATCTTTGTTAAAAAAAAAAGTATTACATGATTAGAAACAGCCAAGCAAGTTTAATCTGCTGCGTCCATTTTACAAGAATAACACTTAACTCTTTTTTGAACCTAGCACAAAGTGCATCTTTCATATCCTGATGACATCAGAGCAATCAACAACAGAGGTCGTTTAATTTCCATCCGATCCTGTCATGGTTCCATCCACGGTGACAAACTGTCAGCTGTAACGTGCAGGTTTTCCCGATGGAATGAGCTCTGTGGTTACAACTCGTCGAAGAGTTTCACATTGAAGGAATTGCACTTTCAGGGTCCATAGTAGAGGAAACCTGGAGGGGGTAGCCGGTGATGTGGCGATAAAGTCTTGGAAAGCTGGTGCGCATTTCGGTGGGCAGGACGGAACTAACACTCCGAAACTCCAGGCTCCAAGGAGACAACCTTTTAACAAAAACATATTTTGAAATATTAACACTTTAAATCAAACAGTACCTACACAGAGTATGAAGTAATTTTGGTTAATTCTGATAATCCGCACAGATGTCTTGCATATTAAAATTAACTTATTTCTGGCAGACAAAAATATGCAAGTTAAACACATTTTCTACGACGGGCTTACTACGTGCATCCTAGCCTAAGTGGCAAGTTAGCATGTTACATATCTAGAGCTAATATTTGAACAAGCATTCCAACATAACGATTAAGGGTTGTTAAAGTTTAGCTTGAGCACTTCAAGGGTTACAGGTTATTGGCGTTGAAGGTTCACATGAAGTGGGTTTCTGAAGTTGATGAAGCGCACGCCTTAAACACGTAGCAGTACCGAACTGCGAAAAGAATGTAGCTCAAAGGCGCTTGCCGAGCAATTTCCGTAGCCACCTTTCCGCTAGCAACAACTTTGCAGTTTCACTCACCTTTTTAGGGGACCACGAAGTACATAAAGAGGAAAAACAATATATCAAAGATTACGAACACCCAAAAATCAAACCAATAGGAATGTTTCGGCAAAGAAACGGGCGGTGCTGTATATTTAGACATTTTTTTGCCGTCTTGTGACTCCGCCATAGGGGTCGCAGCTGCACCCATCTTTACTTTTAGAAAGCGGTGAGCCGATTCTTCTTCTTCTTCTTCTAGAATTCCCGCAGGCTGTACGCCTTATGGCTTAATGCTGCCCTCCGTTGGTAAAACAAGACACTACTTAAATAACTCATGCAACCTTTTCCCCTAACTCTATAACAGATTTCAAGGGAAAATACACCAGACCCAGAACAGACAGACCCACAAACAACTTCTGCATATGGCAAGAGTACAATTTACAAGAAAATAACTCATGACCTACAGTATCTGATTCCCAACACTCACACAAACAATTTACATGTTTACCTATGGCTCAATTCTTGAAAGGCAGCACAGGATCTCCATTATTAAATCAAGGCAGGCTCTAGAAGCAGCTTAATCCGAGCATATGATACTATTAACTGGCTTATTAAGATCTTTGAATTATTAATAGTTCAGCAGAAAAAAAAAATACATATCATCTTATATGCAGAGGCTGATTAGCAGATTCTCATCAGCTACAAGAATCTCAATCCCAGTTTTCCTAGAAGCAGGATCGTTGACAGCTGAACCTCAGGTTCAGGAAGATACCAAGGTGGAACAGGCGACCAATCAGACGGCCATTTTTCTACACTCCAGCCCAAAATCCCCCCTCAACTGCTTTATATGATGTAATGATGATCTTGACCTTGTACCACATAGCTTGACCCAATACTGAAGCCCAAAACTATTCCACCTGACTTTCAACGGCATTTACCCCACTTGAATAAGTAGGAGTTGTTGTTTTTTTTACTCATATAACATTGAATAACAGATAGATCTCAGTGGCAGGCAGAAGATACAATACAAAGACAAATGTAAAACAAGAGAGAAGTGTGTTCAACAGGCCTGTCAAACGCACTTAAGTCATGGGTATATGGTATAATGAAAATGGCCTTAATGGCAAGCAGAAATGTGTCTGAATGTCTTTATGATGGCTGTTGCATGTATGGAGGTGTGTCTTTTGTGGTGTTTTCTCTTTCCTCCCTGTGTCCTCCAGGTGAGAAGTAGAAGATTGGTGCCACCTGTGAGCTCCAGGGGAGAGCTGGGACAGTGCAGAGAGGCAGGTGCCAGTCGGTTGATGACCCTAGCAAGTGTGCACTTTGGTATTTTCTGTATTTGTACACTTTTATTATTTATTTATTCCAATGTTGGTAACTTTTACTTTGTTTTATGCCTTCATTTCATGTGTTGCTTTTCCTTCTTGCTCTGTCCTACCAATATATCAAGGTTCACCTTGATGTATTGTTCATCTTGAACGAAATTTGTTTCTCAGGCCTACATTAAATAAATAAATAATAAACCATTGCCAAAATCATTGTTGAAAATGTTACAGTCAGAAATAATAGTAGTAGAGGTGAAGTATATGTATATATGTATACTAGAGCTGTCAGTCGATTAAAAAAATTAATCTGATTAATCGCATGGTTTTCCATAGTTAACTCACGATTAATCGCAAATTAATCACATATTTTTTTATCTGCTCTAAATCTACCGTAAACTGATATCTTTCCATTTTTTTTAAATAATCATATGAACATGGGAGTAGGCAAATACTTGCTTTCTGCAAATGCAGCATGTTTATTCGTGTTAGAGCAATGACAAGTACTACTAACAAAACAAAAGATGCACAGGTTTGTGTCATTCAGTTGTGTGTGTGTGTGTTTGTTTAATCTCTCTCGCACTCTGATACAATGTACTGACAAATATAACATACAAATATAATCGAATTTGTCATTCGGTTTTTATTTTGAAATTAGTTTATTTTGAAAGTTCACCGGATTTTCTCGTTTTTTTTAGCGACTTCCTGTACTATTGACGAGGATCGCTCGCGGCTTGCGCACAAAATAGAGGAGACGCCGAAACGACAACTGCATGGCGCGAGCCGCACGCCTGTTCGCGTCTAGTGTGAACCACCACATTGATTAATGTGGGCGCCGAATGGAAGCGCTCGGCGCTTCGCTTTCACGTCCTGTGAACTGACGTTAAATGCATGGCGCGATCCGCGAGGGGAGCCGCGCGCCTGTTCGCGTCTGGTGTGAACTACATTGATGAACATGGGCGCCGAATGGAAGCGCTCGTTACAGTAAATGCATATCACTGCCAGGGTTTTGAAGTGGAACTTTCCATTTACAATTGACGCCTTAGCCATGTTAGTCTACGCTCAGTGTCTTTTTCTTTTTTTGTTGCACAGCTGCAAGCGTGTGACTGCGTGCTGTGAGTCAATTCATTTCCCGTTTCCACAATCTACGGAGCGGCCAAATGTTCAAAAAGCACCGTGTGTGTTAATTGCGCGATAAAAAAATTGTCGGCGATAAAGTGGCGTTGAGTTAACGCGTTAACTTTGACACCCTTAATGTATACGTATGTTTATATATATATGTATGTATGTATGTATATATATATATAAACAAAACAAATCAGGCCCATAATATCAATTAAGACCAAATGAGTTGGAGAAAACACTTAAAATTCAAATCCAATAAACTTTGAGTGAAAAGTGACAGATATGATGTCCACCCTGTGAGTCACTAGTGCAGCAGCCTGGTCCTAACCTCAGCAACACGCGGGCTCTCCTGGACTTGACCAATATCTATATTGTAAATGGTTGTCTGAATGAAGGTGTACATGCTGTGGAGCATCTGGTTGTATGTGGTGCCAAATACAAAGTGTGCCTTAAAAAGCTCATCAAAAGCTCCTAAGGAACTGGTTGACTTGCATGGTATGACCTGCTTGTCCAAGATGATGAAAAACTCATGGGTGGTGCTCCTCTTCATTCCAACAGCAAGAAGATATGGTTGAGTGGCACATTTGATAGAATCAAGATGTTCCTGAATACTTGTTCCAGTCTGAGGATGAAGAATAAGTCAAAATTAAAAGTTTAAACTCACAGATTAAATGAAAATAATGATTGAAATTATTTTTTCCATCCTCATAAGCAACAACACAAACCTTCTTGAACACAACAAGATGTTTCTCAGCTTGGGCTGCAGACACCTTGCCTGGTCTTTTCCGGCCTTGGGCTGAGGGAGGTATCAGGTGAAGGAGGAGAAGAATGGATGAAAGATCACTGTCCCAGCCAGTATTTGGAAACAAACGACTGTTAGAACATAATTTAGAAAAAACATTAATTGAGGATGACATCTCCACCTAAAAAGACAAGGACAAAAAAAGAGTAAACCACACTACCAATGGCAAGACTGTTGCCAAATTCCTCTTCATCCAATGTAGCTTCAGCACAATAGATAAGCTCCTCAAGCTCACTTGATGCAGAGAGTGCCTTACACTGCTGAATTATCTTGTGTTTGAATTTTGTGGGCCATCTACAGAGAAAAAATATTTGAGATTAAAAAAAAAATCAAACACCTATAGATTGTGAAAAACAGAGACGGTCAATGTTAATTCATAAGAATAGTCAAATACCATGGAATCACTTTGTCATTTGTATCATAACATGGCAATGCCAAATTCAAAAAATTCCCACAAGGTAAGCGTAATGTGAAACAGATTGAAAGCATTAGGGCCACTTGAAAAACCTCTTAAACCCTCACAGATTTTCCTTCTGGAGCAACTACAGTTGGGAATAACCTTTCCATTAATCTTGCAGCTACATCTTCTCCAAACTGCAGGATGAAGTCTTGGTCAATCTGCAAAAGACAATGAATTATTATTATTAGTTGGGGACTGACCGGAAGAATATTAATATATACATTCAGCAACTTTATACAGTATGTATGTAAACACCTAAATTCATGGAACACACAAGTACTTTGAAAACATATTTTTGATATTTGACATTTGGTGAGAGAAATGTTGTTAACATTGATTCATACTTAAAGGACAATGCACGCTTTTAATACCAGGCCTTTGACATCTTTGAAGCGGGGAAACTCAGTCAAAACATCTGAGGATTTCTCTCCATCCAGGACTAACTCTGGCGTCGTTCAAATGTGATTTTCATCTTCTGTTTGATAGTAGCCTCATCACTACAGTATCTCATTAAGGCCATGGCCTCCTTGCATTGCTCTTCAGTTAAGGTCATCTCAGGACTAACGGAGGCCTCTCTTCTGGCTGCTGGTCCTCCAGTCAGCTCACGTGACGATCCTCTGCTCTGTGATGAAGCACTTCTCCTCTGTACAGTTTTAAGCCTCCACGCCAGATAGCCACTGCCACTTTCACCATCATAGAAATGTTCCTTCAAAATTACAAAAGGTTCATTAGTTCAAAAAACAACGGCAACTCGTTGAAATTAGGAAGTTATATTGACATAAAACTGGATAATGATCCCTGGTATTGATATAGAAATGCATAATTTTCTTTATTAAAATCAGGCATCAGTTCTGTAATTGCAACTACTTTTCAGCATATTGTTAGCCTAATAGCAAAGTTGCCTAAGACTTAGGCAACTTTGCTATTACTTAGGCACTAAGTTATATTTGAACTTTTTTTTTTTTTTTTTAGCAAGCACATTATATTAGTTAGGCTGAGATAACAATTTGGCCAAAAAAACGACTAACAAAATGCACTTTCACAGTCTGCAAACACATCAAAAGGCTTACATATCCATTTTTAGAATAAGGATCCATCAAGTAAGGGAACAGCTCAACTATGCCTTGAGCGTACATCTCTCTCACATTTCGAGGCGGGGCCGTCCTGACAAGAGAAAACATAATACACATAATACTGTTAAATAACACACATCCTATAGGAAAAAAATAATTCCATAAATGTATTATCCACAAACAAAGACGAAAAAGTTCTTCCAGAGAGAACCAGATTACCCATGCTTTTCTGTCATGTCAGCCACAAGTATGTTGATCATTAGTCGACGTGAAGAGTCGGTCAAACTTTTGGTGCGGTGGCACTCTTTGGTGATACGGTCACCCCCAGGTAATGAACGCTTATTTCCGAGACGGGTTTTGGCATTTCCCATAGACACCAATTCAAGTTTACGTTAACGTGATCGAGTCGCGCCATTCTTGTTCAATTTGCCGTTCCGTGTTCTCCACGTCAATGGTGTACTTAAGCGAGCTGCCAACACGATATCATGTTCGTATTCGTATTTGAAGACACGCACACACCATTGACAGTACGGTAGACGGTGGCGTACGTTGAACCATATGTACCACCTCTACCTTGAATGAAAAAAAAAAAAAAAATCAACGACTAATAACTTGTTTGATAAAACTTACCTCAAACTTTCGGCGCAAGGAAGATGGCGCTGGCAGAGTCGTACTTCTTCTCAATTGCGAGTGAACGGGGAAGAAGGTGGGCGGAGCTTTTGAGAGTCAATTATTTTCTACACTGGGAAGGTATTTTACTCCTACCAGTGTTGCATTAACTCTAAAATGAATATGCGATACTGACATAGTAAAACCTGTGTGAACTCCATTTATTTTCACCAACACTAGAAGTTATCGTGTTCAGTTTTACTCTGTCCATTGTTGGAAAAACTCCGGAAGAGTTAAAACACTTTGACAATGCATATTTTACACTGGAAAATTTGCTGCCATAATGGAAAGAAAGTCAAGACGCGTTAGTCACCAACACCTGAGTACCATTTGTATTTTTCATAGCCTATCTAAAATATATATATAATTATATATAAGATTTGGGGAGCCATATATATATTTCAGGCTTTTCAGAGAGGAAAGTTTCGCTCAGAAGCAAGAAACACTCTGACAGACAGAGGGGTAGATCCTCACAAAAGGCCGCGCAGCGCTAAAATGCGGCGCATTTTGCGGCGGGATTGCGCCCGCAATTTGCACCACAGATGCGGGTATCCACAAAGGTTTTTGCGCTAATGACATGCAGGCGCAAACACGCCCACGAATGCGCCACCTGAAACAGGTGCGAATGTTGCGGTCTGGCAACCTGAGAGCAGTTTGCGCCAGAGGTTGTTCGTGAGTGCGTGTGCTTGACAGTGAAACTCTGCTACGATAAACGCGCTCCTGTGCGCGCCTGGCATTACGATGCCTCCTCCGTCTACCAAGACTGCTGCCATAATGGAAAGAAAGTCAAGACGCGTTAGTCACCAACACCTGAGCACCATTTGTATTTTCCATAGCTTATCTAAATTATTGGCATATATACTGTAGTCTATGCCGAACTATATATAAGATTTGGGGAGCCATATACATATTTCAGGCTTTTCAGAGAGGAAAGTTTCACTCAGGCGGCGGTGTTTCCCTCTGTCAAACTGCAAGAGCGCAAACTCTTTCTGGATCTGCCGCTGTTTAAATTAGGCATATTTGCATAGAAGGGGGTCATTTTGCGCGCAATGACTCATTTCAATACATTCAAATGAATCTGGCGCAACCCTGCCGCTACTTGCGCCTCGGCGCATTTTGCTCCGATTTTCACGTTTGCGTCCTCTCTGTGGATCGGAATCACCGTTTTTGGCGCTATTAACACGGATTTTCTGGCGCAAAAGCCGCGCAATCGCTTTGTAGATCTACCCAAGAAATTGCTCCTGGTTTTGGCTGGCGGTGTTTCCCTCTGTCAAACTGCGTGCGGACACGAGCGCAAACTCTTTCTGGATCTGCCGCTGTTTGAATGAGGCATCTTTGCATAGAAGGGGGTGTCCTTTTGCGCGTAATGACTCATTTAAATACATTCAAATGAATCTGGCGCAACCCTGCCGCGACCTGCGCCTCGGCGCATTTTGAGCCGATTTTCACGTTTGCGTCCCCTCTGTGGATCGGAATCACCGTTTTTGGCGCTATTTACACGGAGTTTCTGGCGCAGAAGCCGCGCAATCGCTTTGTGGATCTACCCCTGATGGCCAGATCCACAAAGCGATTGCGCGGCTTTTGCGTATCCTTAGAGCCATGCTATTTTATCAATGTATGTGTATGAGTGTGGACGTATGTGTGAACGTGTCTGTGTGGAGGAGCGGGTCCATTTGAGGGGGTGGGAGGGATGAGCTTTTATTTGTTCATTTTGCTGCATGTTTTGACATTTTACTTTTGTTTTAATCTGTGAAGCACTTTGGGTTGCATTCTTTTCATGCATGAAAAGTGCTATATAAATAAAGTTTGATTTGATTTGATAACACATAATTAAGTATGGCCATAATAATAAAACAATGAGGGTTTTTTTTGTTTGTTTTTTGTTTTTTTGTTTTTTTTGTTTTTAAATAACTGCAGTCGAAAATGATAGGATACCATACAATGTTACATGTTTTTTTCCAGTACTTTTTAAAGCCACGTAGAAACAAAGATTGGGAACATTATAAATAGAGCTAATGAGAAAATAATGTTACACACTTAAAATTCAGCATTAGCACAGATAAATTTAAATTTAATATTTCATTTAAGCTGATCAATTTGATCATGACATAATGTCACAAAAATATATGGAAATGGTAAATGGACTGCGCGAATATAGCACTTTTCCCAGTACTTTCACGGTACCCCAAAGCGCTTTGCAAAGGCATCTCATTCACCCATTTACACACACACACACCCATACTAAATACAATTATTCTATCTTCATAGGTATAATTTCAATTAATTATTTACCAACTGGGCGTGCTAAAAGTTTTCTACTTCACTTAAAAATAAATCAATTATATAATAAATAAATTATTTGGCAGTATATGTTTTACCATCAAGAAAATGTGAGTAACAGGTTCAAGCTAGCATAAAATTTACATTGATGTTAACGGACTGAATACCACCGTCGTTATTGTAATCGTAACATAACACATAACACAACTCCTTATGGCGTTTTGTTCATTTTGCAGTTAAATTATCTCACGTTTACAGCGCCTTTTAAACATTTAAACTTCACGTGTGACTTACTTCGGGTTGGGACTGAATCTTTCTGACATCACATCCGGCGCAAAGTAGCCTTACCTGAAACAGCCTTTGCCTGAAACAGTCTTTGCCTGAAACGGCCTCCTCCGAGTCTGCAGCTGGACCCTTCTCAGTACACTCAATGGATTAAATTGGATTGAATTATTGTTTTTATTTATTTTTTAATTAATATACAGTGATCAAGGACATAAATATTGAATATGTCATTTTTGTTTGTTATTCAACTCTGTTTGGGAGTTTATTTCATGGGGACAAGATCATATTTATTTTTTATTTTATTTTTACTTTACTATACTGAAAGGCTTAATTTATCTACTTCATCTCTGTAACAGTTGAACAAATCAAGTGCAAAATATGAGTAAAAGTATATACACAAAATGATATAAATTGATTATTTGACCAATTATAAAAGTTTTGGTACATGTTCTACCTGAAATTCACCTTGAAATTCACCTTGAATCCACCTTGAAATCCTACCCCCCTGTCGGGATCAAGATAATCCTGTTTATTTTGGATCAAAGTTATCCAGATCCTACCTAAATATTTTGAACAACAGAAACAGAAGGTTTGGTCCAGATTAAAACTAGGATTGGATTATATGATCTGATCCGATTTCAGAATCCTTCTTTCCCTTGGGCCAAAAATTGCCCAAGGGTAATTTTGGTTATTGGACTGGATCAAATCTTGAAAATGGGTTGTTCAAAAGTAAAGCAAGTGGAAACACGCCCTAAGTGAGGATTTTTTGTCACACAGCTCTACACCATCTCAAAGAGCGCTACTTTGTGCGGCGGAAATTTCACGTGAGTCAAGTTATAATTTCCCTTCATTTTAGGAGCTTTTCATGTGGTAAATAAAACACACCCACATTCTTCTGAAATGCAGAGTTTCGAGCCGAACAGACAAAGAAGATACAACTGTAAATGCCACTCCGTGCAGCCTACTGAGCAACTGAATGCGGCTCATTGTTGTACTCTGATCTCTGAAGTTTGTCATTGATTGAAAACTAATCTGATCAGATTTTAAAACCCTTTTAAAACTCGGCGAAATTGAAAATGAGCAACGTCAGTGATCCCGAAGTGACTACCGCCCCTCACGTTGTGAAAGAACAGGTATGTTTCAGGTTTTATTTGTTTGTTTGTGATTGATTGTTTTGCTGCGGCTGAATTTTGTCCTGAGCGGTCTCGTGGCACCACGTAAATGTGTTTGCATGACCTGCTCAAATATTTCCTTTCATGTCAAGGTATTGATTGCCTCTAGTATTGTAAGAAAGAGCCATCGAAGTTGCATCAGCCCTGGTAAACTTTTGCAAAGAACCTTTTAAATAGCCACTTCCTCTGATTAATCTTGACAGATATCAATTATCTACAATGAATGAATAATTACAAATGGAATGACTCACTTCTGGAACTATCCTTCAAAAGATTTGAAAAGTATGTAACACACAAATTGCCCGTAATACTGCATTCCTATGTTTTCAGTGAGTTTACTCAAACAGTCTTCTAACAAATACTGTTGTCTTGGCCAAGCCATGTGATTGTTTACGTGCACAGGAAATTAACTTCCGCATGCTCCAACACAAGAAAAGGAAAAAAATAAAGAGAGTGATTAAAGAAATATTGCCTTGTTGTCTCTTCCAAAATACTTTGAAAGTTGAGTAATTCATAATTTTTAACGTTGGTGGCTATAAACAGAGGGCTAAATACGGTGCTTTCTGGAAGAGATTTTTGGATAGTCATGTAAGGTTGAAGCTCCACTGAAGTCTGGAGTGAAAACTCTAAGTCTTTGTTTGCCAAACAAACAAATTCTTGGCCTACATTTTACTCCTACAGTAGAACGTCGATTTTGTGATCTGCCCTTATGATCATGATGGTTCTTGACTGAAGTCACTCAGCTTCTTCTTTTCTGCGTTCGTTGTGTGAACTCTCTTCTCCAGGTCATCGCGGCTGGTAGATGGTTGAAACTGGAGAAGACGACGTATGTGGACCCGGCTGGGAAGTCCAGGTACGCTTCTGTTTCTTTCTGCGCATGGAGCTTTTTCTTTCTGTGCAAAATCTCACTGCGGATTTTACGCCCCAACCCAGAGAGTGGGAGACCGCAAAAAGGATGTCAATCCAAGTCAACAAAGGTGAGCACCTCGGCTGAAAACTTTGGTTTCTGTGAGTTTTGCAGCGCGGCAGCCGTTCCCTCACTTTGCCTGCAGGTGTCGGGATCATCGCCCTGCTGAAGCGGACGCTCCACAAAGACTGCGTGGTGATGGTGAAGCAGTTCCGCCCACCTTTGGGATGCTACACTTTGGAGTTTCCTGCAGGTCAGATGTTCAGATGTTGTTTTCATTTTTAAGGCTCCCTTGGTTCTCTCTAACTATTGGGTTTCAGAGGCTTTTTAAAGCCACATACCTTATCCATGAAAACATTGTTTTGTTTAGGGCTGACGTATGAGGGGGAAAGCATAGAGGTGGGTGCGCTGAGGGAGCTAAAAGAAGAAACTGGCTACAAAGGGGAGGTGGTCGGAGTCACCCCAGGTACCTCATCGTCCTGCTTGTGTCTGATGTGCTCCATTCTTTTTCTTCAAAACTGCTTTTCCACAAATTAAGCTGACAGCATTTTCTCCGTCTGGGTCCAGCAGTGACCTGTCTGGACCCCGGCATGTCCAACTGCACCACCCGCATCGTTGCGGTCAACATCAACGGAGACGAATTGGAGAACATCAACCCATCACAGCAGCTCGGTGAGTTGATTTTTTTCACTTTGTCACTCTGAAGCCCTTTAATCCTGTATTGGATTGTCAGTTAGCTGTGATGTGCAGATGATGATGAAGGAATCTTCGTTGACACCAACTTGATTATATTGAAGTAAGTTTATTATAAAAGAATTCAGGCATTGATCAGGCACCCAGGTCTGCCCAAGGGAGGTCTTGTGGCCAATGTGAACGACTCCAAAGATACAGCTCCAGCACCAGAGTTTTATGCACACAGATCTTAACACATTGACGTATATCCTTTTAAGGGAACACAAGTGGCAGGAAGAGGTGGTGGTTTACAGAACATGCATAGGAACTGTTAAACATATCATAAAATGTATAGGACGTGGAGAAACATCCGCCTTTAGGTTTACATTCTTGCTTCCTCTGGTTAGAAGTAACCCTTTCACAGATGGCATGATTAACTGCATGTTTGTCCTGTTTTTTTGGATACAATGGCTTATGACGTATTGTACAAGATGCTTCAGACACTACATTCCCGTTTATACTTCTACGCCGTACATTCCAGCGGATCTGCTTTTGGATCCTCAGTTATACCAAACCTCCGTAGATCTGGTGGAAACAGAATAGTAGCCCTCTGTTTATGGTCTCCTTCAAAAAAAAGTCATTAAAATGCATTATTGCATCATGCATCTCTAGCAAACAATTATGAAACAAATCAGTGTCATATAAATTGTAAAAAATTTTAATATTGTAATGCTCCTGTACAACTCTTCACTGTGAGAATTTTAAAAGCTGTCACCACTGACATGCTCTTGCTCTTTGGCTCTCCCACAGGTGACAGAGGTGAGTTCCACTCAGAGTTATTGTATCACAATTTCTTATTTAGTCTCCGTCATGCAAAAGCATCTTACAAGCGTTGATCATCTCTCCAGAATTTGTCGATGTCATCCTACTTCCTCTCGATGAATTCCAGCAGAAGATCGACGGTGAGATTTCCGCCTCAGAACTGCGACTCATTCAGTGGAAGTACGCTTCCAACCCGCGTCTCGTTTCTGTGTTCACCCTCCGTAGAGCTGCTGAAGAAGGAAAAAATCATCGTGGACTGCAAGGTGTACATGTTTGCCATGGGCATGGCCCAGGCCTTCTTCAAGCCGAGAGAGCTGCCAGTCCTGAAGCAGTGAAGGGGGGCGAAGGGGAGCGACCGTCTTCGCTGTTGCACGGGGGTCCCGGAGAGTTAGAATAGTAGCGTGGAGGAAATCAAGTGTATTGACCCTGTGATGTTCAATGACGTGTATTTAGCCTGTCACAAGGCTAGGTTACTGCTTTATGGAAAAACGATGGCTGGGGTTGCTAAATTATGTTGAGGTGTCTTATTTACAAAAAATGTGAAAAACAAAAACTCAGATGTCCAGAAAAAAAAAAAAAATGAGGAAAATTTAAGGGGAAAACACAAAGTTATTCACCTGCTCTGGTCTGCAGGACCCTCAAATTGAGCCACTCAGCCTTGGTGGCCAGAGGCTTTTAATTGCCAAGCTCCTCCCTCTGGACCAACCCACAATGAACAGGTAAATGACAAAAGTACATAAATAAAGGGTATTAAGGTAACAGTAGAGGCTCTCTGCCATTGCTCTCACAACCAAAACAAAACATACACCATTTGACTACTTCCCCCTGACAAATGAATCCCAGAATCCTCCCACAACAACAATAATTGAAAGATTATGGAACCAGACATGGTATGCTCAACTATCAGCACACTTGTGGAAATGGCTACTTCCTGTTAGCTATAACAAGCCCCACTTCAGACCAGCTGTGGTTCAGACCCAGTGACTGTGGAGGAGAGAGACAGCAGTTAGCATGACCCCTCAGCAAACAATTACAGGATAAGTACGAGTGAATAAACTTGCTTAAACAGAGACTGTGTGTTTTCTTGAAAGATATGACTGTAGAGGATGCTGTAAATATTCAAGTGTTGATTAACTGTGATGCGTGCACTCACCACAATGACAGAGGGAAATGTGAATGTGTGGTACCAGTGTTAGTGTGCTGTGTGCCATGTGCTGTTGGTTCTCAGTGATGGGCCTTCGTCACATATATTCCATAAAAGCCCTCGTCGGAAAATCAGACAATGAAACATCACCTGGAACATTTCAAATTGAAATTGAAGATTAAGTTCTTGGTTTTCAAACAAACATCAACGTACATGCAAAAAGAAAGCACCTGCAGCCTTATAACACTGGACTTCATCTGTAAAGATAAGCTGAAGTCGTTCACAGAGAACATGGTATCTTCAACTTGGGCGTGCTGCTGCTGGGTGCAAGAGAGGCCATTTATGCACTGGACCTGAACAACATCAGTGTCAAAAAGGCTGCAGTGAAAATGTGCTGGTGCTGATTTTTAAAATTTCATTCTATAGCTACTTCTTCCTGAGCTCAGGGTCACGGGGGTCTGCTGGAGCCTCTCCCAGCTGTCATAGGGCGAAGGCAGGGTGACACCCTGGACAAGTTGCCAGTTCACCGCAGGGCCACATAGAAACAAACAACCATTCACACTCACATGCACAACTACGGACAATTTAGAGTGTTCAATTGATCTCACATGCATGTTTTTGGAGTGTGGGAGGAAGGCGGAGAACCTGGAGAGAACCCACGCAGACACAGGGAGAACATGCAAACTCCACACAGAAAGGTCCCAGGCCCAGAATCGAACCCACAACCTTCTTGTTGTGAGGCGGCAGTGCTAACCACTGCGCCACCGTGTCAGCCCCTTTTATGATATTGTATGTTGGTGAGCAAGCATCCACCCGTTCATTTTCAGCTTCTTCCTGAGCTCAGGGTCACGGAGGGTCTGCTGGAGCCTCTCCCAGCTGTCATAGGGTGAAGACAAGTCGCCAGTTCATCGCAGGGCCAAATAGAGACAACCAACTATTCGCACTTTTATTCGCACTATTCGGACTATTTCGAGTTTCCAACTCACCTTATTTGCATATCTTTGGACTGTGGGAGGAAGCTGGAGAACCCTCATGCAAAAGTAAAAGAGAATGAATGAGGGTAAACATGTTTGAGCTTGATTTCCTTGCGGCAGAGTTATGACACGGCGCCCTTGCATGTTTTGACAATACTGTCTGTGTGCAAGAATCACATAAAACTCAATGAGGTCTGTATCTCCTTCGAAGAAGCCAGTCAACTTTTACTACAGGGGAAATGGGATCCAGCTTTTAAAGTGGGGTGTTCATCTACGCGTTACTTCCTGATGCTGTTTGTCTTTGCATTTAAATGGAAGGCTGGACAAATTAGTGTGAGCTGGGAAATGCATGTTCACATCCTTTAGCTGTGGGCTATCAGCAGGCAGTACAGGCAGTGCAGTCAGTCTGTACATGTGACATGTTTGCGTTTATGTTACATATTTTGTTATGTAGAAGTCTGAATAATGGTTTCAGAATTTGTTCTGATTAATTGATCTTAAGGTATTACCCATATCACTTATTCCCGTCCATTAGGAAGTGACCTGTATTCTGCTACCTGGTTAAGTGGTGATTTCCTCTGTAATGAATAACAATGTAATGTGCATTGTTTAGTTTGAATGAGCTGATTTACTTGTGTGTGTATTGTTTTTTTCAGACCCAACCTTTGTTCACATGGAGTTTGTGGGTGAGAGTTTTGAGAGCCAAGATGGTGATGATGACAGGACCTACTTTTTCTTCAGTGAAAATGTCAAGGAGCAAAGTTGTCGTGTCTCGAGTGGCCTGTATGTGTAAGGTGTGTTTAAAAAGCAAAGCTCACAGAGGGCGACGTTTTATCAGCTGCTCTGCTTGCTGAGGTCGAGGTGAATATCTGTTATCATAGTTCTCTATGTCTGTGTTTTTGGGGGATATAGGTGACAAGTGAGAAATCATAAAGGAATGGACTTCATTCTTGAAAGCCCGTCTGGATTGTTCCCTTTAGCCAGAGAGGTGCCACTTCCATCCAGCCCCTTTACGACAGAGCGCAAACCTGCTACCTGTGGCCGATAGTAAATCGGACTCATTTCCGGTGGGAGTTGGCCTCACTAGGGCTGCTCTTTGTCACAGGTTCTATCCATAGTTTATATGTACAGAATTTCTAGGCATGGACGGATGGAGGGGTCCAGTTTGGTGACCTGAGGATCCCATGTCTGCTTTAGCAGACAATGTGGTCCTTCTGTCTTCATCATGCATGGACCTGCAGCTCTCACTGGAGCAGCTCGCAACTGAGTGTGAAGCAGCTGGGATCAGGATTAGCAGCTCCAAATTGGAGGCCATGGCCCTCAGTTGGAAGAGGGTGGAGTGCTCACTCCAGGTAAAGAAGAAAGTCCTACCACAGGTGCAGGACTTCCAGTATCTCCGGGTCTTCCTATTCGTGAGTAGGGGTCGAATTGAGAGGGAGAATGACAGACGGATCGAAGCAGTGCTGGCGGTGATGTGGGCACTGAATCAATCAGTTGAGGTGAAGAGGGAGCTCAGCACCTGCTGTTCCTTCCTTTGCATCAAAAGGAACAAGTTGAACCAGGTGAAGGGACTGGGTTCTGGTCTTGGCCATGGTTCTGGTGCTCGCTCACCCTGGGCCATTGCCTGGTGTGGCAGCTCATTTCCAGTGCCACAGGCCCACACACACACTTAAACTCTCTCTCCCTCTCTCTGTCTCACACGAACACACACACACACACACACACACACACACACACACACACACACACACACACACACAAATCTGTACAAATGAGCATACTTGCTCATACACACAACTAGTCATACACACAATTCTTTATTTTGGTAATGAGCTCTTTGTTCTCTTTTTTATTCAGAATTTAGTTCATTTTGTGATTTTGTTGATTAAGTGATGAATGATTATTTAATTTAATGTCTGCTTTGGTTATGACACAGTATTGTATCTTGTTGCCATTTGCTGTCTTTGTCCCTCTTTGTCTCTCACTCCCCTCCTTTCCTCACCCAAGCCCGGGTCATGAACCGGGCCGTCTGGGCCGCGGCCCAGGGGCCTCGAGCTCTCAGGGGCCTCCGGCAGTTAGCTTTCTTTTTTGTCACGTATGCTGCGTTCATGCGGTGTCGGAAATCCGAGTTCTTCTTGGCAAGTTGTTCTTCCAACTTTGTTGCGTTCGTGTGCTCTAAAGTTGGATTGTAGGAAAACATGAATACTAGTATTTTCTTTAATTTTCCAAACAAATAAATCAGGTGTGAGACACCAGGTAGCAGAGGAAACAGATCAGATCAGCCATCAAATATAACCTAGTCGGAAAGTCGTGTTTCTGATTATTTCAACGCCACATGAACGCACATGTATCTACCGGTATAAAGGTTAAAAGCGCAAAATGTGAGTTCTGAATGTTAACGTTAGCTAATCTAAAGGAAGGAAAGACATGGAAAAAAAGTTAAAACGGTGGGAGAGTGGAGTCTCTAAATTAAGAGGGATAAATGACATTCGGAACTCCGACAGAAGATTCCAAACATTGCTAGTTTTTTCACCGCGTCTTCTGGGAACGTAAATGTTAATGAAGATGAGAATGTCGACGCAACAATCCGTGAAGAGCAGGATCGCTACCTGGTGACAGATGCCTCCGATCTACCAGCTCAGGAGAATAAAAAAACGAACTCAGAACGAGCACGACTCAAAAAAGTCTGAAATCTCTGTCCTTATTGGCAATAGAGTCTGAACTTGTCAGAGACCTGGACTTCAATGATGTTGTGGAGGAGTTTGCTAGCAGAAAGGCCAGGAAAAAGGTCATTGCATGAGGTGGATTGAGGGTGATCACCAGTCTGTTGTTGTTGTTGTTCATTTACTGCATTTGAGTGTAGACTGTTTGTTGTTATGTTGACATACACAGATACAACACCATCACGTTCCGAGTCTTGTGATGAACTTATCTAAAAATATTAAAATAAGATGTCGCCAGTCAGTGTGAATCCTGTGGACATACACGAGTTTCCAACATATAAGGCCACACTTGTGCCCCATAAGCCATTTGATGCGTTGATGCATGTACAGTATAAGTATGTATGAGTGTGGTGCCAGCTCTGTAGTTCAGCTTCCGGAGATCAGCTGTGTCTGTGCGTGTGCATGCGCGTGTGTGGGGGGGCCTCTCCAAGAGTCTGGCCCAGGGGCCTCTGTATTCTTAATCCAGCCCTGTCCTCACCTCAGTCACCTTTCTATTCTCTTTCACTCCCTGTCCCTCCCTCAGTCCGCTCGTGGCCAGAATAACATTACAGCTTTTCTCAATTGTTTAAACACATTTTCTGAAAGCATGCCTGATATCTAAGAACTCAACAAAACACACACAATGGTCAAAACCTCTCAATTCTCCTGCAAAATGAAACTTTACTTTCAAAATGTTATTTCTTCTCAAAATGGTATTGTTTTCAAATGACACACAAAACATCAAATGGATAGACAGAAGAACCAGCTGAAGACTGATGTGCTGAATAAGAACCACTATGATGAATGGAAAACACTCCTCCATTCATCATAATGACTTTGGCCTTTTTTGTAGTGTTACACTTACAACAGACATAGTACATAAATGTGATGTAAAATATTTTTAGAATATTGTTTTGATACAATGACCTGGATAAGCAGTCAGACATTGAGTCATTTTTAGTCTTTTATTTTTTTTGCTTTGAAGAGTTGAAAGCGCAAAATAAAAGCTATTTTTGATTCGAGTCATTGTTTAAAGCAGCAGTCTTTTGGAGGACCATTTAGCAGAACAGAGGAGAGATTAAAGAGGCTGCTGAAGTTTAAGACAGTGACATCGCACCCAACCACACGGGAAACTAGACATTTGGCTGTTGCCTGTAAAAGATCAAGTCCAAAGGAATTCTTCCGCTCTTCGTAGAACCTGGACTATGAGCCATGTCTCTTCTCTCAGCACTGAGTCTGCTGTGTGGATTGATGCTTCATGGTTCCTTGAGTACATCCAACTCAAGCGTCCCACAACAACAACTGACTGACTCCCATCACAGTAAGTCACACACACATGGTTCTCTTTCACTTGGTTGCACTTGAATTTGATGCTGCTGTGCTGTCAGATTTACCTGTGGAACAAACCAGACAACACGATAAATACATGAAGTTCAATTCACACACTGAGAATTCTCTAAAAGTATAATAAAGCACCAGCAGTTAACAGGAAGCCAAGACCTAGTACAGGGCATAAGTATGATGTTTTTGAGAGAACTGATATCAGAATCAGAATCAGCTTTATTGACCCAAGTTTGTACATGCCAAACAAGGAATTTCACTGTTTTTTCTCTATTCTACTACTTAGCATACAAAACATATATATATATATCTGTGTGTGTATATATATATATATATATATATATATATATATATATATATATATATATATATATACGTATATATATATATATATATATATATATATATATATATATATATATATACGTATATATATATATATATATATATATATATATATATATATATATATATATATACGTATATATATATATATATATATATATGTATATATACACACACACAGATATGTATATATATATATATATATATATATGTATATATATATATATATATATATATATATATATATACATATATATATATATATATATATATATATGTGTAGGTGTGACACACCTTGGTTTTTGGCTCTGAGGCATTAAAAATCCCTTCCAACATCAAAGTACATGTAAAATGAAAGTGCCTGCATAGTAAATGCTGTCTTTTAACGATGGAATTCTTCTGTAAAGATGAGCTGAAGTCATTCAGCGAACATGAAATCTTCCACTACACCACAATGCTAATAAGAGAGGACTTGGGCGTGCTGCTGCTGGGTGCAAGGGAGGCCATTTATGCACTGGACCTGAACAACATCAGTGTCAAAAAGTCTGCGGTGAGAATGTGCTGGTGCTGACTTTGAAAAATTGTTACAATGCAATATTTTTTTTGTTCAGTTTCTTCCATCTTTGACTTTGAACATTTATGAACTTGTATGTTGGTGAGCAAGCATCCACCCATTGATTTTCAGCTTCTTCCTGAGCTCAGGGTCACGGGGGTCTGCTGGAGCCTCTCCCAGCTGTCATAGGGTGACGGCAGGGTGGCTCCCTGGACAAGTCGCCAGTTCATCGCAGGGCCACATAGAGACAACCAACCATTTACACCCGCACCTTATATGCCTGTTTTTGGACTGGCAGGACCCTCATACAAAAGTAAAAAATAATGCATGAGGGTAAACATGCTTGAGCTCAACTGCCTTGCTGCAGAGTTGTGACACATCGTCCTTACATGCTTTGACAAGACTGTTGTTGCAGGTGTATTGGCCAGTTACACAAGGCAGACATTCTGACTGCGTGAACGCAAAAATTGACGAGGTCTGTATTTCTTTTGAAGAAATGTCACACGTTTGAGTTTATGTGGGTGAAATAACAAAGGTCTGATCTTGACATTATCTCTGCTGGATCTGATTGCAGGGGAAATGCCGAAACTACATTCGAACCCTGCACAAGTTGAATGAGACTACAATGTATGTGTGTGGGACAAATGCCTTCAATCCCACCTGTGATTATATGGTAAGTGCACTTGCATCTGCACAAGGCGTATGTCTGCTTGCAGAGACCTCTCTGAATGAACTCTGAATTGTTTGACTTTCAGTCATCTCTTCTTCTTTGTCCTTGGCTAAAAATGCCAAATGGGTAATTTGAGGACATGAAGTAATTTTAGTTTACATGTTGACTATGTTACATTGGCCACACTGACCATATTAGCTAACAAAATCTGAGGTAATTGCTATGTTTGTACAGAACCTGTATGTAATCATATCTTCTCCCAAATCTTGTGTTGCTGCTGGATTTACCCTGAACTCTAAACCAAATTTGCCACTGCCATTTTGGCAAGTGATAAATTCCGTAAACGGCCTAAATGGACTGTGTATACCGTTCTAAAATCTTTCTGTCCTTTCATTTATAAGTGTACATGTGTAGTGGCACGGGGGTTAATCACTATATCAGAGGGTATTTTTACTGACAACGCCACCTTGGGTTAGGACCCAAGGACCTATGCTATAACTACAAGGACACTCAGGTTTGTTTACCACAGGGAAGGGAGGAGACAGTATTCAATGATCAAATACAAAATTGTTAAAAACACACTAGGCATGGTAATGTAAATAAGCGAAAAAGAAACAGGGAAAAAGGGAGCCTCACTGAAAAAAAAGGAGCACAGACTGAGCCTTAGGGAGCAACCAGGGGAAGTCAAGTCCAAAAGGGGGAAAAAAAAAAGAGGACACCCCAATCACACAGCAACAACGTGAAGTGCACAAAAACAAATCTGGAACGGGGATCACAACACTCGAGGAATCACCACCACTGTCGGCCTTCAGCTGTAGAACAAAATGGAACACACTAGAAAGGGGCTCATCCTTAATGAAATAAGAAAAAAACACACCAAATAAACTAATGATTATCTACTAACTAATGATTAATGTAAATTATTAATAATAAATCAATCAGAAAAAAAGAACACGACACAACCCCAACTGAATCGCCTGGATCGTGGTGGGGACATCGGATCTATTAGACAGTTGTGGTTTTAGTTCAAGTTGAAACGCTGACGACTATGTACCACACATGTAGCATGCTGCTGTGCAAACGGCGTGTGCAACGACCCGGAAGTGGGCGGGCTGAAGAGGTAGGAAGCGAGAGGCCGAGAGGAGGGACACAGCCTGTTTTTATACCTTTGGCTCGAGCGATGACTGGCTTGCTGGCCAGAGAGGGTGTGATGAACAGGACCTAAGACGTCAGCATAAAAACTAATTGCAATACTTTGCTAAAGTTTTAATTTCTATTGCCCTTATGTTATTTGTCTGCTTATTTCTGTCAGACGTTTGCTGATGGGCTGCTGAGCCTCAAGGGAAAGCAATTGCAGGGGGACGAGTATTGTCCTAATGACCCCTTCAAAAACTTCTCTTCCCTCATGGTTGGTAAGTGTTCAGATCTCAACAAGAAGAAAAGAGAAAAAGAATCATGTCTCACAACTTAAAAATGATGAGATGCATCACAAACTACCTTGCATATTTTGTTATGTAGAAGTATTAATAATGTTTTTAGAACTTGTTCTGATTAATTGATGTTGAGGAATTACCTTTATTACGTATTCCTGTCCATTAGGAAGTGACCTATATTCAGCTACTTCAGCCTACATCTTGAAGGTCAATGTCTCTGAACATGAACACAACACTGCTAAGTATGTGAGCAACGAAAGGATCAGTGGTGAGTTCCTCCAAAGAACCATTTCTCACAACTTAACAATAATATGATGGGCCACAAACTAGCTTGCATATTTTGTTATGTAGAAGTCTTAATAATGTTTTAGAATGTGTTCTGCTTAATTGATCTTGAGGAATTACTACCCATGTCACTTATTCCTGTCCATTAGGAAGTGACCTGTCTGCTACTTGGTTAAGTGGTGATTTCCTCTGATGAATAACAATGTGATGAGCATTGCTTAGCTTGAATGAGCTGATTTACTTGTGTGCATTGTTGTTGTTTTTTTTCAGACCCAACCTTTGTTCACATGAAGTTTGTGGGTGAGAGTTTTGAGAGCCAAGATGGTGATGATGACAAGATCTACTTGTTCTTCAGTGAAAATGCCAAAGAGTATCACAGCAAAGTTGTTGTGTCTCGAGTGGCCCGTGTATGCAAGGTGTGTTCAATAAGCAAAGCTCACAGAGGGTGACCTTTTATCAGCTGCTCTGCTTGCTGTAGTCGAGGTGAATATCTGCAGTTTTACATGATAAAGTTCTCTGTTCTAGGGCGACATGGGTGGCAAGCAAATGCTAAGAAACCGATGGACTTCATTCTTGGAAGCCCGTCTGGATTGTTCCCCGAGTGAAGCCAACCCGTCCCCCATTGTCCAGGATGTCTTCCTGCTAGAGAATAACGACTGGAGGAAGAGTGTCTTCTACGCCGTCTTTACTCCCCAGTCGTCAGTAGTCATTTGATGTGTGGAAGAGAGCTATACATTTTAAGCTATAAAAGAAGCTGTCTTTATGCTTTTTTATTCATCGTGGGGAGAAAAAAAAAAAGAATTATCTGTTAATCATCACAACCATGTTCTAGGTGATTAGACCAACAGATGGAGGTTGTTTGCTTGACAAAATGTTTGTGTTTGATGTGTCACAGGAGCTTGTCCCAGACATCCTTTGTGTGTGCGTACAGTGTGTCTGCCATTCGGGATGTTTTCAATGAGGGCAAGTTTAAAACACCCAATGCCAAGTCGGTGGTGCCCGCTAAAAAGGTGCCAGTTCCTCGGCCAGGAGCGGTGAGTCCACAGCAGCAGAGGAGCGAGGACATATGAGATTGAGGCAATATGCAAGGTCAAGATAAAAATCATGATCTGATGTTTTGTTTTATTGATTCAGTGCATCGGTAATGTGGCACGGGACATGGGAATAACTAGCTCTCTAGACCTTCCCAAAAAAACCCTGACATTCATCAAGGACCATCCTCTAATGGACGAGGCTGTCCAGCCAATGACAGGTGGGCCTCTGCTGGTCGTGAAGGGACCCTTGCTGACCCGGATTGTAGTGGACTGCATCATGGCACTAGATGGACAGAATTATACCGTCATGTTTGTTGGCACGGGTAAGAAAGAGTACTATGCTATAAGAGTTTTTTCAGTGACTGATCTGTGTGATTAGACTTGTTTTAATGTGAAGTAACCCCAGAAGGTGATTTTTATGGTTGATATTTTAATTTTGGGTAAGTTGTAAGTGTGATTATAATAACTGTCTGTTTTGCCTTCTGGTAGGAAACGGCTATATCAACAAGGCTGTGAACTATGATGGGGAGATGTTCATCATTGAGGAGATTCAGTTGTATGAAGAGTCCGTCCCAATCAGCACCCTGCACCTCTCTGAGAGCAAGGTAACAACAGGAAACAGTGGCAACGTACTGTTACCTTTTTTATGCAGTCATTGCTGTCATGATTTGACCCTATACTATAACAACTAACTTGACTGTTTCCAACTACAAGCTCTGTAGTGGTAAGTGTAATAATGTTGTTGGTTTTCTTGCACCCACTTTAGGGTCAAATCTATGCAGGTTCAGTGTTTGGTGCCTTCCAGATGCCGGTCAGTAACTGCAGTCGCCACGCCACCTGTGTGGACTGTGTACTAGCCAGGGATCCTTACTGTGCCTGGGACTTGGCCACCAAGCAGTGCTCCTCAGTCACTGGCGTATCAAATACTGCACTGCAGAGTCTGAAGGAGGGAGACTCCACTCAATGCCCTCAGCCAGGTACATACCTCCAAGACATTTGATGAGTATCGCCCATTAGACATACACTGGAAAACCTTGTTTTGTTGTGTTATTTTTACAGATCCGGTAGTGTCAGTGAACTTGGTCTTAGTTCCAGGGAATAACATCCAGCTGCTGTGCCAGACCCACTCCAACTTGGCGCAGATGCATTGGAGGCATTCTGGCCAAATCCTTCGTCCTGATGACAAATACTACTTCTCCGACTGGGGCCTCCTCATTATCGGTGCCTCTACATTGGACGCTGGACAGTACATTTGTGACTCAGTAGAGAAAGCTACTGGCAGGATATCCAACAGGACTGTAGCATCTTATGAACTCACTACAACTATGAACCAAAAAACAGAATTGATCTCAAACGGGGACTTTGACAATCAATCGGCCAAGCATCATCATGACACGGTGATCATTTTGGTGGTGTCTGTGAGTCTGCTGTCACTGGCATGTTTCTCTCTGTTTGTGATGGTTATTTTGAACTGGAGAAAAGGGCGTTTACGATTTTTCTCATTAGCACAGAGTGCCAGGCAAAGTCAAGGAAAAAGGCAGTCTGAGAAATACATGCACGTCCAGAACAGATCTTCAAAAACAAGTTGGCAAGGGCTGCCGTCCGTGAGGCCGTTGAAAGCCACTAATCACGCTCCTGTTTACTTGAAATGGATGAGAGGGCAGTCCTCAACACAGACGCCCAACATTTCAGCCCTGCATGGACCAGGCTGTATAAATGAGACAGGGATTTGACTTTGCTGCAGTACACATATTGTGAGTGATTAGCGATGTGTGTCAGGTGTGACAGGTGCTCCTGGATGATGACATGGCTGGTGCCAATCTACAATCAGGCAAGGTAGATAAAAGGAGTGACGCTGGCGCTGTGTGTTGGGGTGAGTGTCAGTGGACCAGGAAGGAGAGATAGAGAGCTGTGTGCGCGCCGAGGGTGCTGCGTGCTCGCCTTGTTAACTGCTTATCGTGTTTGGTTTGTAGTGGTTTTGGGCTACTTTTTGAACTAGTGCTTAGTGAGCGTCAGTGGACCAGGAAGGAGACATTGAGCTGTGTGTGCAGAGGGCGCTGTGTGATCGCCTTGTTTACTGTGCTTATCGTGTTTGGTTTGTAGTGGTTATGGGTTACTTTTTGAACTAGTGCTTAGCCTACGATTTGTGTTCTTTCTTGCCTGTCACTGGGTTGTTTGGTTTCGTCCCTCCTTCTGAGTGGACCGTTTTGAGTTCAGGGGTTCGACTTGGTTTTCTGTTCATAAAATCATTGATTTACTTTTACATTACTGGTGGTGGTTTATTAAATTGTTACCCCTCTGGGTGCAACACATATTGTACGTTCAAGGCCCAATCTTTCTGTGGATGAGCCCGACACACTATACAATCACATGATATATTCTAATTTCTTATTTCTTGCAATAAAATTGGTCAAAAATACAATCTGACTCTTGCACTGCCATTAACTTGCATGCCAGCTGTGCTTCGGAAAGGCTCAGTCGCGCTATCTACACTTTAAAATTGAGTGCATTTAAAATACCTTACGGTAAAGCGTATGAGCAGTTTGTTTTTTATTAAAAAGTGTTTTCTGCAAACCACCAGATTATTGTTCTACATGTCCTCAACCACCTCTGAGGTGACTGACTAGCATTTTCTGATAATCTGATGCTGACGTTATACGCAGCACACAGGACAAAATCTGATTCCATAGGCAGATTCAAATATTAATTTAAAAAATAAATCAAAAGTGTTTTCTGCAAATTCCACCACATTCTTGTTCTACATGTCCTCAGTTACAGCTGTGGTGATTTTCAAGTTTTTGTCACTACAATTTTGGAGTAATCTGTGGTGAAGTTATACACCGCATACAGTACAAAACCTGCTTTGATAGGCAATTCAAATATTTATGAAAAAACAAACTTTTCTTTAAAAAAAAAAAAGAAAAAGTTGAACTGGAAGGTTTATTAACAGAGGGGTACCACTCAACCAAATAATTCAGAATTTTGCTCTTGTAATGCAAAGGAGGATCCTACTTGCACCAACTCCCTCTCTACCTTCAGCCTGGCTGGGTTGCAGTTGCAGTCCCCGAAGGAGGCCTCTTCCTCCCCAACGATTTCAACACCCGAGTTCTCGCCACAGATGTCTTGTTGAGGTCTCAAATAGTTGCCTTTCGCCTTTTGTTTCTGTAACACAGCTCATGGCCACCAGATGGCAGACTTTTGAGTCTGCCGTCAAAGCTCTGCACGTGTCAGTTTTTAAACTTTCTTCCTTTTTTTTTTTTTTAAAGTAACTTCTGTAAGCGTTTGTATTGCGGTTCTTCCTCCTCCTCCACCACTACGCGCCACCTCCTCTTCGGTTTTTGACAGGCGTCAACCAACTAAACTGTTCATTACCGCCACCTTCTGGAAGTTGGGAAGAGTAATTACCTCCCCCTCATGAATAACAACCACTTCTACTTTTCCCTTTGCCACGGTTCTCTATAGATTTTATATTTTCCACAGTTACATATAACATGCTGCACTGTTTCCATGTCCCTCTCATATTCCCACTGCCCAGATGGATGGTTTCCCATTATCTGTCATGCTGTATGTCCCGGTCTGAATCTTCATCTATTTTATATCCATCTGATACTACTTGCCTTTTGTTCTATATCTTATTATTATACTCGCTCTCTCAGTTGCCAGCATAGTGCCGTAACCACTGCCTCATGCAGAAGTGAACAAAACTACTTATATACCCTCATGCCCACACAAAGGATGTTAGACGAGACGGTATTTTTCAAAATCGATCATTTACTCAAACATTAAAAAACAAAAACAAGACGATGTTTAGATGAAACCACTGCAGTACTTTGTGTCAGCATAGCATGACGGTTAGTGCTTTCCATATATAAAAAAAACTCATCACATTGATCAAGTCAAAAAGGTCACACAGTTTTGTTTTTGTTTTTTTTATCTATTTGTATTTTATTAAGGGATTATATCCCACTCATTACAGAGTTAAGGCAAAACAGTATTACAGCAACTAAGTCAGTACTTTCAAGTTAATATAACAAGTGCATCAAGAGCAGACATGCAGCATCAGCGTCTGCAAAACGCTGCCGACATGTGTGCAAGATTTTAAAAACACTGTCAGTGTGGGAAAGACGGCAGCTGGCCGTCACACATTACAATTAAACACTTCCAGGGAATGTTTTCAAGATGGATTAGTCACGTCTTGTTAAATGTTAGTGCAAAGACAGGAATGTTCCATAATTACTACAAAATTACAGCATCTTGTTGAACAACTTGTAATCTCATTAAAACTTGGAAGCCCTCCAACATGACAAACAAAGAACCGATGAGTGGTCGCACAAGGCTGCGGTCTTCTCTAAAATGAAAAAGGTCAACAGTAGCCTTCTCATCCTGAGGGAGACAGAGCTTAGAAACCTTGGGAAGTCTCTATATGTTTGACATTTGTAATATTCTCTCAATGGCTGCACTCATCTAAAGCCCATTCTCAGAGACCAACATGACATCTTAAGGCGCTTCAGAAAAGTCTTCCAAAAACTTTGGGCACCTTTGGCAAGACAAGCTTCTAATTACTCTCTTCCACTTCCAAAACAATGACACCGTGGGTCTCAGCTGGGCCACGGCAAGGCCGAGCGGTGTTCTGCAGAATTTTTTTTATTTTTTGTTGAAGGAGCTCATCTAAGCATCGGTTCCAGTTTCATAGTAGTTGTTTCATTGTCTGATTTTCCGACGACAGTTTTGCAGGGCTTTTACGTAAACTCTAGAGAGGCTAATTGCACGTCATTGAACATCACAGGGTCAATACACTTGATTTCCTCCACGCTACTATTCTAACTCTCCGGGACCCCCGTGCAACAGCGAAGACGGTCGCTCCCCTTTGCCCCCCTTCACTGCTTCAGGACTGGCAGCTCTCTCGGCTTGAAGAAGGCCTGGGCCATGCCCATGGCAAACATGTACACCTTGCAGTCCACGATGATTTTTTCCTTCTTCAGCAGCTCTACGGAGGGTGAACACAGAAACGAGACGCGGGTTGGAAGCGTACTTCCACTGAATGAGTCGCAGTTCTGAGGCGGAAATCTCACCGTCGATCTTCTGCTGGAATTCATCGAGAGGAAGTAGGATGACATCGACAAATTCTGGAGAGATGATCAACGCTTGTAAGATGCTTTTGCATGACGGAGACTAAATAAGAAATTCTGATACAATAACTCTGAGTGGAACTCACCTCCGTCACCTGTGGGAGAGCCAAAGAGCAAGAGCATGTCAGTGGTGACAATTTTTTTTCAATTTCAATATTTAAAATTTTTACAAGTCATATGACACTGATTTTTTTTTTTTAAGAAGGCCATAAACAGGGGGCTACTATACTGTTTCCTGGAGATCTACGGAGGTTTGGTATAACTGAGGATACAAAAGCAGCTCTTCTGGAATGTATGGCGTAGAAGTAACATAGTAGTAAGTGAAAAAAAATCAACTCACCGAGCTGCTGCGATGGGTTTATGTTCTCCAATTCGTCTCCGTTGATGTTGACCGCAACAATGTGAGTGGTACAGTTGGACATGCCGGGGTCCAGACAGGTCACTGCTGGACCCAGACGGAGAAAATGCTGTCAGCCTCAATTGTTGGAAAGCAGTATTGGATGAGGCACATCTAACAAAAGCAGGACGATGAGGTACCTGGGGTGACTCCGACCACCTCCCCTTTGTAGCCAGTTTCTTCTTTTAGTTCCCTCAGTGCAGCCACCTCTGCGCTTTCTCCCTCATCCATCAGCCCTAAACAAAACAATGTTTTCATGGATAAGGTATGTGGCTTTAAAAAGCCTCTAAAACCACGTCTGAACATCTGACCTGCAGGAAACTCCAAAGTGTAGCATCCCAGAGGTGGGCGGAACTGCTTCACCATCACCACGCAGTCTTTGTGGAGCGTCCGCTTCAGCAGGGCGATGATCCCGACACCTGCAGGCAAAGTGAGTGAACGGCTGCCGCGCTGCAAAACTCACAGAAACCAAAGTTCACAGCCGAGGTGCTCACCGTCAGATGCAGCGTTGACTTGCCTCGTCATCCTCTTTGCGGTCTCCCACTCTCTGGTTTTGGACAGATAAAATGAGCGGTGAGATTTTGTGCAGCAAAAAAAAAAAAGTTCAGCATGCAGGAAGACAGAAGCGTACCTGGACTTCCCAGCCGGGTCCACGTACGTCGTCTTCTCCAATTTCAACCATCTGCCAGCCGCGATGACCTGGAGAAGAGAGTTCACACAGACAGCACAGAACAGAAGCTGAGTGACTTCAGTCAAGAACCATCATGATCATAAGGGCAGATCGCAAGATCGACGTACTACTGTAGGAGTAAAATGTGGGTCCAGAATTTTTTTTGGCAAACAAAGATTTAAAATTTTCACTCCAGACTTCAATGGAGCTTCAGCCTTGCATGACTATCCAAAAATCTCTTCCAGAAAGCACCGCATTTAGCCCTCTGTTTACAGCCATGAGCGTTAAATTTTATACATACATATATATATATATATATATATATATATATATATATATACATATATATATATATATATATATATATATATACATATATATATATATATATATATATATATATACATATATATATATATATATATGTATATATATATATATATATATATATATATACATATATATATATATATATATGTATATATATATATATACACATATATACATATATATATATATACATATATATATACATATATACACATATATATATATACATACATATATATATATACATATACATATATATATACATATATACACACATATATATATATACACATATACATATATATATATACATATATACACACATATATATATATACACATATACACACATATATATATATACACATATATATATATATATATATATATACACATATATATATATATATATATACACATATATATATATATATATATATATATATATATATATATATATATATATATATATATATATATATATATATATATATATACACACATACATATATATATATACACATACATATATAATATTTTTGGAAGAGACAACAACAAGGCAGTGACATCCCTTCTTGTGTCGGAGCATGAGGAAGCTGATTTCCTGTACAAGTAAACAATCACATGGCTTGGCCAAGGCCACAGTATTTGTTGGAAGACTGTTTGAGTAAACTCACTGAAAACACGGGCATGCAGCGTTACGCTCGAGTTCTGTGTTACATACTTTGGAAGTTTAGGTAAGTATAGTTCCAGAAGTCACGAATTCCAGTTTTAATTAGTGGCTATTTTAAATGGTCTTTGCAAAAGTGTACCAGTGCTGATGCAACTTCGATGGCTCTTTCTTACAATACTACAGGCAATCAATACCTCGACGCGAAAGGAAATATTTGAGCAGGTCATGCAAACACATTTACGTGGTGCCACGAGACCGCTCAGGACAAAATTCAGCCGCAGCAAAACAATCAATCACAAACAAACAAATAAAACCTGAAACATACCTGTTCTTTCACAACGTGAGGGGCGGTAGTCACTTCGGGATCACTGACGTTGCTCATTTTCAATTTCGCCGAGTCTTAAAATGGATAAAATCTGATCAGATTAGTTTTCAATCAATGACAAACTTCAGAGATCAGAGTACAACAATGAGCCCTATTCAGTTGCTCAGTAGGCTGCACGGAGTGGCATTTACAGTTGTATCTTCTTTGTCTGTGTTTAGCTAGCAACTCTGCATTTCAGAAGAATGTGGATGTTGTGTATTTACCACACGAAAAGCTCCGAAAATGAAGGGAAACTATAACTTGACTCACGTGAAATTTCCGCTGTGCAAGGAACGCTCGTCGAGATGGTGTAAGAGCCACGAGAAGTCACTCTGTCATCACTTCCGGGTAGAGCCGACGTTTCCAAAATTTAGGCGATTGTAGTTCTCAAACCAAACTCCACCGTCATCAACCTATTAAATCAACTATGCATTTGGAAGTTAACTTTAGCATTTTACAGTATTTTTTTTTTACAGGCAATTATTATTATTATTATTATTATTATTATTATTATTATTATTATTATTATTATTATTATTATTATTATTATTATTATTATTTTCTTCTTTGGGGTGTAGGTGATTTGCGCTCTGTAAAATAAACGATCTATGTCATACGTCAGAGTGCTCCATGTCCACCACGCCCACAAGTGCATCTCCAAATAGATTCCCCACCTAAAAACAACAAAAGAAAATTTGTATATTTTACATTTAGGGAATAAATGTTAAGTACCAGCGTTTCAAATTAAGAATAGATCCATAAAATATTTTTTAACAAGCCATGATTGGTTCTGATGCTCAGACGCCGAGCGAGAATCAATCCCAAAACTTTCCCAAACGGCATGATGTCGGAAGATATTTACTGATGGACACATTTCCGTGACAGGATATTGCAGCATGAAGAAGGAGCAAGTTGTTAATTGTCAGTTTTCGGTTTGGTACCCGATATTCAAGAAACACACGATTAAAAGGTAGAGCACGGACACGTGTTTATTAAATCTGGGGATTTTATAAAAACAAATGTTTTTGTAATTATTTATTGCTAATTTAGCTTGCAGCTAACGTTAGCAGGCATAAGCCAATAGCATCCAGTTCTGTCTTCTGGTTTTCTGAAAACTAGGTGTAAACCCTCTTTGGAGCACCTTTGTTCAGCTACCTACGTTTGTCAGTTTTTGTCTGTATGTCTTAGTAACTTGCATGGATCTATTTGAGGCCGTTAATACTGTTCTTTTTCCAGTCTGATTCTCCCACTGCCTCAGAATGTAATTGACTATTTACTGGACGATGGGACGCTGGTAGTCTCTGGGAGGTATAAAGACATTGAACACTTTCATTTTAACGCATTAGATGTTTATTTTCTTCCAATATTGTGACCATTGTGCCTGTACAGTTTAATGTATCGTGTAAAAATAAACTACGACAGTTCCAAACACTCAATTCAAAATAAACTGGTTAGGAACCGTTTGAGAGGACTGTTCTAATCAATTTAATCAAACATAATAATTGTTATTCTTATTTTTCAGCGAGCATAACACACAGCAGACACACTCGAACAACATCAACTCTGATGCAGAGGAAGACATTCAGGTACTTTATCAGAAAAATGTTTGTTTTGTTTTGTTTTTTAACTTGCCGGGTTGTCTCAGCAGCGCTCAAATATTTTACTTAAAATCACAATTATTTTTTTCTACACGTTGCTTCACTTATCTCACGTAAATATTACAGTCTTACAGCAATGGCTTGTCATCTGCCGAGGTGTAGTAGCTATGTGTGAAGTGACTGACAGGAATACTTAAAAAAGGGAAAAAAAAAGGGGAAAAAAAGAAGAAGAAATGTCCTTGAAGAATTCAGAAAAATAATGTATCTTAAATTCAACAGACCATTTTATTTCTCTTTAAAAAAAGAAAGAAAAAAGTGATAGTCCCAGAAGTAATCTCACATCCTGTTCCTTGACCTCTGCCTCCATCTAGTGGTCAGACGATGAAACAACCAACACGGTCACTGTACGTAAATGCACCGTTACCCATTCGCTGTTTGTTGATTTAAAAATATAAATTCTAACTTATTCTTATTTTTTTTGTATGGCTATGATGTTACCCCACCTGTCTGTCAGGCCCCTGAGTTTCCAGAGTTCACTTCTAAAGTGCTGGAGGCTATAAATGCCCTGGGGGGCAGCGTCTTCCCCAAGCTCAACTGGAGTGCACCACGGGTAACTGAATGATATGTGGACTCATTTTTTCATGTTGTTTAGAAATACATATATGCGTGCGTGCGTGCGTGCGTGTGTGCGTGTGTGTGTGTGTGTGTGTGTGTGTGTGTGTGTGTGAACACATGTGTACATATATTTTGCCCTGTTTGCAGCCTCACTGTATTTGCCGCATGTTTGGAAGGACACAAAAATTAGGCAGGCTACAAGTCAGAGAGCCCTTTCTGACATCACAAAGTGGCTGATTTCCAAAAGTAGATTTTTCAGCTCACACTGAAAAGTGTTGCGAGCAAAAGAGGTAAATTATGGTCTGATTTCCGGAGGCGTTTATTGACTACTGGCCAGGAACACATATTGTTTGAAAAAACTGTTAAAGTGAATTATGCATGGTTATGGCTTGAGGCTCATAGTTAAGTTAAAAAAAAAATCAAAACTCCTTTTAATATTTAAAGATAAAAGATTTCAATCTGTTTGAAAGAATGCCGAGGAGCTGAACGTGTGTGTGTGTGTGTGTGTGTGTGTGTGTGTGTGTGTGTGTGTGTGTGTGTGTGTGTGTGTGTGTGTGTGTGTGTGTGTGTGTGTGTGTGTGTGTGTGTGTGTGTGTGTGTGTCGCCCCTCAGGACGCGAACTGGATTGCCCTCAACAGTTCCCTGCAGTGTCAGAGCCTCAGCGACATATTCCTGCTCTTCAAGAGCTCCGACTTCATCACCCACGACCTCACACAGCCGTGAGTATCGCCGTCGGGCAATCGCCACCTGGCAATCGGCGCGCGTAAATCCACGTCGTTGGCCGGCTGTGGCGGCGGCAGTCGATCAGATAAACACGCGCGCTTGCAAACGACACTGTAAATCTGCAGCCAAACTCGGAATGTCAGCAGCCGTAACATTGATTTACCCGTCCAACTTTCCCAGCCCGCTTTGCAAACTGCCGTAACTGTTTTTTATGATCCCAGACTTTAGAACTGCAGCCTTATCGCTCCCCCGGCTGCATTAAAACATTAAGATGAATTATAAAGCGCGGAATGTGAGCTGGTTCTTTATTTATTCAGGACTTGCAAGTCTCCTTCCTTCCTCCTTGCAGATTCCTTGTGTGCAGCGACCAGGACTCCCCCGATCCAGTCATTAACTATGAGGTATTTATCTCTCAGATGAAGATACACCTGCATCAAATAGACAAATAGAACGAGTTTGGAGCGCTTTGAGTGCTTTGTAGTTTGCATGAGGACTTGTCTAGATACCCTCATCAGCTGCGTGGTCCTCTCCCCTCAGCTGGTCCTGAGAAAGTGGAGCGAGCTGATTCCTGGTGGGGAGTTTCGCTGCTTCGTCAAGGAGAACAAACTGATCGGTAAGATGTGGGAAGAAGTGCAGACTCGTCTGAGGTAGGCGCCGTATTTTGGCTTGAGCTCCAGCAAAATAAATACATTGATCGTACACCGGGGTATGGAAGATGCACAGAGCAAATAAAAACCTATAAAGACGGTTGTTGCACGTGCTGCACGTCTTATACAGTGAAAGGAAAGTGAAATGATTTTGCTCCGACTGCACCAGAACTCAGCTCCCGTACGGCCAGCGGGCTTAATTTAGGAGCAATTATAAAAGTCAATTGAAGCTGCGCCTGATGCCGTGTGTGTCTGCACCCAGCCATCTCCCAGAGGGACTACACTCAGTATTACCAGCACATCCTGAAGCAGGAGGAGCAACTCTGCCAGGCCGTCCAGGACTTCTTCAGCCAGCACGTGCAGTACAAATTCCCGGACGAAGACTGTGAGCGCCACTCTTTTTTTTTTTTTATTTGTCATATTACCGCCAACACATAAAAGGTAATTTAATAATAACAGTAATAATAATGAAGTAAGTATATCGATTATTTTATACTTGGGACATTTTCTTAAACCCAGCAACAGTCATACAACCCTTTAATTTATTACTCACATAATTCCATAGTTTAACCCCATAGACAGAGACACATTTCTGTTTCAAAGTAGTCCTCGAAAATGGAACAGAATGGAATTAATATATGTATGTAGATATATATGTGTGTGTGTGTGTGTGTATGTTTGTTTATATATATACATACACATACATATGTATGTATACACATACATACATTTAATGTATGTATGTGTATATATATATATATATATATATATATATATACATATGTGTATGTATGAATTTTTGGTTTGAGACTATAAGCGGAGGGCGAAATATGCTGTTTTTTCAATCAAATTAATTGTTGTAAAAAAAAAATTGTGGAATGAAAACAAGAACAACACTTTTTTCCCTCTCTCTTCCTGTTTGCAGTTGTGTTTGACGTCTACAGAGACAGCCAGGTAAGTGGTGGTGGTTGGGGGGGAGGCATCAATTTGTCTTGCCAGCTGGTGGAAGTCCCGCCCACGGACTCTCTTATCTGGGTCTGGTGAACGCAGGGGAAGGTTTGGCTCATCGACCTGAACCCGTTCGGCGAGGTGACCGACTCACTGCTCTTCAGCTGGGAGGAGCTGACGTCCGGGGAAGCCGCCCAGCAGCAGGTTCGCAAAAAGGTTCACGCTCAGAGGGCTGGGGGGGGGCTGGGAACTAAACTTTTATTTCCGGCTTAAACCTTGCGTGTCTGACCTGCGTGCAGGACGGGCCGGCGTTCCGCTACACCACCAGTGAGGTGACGGTGCAGCCCAGCCCGTGTCTGAGCTACAGGATCCCGCGGGACTTTGTGGACCTCTCCACCGGAGAGGATGCCTACAAGCTCATCGACTTCCTCAAGCTGGTGGGTCTGCGCTTCCGTGTCGTTTATTCTCGTCGTTTTGCTCTGGCAAAACATCAGAGTCGGCGAAAACGAATCAGAATATCAAATATGATCCGGATTTAAAATCAAAAATGTGCAAATAGTCGGTATTAATTTGTAATTTTGCGATGCTTTCCCATCAAAAAGTTGTTAAGATTTGCTCTGTGGAGTCATTTACCACCACTGCCATTACCTGAGGCGTCAAAAATTCTGTTCACATTCTGCGCTTAAAAAATACTCTGGTAAAAGTCACAAAGTACAGGTTCTGAAATGAATGAAAAACGTAAAAATTGTTTTTTAGTGACAGAACAATCTGGACTGAAGTGACCGGTCCAGGTCAGACGTCCTGCATGAGCTACCGAATCATTTTTAACAGCTTTGGTTGTCACATATATATTTTTTCCTGTTCCAACTGCAGTGCAACCAAACTGTAATCGGCGATGGTTATGACCAGTTAGCAGTTACTGGACTTTTACCCTTTTAATAACCCTGTTATTTTCTACGTGTTTATGTTTCTGTGGACTGAAAACGTAAGCTGACGCACTCCAGAATGATCCCCCTTTAAAATGTAATCCACTTTTATATTGAGCTACACAACAGCATCGTTCAAATGGGGCTTTAATGTATTATAATAATAATGGAAATCATTTGATCAGAATTTTTATCTTTGAAACACGTTTAAACACAAAAGTAACAGTCATGTTCGTCCAATGTGAAGAGTAGAAAGTGCAGATATTTGTGTACAAATGTAGGGAGTAAAACAAACAAAAGTTATCAGAAAAAGGTGCAGATGCCTGAAAAATCTTCCTCGTTGGCCTCAAGTCTGCCTCTCCATCCTCTCCCCAGAAAAAAAGTCAACAGGAGGAGTCGGAGGAGGAAGAGGAGGAGCAGGAGGAAGAGAACGCTCCACAGTGACGCGCCGCGCCCCCCCCCGAACGCCCGTTGGAACGGCCGCTCGCCTCCTGTATTACACTCTGTGCATGAAGAGACTGTGGCGGTTGCGGCGCAGCGAAGTCTCGGGGACTCCTCGCCCAACTTCCCAAGCTAACAAATCATGTTAACGGCTCTTTGAGGACTTAGGTGGGTTGGTGTTTTTTTGTGTGTGTGTGTGTGTTTTGTTTTTCTGCTGAGTTGTTGTCTGCCTCAGACACCTCTGGGTGCAATTTCGCTAAGAGAAACAGCTCAGCAAATAAAATAAAAAAAAGGCGGGGGCGGGGGGTGGGGGGTGGGTCTTCTGCTGTCTCTTCTTAATGTTTCCGTTATACTGTAAAGGATGTCTGGGTGCGCAG